>NC_062558.1:122087904-123287904 GCF_016906955.1 Phacochoerus africanus
CTGGTCTTCTCGCCTGCAGAAACACTCATTGGTGGAGGACCACCATGTGTGGTCTAGGACCATTAGTATCAGAATTACTGGAGCTATGAGAGGCTTGTTAAAAAATACAGATTATTTTTTAACTGTTATTTTTTGGATGAATTATGAAATTTATTTATATTTCACTTTTAAAAAGACAGAACATAGCAAATGTCACTTTCTGGAAAGTCATCTTGTTATAAATACATGAAATGGGGTGGGGTCAAGATGGTGGAGGAGTAGGATGTGGTGCTCACCTCCCACAAACACATCAGGAAGCAAAAACACCATCTACATGTAGAGTGATTTGCACAGAGCATCTACTGAACAGGCAGAAGACCTCAGACTTTCAAAAAGGGCAAGAAACCCTCCACATAACTGGATAACTGGGTAGATGGGTAGAACAAAATGAAAAGAGAGAGAGGAGAGGAAAAAAGAAGTCAGGATGGCACCAGTACTCCTGAGGGGGAGCTGTGAAAAGAAAGGAATCTGCACCCTGGGAGGTGATACAACTGATGGGCAGATCAGCCAGGATGGAGGGGGAGCCTCAATGCCTCAGAGAAAAGCAGAGAAGTAGGTCTGAGGAGGGCAAAGCCGAGAAAGAGCTGAATGGATAATTGGCACCATCATCCCACACCCCACAGGCTTAGACACTTGGGCAGAGTGCTGAAAGTTGGGCTTCAAAGAGTAAGAAAAATATAAGCAAAATGGAGAAGCATAGGAACCATTCCCAGTTAAAAGAACAGGAAAATTCCCCTGAAGGAGAAAACAATGAAACAGGCCTCTACAGTCTAACAGACACTGAGTTTAAAAAGGAGGTAATGAAAATACTGAAGGAATTAAGAATGGATATAAACAGTAACACAGATTACTTTAAAAAGGAACTAGAAATTATAAGGAAGAGACAGGAAACACTAGAAAATTCATTACAGAGACGAAAGCTGAGTTGAAGGCATTGAACAGCAGAACGAATAATGTGGAGGAATGAATATGTGACTTGAAAAACAGAATAATGAAAATTGCCTAATTAGAACAGCAGACAGAAAGACAAATAAAAAAATGAAAGCAATATAAGAGACCTATGGGATAACGTAAAGTGTGCCATAACAGGGATTCCAGATGGAGAAGAAAAAGAAAAATAGATTGAAAATATATTTCAAGAAATTATGGCTCGGAAATGCTCCAAATCTAAAGAAGGAAACAGATACCCAGAGACCAGAATCACAGAGGGCCTCAAACAAGTTGGACCCAAACAGACCTACGGCAGGACATACTACATTAAAAATTGCAAAAGGTAAATATAAGGAGAGGATTCTAAATGCAGCAAGAGAAAAACAAAGAGTTAATTATAAGGGATCCCCCCAAAGGCTATTAGCTGATTCTCAAAATAAATACTACAGGCCAGAAGAGAGGGGCAAGATATATAAAAAGTTCTAAAGGGGAAAAATCTGCAGCCTAAAATACTCTATCCAGCAAGATTATCATTTAAAATAGAAGGAGAAATAAAGAATTTCTCAGACAAACAGAAACTAAATGAATAGAGCAATACTAAACCTATCCTGAAAGAAATATTGAAAGTCTCCCCAAATAGGAAAAAAGTAAGAAGATATAGGATGGAGGAAATCACAACTGCAAGGTAATTACTTAAATAAGCCAGTATACAGATCAAAAAGAAGAAGAAAAAAAACCTATTTGTGAAAGTGATGATAAACACAAGGAACAGCAAAAGAATAAACATGAAAATGTAAAATAGGACATGAAAATCATAAAATATGGGGAAGGAGAGTAAGAAAATCTAGACTCTTTTTTTAGAATGTGTTTGAGCCTATATGACTATCAGTCTAAAGCAAGCAGGTATAGGATGAGGTTAACATATTTGAAAAATAGGGCAACCACAAATCAAAAACACTCACAGAAACCAAAAAGAAGAGGACACAAGCATAAAATAAAAGGAAGTCATCCAATCAAAAAAAGAAAAAAAAAAGGAGAAACATAGAATCAATTGGAAAACAAGGTTTAAAATGGCAATAAATACATATTTATCAATAATTACCTTAAATGTCAAGGTATGATTGGATGTGGTCCAATCAAAAGACACAGAATGGCTGACTGAATAAAAAAACAACTGCCTACAACATGCTGCCTATAAAAGACCCACCTTAGGGTAAAGGACACATATAAATTGAAAGTGAAGGGATGGAAAAAGATATTTCATGTGAATGGAAATGACAAGAAAGCAGGGGTCGCAACACTCATATCAGACAAGACAAACTTTAAAACAAAGGCCATAAAGACAGATAAAGAGGGACACTCTTTAATGATAAAAGGATCAATTCAAGAGAAGATGTTATGCTTGCCAACATATATGCCTCAAATATAGGTGCAGCAAAATACATAAAACATATACTAATAGACATAAAAGGAGAAATTGATGGGAGTACAGTAACAGTAGGAGATTTTAACACCCCACTTACATCAATGGACCGATCTTCCAGACAGAAAATCAGTTAAGGAAACAGAGATTCTAAATGACACAACAGAACAGTTAGACTTAATTGATATTTTCCAGACCTTACATCCAGAAATACATGAAGTGCAATTAATACAAGGATCAGTTTATTGGTGCTATTAGTGACACCGCCACCATTCAGTTCCCTCAAATGAAAGTTTTGTCGAATTTCCCTCTAAACTTAAAACCAAGATGATCTCAATTCAGAGAGGTCTGAGAGAAATTTTTCCAGAAATTACAGTGAAGAAGCTGAATGTAACATTTGAGCCTTCCCAAGCCACAGCACAGTAGGAAAATTACTTTGCTCTCATAGGGCCCTGTCTTTGCTGGTTCTGAGGCCTATGCAACACTCAGTGGCAGGGAGAGAGAGGCCCACAGCAGGAGCGCACAGGCCCAAAGTCCCTGGTCATTTGCAACCTCAGTCACTGACCCAAAAAAAAAAAAAATGTCCATATTCAGACGAGAGGTCTGACAGAAAAACAAACCCAGATACCTTTTGGTCAGAAGCTGTGCTCCTACAGATTAGACAGCCCTTAGCCCTTCGTATTTATTAATACATATGAAACATACTGAAGTTCAAGCTTCCTGAACTGTTAACACAGCAAGTTTCCAGCAGACAGTTTCCATTACCAACTGCTCACAGGTGTGCTGTGCCTTTTGAACAACATGTGTGGTCAGAGAGACAGCAGGCAGTGATAGCAGATTTCCCATGACCTCTCTGCTTTAAAGCAGAAATTGGCACAACACTGTAAATCAACTATACTTTAATGAAAAAAATTTTTGAAAATAAAAATCAGGTCCTCACACCACGATATATGTGTTGCAACCAATTTTGTGAGGAAACCATTTGTGATAGAAAAGTAACGCTCAGTTTAATCTAAGTTACCAATAAGAGATGAAAGAACTAGTATCCACTGGTCCCAAAAATTACTTCTTACTCACTTGAAAACTCCTTTTTGTGCTTCAAGGACAAGAATATAAGCAGACTCCCAAATAGAGAGGCCAGCATGACCAAGTTGTTTGCAAAGACTTCATTAGTTTGAAAATCAGAACCAAAAAGCTATGGTCCTCCCATCTCACTTAGCTGACCCCCTCCCCACTTAAGGATAAATGGGAGTTTAAATAACCTAGATACACTTATTTTCACTAAAAATATGTGATACATCTTATCCTAAAAAGGTACCATGCAGGCATCTAAAAGAAGCCAGTTAATTCTGAGAGTGTCCAGGAATGGTAGGAAGAGATCACAAACCAAAACTTCCAGCATCAGACTGTTAAACCCAGAACATTCAACCCAACAGGACTCATGAAATGTGGCCCATGAGGTAACTCCAGCTTCTGGCAGCTGCTGCCAAGGACCAACTAATAGGAACTTGCACAGCAAAGAAGGAGCTCCACTACTGATCAGATATGTTACTGCCAGGGCTCACACACCTCAGGGACAAGGGGAGGAAATGCCTGTCTCATTCGTGCTATTCATGACCCAGAAAAAAACCTGGCTGATTTGGAAGGCTTGGGAGATCAACACCAGACAAGAGGTGCAAGAGTGAACGAAGAGAAGCAGAGAAGCTGGGTTTCCTTCCACAGAGGAGGCAGAAGCTCCAGAACTGGCTGAGGAGCAATAAAAGACCAGAGAAGTGACAAACAGAGTGAACAGTAGAGGAAGAGCCCAGATGAAAGGAGGGCTTTGAGCTGAAAAGAGAGAAAGGTCGGAGGGGGGAAGGATATGAAATTCTATTGGCCATTCTGCATGAAATGGCTATGCTCAAATTTTATTGAGTGTCATGCTCTGACCAAGTGCCTACAAGGTTTAGTATCCTTGTCCAAGGATATTAAATACAGAGGAGAATCCTTTCTTACCTGTTTAAATTTCCCAAGAATCAGAGTCTGTCCCAGCTGACTTTTTCAAAGTGGCTTTCTACAGAGATATAGAGTCAGTGTGGCATAGGGGAGAAAGTCCTAGAGTTAGACAACTGAGGATGGAGGCCCTGCCTCACATTAACCAGGTGCTCTTGGACATGTGCCTTAACCCCTCTTAGCCTCTCCCTTTGTCCTCCTGTGTTCCCGCCTCACTGTAGTCTTAATTACATCTCCACCACAACAAAGGTAGGATGAGAAAACTTTTTGCAAACAAGAGCACAATATAAAGCTATGGGACACAAGTGTTTCATTGTACATAGAAATCCTGCATGGCCTTAGCAAATACTGCTCATCCATAAGCAATTATGTCAATAGAGGTTTTTAAAGTTAAAAACTTAAAAAATATTTTTCCTTTTTTTTTTTTTTTTTTTTCAACTGGGGACCTGTTTCCCTGTCAGAAGTGACTGTGTCCTAATACTATGGCTCACTTCCAGGTCTGCTGTACCTTTTAGGTGGATGAGTCACATGCTTCACGCTTCGAACGTAATGGAAGCTCTGGAGCACAAGCAGAGAGCAGAGCCCACTCACAGGTGGTTGATGGAGCTGCCATACCTGGTTCATCACGTCCTTCATCCACGTCGTAATTCACCAAAGTGTCGTAAGAAAACTGGGTGGGCGCGATGAAGTCGGTGCTGTGGGAGCTGCGTTCTCCCCAGGGAATCGAGGCACACATTGGATAAACCACCGATTTGGTGTCCATGCTATGGATTAACTGGCAGTGCTCCACAAGTCCTCCGCGATCAAAATTCTCCAGACAGCAAGGGCAAGGAAAAATATAACGACTTGGGACATTCTTTGGCCGAAGGGTCACATCCTTGGTGATGACCTTCACACCTTCCGTGATGTAATTCTGGGATTTGAGACAGGTAGCCCCGTGGACCTGGATCTGGGCTAGGAAGGAATTTTTACAGCACCCAAGGCAAGAAGCCTCTGCGCTCTCAATCTCCGTGAGCTCCACGGCTGGAACGCCAGCGGCCAGAGTGCTGCCCTGTGCCCCAGAAACAGGCTTCTTCAGCTTCAGACATTCCTGCAGGCACACAGAGCACCTGCACCGGTTTCTCCTACACCACCAGGCACAGGGGACTTAAGAAGCGGCTCGGGAAGTCGGCCTCCGCCCGCACTGCCAACCGCAAACCAGCCACCAAGTCCTGCGCCTGCGCAGCCGTCCTTCTGCCCCAGAGCTCCGTGCAACCAGAAACACAGATTCTTGAGATCCACTCTGGACCAAGAGATACAAAGTTTCTGTAAGTGGGGCTCAAGAATTTGAATTTTTAACTAGCACCCTAAGTAATTCTGAAGTGCAATAAAGCTCGAGAATCACTGGTTATTTAAACTCAATATTCTTACCATTGTGTGAAATTCTAGCACTTGTGTTTACATTATCTTCATTTTCTCTTTGAAGAAAAGTGTTCTCTGTTCCTGAGGCAATAAGTATATAAGGTTCTTGAGGGCATGAATCTCTCACTGCCTCCAGCTCAGAACAGGCCCATGATGATGCTTGATATAAACTGTCCTGGATTGACTGTAGTAGTAACAAAAAAAAAAAAAAAAAAAAAAAAACCGAAAAAACAAACAACAAAAAAAACCCGTAGTTACTGCCAATTTCCATTTGATGGCTTAGTGCTTGGAAAGTGCTGGGCTGAGGCCAGGTCAAGGGACTAGCACACTCTAATGATGCCAAGAACAAAGTTTCCTTTTTAAAGGAGATTAAAAACAACACAAAACAAAACAAAACACCAAAACAACAACAACAAAAAAACCAGATTAAAGACAGCAGGTATATTAGACCGGAGTCTGTAGCTGAGGTCTGGTTTAGCCTTATTTTAGCCAAAATGGTTGAATTACTTATCATAACTTCTGATACTTTTTAAAACATGGCTTGTATTTAGGGTCGTTTTTCTTTGTTTTCTATGGCTGCGTTTGAATTCAAATTACCATGAATAAAAATAGCTTCAGTCACCCGGAGATGGAAAATGAAATCTATTTGCTCAGCAGATTTTCTTGGTATTAGTTACTGACAATGATAAGTTACAGTTTACGGTCAAGGCAAAATTCTAGCTCTGGGCTTGTCAACTGGATCAATATGAGCTGAGTTAACAGTAGTAGAGAACTGTTTCACGCAGCTGTTTTGAACTGCTGCCTGATTTATTCACCTGATTCTGCTCTGGGGTTGCCCAGGGTGGAAAAGCCAAAGGCATGTTTCACCTGAGTCTTCCCCTGATTTTTACAATATTGCCTTTTTCACCAGCTGTTAGGTGTGCAGCTGGGCCCTTTGAAGGGTGTTGAGCCCTGACCTCTCCAAAGAGTGTTTAATTTTTCTGAACCTCTGTTTTTGCAGGTGGAGCCCACATCAGAAGATTTCTGTACAGTTTCTTTGAGTGTGGCTTCTTTCACTTGGCATAATACATCTGAGATCATCTGTGATGCCTGAATAGCTGTTCATTCCTTTTTCCTGCTGAGTAGTATTCCATGGTAAGAAAGTAAAATACTTTGTTTTTCCATTTACTTGTTGAAGATATTGGGGTTGTTTCTAGATTTCGTTGTTAAATATTTGCCGTAAATATTTAAGATTGATTTTTGTGTAAACTTCATTTTCACTTGAGAGTGGGACTCTTGGGGAGAATTTCTGAGGATGATTTCTTTGGAGGGTTCTGTGTTGAGTGCTTCTCCCATTAACTGAAGAGTGAGGCTTTAGTAGGACCACTTGGAGATCTTGATATTTTTCTGTGCAGTTAGGGGAATACAATGGACTGGTGTTTGGTGTAAATGGTTGGTGCATACACGAGTAAGAAAGACTTCCTCAGTTGTTAGTGTTTCCTGGAACACCACTACTCTTTTTCTGGGTTCAAAATAAGTTCTGTTTCAAATAGAAACTGTGACCACTTAGGACTGTTAGTGTTCCTGCTAACTCTATCTTTGGTATAATGTGTTTACCACATGCATCTTGGGTCCACTGGAATTCTCTGTTCATGGGGCATTGAGATACTATTTGCAAACGGCAAGAAAGGGTGTACGTGCATTCTGGATGTATCTCCCGCGTTCATTTGCATGGTCCATGGTCCCAGTGCATGGAAGAAACTGCCTGTTTCCAACAACAGAGATTGTGGATGCTGAGATGCAGTCAAGGGGCTTTGGTGCTTGTTGTGTCTTTGAAGAAATGAATCAAGTGTGGATGTAGTCTTTTTCTCTTCCATCTTTCTTTTACAGTTTTTATAATAGACTAGTGCCAGGAAAATGTGGGATAGAACATCCTCTTGGTTTCTTGGGACAAAAAAAATCTCTCTGAGGTCTGGTATGGAAAGCCCAAGGCATGGATACCAATATTGCTCATACATTGTACTGTCGTAGGCAAGTTAATTCTCTGTGAATCTCAACTTCTCCCTTTTAATATGAAAATTAAATACTGTTTATGCACAGGGTGACTGAGAGCATTCACACAAGGCAAATGAACCTGGCACAGAGGCAACATGATAACTGTTCAAATCCTGGGGACAGGTGTCTGCATCTTGCATGCCTTGCATCTGCTCCCTCTCTTTTCCCTTGCAGGGCCCTTTTTCCCCACTGTGCCCTACAGGCCTGGCCCCTCAGTGCCCCACCCTCTACAGAGAAGGATGTAATCTGCTTGGAAGGGCTGGAGGTGGGTGTGTGTGGGTCTTGATGTGGCAGCATGCAATGAACTTCATCAACAATTTGGCAAACCTTTATGTAGATCAAAGAAGTGTTGATGGACATAATTTGGTGAGTTGAAGACCCACTCCCTACCCCATGCTCCCTTTGACTCTGCCATTGCTGCCCTCTCTGGAAAGCACTGTGCTGAGATTCAGGAGATCTGCTTCAGCTCTATCTCTGCAACTCTTGTTTCATGTATTTGAGAAAGTCATATTGCCTCTTTGAACTTCAGTTTCCAGAAAAATTTGGATAAATGGTGCTTATTTTATCTACTTCTCAGGAAATTTGTAAGGTATAACATGCCGTATCAACATAAAACATTATTAGTACTATTATCCAACACTTCATATGATTTTAGTTTAGTGTTTTATCTTGCTCAAAAATGGCAGCTCCCTCCCACATCTTTTAATACTGGACTAGAGAAATCCAAAAGGGTGAACTTTTTTTTATTAAAGTATAATCAATTTACAATGTTCTGCTAATTTCTGCTGTACAGCAAAGTGACCCAGTCATACATGTATATACATTCTTTTTCTCATATTATTTTCCATCATTTTCTATCTCAAGAGACTGGATACAGTTCCCTGTACTATACAGTAGGACCTCATTACTTATCCATTCTAAATGTAATAGTTTGCATTTACCAACTCCAAGCTCCCAGTCCATCCCACTCCCTCCCCCTCCCCCCAAAAAGTGAATTTTTAATTGTGAAATTTCTAGTGCTTTGGCCCTAGGATAGTCTTACTTTTTGAGATTAGAGAGAACTTCTTTGTATCCCTAAAACAAGTGTAGTTTAGTCAGTTAAGTATTTTGCTTACATCTCAGGCTGCCTCTGAATCACACTCCTGGAGGCCTGTAGGTGGCTTAGAAATTTATTTTAGAAACAAGGTTTATATGTCGATTGCACTTCCTCTGTGGTTCTCTCATTGTCTGTTTCTGACAATATTTGCATGAAACCAGATATTTGGTTTCAAGAACATCTGTTCTTACAATTTGCTTCCCACCTGAATCAAGACTTTTCCGCCTGGGCTGAAAGAGCTGCTCTGCTCAGCAAGATTTGGGATGTGGGCAGCAGGCAGAGGGGGGCTTGATAGGGATGTTTAGGAGCACAAACAAGTTTGCCTGGGGCGTCCAGAGTCAGGGGAAGATGTGATGAGTATAGAAGCCTTGGGGAATTAGTGTTATTTGTTTAGCCCAGTTTTTCCAATGGGTACGTATTCCTTTTTTTTTTTTTAAACACGTATTTTTTTAAAAATCAGGACATCGCCATTTTGTTTAGAAGTCTTTCTCAAATGTAGTGTTCTTCCTTACCTCCCAGATTAAATTGTGTGGGATTCATTAAGCTCTTACTGCCTGCTAGGCTTTGTTTTTTGTCCTCTAAATGGAGAACGTGGAGGATGATACCTAAACATTAGCACCTGTGCTATATTATACTGTTTGTGATGCTTTGGGTTTACTAAGGTTGAAGAGTTTTATTCTTTTTTTTTTCCTTTAATGATTTTTATTTTTATTTTTTTACATTATGGTTAGTTTACAGTGTTTTGACAATTTCTGCTGTACAGCAGAGTCACCCAGTCACACACACACACACACACACACACACACATACATTCTTTTTCACACATTATCTTCCATCATATTCCATCATAAGTGACTAGATATAGTTCCTTGTGCTATACAGCAGAGATCTCATTGCTTATCCATTCCAAATGCAATAGTTTGCATCTATTAACCTCAGACTCCCTGTCCATCCCATTCCTTTCCCTCCCCCTTGGAAATCACAAGTCTTTTTTCCAAGTCCATGAGTTTCTTTTCTATGCAAAGTTTCGTTTGTGCCATATATGAGATTCCAGATGTGAGTGATATCATATGGAATTTGTTTCTCTTTCTGACTTACTTCCCTTAGTATGAGAGTCTCTAGTTCTATCCATGTTGCTGCAAATGGCATTATTTTGTTCTTTTTTTATGGCTGAGCAGTATTCCATTGTGTATATATACCATATCTTTCAATCATCTATTGATGGACATTTAGGAGGAAATCATACAGATCAGAGAGGAAATCAATAAAATAGATATTCAAAAAACTAGAAAAAAATCAATAAAACCAAGGGCTGGTTCTTTGAAAAGGTAAACAAAACTCTGGCCAGACTCACCAAGAAGAGGGGAGAAAAAAATCCAAATAAACAAAATAAGAAATGAAAAAGGAAAAATCACAATGGATGCTGCAGAAATACAAAAAAACAGAAGAGAATACTATGAGCAATTATATGCCAACAAATTTGACAACCTAGAAGAAATGGACAATTTTCTAGAGACTTACAGCCTGCCAAAACTGAATCAAGAAGAAATAGATCAACTGAATGGATGGATCACTAGAATTGAAATTGAATATATAATCAAAACACTCCCTACAGATAAAACTACAGGACCAGATGGCTTTGCAGGGGAATTCTACCAAACATACAAAGAAGGACTTATACCCATCCTTCTCAAAGCTTTTCAAAAGGTTGAAGAAGAAGAAGGAACACTCCCAAAGACATTCTATGAAACCACCATCACCCTAATACCAAAACCAGACAAAGATACCACCAAAAAGGAAAACTATAGGCCAATATCTTTGATGAATATAGATGCAGAAATTCTCAACAAAATTTTAGCCAACCAAATCCAACATATACTATGACCAAGAGGGATTCATCCCAGGTGCACAAGGATGGTTCAACATAGGCAAATTAATCAGCATCATATACCACATTAACAAAAGAATAGTCCCAAATCACATGATCATCTCAAAAGATGCAAAAAAGCATTTGGCAAAGTCCAACATCCATTCATGATAGCAAAAAAGCATTTGGCAAAGTCCAACATCCATTCATGATAACAAAAACTCTTACCAAACTGGGTATAGAGGGAACATACCTTAACATAATAAAAGTCGTCTATGTCAAACCCACAAGAAATACAATACTCAACGGAGAAAAGCTGAAAGCCTTCCCACTAAAATCTTGAACAAGACAAGGATGCCCACTCTCACCACTGTCATTCAACATAGTACTGGAAGTCCTAGCCACAGCAATCAGACAAACAAAATAAATAAAATATATCCAGGTTGGAAGAGGTAAAACTTTCACTGTATGCAGATGGCATGATACTATATACAGAAAACCCAGAGGACTCCACACAAAACTACTCAAACTGATTAACAAATTCAGCAGAGTAGCAGGATATAAGATTAACATTCAGAAATTGGTTGCATTTCTGTATACTAACAATGAAATATTAGATAATATTTTTTAAATTGCACTGCAAAAAGTAAATACCTAGGAAAAAACCTTACCAAGGAGGTGAAAGACTTACATGCTGAGAACATTCATCAAGGAAATTAAAGAGGATTCAAAGACATGACAAGATATACCATGCTCCTGGGTTGGAAGAACTTATGTTATCATAGAAATGGCCATACTACCCAAAGAAATATACAGATTCAATGCAATCCCATCAAATTACCCATGACATTTTTCACAGAACTACAATAAACAATCTATAAATTTATATGGAACCACGAAAGACCCAGAATTGCCAAAGCAATCCTGAGGAACAAGTCAAGTAGGAGGCACAACTCTCTCAGACTTCAGGCAATATTACAAAGCTACAGTTATCAAGACAGTGTGATACTGGTACCAAAACAGACACAGAGACCAATGGAACAGAATAGAGAACCCAGAAATTAATCCAGACACCTATGGTCAATTCATCTTTGATAAATGAAGCAAGAATATAAAACGGGAAAAAGACCATCTTTTCAGCAAGTGGTGCTGGGATAACCGGACAGTCCTATTTAAATCAGTGAAACTGGAACACACCCTTACATAATGCACAAAAATAAACTCAAAATGGCTTAAAGACTTAAATGTAATACAAGACACCATCAAACGCCTGGAAGAGAACATAAGCAAAACATTCTCTGACATCAACCTTACAAATATTTTCTCAGGTCTGTCTCCCAAAGCAACAAAAATAAAGGCAAAAATAAACCAATGGGCCCTGATCAAACTGACAAGCTTTTGCACAGCAAAGGAAACCTTAAAAAAAAAAAACCCTAAAGACAGCCTATGGAACAGGAGAAAATAGTTTCAAATGATGCAACTGGCAAGGACTTAATCTCTAAAATATACAAACAACTTATACCACTCAACAGCAAAAAAGCCAACAGCCCAATTGAAAAATGGGCAAACGACCTGAACAGACATTTCTCCAAAGAAGATATACAGATGGCCAACAGACACATGAAAAAATGCTCAACATTATTAATTATTAGAGAAATGCCAATAAAAAGTCATGAGTCAGAGTACACCGTCAGAATGGCCATCATTAACAAGTCACCAAATAACAAATTCTGGAGAAGGTTTTGAGAAAAGGGTACCCTTCTACACTCTTGGTGGGAATGTAAATTGGTATAACCATTATGGAAAACAGTATGAAGGTACCTCAGAAAACTAAGTATAGAACTACCATATGACCCAGCAATCCCACTCCTGGGCATATATCTGGTCAAAACTTTCCTTGAAAAAGATGCATGCACCTGTATGTTCATTGCAGCACTATTCACAATAGACAAGACATGGAAAAGAGCTTTATTCTTGTACAAAATGATCCCAGGGCCCAAGGATGTGAAGAAGTGGCCAGAAAAGAAGGGCTGTGGTTGGGCTGGTGAGATAGCCAGTACTTGACATCAGCTGGGCCATAGGCCTGCAGGGACCTTACCTTCCTGGGCTCTCTGGCCTCATCCCAAATCCTCACAGTGATAGGAACACCGAAAGGTCTTAAGCAGGGGCAGGAGTGGTCAGATTTAGATTTCAGAAGGTCTCAGACCACAGGTGAAGAATGAAGTAGAGGGGTGCAGAGGAGGCTCTTAAGTGCAATAGTCCAGGCAAAGGGGAGGCTCCCGCACCCTTGTGATCTTGCATCTGCCCTGCCTGCCTTTCAGGATTGTTCTGCTTGCTTTCTCACTTCTGACTGCTACCCCGTCCTTCCACGTCAAGTTCTGCTCAGATCTTTAAGTAGTGTTCCTTCTCCACTTTCCTGTAGAAATGCTCTTCTACCTATTTAGCACTTTCCCTTGTCTTGCCTGGAGTCAGTGGCTGACAATCCTGCATTCCTGTGGATTATCATTTCCTTGAGGGCTGGGCACAGCCTCCCTCATCCTTGTGTTTCCTGTAGAAGCCAGCTCAAATACGTGGGTGTGTTAGATTACACATTGTTCTCACAAATGCTAAGTGGTGTTTGAAAATACAGGAGGCAGTGGGTAGATATGTTGTTGAACAAATGAATGAGTGGATGGGTGGTAAATAATGGGTGGAGTTAGGGAATTTTTGTGAGGTGGTTCTTGATAAGATCTTAAAGCCAGACCTGCAAGTTAGAATTATGTGTAAACATAGAGTCAATTGCCTTGATGTAAAGTCTTTGTATTTTAGTATATTAGATTCATAATTTCCATTTTTGTGGCTGTCCTGGAGCCTTTTTGGTTTACTCTCTGATTCTTAGCTGTGTTCTGGAGATGAAGCTGTTAGAGAACTGAATGCATCTGTTTCGGAGGTAGACAGTGAGATTTTTGAAAGACACCTGGGGCTGCTCTTGCACGCAGAGTTAAAGAGAGCAGTCACCTGCATGATGTCACTTCAGGGAACTCTGGAGGGACCCCTGTCTTCTCGAAACAATCCTTCCACCTTTCCATTAATACCTTCTGTAGTGGGATCTGCACTTTTTTTTTTTTTTTTAAATTTTAAGGCTGCACCAACAGCATATAGAAGTTCCCAGGCTAGGGGTCAAATTGGAGCTGCAGCTGCTGGCCTACACCTCAGTCACAGCAACACCAGATCCAATCTGAGTTTGTGACCTACACCAAAGGTCACAGCAACACCAGATCCTTAACCCACTAAGCAAGGCCAAGGGTCGAACCTGCATCCTCATGGATACTAATGGGGTTCATTACCTCTGAGCCACAAGGGGAACTCAGTTTTAAAACTATAGCCTCATGTTCCTGGAAGAGGTCACACTCTTGTGTCAGATGTATTTCCCACCAAAGGATAAATGACTGATGGCAAATCTTTCCTTGAGAGAATTGAAGTCCCACTTGAGGGGAGGAGAGAGTGGAGGGAAGAAAGGGGAGGTTGGGAAGTGTGTACAGACTTCTTGGAGTGATTATCTTGCCTGATTTTCCAGTTTAAAGGGTGTTTCAGTCAAGATTGTTTAAAGTCAGAGGTCAGTGAATGTTTTCTGTAAAGGGCAGAACAGTGAATATTTTAGGCTGTAAGGACCATTTGGTATCTGTCTTAGCTACTCAGCCCTGCCCTTAATGTGTGAAAAATGGCCATAGGCAGTACATCAATGAAGCAGGGGCAGGCAGGGCAGCTGTTTTCCAGTAGAACTGTTTATACATACAGGCTGAGGGCTGATTTTTGCCTGCTAGCCATAGTTTGTTGACCCTGGTCTAGGTTATTTTTAACTGAAAAAAAAAGCAAAGCACGTAGCTCATGGATTAACACAAAAAAGGATTATTTCTGGCTTATGTTAAATGTCCAGTAAAAATTAAAAAGTGCTCTCATGGTCATTCAGGGGTTCAGGCTGACAGGGGCTCCATCTCAGCAAAGCTTCTATTATCTCCTTGACAATGAGAAGGCTGGTGGTTGAACGGCACACTGGCTCTTGAAGAGACACATGGAACTTCTGCTAACTTTTCATTGGGCAATGTGAGTCACATGGCTGCATCTAATTTCAAACGGATAGGGAAGTGCAATCTTAAGGGCACAGAGGGAGAACCAGAATTCTAGGCTGGGTGATTTGCAGTGAGCACCATGCACAAGGAGCCAGAGTTCACAAGAACACCCCTATTCTCTTCTCAGTCCAACAGAGGGGGCAACTGTGGCTTCCTGCCCCTCATTCAGCATCCTCAGGTCACTGCATCTCCCATAGGCCTGACCTGAGTCAGCATTTCCTACCACTTTCTAGATGTTTAGTGTGGTGCCTCTACTCAGAGCTCATCCCTATCAAAGCTTATCTGATGTTCCTGATTGCCAGAGCCTGTTACAGTTAGAGGATGTGTTACTTCACAGCCTGTTGAAAATCTTCACTTTCCAGTTTCTTAAAGATGGCTCCCAACTCAAGTTCTCAAATTCCAGTTGCCCTAGGAGGGATTTTTTTTTTTTTGTCTTTTTGCTATTTCTTTGGGCCGCTTCCGCGGCATATGGAGGTTCCCAGGCTAGGGGTCTAATCGGAGCTGTAGCCACCGGCCTACGCCAGAGCCACAGCAACTCGGGATCCGAGCCGCGTCTGCAACCTACACCACAGCTCACGGCAACGCCGGATCGTTAACCCACTGAGCAAGGGCAGGGACCTAACCCGCAACCTCATGGTTCCTAGTCGGATTCGTTAACCACTGCGCCACGACGGGAACTCCCCTAGGAGGGATTTTTAAATTTTTATTATTATTTTTGGTTGGGTTGGCCTTTTAGTAGTTTTCTAACAGTCTGGAAAAAAATATTTTATATATATATATGTTCATCACACATCAAACGATGTCTGGGCAACCTTTGATTGCTTGGACTAGACTTCCTGTTCTGGTTCATTTCCTACTGCTTCCCATACTTCACTGTACACTTCAGCCAAGCCACATTTTGGAAGGAACAACAGGTTATATATTTTCACATTATTGTCCATGCTTTTCCCTCTGCCTCAAAAGCCAGCCCTTGAGTTTATCACCAGACCTAGTCAGTCTTGTTAATAATATTCCAGTCTTCATTATGTTCCTAAAACCAATCAATAACTCCAATAAAAATGGCTAGCATCAGCCAATGGTGATAGCGTGTTATGAATTAAGAATTGTGATTAATCCAATTCTAGGAACTTTAGGTTAACTAACTAAATAAAATCTTATTGTGCAGGGGGTTGGCAAACTATGGCCTGAGAGTCAAATTTGACCCACCACATTTCTTTTTTTTTTTTTGCAAATAAAATTTTATTGGAACACAGCTACATTCATTTGTGTCTTGTTTATGGTGTTTTCACACTGCAGTGACATGGTTGAGTAGGTATGAAAGAGACCAAATGGCCCAGGTAGCCTAAAATACCTACACTTTGGACTTCTGCAGAAAATAGTTTCTGTGTATATAGTGTATGGTTTGGTGACCACTGGATCAGCACAAAAAAAGCGTTATCACCTGAATGCACTGTGTTTGAAGAAAGGTTTCTAGTGAGAAGTAGTTACCCAAGAGTTTCCCTAGGAGAGGTCATCTTGAGTTTTGCTTCTGTCTCTGATGTTTTATTTACTAGTAACAGAATTCCAAATCAAACTTCTTAAGCAAAAAATGGGGTGGGGTGGGGAACGTGATTGGCAAATATAACCAAAATTCAGAGAAGGCGGGGATGGAGCTGACTTGAAGGTTGGTTTGCTTCTTGGAGTTAGATTCACTTAGCCTCTGGTTCACTTAGTTTTCATGCTTGCATTTCTCTATGGATTGCCTCATTTTCTGTTGCAAGTGGATTAGGAGGCAGGGAAAATGCCACCAGGGAGTTATGAACTCATTTCTCCCAGCTTTGGCCTGGAGGAAAATGCTTCTACCTTCCAGTTACAAAAATCATAGGGCAAGACCGCAATTAGTGAGTTTAGATTCTGTGCCCACCCCTTGGACCAATCATGGAGGCTGAGCCTGAGATATACTATGGTTGGCCTCACATTATTTATATGCCCCCTTTGGTGATGTAAGGAACAGATGTTTTATTTGAAGCCATGACCATTGGAAAAGTGTTGTAAAATGCTTCTCCACCATGTCTTTACTACAGTTGGGTATTCATGGAATTACTGGGCAGGAGCCCAGTAATGGATCAAGGCAGTTCTAGATATATATTGTTTGCAAACAACTGCAGGAATTAGTAATTTGAAACAATATCCATTGGTTCCGGGACTTTTAAAAAGGGAATAATTAATTGATTTTTAGTGAACTTGCAGAGTTAGGCAGACACCACCACAATGCAATTCTAGGACATTTCCATCATCCAAAAAGATCCCCTTTACCCATTTGTTCCCATCTCCAGCCCTAAGCAACCACAATTGTAATTTCTTTTTATGGATGTGACTTTTATGGACATTTATATAAGTGGAGCCATGCAATATGTAGTCTCTTGTATCTGGATTCTTACATTTAGTATGTTTTTGAGGTTCATATATGTTGTAGCATGTGACAGTGTTTTGTTTCTCTTTGTTGCTCTTTGTTGCTGAAAAATATGCCATCTTATTAGTATACTACACTGTGTTTCAACATTTGATGGGTGTTTGAACTGTTTCCAGTTTTTGTCTATTCCAAATAATGCTGCTATGAACATCTGCCTGAGACTTTGACTTCTTAAATTTCCTTTTCTTTCCTTTTAGTAGTTCTTTTCCCTTTTAGTAGTTTTAGAAAATATATAGGTTCAGCTCCAATTTGAGCTGGTTCACTGGTTTTAAAAAAACTTTCAATTCAATTAGAAAGTTAATATTTGGATTCGCTGCGGGATTTAGCAAATGAGTATATTCATTCTAGTTTCTGGTTCATGTTCTACTTTAGTTCCTGTCCCTAATGGCAACTTAAAAGTCTGTAGCAGATTCTGTGCTGGAAATGAAGACAGATTAGTGTACATGGAGAAAATTTGTCTCTGTATTAAACTCAAGCATTGCAGTTAAATGGCCATCTCTCCTTCATCCTCCAACATCCCCACATCCATCCTTGGGTATAGGATTTTATCCATTTCATAAAACCTCCCAGCCATCTCTGTTAGAAGGTGGTGGATTATAGCCCTAGATGCCGGTAGGGGCAGGCTCTCAGCATGTGAGACAGTGATTCAAGCTTCCAGAGCATAATTCTGGTTAGCTGTAGGGACAGGGTATCTCCTATAGGAGTGCAGTTGTACCTCTGGGAAATAATTGCTGGTAAGAGCAAAACTGGTCCTTTCCGCTCTTTGACATGATGCCCTTCAGTCATTGATCTTATTTAAATGCAAGCTCTAGCATTTAAGGGCAATTTCCTATACTAGTAAAAATGTACGTATAGGTAAAAGAGACATGATTGTAAAAATCTCTCCCATGGCTAGCAGCTTTGGTTTTTAACTACAGAGATATCTGCTGTGTATGACCTATCTTTCAAGTGATTGCATTCCTTTTTGGGTTCTGGAATCACTTAAAATGAGAGTTGGCAAATGATCTGAGAAACTATATTTGTGTTAATGGAGAGCCTGCTGATAAACTGGCTCATCATAGAACATTAGAAGTCCCTCGCTCAGCTGAACATCCCCCATTGTCCTCCTAAATGTCTACCCCCTCCCCCAGCACAGCTCCATCATGTAGAATGAGAGGGGAAATCAGAAGCATTATTGGAGAGATGGATTCTTGTGCTTGTTGCAGTGACCTTTGAATTTGACCTGGGAGGTCCCTGTCAACCTTTTTGTGAGCTCCTAGCATCTTCAGTGTCCCAGCTTAAACACCAAAGAATTGGGTTTCCCAGACATCTTGGCTTGTGGGCTTCTTCTTTTCCAGAACTAATATTTCAGTAGGCAAATATCCAAGGTTACCCACATTCTGCCTATCAATTAGGGGAGAAGAGAAGAAAATGGTACTAACTCAGTGGTTCTGTTCATTAAATAGGGAAATGCAAACTAGGCTCTTACAGAATTGCTTAATCTAGAGTGCCAGGGAGTAGAGACAGCTCCTGACCTTGGAGCAGCTGCGATCCTGAAGCCCAGAATCCTCCCCTAATTGCACTAAAGCCATCCTAAATATACTCTGTTTCTACTCATCATGCTTCTGTGACTGAGACAGGACACAGAGTACCTTCCAGATTTTGCAGAGGATGACACTGAAGTTTAGCCATCTGAAAGTGGCTAAAATCCATGTGTCCTGACTCTTTGGTTCAACATTCTGTCCTCTCCTCTGAAGATTGCTTCTCCATTATCCCAAATGATATTTTCATTTTTGCTTCTAAGAATCTGGAGAGCGGGGAGATGGACAAAGCATTTGAATCAATTCCAGTCTGTTATGAGAGCTTTCCCACCTGGCTCACAGATCCTGGGAAGAGGTTTATGCACATGCAGTCCCCTGAGAAAGCTTCTGTTAGCTTTGACACTATGAGGAGAGGGTAGATGAGGTCTTTTATCCTCCTATTAGCCCTTCTTTTGCCTAGCACCCATTATCCTTCTGGTAATAGCACCCTTGTTTTCCTCTGGGGAACACTCCACGCTTACTCTAGGTCCGTGTGGTCTGGCTGTGTTAATTCAGCTCCCTGCTCTTAAGTGATCCTATGACTCAGGCCTGGCCAATCAGAGCTTCTTATTCTCCTCCTGACTTAAAGTTAATGGTTTAGGAAGTGGGCACATGGCCCAATTTAGACCAATGGGAATCATAGCAGAACTCTTGCTTTAACTGTGGAAGAAGAGAGGTTTCCATTGGATTGGCTGCCAGAATTTCCAGGATTTGCATTCTCACAACTATATCCTGCCATCAGGATGGAAGAACCTGTCTGAAAATGGAGCAGTGAAAAACAAAGTTGAGAGACGGTAGGAAACTGGATCCTGATCCTTTCTTCTCATTACCATTACCATTGTTTTACTTTTTTATTGAAGTATAACATCAGTATGATAGATTACACTAATCTTAAGAGGCCAACTTGATATATCTGTATGTATTTGGAAATATACGTATATTTGTGTTACCACCACTCAGATAAAAAATAAACTATTTCAAGTGCCCAAATGGTCCTTCTTATGCCCCTTCCCAGAAAGGACCAGTAGTCCATGGATTCTCAATGGATGATACCAACCAAGGGGATGAGAATTGGTTGGGATGGGGAGGGGCAAAAAAACCCTTAGCTATTGGGTTTGTGTCACAATGGTTTGTGTCCTGCCAGAGGGCCAGAGTATATAAAAAGATATGCAATATACTTGTGATATGAAAACTTAATGGGGGGAGTTTTAGGAAGAAAATGTCGAAAAAGGCTCTTTGTTACAAGGGTGGAGGGGGGGCAATAAAGGAGAAAACACCTAAGAAAAGCTTCGCAAATCTGATTATATCACTGCCGATTTATTTTGCCTGTGCTTGAACTTCATTAAATGCAATCATACAGTGTGTGGCTGGAGTTTCGACCCATTTACGTCTGGCTTCTTTTCTTCAACATATTTATTGTGAGCTTCATCTATGTTGTTGTATGTATCAGTTGTTTATTCCTTCTTTTACTGCAGAATTATTCCATTGCATAGATATAATACGGTTTTGTTTATCTCTTCATCTCTTGACAAATATTTGGGTTGCTTCCAGTTTTTGGCCGTCGTAGATGCAGATGCTATAAACATTTTGTATACGTGTTTTGGTGGGCATATGTTTTCTTTTTTCTTGGGCTAATGCCTGGAAGTGAAGGTACTGGCTCACAGTTTAAGAACATGTTAAACTACATTAGATAGTGCCAGTTTTCCACAGTGGTGATACCAGTTTCCTGCAGCAGTATATGAGAGAGTTCCAGTGCCATTTTCTCCCAATACTTGGTATTTTTAGTCTTTTTAATTTTAATCATTCTGGAGGGTGTGTACTGGCAATCTCATTGTGGTTTAAATATGCCTTTCTTTGATGTTGAGTACAATTTCATAGGTCTCTTGGCCATTTGGAGATCCTATTTGTGAACTGCATTTTCATGACTTCTGCCTATTTTACCTGGGTTGCTTGTCTTTTTCTTATTGGGTTGTCACATTCATGTGCTGAAAATATCTTCTTTCAAGCTATGGTTTGCTTTTAATTCTTTTGATGGTTCCTTTTTTTTTTTTTTCTTTTTAGGGCCACATTCATGGCATATGGAGGTTCTCAGGCTAGGGGGTCATGTTGGAGCTACAGGTGCCGGCCTATACCACAGCAAAAGCAATGCTAGATCCTCAACCCACTAAGCAAGACCAGGGATCAAACCTGCAACCTCATGGTTCCTAGTCAGATGCATTTCTGCTGTGCCACAATGGGAACTCCTCTTGATGGTTACTTTTGATGAATAAAAGTTCTTGATTTGTTGAACTCCAATTTTTTTGTGTTAAGAGATCTTTGCATATTCCAAAGCTATAAGAATTTCTTCTGTGTCTTTTAGAAGTTCTATGCATTTTGCTTTTCCACTAAGACATACTTTTGAATGAATATTTTTTATATGGCATAAATAGGGATTGAAGTTAATATGTTTTTTCTTTGACTGTCTAATTGCTCAAGTGCTGTCTATTATGAAAAATCAGCCATTTCCCCATTAAATCGAAGTTATGTCTTTATTGTAAATCAAGTGACTATATACGTGTGGTCTCTTTCTGGGTTATTTATTTTATTCCATTGTTCCATTTGTCTAACCCTGAAATAATAGCACATTAATATAAAGGCATTTTAAAGAAATCTCACCATTAGGTAGTATAAGGCATCCTAATTTCTTCTTCAAAATTATTTAGGTTATTTTAGACTTCATGCATTTCAATGTAAACTTATAATAAGCTTGTCAATTTCCACCAAAAAAAAAAACCTTGAGATTTTGATGGGAATCAAATCTATAGCTGTATTTGGGAAGAACTGACATCTCAATAATCCTGATTCTTATAGTACATGAAAATAGCATACTTTCTTTGTTTATTTAGGCCTTTAATTTCTCTAGGCACTGTTTTGCTGCTTTCAGTGCAGAGAATTGTGCACATTTCTTTATTTTTAGATACTTGATATTTGAAAATGCTACCGTAACTTGTATTTATTTTTAAGATTTTATTTCCCCAATTTTTCTTATTAATATAAATACATACCTATTGATTTTGGTATAGTGACCTCAGTCATGCAGTTGCTAAAGGTACTTTTAGATTCTAATCATGTGTTTGTAGATTCTGTAGGGACTTTTACATACCCAATCGTGTCATTAGCATACTGATATTTATACTTCTCTCTTTCCAATTTTGTACCTTTTGTGTCTTTTTGTTGCTTTATTGCACTAGTTAGGGTATCTAATACAATCCTGAATGCCCAGAATGACAAAATATATCTTTGTCTTCCTCCTGATATAAGAGGGACTTTTTTCAATATTTCATCCTTAAATGTGATATTAGGTGACACATTAAAACTTTAATTGAGATATATTTTACAACAATAATCTTCATCCATTTGAAGTGTACTATTGAATGGGTTTAATTGTTGTGAAATCGCCTCTATAATCAAGATAGTGACCTTTTTCATCACCTCCAAAAGTTTATGTGTTGGAAGAATTCTCAGAATGAGCCTCAGTGGAGCTCATCCTTATAAAATCTGATCCCCTTTGAGTATGGATGGAACCTGTGAATATTATGAGATGTCATTCCCACAATTATATATGTTATATGGCAAAAGAGAGACTATTCAGCTTGGCCTAATTTAATCACAGAAGGCTTTTAAAAGCAGAGCATTTTCTCTGTCTGGGAGTAGCAGAGAGATTAAATCAGAGATTTAAAGCATGAGAAGGACTTGCCCTCTCTTGCTAGTTTGAAGATGGAGGAGCCACATGAGAAGGTACTGTGGGTAGCCTTACGAAGCTTAGAGTGACCTCTGATTAACAGTCAGCAAAGAATCAGGGACCTTGGTCCAAACACAATGTCATTCCAACAATCCGAATGAGCATGGAAGCAGATTACTCCACAGGATTTCCAGGGAAAAGCCCAATTCTGCCTTGATTTCCTCAGCAGAGAACCAGTTGAACCTGGTTGGGCTTCCGACCTAAAAAACTGTGAGATATTAAAAGGGTGTTGTGTTGGAATTTCCCTTGTGGCTCAGTGGTTAACGAACCCAAGTAGCATCCATGAGGACGTGGGTTTGATCCCTGGCTTTGCTCAGTGGGTTGGGATCCGGTGTTGCCATGAGCTGTGGTATAGGTTGCAGATGTGACTCAGATCTTGCGTTGCTGTGGCTATGGTATAGGCCGGCGACTACAGCTCTGATTGGACTCCTAGCCTGGGAACCTCCATATGCCATACTTTTTAGGTATGGCCCTAAAAAGACAAAAGACAAAAGAAAAAAAAGAGTGTTGTGTTAAGTTTCTGTTTTGTGGTTATTTTTTAGGTAGCAACAAAAAACTGAAACACATGTTGATGCCTGGAAGTGGGTGTTGCCATAACAAATACCTAAAAGGTGGAATCAGGCAGATGTTGGAAGAAGTTTTAGGAGCATCATAGAAAAGATAAGATTACCTCAAAAAGACTTTTAGTAGAAATACTACATAGCAATAGATATTGAAAACAAAACATGCTGGAAACTAGAGGAAGGGAAATCCTGCTATTTAGTAACAGACAGCTTTGCAGATTGTCTCCCATCATTATGAGGAAAACCTATAATGATGAACCTGGACATTTAGCTGAGAAGATTTTCCAGCAAAGTATTGAAGTTACAGCCTCATTTCTTCTTGCTGCTTCTAGTAAAATGTGGGAAGAGAGATGTAAATTGAGTGAAGAACTGTTAAACAAAAAGGGACAGAGACTTGATAATTGGGAAATTGTCAGCATATCCAGGTGCCAAAGATAATGCAATGTAAAAATGGCTACCGAAAGAATGACAGGGAGAAAAAAGCTGAAGGTGTAAAGTGATACCAACTTGCTGAAACCACAGAAAGATCAAAAGATCAGGTTATTCAGGAGCTCCCCTGTGGCGCATGGGTTGGAGATCTGGTGTTGTCACAGCCGCGGCTTGTGTTGCTGCTGTGGTGTGGGTTTGATCCCTGGCCCAGGAACTTCCACATGCCATGGTGTGGCCAAAACAAAAACAAAAACAAAAACAAAACACCCCCAGAGATCAGATTATTCAGCTTCACAAAAGGCCCTTCCAAGAGATTATATAGCTTCTAAATCAAACCGGAAGACACCTAGCATGCTTCAAAGCACTGTTCCTCAGCCATCTCAGGAGAAGCAAAAGAGAGAAGCAATCCTACCTGTGAATAACAGCTTTCCCTATGAAGTTATGAACTTTTGGAGTTTCATCGTGCTTGTGCACCTGTGAGTGTGATGAGATACCCCTCCTGGGAGTGTGTTATCTTATATGCACAGTTTACCTTAAAATAGGAAAATTATCCAGTTGAGCCTAATTTAATCACATGATTCCTTAAAAGCAGAGGACTTTCTTGGGCAGAAGGAGAAGTCAGAAAGAGTCAAAGCAGGAGGACTGGATGTTCTTTCTGGCTTTGAAGATGGAGGGGGCTGCATGAGAAGAAATGAGGGCAGCCTTCAGGATATGGTGGTTCCTACCTAATGGCCAGCAGGAAAATGGGGCTCCAAGCATCAGCTTTTTAAGGACAGTTGTGGTTTTTAGCTGCCTGCTACTGACTCAGCAGTGGGAAAACTTGTACTGGGTTGGTTGGAGCACCTCTCCAGGTTCTCTCCTTACCCTCTCCAGTCTTTAAAACCCACCTCCATTCTCTAGGATGCTTCTCCTGACTACTTTAGTTTTCACTGTATCAAATGTTCTCTGATATTATTGGACATTTCATGATTTAGCATCAACACATGGCCTTTTGCATTGCAGTTTTGAGCACTTGCTCCCACAAATACAACAAAAACGAATCGATTGTTGAGATCAGCTCGTGGAAGTAAAAGTGTCCATAATTTCTGTTGAATGAGTGAATGAAGCAAAATTTGGAATATTGTGTTTGGGGAGAATTGTGTGCTGTTGCTATATATGAGAAGCTGTCCACAATATTTGGTTTATAGATTTCAATATATACCAAGTGAAATTTCATACAATCTTTGATTATTTACCAGACCACAAGGACAAGAACTTGACTCAGAAGTATTCCAGAAAAATCAGGGCAAAACATCTTTCTATATACCTCTCCTGTATTTGCCACAGGACAGAAATATTTGGTAGGGATGATATATTTCAGTTTCCCATTTTATGATATTTCATCTCTAAGTTAGGGTATGTGGTACCTGCTAATGCAACTACAAGTAAACCTCCTTATTGAAGGTAGTATAACATCACCGAGCCCTTACCAAGTCTCAGAATAAGTCTGAATAAGTTTGAGAGGGAAACCTAGAAACCGAATTTTGTAAAGTGCACAGATAGTTCTGTTGATCAGCCAAGCTTGGCAATCTCCAACTGCAGGCTGATCCTGTGATCACAGTCTTGCCAAGGTAAGCCGTGTTGTTGCATCAGCTGGGGATGGATGGAGAACAGCAGTGTGGAGATGACCCAGTTCCTCCTATTGGTGGTTGCACAGCTAAGGATGCAGAATTTGCTTAAGTTACAAATTTTACCTAGAAGGTCGATTCTATGAGAGATCAGTGCTAGGCTTCATTTCATATTCCAAGGCTTTTTGGCTCTTGATATGAGAGTAAAGGAAGAACAATTCCAATAAAAATCTCCAGTAAAAAAGGCAACTAAGCAAAAATGTAAAATTTTTTTTCATGAGTCTGTATAAGAAGATGAATAATCTTTTACATCTGCTCTCTAGGACAGTTTTTGTTTTTTAAAAAAGAGGCATTGGGGTTTTTTTGTTTGTTTGTTTGTGTTTTTTTTTTTTTTTTTTTGGCCTGCAAGTGCACATATAGAAGTTCCCAGGCTAGGGGCTAGGGGACTAATTGGAGTTATAGTGGCCGGCCTATGCCACAGCCTCAGCAGTATGGGATCTGATCCACGTCTGCAACTGACACCACAGCTTGGATTGCTGACCCACTGAGTGAGGCCAGGGATTGAACATGCAAATTTGCGGATACTAGTCGAATTTGTTTCCGTTGTGCCACAACAGGAATTCCCGGCATTAGTATTTTCAAAAGGACGTTTTTGTAGCCCTTTGTCAATTATCTGTGTGAATTCAGGCTTCAATCCTAGGAAGGGTTAGTGACCCTCATCTACATTAGCCCTGGGCACTGGTGGTGCCTGAGCTGAAGGAGAACTGGCAATTCACATTGGTTGAGCTGTGCTGAAACAATTCTTCCTACCTTGTTTCAACTCCTCCAGCTTCCTGCATCAACTGAAGCCAACTTCTGGACTGCAGAGGAATAGCTAATTTGATGTGCCAATCAAATGAGGAGTTTCAGAATCACTGGTGTCTGGTTCTTGTGAACTCTGGCAAATAATAATCCTCTGAGCTGGGCCCAGGAAGATGGATGAACATTGCCTTGAAGGGTAGACCTGCAGGGTGGTCGTAAGGGATTTTTTTTCCTTTGTGGCATTGGCATTGTACTACAGATAGCATCATAGAGTATGTGGCTCCACTTAGAACTACATCAAAACAGTATTCTTCAAAGAGAGTCCTATGAAACACAAGTCCTACATACTTTTTTTTCTGCTAAAAAGATGAGGCTGGGCAAGAGGATGACCCTCAGATGAATGTCTCCCTGTTGTGTATGGCATTCTAATTCCAGAATTTAGCATGAAGCTTGATTAGAGTAGCAGGTCAATGCACTGGAGCAGTGATTCTCAACCAGGGACGATTCAGGTCTGCCCCCCACCCCCCCGACAAAGACATTTGGCAGTGTCTGGAAGGATTTCTGGTTGTCACAGCTGGGGAGTGGAGGAGGAGTGTGGAGGGTACTGGCATCCAGTAGGGAGAGGCAGGGATGTGGCTAGACATCTTACAATGTCCTTTGCAAACCTGAGTGTGATGCACATACCTGTCAAAGTGGTATATTTCCCCCAAGGCCTTTGGTGGATGCTGTTACAAAATGGATGTGCCAGGGTGCAGCTAGGAATATCAGGGAGTCAAACCTGGTCCATCAAACTACTGGGTACCTGGAAAAGATTTCACAGGGGCTGTAGTACAGCAGGACCTTGGGGACTAGGGGGCTGGCCTGGCTCTAAGAGTGTCTCAGGGATGGGGCCACTCTGTGCCAGAGGCAGCTGTGCATGTACCATTCAGAAATGTTGCTCATCATTCAGTTTCTTCTTTGGTTAAATTAACTGTCCTCTACTAATGTCTCAGCCTTCTCCCTGCTCTGGTTCTTTGAAGATCAAAGATGTAAAAAATTAAGAGACACTTGACAAATTTGGACAAGTGTCAGACCTTGCTTGCGTATACTTTATTGATTTATAAGAATGGCAAATGTTCATTATAAAAGATTCAAGCAATGCAGACAAGTGAAAAAAGGCTGCAAGACTCCTCACCACCTAGAAATATCCAGTGAGCATTATCACAGATGTTGCCATGTGGCAAGAGGGATGTGAGCAAGAGAGAGAGAATGTAGCAGAAAGAAAGGTAATGAGATGAATGGATGGGGACAGAGAGGCAAGGGAACTTGCTGTAGGTGACACAGCTGATCCTGGTAACCATGGGATTAAATTCCATGCTAAAAGCTAATTTTTTAAAAAAAAGTAAAATTGTGATCACTCTCATTCAGATACGAAATAAACTGTTAAAGATTATACTTATCACTGATAAGGGGACTGGTAAGATCTTGTTAGTGGTTCAAAGAAAAATCCAAAGAAACAAACAGACACATTGCTAGATCGGGAAAGTGGGTGGGGGAGGTGGGATTTGTCCTTCTACCAGAAAAAAACCTGATTGCATGTCTTTAGAAAAGCATTCATTTGCTTTGTTACCAGTTATCCACAACTTAACAGAGGTGTAAAATTGCTCAGAAGCAGTGAAAGACTAGAACCAGATAATCCTGAGGGAGATGAGCCAAGCAATGAATGCTTTTCTTTTGGAGACAGACAGTAATCTATTCTGCTTATTCTAAATTTCCTTATACCCAGATGTTCTTACTTCAAGACCCAGATGTCTTCTGAGGTAGCTATTTCTTCCTCTTGCCGGAGGGAGTTTTTGAGCACTGCAGGTACAACTTCAGGGGTCAGAAAGAATGAAAAGATATCTTTGTCCATTTACATTTTTATCCTTTATTTCTCAGAACCACATGCTTTATTCTAATAAATGAAAAAACATCCAAAATATATTAATGAAGTGTAATAATTTCTGTCCTCCTCTTTTTGCTCCTCTCATAGCCCTGCCCCTGGAGGTAACCAATACAGTTTATTACATATTCACCTATACTTTTCTCATGTTTCACAGTCCTACACATAAGCATTTAAACACATATGTAGGGATTTTGATTGGGAGAGTTTATACAAGTGGGAACATACTATATGTATAACTGCATCTTGCTTTTCTCACTTAAAGTAATACGTTAAAGCTACATAAGATATATGCAGATCTTGATCAAATGCATTCATGTAAATCGCTGGACATGCCATGGCATGATGCCAGCCTCCTAGACTCCGATTCCTGGCACCGAATGAGGAAAAAGTGCAAACAGTTGTGGAATAAAGAGAAGTAGTCTTTGCAGTAGGCATGGGTGTGAGGGGAAAGAGAACAGGCTCTGTTGTCTGACTTGGGCCAGGATGCAAGAACAGTCAAATGTCCTTGTCCGGCGAGAATGCACATTAGCGCCTTGTGATCATGATGGTGTTTCACAGTCAGGGTGTGAGTGCAAAGCATTGCTCATCCATTTTAAATAAAATCATTATTTCCTTAGTAATAAAAGCCAAATAATTTTCAAGGAAAATGATGTGCCTACTGTTGGGAAAAGGAGTTTCCCTACCCTACCTTCTAAGAAATACTTAAACTCTAACGCAGCAATGTTAGGCCACCAAAGGGGTGCTTGCTAGCAAATTAAACATTCCTATTCTATAGAGAGCCCCAACATTAAGAAAATAAAACTAAAAGTTGTTTGTGTATCAAAAATTTGTGATCAGAAAGAAACCTCCTCATTTCCAGTAGAAATTTATATTATTTGGAGCCAAGGAAAAAATATTTGGTGATAAGAGTGGGAAAGAAAAGGAGTGTAAAGGGAGTTCCCTGGTAGCCTAACAGGTTAAGGATCTGGCATTGTCACTGCACTGGCTTCTGTGGCTCAGATCACTGCTGTGGCACAGATTCAATCCCTGGCCCAGGAACTTTCACATGCCACAGGTGTGGCCACCCCCCCTCCGAAAAAAAGAAAAGAAAGGAATATAAAAAGCCGTTTCTGAAAGGGAATGCTAGGAGATTTACTCTTTTTGTAAGATTGTTTCCTAACTAGAAAGAGGCAAGGCCTTAAAGCATCACGATCTTATTAACCTGAAGGACATGGAAACCAAGAACCTGAGAGAAGTGAAGGTCAGCCAAGAGGGCCTGAAGCTGAAGGGCGCTTGAGCTGCTCTTTCCACCTGCCCCCAGGCCTCAGACCTGTGGTTTTAAAATGCCAGCTCCTTTTCAGTGGAACATTTCTGTCTTTTTGTTTCAGTCAGTCAAGGCATGTTTTGTCTTTTTTGTTTTTTGGAGGGTTCTTTATTTCCTTTTAATTTTTTTATTGAAGTATAATTGGCATACACTATTATATTAGTTTCAGGAGTAAACCTAGTGATTTGACATTTAAATTCATTGTGAATTGATCACCACGATAGGTCTAGCAAACATCTGTCTCTATACACAAAGTTATTAAAATATTATTGCCTATACTCCCTATAATGTCTGTTACATCCTTATGAATTATTTATTTAGAACTTGAAATTTATACCTCTTAATCCCTTTCACTATTTTGCCCAACCCTCTACCACTGTCCCCTCTGGTGACCACCAGTTTGTTCTATATATTTATGAGTCTGTTTCTGTTTCTTCTTCTTCTTCTTTTTTTTTTGTCTTTTTGCCTTTTCTAGGGCTGCACCCACAGCATATAGAGGTTCCCAGGCTAGGGGTCGAATTGGAGCTGTAGCCGCCAGTCTATGCCAGAGCCACAGCAACATGGGATCCGAGCCGCGTCTGTAACCTACACCACAGCTCACAGCAACGCCGGATCCTTAACCCACTGAGCAAGGCCAGGGGTTGAACCTGAAACCTCATGGTTTTCAGTCAGATTTGTTAACCACTGCGCCACGATGGGAACTCCTGTTTCTGTTTCATTTGTTTGTTTCTTTGCTTTTTACAATCCATACATAAGTGAAATTTATGGTATTTCTCTGTCTCTCTCTAACTTATTCCACTTAGAAAAATACGCTCCAGGTCTAACTGTGTTGTCAAATATGGCAAGAGTTCCTTCTTTTTATGGCTGAGTAGTAATTGATTATATATATGTAATATATATAAAGAGAGAGAGAGCGAGAGGTGAGATATAATTTTTTTCCTCAGGCACTGGCAGCAAAAACAAAAATAAACAAATTAACAAATTGCACTATACTAAACTAAAAAGCTTTTTCACAGTGAAGGAAAAATGAATCAAAATGAAAAGACAGTCAATTGAATGAGAGAAGATACTTGCAAATGATGTTTCTGATAAGGGGTTAATATCCAAAATATATAAAGAACTCTCACAACTCAATATAAAAAATAAATAGGAGTTCCTGTTGTGATGCAGTGGAAATGAATCTGAATAGTATTGACAAGGATGCAGGTTCAATCCCTGACCTCACTCAGTGGGTCAGAAATCTGGCGTTGCCATGAGCTGTGGTGAAGGTTGCAGATGTAGCTCGGATCCTGAGTTGCTGTGGCTGTGGTGTAGGCCAGCAGCTGTAGCTCTGATTAGACCCCTAGTCTGGGAACTTCCATATGTCACAGGTGTGCCCCCCCCAAAAAAAAGCAGAAAAAAAAATAATATGATTTAAAAATGAGCGGGGGACTTCCAAATTGGTGAAGCCACTGTGGAAAACAGTATGGAGTTTCTTCAGGAAATTTAAAATACTACCATAGGATCTAGCAATTCTATTTCTGGGTATTTATCTGAAGAAAATGAAAACAGTAATTCACAAATATATGTATATATATGTATATATATATATATACATATATATACATACACACACACACACATACTCTTATGCAACATTTGTTTTACAATAGCCAAGATATAGAAGCAACCTGTGTCCATCGACAGATGAATGGATAAAGATGTAATGTGTATATATATATATATATATGTATATATAGTGTGTGTGTGTGTGTGTGTTTGTGTGTATATAATGTTTTATTTTTGGCCACAAAAATGGCATGTGGAAGTTTCCAGGCCAGGGATCAAACCTGTGGCACAGCATTGACCTGAGCCGCTGGAGTGACAACACTGGATCCTCAAGTCTCTGTGCCATAACTGAGCTTCTATAAAAACACATGCTTTACCGATCAGTCACTATGTGCCAAGAGCTAAAGGGGTTACCACTTCCAGATATGGTAATCTTTAAAGGCAGAAACCATCCTTTTGAAGACAAAGAACATAAAAATAGAAACAACATCTCGGGCAGCACGTAAAGAATTTTTAATAGCAAAGTCTTAACGCTTCTTGAAAATTTTGGAAGAAAGTCTAAGAGGTAGCGAAAAGGGCTTCTCATGCCTCAGGACTTTGACACGTGTGTGAGGTTTAGAAGGAGAGATTCCTTTGAAATGGGGCTCTCTGAAAGGTCTTGGTGAGGCAGTCAGCTGACATAGGCATAAAAATAGCAGTAGTCACGGTCATGGTGGGATGATAGTGAGAAGGGGCCACGTGCATGAAGCACATTATTTCATTTAATTCTCACAAGCACTTCAGAGATGAGATATGTTGATTAATTCCACTTTGGAGATGAGAAAAGCAGAGGTCAGTTCAGGGAACAAGTGACACTGTGTTCAGGCTTAGCCCCCAGGAACACACCTGTAATTGAGAAAGTTGAGTCTATTACTCATTGTAGTGGTGGGAGAACACACACCATGGGGAACTGTGGGGTGTTTCGGTCTGGGGTGGGTGGGTTAGAACTGTTGTAGGATTTGGGATTCAAATGGGTAAATTCAAGTGACTAAGGAAGTGGGGATTTTCTCTTGATGAAGCAATTCTATGACTGATGAATAAATCTCAGCTAGAAGGAGGGCAGACTAAGGCGATCAAGTTATCATCGGTACAGAAGTAGCAGCCATACATTTAGCCAAGGGAAGGAGGGATACTTGATGTTTTATGTATGTAGTGACTTGTCTGAGGGGATGTTCTGTAAGACTGTGACCAGAAGGAGAAAAATATGATTTTTCCCTAAGCATCAGCGTTTCTGATGTCATTAAGTCTCAGTTACGAGTTCCCAGATATTAGGGCCTGCCTTTTCCTTTCTGATTTTTGAGTAGTTCCAGCAAGGGATTGAGCCAGTTGACTTCACTTTCTTCAGCTGTACAGTATACCTGTCATGAGAATTAAACATCACACAAAGGACTTGGCACTGAGCCCACAGAAAGCTCTCTATCGCTGGGTTGTTGCTGGAGGAGGAAGACCAGAAATGGCGAGATAATGAGTGGGACTTCCCATCACTGAGAAGACGGGAAGGCATCTGAGTGTGCAGTGGCGGGAGTACAGGCAGGATTTTGGAGACGATGTTGTTTCCCTTGAAATTCCCACTAATTGGCTTGACTACATCTCGACTTCTTTTGGTGCTTAGGAGCTATGTTCACTTAGGGTCTTTTTCTTTTTCTTTTTTTGAGAAAAAGGCAAAGATGTCCTCATGATTTCCCAGCAACATCCCCTTTTGTTATTCTGGGCATAGAACAGCATCAGCCCCTGTTTTACAAGAAACGGTGCTTTTGTTTTTTTCTTCCCAGGGCAGATATTGGTGAAAGAAAGCTGAGCTCATCATCTAACCTTTTCCCTTTATGTGGTTATAGACAACATTTATTTCTTAGGATCATAGAAAGCCCTGATGCAGCAGAAGTCTTCGCTGCATAATTAATTTCCAGCACATCAGGTGAAGACTGAAGCTCAGCTATAGTTGCAAGGAAATAATTTTTTTAAAAATCTGAAGATAAGAAGAAGTAGAAATAGCTGTTCAATTTTAAAGTGGATCTTAACATGTTTCTAATGTGTGAACTCAATAAGCAGCACTGGTATCTGATTTGTTTGGGCATTTCTAGTTAACAGTGAGCCCATGGTATTGAATGTCCTCCAGGTGACCCTCAGGTAGGTGGGGACAGGTCTCTTTGTGCTGTTTGAAAATGGGCACGTGTCACTAGACCTACTGTTAGTGTGTCAGATAAAATAGGGCATTTTTCCATTTTAGAAGCAATTGCTGTTCTCATGAATGATACCATTAAAGGAAATGACAGTGTTTAGGTACTTAAGGAAAATGAGAGCTGCCCCCTCCACCAAAAAGAAAAAAAAAAAAGGCAACATGCCTCTGGATGAAAAATTTTCCTTTCTAAAGAGAGAAGATAGAAAATGCAAAACATGAAAATACCAGTACAGTGGAAGAGAAAACCCTAGAAAATTTCAGTTTCACACTTAAAAGATAATATCTAGACCAATCTAGATGAATCAAAAAGGGAGGCTTTTCTGGAGGTTTTAGGTTTTTTTACACTATGGAATTCGGAGATTGTTCAAGATATGATTTGTGTAATAGAAATGATACAATAGAACTTACAAAACAGAAACAGACTCAAATATTTCAAAACCAAACTTATGTTTTCCAGAGGGGAGATGTGGGAGGGGTGGGATAAATTGGGGTGTTGGGATTGACATATACACACTACTATGTAAATGGATGGGTAACAAGGACCTACTGTATTACACAGGGAAATTTACTCAGTACTGTATGGTACTATATGGGAAAGGAATCTGAACAGGAATGGATATATGTATCAGTATAACTGATTTACTTTGCTGTATGCCTGAAATTAACACAACTTTGAAAGTCAACTGTATTCCAAATTTTTTTTTAAATGTATGAATTGTGCTTTTCCAGATAGAATAACTTGGCCAGGAAACTTGCCGAAAGCCAGATTTCTCAGCCAATAAATGGCGAAAATAGCTTTTTATCACATTCTTGCTGTCATTAAGGGGAATTGAGATTCTGAGATTTTGGGTCTGTTTGTCTCCAGAAGAGTTTTCTTTTCTTCATTTTTGGTGGCATCCAGCACTTCCTTATCTTCAAGTATTCACATACATTTCATATCATATAAGTTCAATGATTTATATTACAGGTGTGGAAATTAAAATCCAAAGAGAACCAGCTTAGCCAGAATTGACCAAAGTGTCTATGTAGGATGCCAAAACAGTTTGCTGTTTTTCTCCATTTACACATCATATTTATTAATGTTTAATTGTGTTGTATACTTTAAATTAGTTTTCCTATGGCTTATAGTTAGAACCCAGAATCAATCTAATGATTACAGACTTACTTGGAAGTTGATTTTCTGTTTTGCTTTCTTTTTTTGGGAGTTCCTGGAGTAGGCAGGCTCTAAGGAGGGAGCACAGTGTACCAGTAAGTAGATTTGCAATCAGGAAGGGCTGGATGAATACACATTAGCAGCTTTATTAGTTGGGCCCTTTTTGGTTGCAAGTGACAGAAAATTAACTCTGTCACTTACTGCCATATGTTCCCAACTCTGTGGGAAGCTCAGAGTGCAATAGGGCTTCAAGGACTCCTGGAGTTCAGACCTGAAATGTGGTGGTGAGAACAGTGGAAGGACCATGGGCTTCAGAGGCAGACAGCCTTGGGTTCAAATCTTGCATCTGTCTCACTACCTTGCACGAGCTCAGTGTGGTTAAGAAATCTCCCATGGTCAGCTGGCTCCCTCTGCAAAATGGAGGCCATAGGCGTGTCCTTGTGAGGTGGGCAATCAATGAGATAAAATAGATCTGGGGTTAAAGGAGGGAGGACAGGAGGCCTGGGAAGGTCAGGGGAGGCAGGTAGTGTCCAGTCTTCTTTCTGCTGTAAAAACAGCAGTACTGGGGATGGAGGACACAGTTGAGGTCGCACCTCACCGTGCATTTTGTTTTAATTTGTCTTTTGATCCTGCTTCTCAATGTAATTTTGCTCTCATATCGTAGGAGGAATGATTTCTTCATCTGAAGACGCCAGCCAGTAGTAGGAAAGGTGGGAAAAGCCATTTTCATAGAGAAGTACTGCTAGACCAAGATGGCCATGTGAAGAAAAGTGTGCTGACTCCACCAGATAGGTGTAATTATCTCACCCCCAAATGGGAAAAGATATAAATGGACAAAAAAAAAAAACCCTAGGAGATATAGAACACTTAAATGAGGTAGTATCTAGAGTTGAAAATGAAGAATTATTTTCTTTGCAAATACTTTCAACCTTCGGGGGACAAATCTACCTAGCCTTTTAAACAAAAAGATAGAATAAAATATTTCCAATTTATTTTTATAAGAAAAAGTATTAACTCTAATACAAGTGCAAGAGCACATAAAAAGATTTTATATGTGTATAAATATATTAATATTAATATAAAACATAACATTTTACTTGGGGTTTGAGCATTTGTAAACATCATAGCAAATAGAATCCAGTGGTATGTTAGGAGAAAAATCACCATGACAATGTAAGATTCATTTTAGGACTGCATTAATTACTTAATATTAGGAAATCAATATAATTTTCTATGTTGATAGCAAAGAAAAAAAAGCAATGTAATTGATGATCTTGATAGATGCTAAAAAAGCATTTGATAAAAATTAACATTCATACTTGATAGAAAAACTCTCAATAAAATATCAATAAATAGATGTGCTCATGGCATTAAGTATATATTTACAATCCATGGCTAGCCTCATGCTCAGTGGTAAAACAAAAAGAATGTTGTCATAACTATTATATCTGGTAATTTTTTTTTCAGATGTGCCTATTCTATTAGAAAGGGAAATGAAATTAATAGAGGAGATAATATCATGATTTGCAGAGGATGAAATACTATGAAGCCATTAAAAAGACAGTAGGGTTCTCCATATACTCACTGACTCAGAAAGATGTCTTTTCCATATTGGGGAAGATATAGGATATGAACCATAAGTAGAATGTGGTATCATTATAAAGTACATGAGTGTACATGGGGGGGCGTGAAATGCATAGAAAAGACTCATGCATTATATGTAGCAAAATATTAACTATTTTGCTTCTGAGTGATGGGCAACAGGATGCTCGCATTTCCTTCTCTGCGCCTTTTGGGAATGGATTGACTTTTTAAAAAAATAGATAAATAACTTGCCCAAGGTCAAAGGCAGTTTGACTTTAAATGCTCTGCTTTTAACCACTCCTGTATTACTATTAGAAAAAAAAGTGCCATTGTCATTTCCAAAACAGAAATGCATGTTTTATATATAAATGATGGTATGTACATAAACATATCTGTTGTACTCAAGATATATACAGGTATAATATATGTTTATATAGAAATGTATATTAATACATGTAAAAATTTAAATGAATTTTTATAAACACACATATGACTACATATTTATATATACACTTATAAGATATACATATATATGAAAGATTTAAAATTATGACATAATAGGATGCCTAACACATGGTCAGTAAATTATATTTATTAACCTCCCTAAGCCCTCCTTACCTGGAATATGGACAGGAACTATTCTTATTCAGTTTTCCTAGCAACAAGAAGGTGTCCTTCACAGAGTAGTAATATTAAACAGCCATATTTTATGCATGTAAATAAAATAAACACTAGGACATTAGATTACACCGTACAGCCAGCAGTGAATTCTTCTGAGAAACCCCTGTGGCCTTCCTCTGCAATGAGCAGCCATGCTGGCCTGCAGCCTCTATGTGGACCAAGTTACAGCCCCTGGCAGGGGTCGAAAGGGCCATGGATTCTGGGCCTGGCGTTGAGTAGGAGGAGCTGCTAGAGAGATGACTTTCAAATGCAGAAGGATATGCATTTCCTCTTGACAGAAATCTGACCCCTGCAAAAGCCTAAACAAAGACCTTATTTCAACTCAATGCCATCCTTCCTGGAGGTTGGGAGGAGGAAGATGAGCATATGGTGAGCCTGTGGGGTAGGTGGATGCCACTTACATGACCCAGCAGGTCCCTACAGCCTGAAGGCCCTAGGGGAGTTGTCCGGAAAATACCAGCATTCAGTTTTCTTCAGCTAGAAAACAGCACCTTGTGTTTTTCCACATTCTGGTTTCTGAGCTCAGAGAACTTGAAGAAAGGCTCATGCTGACGTGAGCACTGGCTGTGGAGGGAACGAGATGTCCCAACAGACGGCTCTGGTCATGTGGTGCTGGGATGGATGTTGCCAAGCCTCCCTGCAGATGCCCTTTCTGCCTTGGGGTGGGGGTGGGGGCGGCATCAGGACAGTACCCCCCCACCCCCCGCAGGATCTAGCGTGTCCGAATGCAGCTGCTGCTCAGAAACCCGTGAGGAGCTGGTGCTACCTGAGTGGCTGTTTGGAGAATGGACAAGTGGAAGGGGGTCTTTGCAATGTGGTGTTTCCCACAACTCCCCCACCTCATACTACACCTACGAGGTATAGTACACATGCATTTCCCCGTCTCTCCCCAGGACTCTCATCCTGGGCTGACTATGAAGATTGGATTCATCTCCTCTCTCAAATTAGCTTTCAGGTGCCCCAATTTCTCTTTATGATTTACGTTTCCCTTTTACTGGATCTAGGTTTTGGACTCTTCCTCTTAAATCTGTTCGTCTCATCTCTCACCCACACCTCCTCAAGGTTTCCCTGACCTAGGGCTCCAGTTTTTTGTGGAAGAACTAAGTGATTGTGGACCAAAGACTCATTCACTAGGTGGGAAGATTGAGAATAATGCAATGTGTCGTTCCCCGCCCTCCCCAGCCTCCATGGGTACGTTCATATGTGCCTGAGCTCCACCTTAACTCCAGGAATTAATTGGTAAGGGAGGAATTTCAGGCAGCTGCTGGGGCAGAGGGCTAAACAGGCAGTTTTCATTAGCATTTTTCTAATCAATGAGATAAGTGGCCACAATATACTTTCTACCTACCATACGGTGGGCACATGCAAATCACATCTGTGCCTTCAAGGAGGTGTCAATTGAGGGACATAGACCAAAAACATGTAGATTAAAAGTATAGTCACAAAGATTCAAAAATGGTAAAATATAAGGTGCAGCGTAAGATGTGCTTAGCCAATCAGGGAAAAGGATAAATTGGAAATAGTGCTCTTTGAGCATCTGTTGGAAAGACACCTGAGCACTTTCATATATTCTATCTATTCCTTCCCATGTTCTTTAGGTTAGGTTGTATTATTTTTTTTATGTAGATGAGAAAATGGAGGTTCAGAAGTAAATTTTGTTGAGTCACCCTGACTGGAAGCTTCTGTGAGATCATGATTTTCTTGGCAGGGGCCAGGGGTGAGATTGGCTTTTCCATCTTTGAGAAACACAAGACTAGAGAAAGAATGCGTGTTCCTACACCCATCTTCATCAGAACTACTTTAAGATTTTGCTGAATACACAGATTTCTGGGTCTCACCAGAGAGCTATTAAATCAGAATTTCTGGGAGCGAGATACAAAATCTGAATTTTTGAAAAATGTAAAAAATAGAAAAGAGGATAAAGAATATGTCTTGACTTTGCTGTGATTATTAAGCATTGGCAACCAAAAATATCTTTTCAGTGGTGAGGGTTATTGATGTACATTTTTTTTTTGTCTTTTTAGGGCCATATCCATGGCATATGGAGGGTCCCAAACTAGGGGTGGAATTGGAGCTGTAGCCACTGTGGCCACAGCCACAGCAACGCGGGATCCAAGCTGCGTCTGAGACCTAAACCGCAGCTTGTGGCAATGGAGGATCCTTAACCCACTGAGCAAAGCCAGGGGTCAGACCTGTGTCCTCATGGATCCTAGTCAGATTCATTCCCACTGAGCCACAGTGGGAACTCCTGCATGTACAATTCGATGCAGTGCAATTTACCCTTTCTAGATGAGCAGTTCTATTACTTTTGGCAAACATAGAATTATGTAAGTACCAACATAATGGAGACTATAGTATATCCATCGCACCATTAAGTATGATGTTAACTATATATAGTTTTTTATAGCTACCCTTTATTTAGAATTAAATGTGATGCCTACTATTCCTAATTTGCCAAGTTTTTATCATGAATATGTTTAAAATGTTGTCAAATATTTTTCCTATATCTATTGAGATCAACCAATGTTTTCTTTTTTACTCTGTTGATATGTTGAAGTACATTGATTTTTTTGTTTGTTTGTTTTGTCTTTTTGCCTTTTCTCAGGCCGCTCCCGTGGCATATGGAGATTTCCAGGCTAGGGGTCCAGTCAGAGCCATAGCCACCGGCCTACGCCAGAGCCACAGCAACGCAGGATCCGAGCCTCGTCTGCAACCTACACCACAGCTCATGGCAACGCCGGATCGTTAACCCACTGAGCAAGGGCAGGGACTGAACCTGCAACCTCATGGTTCCCAGTCGGACTTGTCAACCACTGCGCCACGACGGGAACTCCTGACTGATTTTTGAATGTTGAACCAACCTTGCTCTCTCAGCATGAAGCCTACTTGGCCATAGTATGTTTTATTATTTGCATAAAGTGCTGGATTTGATTTATTAATGGGTTAAGAATTTTTGCTTCATGTTCACAAAGAACATTGATTTGGAGGTTTATTTTCTTGTAATGTTCTGGGAGTCATAATAAATGCTAATGATAAAGTGATAACATTTACCTTTTTTTTTTTTCCCCAATAAAGCCATACTTCTTAAGTAGGCTTCCTTGTACTCTGGCTCCTGGTTGATTTTGGCCAATAGGATGTCTTGGCATAGACAGGAGGGAAAGAGGAGAATGAGGCTGGGGCATTTATTCACCTGCTTTCCTTCCTGACAGGCCTCTGCACCTTTCTACATTCAGACTACAACTCTTGCAAAGCAGTTATCTCCATATAACACTGTCTGGATTCCAGAAACCATTCCCTCATATTCCTTTTTCAGGACTGGAGTAGAAAACAGTTCCCTTTTCTTGTTAGCCCTGGCATGGCATCTTCTGGTCTTCCCTGAACCTGGTACACTTTTGTAAATTACTCCTTAAGAAAACTCAGTAGCCCTCCTTGTGTGATCTATTTGATTTCTGCTGTAACCTTGGCTGATATAGCCCTCATCAGCTTTCAGTCTTAATATCCTGTTAATTAGACTTATGGATATCTTTTCATTTTATTGATAAGTAAGTTTCTATTTCTTGTTTCCTTTGTTTTGGGGAGGGGGTTTCCTTAAGAAGAGAAGGAGGCAGAAAATACTTGAAGAGAAGCTTTAGAGACCATGTATCAACCAAGTTAGTCTTCAACACTGGAATGTGGCAGATATCGTCAGTGTTTGGTTTAAAGATGGCAGAGTCACATAATACCTGACCCATCTCTTTTCCAAACACCGAGAAGAATGAGTCATTGCCTATTCAGTTCCCAGATCACCTTGAACATGCAAGTGCTCTACATGTCTTGAAGGCAGGAGTCACATCTCCTTTGCCATTGTGATCCCAAAGAGTAGCATAGAGATGAGAAGTAGAGCTAGTTCTCTGGTTATGAAGCTCTCAAAGGTGTGTGACAATCCAAGGAGACTAAGATGGCAAATTCTGTGCTTCTGTGTGTGGGTCTGTTTATGTGTATGTGTGTATACGTGCATCTCATCCCTAAGCTTTTGCCACGGGCCTTGCAGACTTTGTACCAAAGTCACACAGAACTGAGGCTTGAAAATGCTGAGTAGACAAGGCCGCCTAGTCCTCAGATGAGGAAACTGTGGAACACAGGACCTGCAGTGTGTAGCTATTTAAGACATATGATTACCTTACATATGTTTAGGTCAATATTAATAACAAAAACTGATTACAGTCTTTAAAAATTTTTTTCTCTATTGCTTTTCTTAACCTTATTTTCTCCTTTATTTCCATTTAGATCATTCGTATTAGTTATTCCTTATTATTATTAACTTGTTATTAAAACTTTTCAGGTCACCAAAAAAAGATTTTAATTTTTCATTTGTGTAAGGTGTGCCATATGTTCATAGCTTTCTCTTCTCTTTTCCTTTTGGTCCTAATCCTAATTATCTGCTGCATCTTTTCTTTCAAATTCATGCCTTTTAGTCTCTGTGGCCTGGCAACTTGTTAACAAACCAGTCAGCACAGTGCACTGCACAAAAGTCAGTAAGCCTTGGAGAGAAAAGAATTAGATGGATGTGACAAAGTGGACTCTGTTCCACTTGGGCGCTTCTCAAATTTTAAGGTGCGTCAGAATTTCCCGAGGATCTTTTACAATACAGATTCTGATTTCCTTGGCTTCTGGTAGACCTTAATCTCTGCCTTTCTAACAAGTACTCAGTGACCCTAAGTATAATACTTAAAGCGCTCAGTGACTTAAAGTACAATGTTGAACTCAAGGGACTTCTTTATTATGTTTTAATGTATTTTTTTCAAATGTTACTGGCTCATGGCTGCTTTGAAAATTGTTGGCTTCCTGAGAGGTGAACCAATTAGAAGGATCTAAGCAAAATATGACTCAGCTGCCATTTTAAAATCAGAACTGTGTGAATGAGATAAACATGTGGGAGAAAAAAATGTTGGGCCAAGGGAGAATCCATTCAACAAGAAAAAGAGATTGAGGAGTTCCCATCATGGTGCAGTGGTTAACGAATCCAACTAGGAACCGTGAGGTTGCGGATTCAATCCCTGGCCTTGCTCAGTGGGTTAAGGATCCCGCGTTGCCATGAGCTGTGGTGTAGGTCGCAGACGCGGCTCGGATCCTGCGTTGCTGTGGCTCTGGCGTAGGCTAGCGGCTACAGCTCCGATCAGACCCCTGGCCTGGGAACCTCCATATGCCACAGGAGTGGCTCTAGAAAAGGCAAAAAGACAAAAAAAAATAGAGACAGAGACAGAGAGAGACTGAAGCTTTACCACTGGTCAAATGCAGGTAGGTTAGAAACCACTTTAGGAGAAGGTCAGCATTGTGATAATCCTCTCTGGCGTCTCTTCAAAGCCTCGAGTGCTTTATAATACAGTCTTGGTGTCATTTATCTTTTGGACAGTCTGGGGAGAACATCTTGTAGTTGTCTTTTGGTTTTTTTTTCATGGTTTGAAATTATGGGGATGGTCCAGCATGCTTTGCAACTGTTGACCTGTCTACAAGAGTGTAGCCTTTCTTTTCACTCATACTTTCTCAGGCTCATTTTAGGATTGTTCTAGCTCCCTTTGTCAAAGTTAACTTATGGAAAGTTAATTTAGATGAGGGGTGGCAATTCAGTATTTCCTTTTTTTTGCTCGTTCAGATTGTTAGGGGCCAAGGGATAACTAATGTTGAAAAGGATTCTAAAGTTTTGTTAAGATTCATAAATTATGTCTGCTAAGAGGGTAGGAGTGAAGCATATGCGTTAGATAGTGGCCATTCCTAATCCAGCCTTAGACGCAGGAGACTCCTTAACAGACTAGTGGGACATTGACTCATTAGCTTTAAGCCTTCCTCTCTTGTTTTCAGTACCATTGCACCTGCATTTAAGGATAATGTGCAAGTTTTGATATTAGGATTTTCTTTTTTTCTTTTCTTTTCTTTTCTTTTCTTTTCTTTTCTTTTCTTTTCTTTTCTTTTCTTTTCTTTCTTTTCTTTTCTTTTCTTTTCTTTTCTTTTCTTTCCTTCCTTCCTTCCTTCCTTCCTTCCTTCCTTCCTTCCTTCCTTCCTTCCTTCCTTCCTTCCTTCCTTCCTTCCTTCCTCCTTCCTTCCTTCCTTTGTCTTTTCTAGGGCTGCTTCCCCTAGGCTAGGGGTCTGATCGGAGCTGTAGCTGCCGGCCTACACCAGAGCCACAGCAACACAGGATCCAAGCCGCGTCTGTGACCTACACCACAGCTCACGGCAACGCCAGATCCTTAACCCACTGAGCAAAGCCAGGGATCGAACCCACAACCTCATGGTTCCTAGTCGGATTCGTTAACCAGTGCGCTACGATGGGAACTCCAGGATTTATTTCTAATTACCCAGTCAGATATGATTTTGTTGGCTGTCTTTTCATTTTTATCATCTATCTTATTGCCATTTCCAAAAAGGTGATAGTTTCCTAAGAGAGCAACAAGATTTGTTAGCCTCCGACTTTCTTTTTAAATAATCATGCTGTCTGCCCTCTGAAGGGTATCTTCCCAGCTGGGAAGCTGTCACCTGTCGCTCTGGACTGATCACTAGAGTAATCTTGTCTTGCTGTGCTCTGGGCTGTGATGTGATCCCCAAGTTCCCTGGTCTAAAAGCTCTGCTGACTACGAGGTGTCTCCATCATTTCAATAAAGTCCCCTTTGTAAGACTAGAGCAGAGGTCTCTTACTACACTCAGCTCAGACCTTTTATGTGCAGGGGTGTTTTTCATTGTTGTTGTTAGCCTTAAGAACGATGATCAACCACGGTTACCCAGGCCAACCCAGAAATGAGCTCCATGTTTGCTAGCCTTCAATGAGTGGTTTTGTTCAGTGGGAACTGAACTGGTTTATTTGGACAGTACTGGGTCTGAATTCTGCCATGTCTCTTTCTAATTGGTGACCTTGAGAAAGTCATTAGCCTTTCAGAGCCTTCATTTTCTCAGTGCAAATTGGAGACAGTAATAACTACCTCCCTGAGGTGGTGTGACTCTCCTGTGTATTCAGGATCTAGTATGATGTTATTCACATTCTTAGTGCAATGGAAACACATTCAAATATCCTTTTCCCTTTTTCCACCTTGTGTTTGATATAAGGTCTTATAGTATTTTGTTTCCATTTGATTTTCTTTTGATCCCAGTAATTGAAGTGTTCCAGAGTGTTATTACCATGAGATTGTCTAGGTAAAAATCACGTGTCAACAGAATTGAGAAAAGAGTGAGATTTCATGATACAGGGGCTCAGGAACCAGTTGAGTAGAAAGATGGACAGAGTCCAGAATCTTCCATATTGAGTGATTCTTTAAGGAATTGCCAGATTATGAGACATAGGGCCTCATTTATTCAGAGGCAACTGAACTGAAGCTTGGCAGGGAAAAAAGTACTGTGGAGATGTTTAGAAATATGTTTTCTAGGAGTTCCCGTCGTGGTGCAGTGGTTAACGAATCCGACTAGGAACCATGAGGTTGTGGGTTTGATCCCTGCCCTTGCTCAGTGGGTTAACGATCTGGTGTTGCCGTGAGCTGTGGTGTAGGTTGCAGATGCGGCTCGGATCTTGCGTTGCTGTGGCTCTGGTGTAGGCCGGTGGCTACAGCTCCGATTTGACCCCTAGCCTGGGAACTTCCACATGCCGCTGGAGCGGCCCTAGAAATGGCAAAAAGACAAAAAAAAAAAAAAAAAAAAAAAAAGAAAGAAAGAAATATGTTTTCTAAACAAAGCTGGACTCAAGCCAAACAGGGAGTAGGTGATATGTCATGCTTTCATCGATTCATTAATCCATTGAATCATTCATGTCCCAAACATTTACTTAGCACTTTGTGTGTGCTAGGTGCTCCATCAATCCCTGCCTTAAAGAGCTCGTGGTAGATTGTATACCATGTGATCCGTGTCTCTATTTACCTAAAGCAGTGAAGGTAAAACTACTTTTATTAAATACGCTAAGACCAGCCCCTTCTCTTTTTAGTATTTGCCTCCCATCCTAATCCATCCTCCCTTCTTCCTGGGCATAGAAGAGTACCCAGAGAAAGATAGGATGCCCAGTCTTGGTTGTAGCTTGGTGTCACTGAGTTCTCCCCATTGGAATTTGAGCAAAAATAATGGGTATCCCTGGTCCTGGAATTTCCACATGTCGTGGGCATGCCCCTTCCCACCCCAGAATAAAATCCTTTGCTGTGAATTTCCCTTCTTTTTTTCCCTCTGTCTGCAAAGGCAATGCCAAACAACCTTGGGAGATACTGTCAAGGATAACAGAAGCTCCCTGCTTGCCTGCTTTCCTGGGTGGGTTCACGGAGCAGAGCTGGCCACCTGCCCTGGACTGGTGCATAAGAAAGCAATGATCTTCCAAGTACTTCAAGCCCCTGAATTTGGGAATCTCTTTGGGATAGCTTCTATTATAACAAAATAAGGAGTCATGAATTTTTTTGAGGTTCGAAAGTAACTTAAAATCATTTGAATGTCATTGGTCTAGCGGAAACTTAGATTTTGTTGGCCAGAGGAGATTCTTGAAGACACAAGAGTGACAAACTCTGGATCCAAGCTCAATTCTGGAACACTTCTATCTAAGATTTTATACACTCCTGAAGTAACATAAATTCTCAAGTCTTCAGGTACCAGAGTCAAGATCCAACCTTTTTTCTAAAGCTTCCCACCTTAGCTAGTCTAAGATTTGGAAAATCAGTGAAGAAGCAAGTGAGCATGCATGTATATTTTACATATGAATTTCTCCCAGTGATGGTGAGTGTTGGAGATTCAAGGGCAACAGTGGAAGCAATAGGAAAGCCAGTGTCTGGACATTCAAAGCCATGCTTGAGAAGATAGTGGCAGAAAAAAAGGGAGGGGATTCTCTCTAAGGTCATCTTGTGCATTTAATCCAGGCATCCCAGGAGCTACCAGCTCTAGACAAGCGCTTCCTCCTAGCCCCATTTAGCTGAGACTTCCTGCCTGTGCCTTATATCCTCAGAGTCAGCCTTTCTGTGGTTTTCAAAGGTCATGGCCAGTATCATTGACACAAATGGGAGAGGACCCTTCCCACCCTTCCCACTTCATTGCTCATGGATGAGTAATGAAGTCATTTATTCATTAATCTCATAATTACTGAGCACCTATTTTATGCTAGGGAGACCGTAGGTGTGTATTTTAGTGGGTCTCCAACTGAGAAACCCTGCCCAGGAAAGATAGGACTAAAATGTGCAAGAGGCACAAAACAGGGGGGAGGAAGGGAGGAAATACAGTTGGAATCAAAACAGGAGTGCAAAGGCACAGTGTAAGGCAGGTGTCTCCTGTCATTCCACAGCCTGTGTCTACTGTGATAAATGCATGTGATTAATTACACATGGAGACTGTATGTATGTTCGCTCACTTGCTAATTGCAATTAGTTGCAGGAGCACTGAACATATTGCTCTTGCTGAATGTCAGGACATTTCACTGGATTCCCCTTGGTTCTCTAAGAAGCCACAATTAACTTCACTAATTATTCCCTTTATCACATGTGCTTCACTTAATGTAGAACCAAACCAATAAATGTTAATCTTAAAAATTTTTTTTTCCTAAAGCCACCTTGGCTGCCATCCAATTAACACCAACAGTGGTTCCCTAGATAAAACCATGAATATCATCAAGTCTGTCCAAGGTTGGTGTGAGAAAGGACATAAATTTTAGTTTCGAGAATTTGTTAATTTCTTCTTCAGGGAAGGAGAGGCTCTCTGCACTGGCAGAAAGCCATGTGGCACTTTTGGTTGCTGTGCTTTGAAAGGTTTTGTAACCGGCCAAGCATGCATCTCTGCAGTGACCCATCCATAGCACCTGGTAGTGGGGGGAGTTGACAAAGGAGAGATGTTTGCCAAGGACTAAGCTAGGAATGCAGGACAACTTAAAAATGCATGAAAATCCTGCTCTCATGCCAGCAATACACCTGGAATTGAGCAAGGAGCCTTCCTGTCTCTATGATCTAGGGAGCATTAGTTCAAATTTCTTTTTCCTTAAACTCCTATGATTTTTCTCAAGATTTCTGTGACTCTGTGTGTGTGTGTGTGTGTGTGTGTGTGTGTAGGGGAAGGCTTACTTGTTCATGGCTCTTCCTATGTCTGTGTACCTTGCTTCTACCCCATATGTGAATTCAGCACCTTCTTTGATTTTTACACACACACACACACACACACACACACACACACACTCACGCACACACACACACACACACACACTTTCCCAAAGCATTCATGAGAATTTGAGGATAAGATAGTAGGCGAATTCACATTACATTGCCCCAAATGAGCTCAAATGGGAAAGCTGTCATCTGTTTTAAGATGTCCTTTCGGAACCCCACTCCATGGAGCTCTTCACCCCATCAGTTCCAGCTGAGTCTGCCTGGTGAGAAACAACACATTTCACTCTTTGCTGCTGGAGAACAATGTCATAGTTCTCTTCTGGAACCTTGATGATTCTTCTGCCTCTGGTGTACCCATCAATTTTTTTTTTCAAAAGACCAGGAGGAAGAGAGAAAGGTAAGAGAATTCTCTTTCCAACAGGAATTCTTATAAGAGCTGCTAGGACAATACTTTTTACTTCATCATCACCACAATGCACTCTCCTAATTACTGCTTAGAATGCCTGGCATTTCAGTGAGCTTTTGAAAATGCCACTTTCATTGAGTATTGCTTGTAACCTTGTAAGCCAGGAGGGGCAGCCATGTCTCAGAGCCACTTTTTGCAGGTCAGGAAACTGAGAAACCAGGTGGTGAATGCCCAAATGTGCGTGGGTTATGTTTGGTAAAATATTGTTTCTCCCTCACCTTGCTCTAAGATGGCTTTTCTTGGAGGTGTAAGAAGGATCAGAAAGTGGTGAACCATCTAACCTGGGTTCTTCTCTCACTCTTTCCACTCCAAATTCCACCTTGCTTTGAGGCAATGCTCTAGGACACATGGAACAGAATGTGAGAAAAGCCAACATGCATTGGGTTATTTGCAGTTTCTCAACCTTGACACCATGGAGATTTTATGCAATATAATTCTGAGCCAGTGGAGCGAGATGTCCTGTGCATTGTTTGACGTTTAGCAGTGCCCCTGGCCTCTAACCTTGAGATGCCCATAGAATCCCTGCTTCCAATCTTGTGACAATCAAAAATTTCTTCAAAGATTGCCAAATGTCCCCTAGGGAGACATATCACCTGTGGTTGGGAACCATTGAATTATTATCACACACCCTTTGTCTTGGTGATTTCTTTGTGACTTGTACCGTGGATAACTGGTCATATTGAGCATCTCAGAAAGGAGATGCAAGTCATGCAAGGCATCCTGAAAAAAAGGATTTGAACCTTATGTTCCCTTTTCAATGATAAGAGGGCATGTGCTTTCACTTTGCTGAAGACAAAGGAAGATAAATATGCCGACTCTTTCCATGGCTTGAGCGCTTCTGATGGGGCCTTGCTGCTGATGGCTCTGGCTTTTACAACAAATGGCCCATGCAGTGCCAAGAACCAAGAGTCAGTCCATTTAAGGAAAAGACGGGGTATTTGAACAGCTTGACATTGTGAAGGCATAAATCGTTGAGAAAGACAAATGCGAGCTGGAGAGATTTGTAAATGTGGCAGACGGTAATCCTGGTATTTCATGTTAATTGTTTTTCTCAGGCAGGAGACCTCCTGTGATTTACATTCTGGAACGGCGGAGTGATGGACTGAACCAGACAGCTTGTCACCTCCGGAGAAGATGAGTGGGGACGTGACAGATGCCTTGGAAGCTCTCATTTGTTCCAGAGCATCAGGGGAGCTGTCACGTGCCCTGGGGGAGGCCTGTACCCAGGAGCCGAAGGGAGGAACTGAGGAATAGGGGGCAACACTCCTTCTACCCAAGGTCTCTGGAGAGATGTGCAAATAAGTAGGGGGAGGGCACCAGGCAGATGTGGGTCTGGTTTAGCTGGCCCTTCTTGTAAGTGGGAACCGGCCATACTTTGAGGGTGGGGCGGGAGGGGAACTTAGAGACTGCAGAAGAAACAGAGGGTGTTCACCCAGACCAGGAAAACCTTAGGTCAGTGCAGAGTGTGGATTTGATCATTGCTCACCTGCTACAGCCGAGGGGCAGTTCTGCCAAGGAAACAGGAAAAGGTCATGTTTGCCTCCCCTGAGTCAGTATGTTCCTTTACTTCAGTCTTTCCAGAGGCACTTTGCCCAGAAGCCATTGCTTCTTTCTCCAAACCAAAGGGATGAGCTAAGCCCCTCCTGCACTGAGTGGGGCTCAGTCAGACTGGGCTACCTCCAGAAGCATGGTGGGTCCTGGTCACAGAGGCTCTGGAAGCCAGTCATAAGTGGTAGGAAGAGATGTTTACTGGCCAGTGTGTGGTCAGGGCTGGACCAAGGGGCTATCAAGGTTGTCAGACCCCTTTATAAGAGATATAGTCCGGGAAGTGGTGGCGTCGACAGGGCAGGGTGGCTTTGTTGGGTGTCATCATGTCAGCCTGGCTAAAGCTGGAGCCATGCTTCCAGAATCTTCTTCATTTTGAGGTTCTGGGTCAGAGGGGACCAAGAGGACTTTGTGTGGATTGGAAGGTAGCAGTGAAGCAGCAGCTAGTCCTCTCGGAAGGTGGTCATGGTCATCCATGGTGACAGATGGACACCCGGTGTCCAGTGGGTCACGATTTGTCTGTGTTCTTCCACTCTATGCCCAGATTGTCCTACCAACCAATGACTTATCTGACCTATAGCAGCCCAGGTCCACTGTAGGTGCATGGCATTGACCCATGGAGGCAGCAGCTCCACACAGACTCTCCAGGAATCCCCCTGCGAGGTCCTCTTCCATGGCTGGATGGCCTGGCATCTGAGACTCCCTGGTTAGCCACCTGTACCAGGTGACCTTAGGTGGCCTGGCCTCTCAGACTCCCCGGCTTGTCCACTTGTACCAGGTGACCTTAGATGGGCTGGTCAGTAACTATTTCTTTGATTCTCTGACTTCTTCCAAACTTCATTGTCCTGGCTTCTCCTGCATTTGCATGTGGTCTCATTCCTTTCAAAATCTCTTATCTTCATAGTGTCATGTTGGTTCCTTTGTTTTCCAGCTAGGCCTGATCTTCCGTCTGGAGGTTGGTTGACGGAGAGAATCAAGTTCCATATACAGTTGTCCCTCAGTATCTACAGGGAATTGGTTCTAGGACCCCCACAGATACCAAAATCTTTAGATGCTCAAGTCCCTTTTATAGAATGGCTTTGTATTGCATGTAATCTACACACATACTCTATTGACTTTAAATCACCTCTGTATTACTTAAAATACCTAATTCTATGTAAATACTATGTAAATCACTGTAAATATGATGTAAGTGCTATGTAAATAGTTGCCAGAGTGCAGCAAGTTCAAGTTTCGCTTTTTGGAATTTTCTGGAATTTTATTTTTTGGAATATTTTCAATCTGTGGTGGGTTGTATCTGGATGGAGAACCTGTGGACGTGGAGGGCTGAATGTATTCCAAGGAGACCAGACTGCCTTAAAAATGGGTGTGGTATAGCCTAGGACATATTTTTTAAGGAAAAGTTATCTTAACATTCATTCATCCACTCATTTATTCATCATTCTGTTCATAGATAGAAAGGAGAGGGCTATGCCTGGGAATGTGCTAGAAATAGAGTATTAATTGGTGAGTAAAATAGAAATGGCTGCTTGCTTTAGAGTTTAAAGTTTAAAGAAGATGGCAGAAAATTAACAAATAGTCAGCATGTGATTATGAGTTATAGTTGTTTATTCCATGGCACTTATTTCAAATGGCATGAGACAATGAAACATAGTGTAGGTAATCGTGAGACCCACTTAAATAAGAGCGCCTGGGAAGGCCCCTCAGAAGAGCTGAAGTTTGTGCCAGTTATGGCAACACAAGGTGGATGTGGCGACAGGGAAAGTGTTTGCTCTAGGTGGCGGGGACAGCGTGAGTGAAGGCCCTGGGGTAGGGGAGGCGCACGTGACAGAGTAATGGGCGAACAGTAAAGAAGCTTTGTGGAATGGTGACAAGCCCTTTGACTGAAAAATATCAGCTTCTAGCCAGAACAGAGTGAGGCCTAAGACCCCCCAGAACTCCTACAGGCATTTGGTGTGGGCCCACAGGAAACCAGAAAGTGGAGCTGAGGGTCAAGAAGAGGAAAGAATGTTCCTGAAGAGAGTGGTAGGTCGTATCTGGATGGAGAACCCGTGGATGTGGAGGGCTGAGTGTACTCTAAGGAGACCAGACTGCCTCTGGCCCACATGGGGCCTTTGCGTAAAGTGGAAGAGGTGCCCCTTCCTCTGAGAGAGAGAACCTGGGACCAAGGTTCTTGGCTTGGCACGCCTTGCTGAGGATGGATTCTCGATCCCACTTCAGCCGGGCCTGACTTTGCATAACCACATGCAGCACCTAATTAGGATGATGAATTTTGGTTCAGCTACCCAAGGCCGGAAGGATTTCTGAATCTCTTTCTAATGAGGATTTAGTAAGTATCCTGCATCTGACTCTATGGGTAGCAGCTAGACACCTGGGCACCTAAGCTAACTAATGAGTCAGCTGGCCCTTCTGATGACACTGCTGTCCACCTAAATTAATGAAGAAGATATGGTATATGTGTGTGTGTGTGTATATGTATATATATATATATATATATATATATATATATACATATGTATGTACTATATAATGGAATAGTGATCAGTCATACAAAGTAATGAAATAATGCCATTTGCAGAAACATGAATAGACCTAGAGATTATCATACTAAGTAAAATAAGTCAGACAAATATCATATGATATTACTTATACATGGAATGTAAAATGTGACACAAGTGAACTTTTTTATGAAACAGAAATAGACTCATAGATACAGATAATAGACTTGTGGTTGCCAAGGGGGAGGGATGGACTGGGAATTTGGGATTAGCAGATGCAAGCTATTATATATAGAATGGATAAAACCAAAATCCTACCGTATAGTATAGGGAACTATTCAATATCCTCTGATAAACCATACTGAAAAAGAATATGAAAAAGTTATATACATATTTAGATAAATTTAGAAATATAAATCATATATATTATGTTTATATAAAGTTATATCTATTTCTTCAACTATATACATCTGAATCACTTTGCTCCAGCAGAAATGAATGCATTTTAAATCAATTATAACTTCAATAAAGTTAAAAATGATTTTGTTATTTCAAAGTCTTTGGGGACACTATTAAACTGATGTGCAAAAATAAGATAAGCTCCCTGCACCCTCGTTAAGATCTTCATGCTGGGCCTCCAGGGCATGTATACAGCTGGGACGATCTTGGGTTGGGGTGAACCTGTCAGACTCTATAGTGGGGAAAGGGGGTGAAAGGGGGACTAATATTTATTGAACCTGACAACATACCTGGTGGTTAGACACCTTGCCTACACTTGCCATTTAACTCAGATAACTCTTCATGAGCAGTTACTTGCAACTGCATACGACATGGGAAGGTATGTTAGGAGACTTGCCAATCTATATAAGTAAAGGCTAGAATGGGATTTGATCCCAGTTCTGTCTTATCAGGAGTCTGTGAAGAAAGTAAGAGCAGATGACTTTGGAGTTGCTATACGCAGAGCAATTTGCAGTAGACTTAGGTGGTGCCAATGAGGTATCTGAATTTCTCTGAGCAAGGAATTCTGGGTGAGGAAATGTGGAGATCAAGGAACTATAACTGGCACTTGATTGGCCAAGAAAGAGGAATTTTTTCTGAAAGCAGCCTTTGTTTGCTCTCCCCAGAGCAGGTCAGTATTACTGTCAGTGCTTCTGATGTGCCCTTGGGACATTTGCCTGACAAGGGGGAGAGCTATGTGAGAATTCCAGACTCACCTTGGGAACAATTCCTGGGGCTGTGCAGTAAAATCATTCCCAACTGATGTTGAACTTGGGCCTTGAGCACCTGGCCTGTGACTGAATCAATTTCCTGGCCTTCTTTATGGGGAGAAAAAAAGAAAGCCATGTCTGAGCAGAATGTGCATCCTTAAACTGGAGAGAACTAGCACAGTCCAGATCACTGCCCTCTAGATTATTAAGAAGAGAAGAGACACCTGCTCTCAGTGTACAGGTGTGGAACCAGCTAAAGGGATGTCCCCCCCCCCACGTTGCCCCAAAGGTGGCTTTTTGACTCTATATTGGTTTGGGTTGCTTTATCTGTCTGTGCCAGAGAGTTTCTAGGGGAGGAATCTGAAACTTGGGCTTTCTGCTTCCAGGCACACAACCTCAAGTGTAAGAAGCAAGATGTCATAATGCCATTATATGTGTGCGCACGTGTGTTTATGTGCGTGTATGTATGAGAGAGAAAGTGGTATGCAAATACGAGAACCATGCATCTACTTCAATCCAAAATAAATCTAAGGTAGATACAAATCAAACACCCACATGATTTTGTCTGTTATAATAACTCCTATCCAGATGTCAGCAGCTTTAAAAGGCTACTCAGGGGGTGAAGGGTTGTGCTGTATTTGCCAATCACTACATATGGATGAGGCCAGGCATTCTCACTTTTATTCATCCTTCCCTAGGGTTTTGAAAAAATATACCTGCCTTGGAGTTCCCGTAGTGGCTCAGCTGTAATGAACCTGATTATAATCCATGAGGATGCAGGTTCAATCCTTGGCCTTGCTCAGTGGGTTAAGGATCTGTCATTGCTGTGAGCTGTGGTGTAGGTCACAGACATGGCTCAGATCTAGTGTTGCTATGACTGTGGTGTAGGCCGGCAGCTGCAGCTCCAATTTGACCCCTACCCTAGGAACTTTCATATCCTGCAGGTGCAACCCTAAAAAGCAAAGAAAAAAGAAAAAAAAATACCTACCTGCTGAATACTATCTCTTTGGAGGATTCTTAAGCTAGAAGCAAGCACTCAGGCATGAGAACAGCTTCATGTCCATTTTTCTGGTCACTCAGATAAACTTTGTCACTCAGAGAAAGTGTTGAGTCATGTTATTTTCTTTTGTCGATTGAAACTTGACAGAAAAGAAGGAGTGATTTAACCAAGTTTTAGAAGTTTTGCAGGTATAGGGTAATACAGCCTGCTTAGAAGACAAAACAGAAAAGTTGATTTTAACTGTAATTGTTTCTAGACATGACAGAACTTTCGCCTGACACCTAATCAATATTAGAGGTCTTTGTCTTCCTCCAGATTCTTCTAGTCAACTTAATGCTATCAACTCACAGAGACCTCCCATCTGCCCAAGATAATATGATCCCCTACCTGTTGTCCTTTCCCAGGTCCCCGTGTCCTACCCTGTGAACAGTATTGTCATAGTGATAGAATCCAACTCAACCTAAACTATTCAATAAAGGGGACTTGACCCATGTACTAGGCAGTTCAGGGATGGTTTTATTTAAGAGACCAAATTCAATTAAGTTTTAGGGTGCTCCATCCATCTATAAGAATCTATCTGCTTCTTTCACATTTCTCTGCAGACTCTGCCCACTAGATGGTCCCATGATAGCTTCACATTTATATCCCACCAATTGGGCCATCCTAGTGGAAAGACTCTTTTTTACTTGTTTAATGGGACCCATGCCTGATATCCTTGGCTCAGAAGAGGTTGACTTGGATTATGTACACACTTCACTTGAAACAGAACCAATTTCTGTGGTCAGGTCAGGCTCTGTCTTCATTGGGCAAGCCTGGGTTCCCAACCTACTCCTAGAATCTGAGAGTAGATGGTCCTCAAATGACAGGGACTGCAAACTGGGGAGAAGGTACAGTGGTCAGAAGGGAAATGGATGCCAGGCAGATGAAACCAGTATGTTTGCTCTAATATCATGTTCACAATTTATCATTTTCTGTTTTGAAAAAGACAAAAATGTCTGTGACCCCCAATAAGTCTGTAGGCTCTATTTTTCCACTGAGCTCTTCCTCGCACTAGAAAGAAGGTTCTAGCTTGGGCGTTACCTCCCAGAAAGTCTGCATCCTCTCTCATCACACTATTCAAGGTCCTCCAGTCCTCATAGTATCTCAAGATCTTTTGGATGTCATGCCTAAATCTTTCTTGCTCTCCGTTGACTTCATTTTCTCTATTCCCATTAGAAATGGAGACTCGCTCCATCAACTGATACTCAGGTCTCAGAATCTTTCTTTACCTATAAATATTCAGGTTAAATATATCTGATTCTATAAACTATTTCAAAGACCTACAGTTTTGAACAGAGAGGTAAGGGAAGGCCTTATGAGCAAGTCACATTTGCGCAGAGATATGAAGAAGGCATATTAGATAAGGTCTTTGCAAGAAGTAGTTGACAGCTCAAGGGTTATCTTAAGAAAGTTTAACGAAAAGACAGTTTATGATGATGAGGATACTACTGAAAGAACTTAGAGGGATGGTGAAGCAGCAAATGATTACATCCCAAGGCTTGAAGGTGCTTAATGACAGCTGTTTGCTTGGCATGAGCTGTGGTCTTGAATGGGGGATCATAGCTGCTGCCAGACTGTGGCTGGCAGGGACAGAGCTAGAAGAAATACCCCAACTTTCTTTCTCCCCAGCTTTTAATTTACCAGTGCTTCCCATTGGGCACCCCAATCGGAAACCAAAAAGCAAGGGAGTCTGGGTGACATTGTCCATAGAGAACAGCCTTCTGAGGCTGAGCAATCAATATTGGAGAGTGGACCTAGCCGGAGAGAGAATAAGGAATATCCAACCAACACAGGATTGAGTGAGCTAGCTCTATCCAACAGAGAATTGTCCTAAGATTTGAGTGTGCCAGGGTCTTTGAGGAACTCCAAGAGTGCCGAGTGGCTGGATGGGAATGCATGGAGGAGGAATTACTTTTGAAGATTTAGGAGCTATGCTTGGCTTTGACAGTGTCATTAATAAGAACCAATATACAGCATGATGAATTCAACCATTGCTACCTAGAATGTTAGAATTGGTTGAGATTTTGACTTGTTGAAATGGTGCATCCACACAGTTTTACTACATCATCCTTCATTTTTAAATTGCTGACTGCTGTGTGTGTGGATGTGGCAGGATGAGGGAGGCAGGGAGGCTCATAGCTCTAGATGTACTACCTCATTCTGTCTGGCTCCAACTGATCAGCAGGGCAGAGGCCCAGGAAATGACAGGTGGACCACATCTACTCACTCTATGGCTATTTCCAAACAAGTGAGCTAAGACTCTCTTGGAATAGAGCATGGAAAGAAAATGGTGTAGGGAGACAGGCATCGATACCCAAACTTCATTTTTTCCTGGCCTCTGACAGCTTTGCATCCCTAGTAACTCTTGGCTGTTAAATTTCTGGTCCAGGCATGCCTTAAACAGTCATTTCCATAAGAGGAAGTTAATTCCTTCCTTTTATTTTATTCAGGTGTGTATTTCTTTTTTTCCTAAGAAACACAGAAACTTGGCAGATTTCTATATCAGTGACTATTTAAACCTTTTTTTCTTTCACATACACGCCAATGTCTTCTGCACACCTGTGTTTCTTACATCCTTGTAGACAGTGAGCTTCTCAAGAAAGAGGCAATATTTGGAACTAATTAGAATCTGCTCCTTTTTCTGTGCCATGTTTAGAGGGCATTGGCTTCTTAACAGGTAGTGACATGTTTTGGATGCATTTCTGGGAAGTCAGTATCCGGAGGCTGAACGTGGAGTGATTGGAAAATGATTTGTGGTAGAGATCAGGATTATGCTGCACTGTGGAAGATAAATAGGATTTTGATGGATAAAGGGGAAAAAGGAGTTATTTTGGCTGGTGTGATAAAATGAGCAAAGTCTTGGAATCAGGGAGGATTATGATTTATTGGAAGAAAAGTATGTAGCTGGGGTACAGGCCTTGTGCTAATGAGAAATAGGAGGGAAATGGAGGGTTGGGGGGAGTTGAGGACTTTCTACTCCTCTTCCTACTAAGTAAGGACTCAGGATCAGGATCAGAGTTGGGGCTCAGCTAGGACTTAACTGGGGATGGCCCCTGATAAGTATATTACAAGGGGCAACCCTAGGTGGTGCTGAGGAGAAAAGCAGAGAACCACAGAGGTGGTCTGGACAAAGTATATGATCAAGTAAGCTTCTTTAATACAGGCTCTGTCCACAAGGACAATACAAAGAGACTTCTGATCTTAAGGGGAAAGAAGAGAACTGGTTCTGAAGCAGAGAAGAGAAGGATAAGATGAAATGGGTAAGGGAGGAGTGGAGGGTGAGACCGAGGGAGTTCATTTGGAAGGACCCACGGCAGGCAGAGCCACGAGGAGTTTCTGAGGCTGTGATGACAAGCATTGGTATTCTTTTCATGTGGAACCTGTGAGGGACTTAGAGGCAGTCACAGCCACGCCCACCCCTCCCCCCGCCCCTGCCACACAAACCTCCCCATGAACAAGTTGCCCTCAAGGGCTCCTGGCCCTGTATCAGCCCTGAATGCCAAGCTAAAGCGTTGGGGCTTGATCTCAGTGATACGTTCCTGGTGGATGCATCCAGATGTGGCATTTCCTCACTTGGGGAGTTTCTCCTCTTACCCCATTCCTGCATTAAAGCCAAGAGTGCCAGTTCCTCCTTCATGGATAAAAGATGGATATATTTAGCAAGACCGTTGGTGGGGATCTGAAAGCAGAACCATGCTGCTCACCACAAAGCAGAATCTTAATAGGATCCCCTTTAGGCTTTCTCATTAGCTCCCTATCCACCCTGGTTCCTGTCTCTAGTTACCTCCTTAGTTTCCCTCTTATCAGCCTCTGTAAATCCCTTCTTAGCCCCAGGAAATCAGACCTTGCTTTCTAGGATCATGACCCATCTGGCCAAAAAAAGTGAAGAAAGATTACGGTTTTTGCCTGAAGTATGTTCCTTAGAGGATCTCATTGCCAAGCCCAAGCAACTTACAATAAGCATGTTCATCCTACAAAATAGGGCTCTTTATCAGGAGGGATTCTTTCTTTCAGTATTATCACACAGAGTCTCCTGGATGAGGCCACCAGAAGCTGAGCACAGAAGGGAATGTAACAGCACGAGTCCAGGAGGCCAGTGTGGGATGGAGGGTAAAGGGATGTCAGGGAAGGTCAAGGTGAAGCAAAGGGTAGACTTCTGTCACTGCCCCAGCAGGAGGTGGGGAGGGAGCATCTGGACAGAAAACCAGTACCTGTTCATTGAGTGTCTACCACAGTTCTGGGCCCTGGGACTACAGCCATGAATCACGTCATACTGTGGCCCTGGAGGGGTGCTGAGAAAAGAGGGAGGTGAAACTGCAGCCGTGGCTGGTTCCTGGGGTGGACAGTGTCCACACAGCAAATATGTACCTGTAAGAGTACATGAAAAAGGACATCTGAGTAGGGCCCTGAGGTGGGGGATGAGCAGTCTTGCAAGAATGCTGCAAAAGAAGGAAAAAAAAATGGAAGAAAGAAAAATAGGCAGCCTCTGGTGATAGGATAAAACTGAACACCCCATCTTCATTCTGGAAGGCAAAGTCTACGGATGACTTATGGCTTTAAGCAACATGCAGGTTTCTGCCAAGCACCTCCCCCTTGTGATTTTTGTTTTTTAAACATTTAAAGAGCACTTTGTCATCCCAGATTGTCATTTCCAAATTGGCAGTAGGAGTGATTATGATAATAAAGTATTTTGATCAGAGGCAATTTGCAAAGAGCTTTAAAAATCCTCATTACTCTCTGGATCCTGCCTTCTTCTTGGCTTGTCCCAGTGCCAACTAACGAGAGAACTCAACAGACCTTTTAATCATGACAGGCTTTGTGGTAGCTTATTTCATTGCTTTTTAATGAACTTGTTCTTGTAGTTAATACTGGTGAAGGGGCCCAGTTGTATTAGCTTACTTCTTTGGTTTAGAAAATGGGCATATCTGAGGCTGGGGCTTCATGTAGCTCCATCTATAGGAAGTTTGGCATAAATCTCCATGTTGTAATGCCCTGTTTTCTGGGTTGAGCCTACATCTTTAGTGACACTGCCTGGGTGGTCACTATTTCTGATGAATGCCATGCTCAGTGGTCACTCTATGCCTAAAGCAGTGAGCTTAAGTCACAGAGCCATTTGAAGACATTTGTCGATGCCTGTGTTAATAGCACAGACAGATTACAGCAGTTGACCTTTTGTGAGGTTTCAGAGAGAAACAGGGATGCCTGCAGAATTAACACTATGCTTCCTGCTTCAGATTGGAGACAAGAACCCATCACTCAGATGTCAGCTGAGGCCTCTTGCCCCTTTGAGAGCTGGTGAAATTTCACTTCCCTGTGGAGCCAAGGCACCCTCCTGCTTTCTCGTGCTTCTCTCTGTGTCCACCTAAGGGCTGTTCCTGTTCCAACCTCTGTGGCCAGAACACAGAACTCAACTTCTCCCCAAAAATATGGGAAATTTCTGAAGGGCTTTCCTGAAAATCTAGAGAGGTAGAGACTGGTCAAAGGCATGAGTCTAATGTACTGTGTGCTGAGATATAGAATAGTGTTTGGCAGGGGTTGCCTTTATGAATAGGTAAAGGAGGGGATTGCCTTTCTTGTCATTCTTAATAGTATCTCAGGGTCTTTTTAGGAACATAATATGGCTGTGATTCCCACAGATGGCAAATATATAACATATAATATATGGGTTCTATCTTCTTGTCTCTTGGCCTGTCTTCCATGGCAAATATCAATAAATGATCATGAAACTCTTCTCCATTGAGCCATTTCAGAAACTCCAGAATCCTTCTCAAGACAAGATTTCAGGTGACTGTTGCCCGTTAATCTGACCTGACACACAATTCGTGTGCCTAGACACTGTGCTGGGCACAAACATGGATGACTCACCTCTCATCTTCTAGACTCTTAGGGCATCTTCTCACTGCCATCTCACATCCAGTCTCTGGCTTGGGCCTTTGCAGAACCTCCTGCTCAATTACCCTGCCATATAGATGTCCTCTGATGGGGCTCTGTGCTGTGCAAGAAAGTGTTCTTGATTCTTGTCTCTTTCCTAGTTCTTGTGTGTGCATCCACCTTCCGGGGGTTGAAAGAAGGATGCAGAAATGAATCCTGGCTCTGTCTCCTCTATTTTATACCCTTTGGCTAGTTGCCTTAACCTCACTGCAACCTTGTGAAGAAGGTATTATAATTGCATCCTAACACATTCAGAGAAGAAAAGTTTGAAAGATAACATTAGTAAGAGCCTGACACAGAGCCCCAAACACTGGTGCTCCATGTCCGTTAGGATAAAGACAGCTGGGAAGGGAACTAATTGAAGCCAACACTCTGCTTACATATAGGCAAAAATTAAATAAACAAAAAGTCAAAACCAAGCTCTATCAATCTAAACTGAATTAAACCAAACCCAAACAAACAATGGCAACAGAAGCCTTGCAGCCCAGTTGTTGTGTAGCCATTTATTATCCAGGGAGACTGAAGGGGACCTTTCTTGCTGTTATCCTGCTCTGCCCTCTGCCACTGAGTTGAAGAGCTTCTGTTCTCTGTAGCTAATCACTAATCAGCATGCACCTTCAAGTTTCTTCTCTGTAATTCTGTCTCCCAATTATCCAAAGAAATAATTTGGCCAAGCGATGAAGGCAGGCATGTTTGCTAACAAAGGGATCCTTCTGCCTCTGGAATAGAAATGAATATTCTGTGAAATAGCATGTAAACAGTCACTGTGGCGGTTTATGACCTGGAGCCTCTCAGGTCCTCAGTGACTCTCTAGGGTTTAATTATGCCGAGGGTTTCCAGGATCAGTCTCTAGTAGTTGCCTCTGAAAGCACCTTCAACCACTTTATGGAGTCTAAGTAGTGGGATCAGGATAATAACAGTTCAAAGAACTGACTGGAGCCTGGGGTATTGGGTCCAGGACTAAAGCCTTGGTGGAAGTACCGAGGGTCACATAGATTAAATTTCCATTAGCACTGTGGAGTGTTTGTTGTATGAGAGGATGGCTCCTTGAGACAGTGCGCCCCAGAGCCGTGCGTCAGCATCAGTGATGAAGGAGGAAGCAGGCTATCCCTGGCTGGCCTAAGAAGTTTGTTGTGTGAGTGGGTACCCAAGTCACCTCTGGACAGTCCATTTCTCACTCTCATTTTTGTGGTTCTGAGAAATATCTTCTGCTTTATTAATGAAACTAATGATGGAGATGATTATTGTTAACCTTTTTTGGGGGAGTGGGGGCACATCCTGTGTCATGTGGAGTTCCCAGGTGCCCTATGCTACAGCTGAGGAAACACTGGATCCTTCAACCCACCGTGCCGGGCCAGGGATGGAACCTGCATCCTGGAGCTGCAGAGATGTTTCCAATCTCATTGCATCACAGTGGGAACTCCGATTATTGCTAACCTTTACTGAACATGTTTCACAGTTCATGGCATGTGGCAAGAACATTTATTAGCACTATTGCCTTGAATCCTAGAAAATCTGCTGATAAGGAGGTACAGTTTTCATCCATAGATGAAATTTATAGATATTTGCATCTGAGATTCAAGAGAGTTGATAACTTGCCCAGGGGCTTACAGCTAAGACGGTAGATTGGTAGGGTTCAAACCTAGGCTCCATTTTTTTCCTTTTCAACAAAAGGGGATTTAATCAGCTACTGACTATGTGAAGTCATAGGGAGCAATATAGCAATATAGCTGGGCACTGATGTGTCTAAGAAACTCTTTTTGTATTATGATCAATGAAAAACATCCTAATTCACTTTGTTGACTTGGTGGGGAAAGGTTCTGGAGCTTCAGCCCATGTTCATTCCTTACTATTCTATGGCTTGACTTTATGTTATTCACACATAGGGGGAAATTATCTGTTTTGTTGCTTGATGTGGCTGTTTTGCCATCACAATCAGCTGAAAGTAGAAAAGATCTGAGAAATCATTTGCTTGAGTGCCCACAGTTGAGGAAAATGCGGTACATGCCTTGTATAAGATTATGCAGTTTAGTACAAGCAAGAGGTGCAACCAGACCCAACCTGGTCTGTTTAGATCATTCCAATACTCAATTTAAGATGTCAGTACACTGCTCCTCTGAAAGGAAGGCAGCTCACAATATTATGACTTCACTGTGGCAGACTTGGAAAAACTCATTCAGAATTTAAGACAAGAAAACAATAGGGATAGAGAGAAGGCAGTGTGGTTGGTGGAAGGAAACTTGGAATGAGGTGCTTCCTTGTTTTAAAATTTATTCTTTCATTTATTTGGTTAACTAACAATACTTATTCTAGAACAGGTTCTAGTGTTAGTTGTGTCATTTATGTTGAGCCTCTGTTTCCTCACAGGATAAATGAGAGTATTGAAACACATCAAATAATTTAAATACGGAAAAATTTTGATCTCATTAGTGATCGTAGAAATACAGTTTTACCCACCACTGAGTTGCCATTTTTGTGTTTACCTGTTGGAACAGCACAAATACAAAGAAGAAAATGCCTGATCCTAATGAGAATATGATAGAAAAGGCAGTCTCAAATACATATTGGTATGGATTTTTTGGAAAGAAATGTATTGGGTTAGGAAGCGTCCCAAAGAGCTTCCAAAAGATCCACACACCTGACCTAGTGATTCCATTTCTGAGAAGCAATTCTAAGAATGTTCTAAGAAGGAACCTATATTCACGATGATGTTCAATGATGTTTTTAATGTTATGTGAAACAGGCAACCTAACTGCTAAATCAAATGAATAATAGTTAAATAAATTGTGGTCTATCTGTATAATGAAATGTTATGCAGTCAATAAAGAAAATGACTATGATGAGGTTTCTATAGTAATGTGGAAAATATTTTTTAATTTTATTTTAGAAATTTTTCCCCAATACAATTTTTTTCCTACTGTACAGCATAGTGACTCAGTGACACATACATGTACACATTCTATTTTCTCACATTATCATGCTCTATCATAAGTGACTAGACATGGTTCCCAGTGCTACATAGCAGGTTCTCATTGCTAATCCATTCCAAAGGCAATAGTTTGCATCCATTAATCCCAAACTTCCCATCCACCCCACTCCTTCCCCTTCCCCCTTGGCAACCACAAGTCTGTTCTCCAAGTCCATGAGTTTCTTTTCTGTGGAAAGGTTCATTTGTGCTCTATATTCGATTCCAGATATGTGATATCATATGGTATTTGTCTTTCTCTTTCTGACTTACTTCACTCAGGATGAGAGTCTCTAGTTCCATCCATGTTGCTGCAAATGGCATTATGTTGTTCTTTTTTATGGCTGAGTAGTATTCCATTGTGTATATATACCACATCTTCCTAATCAAATTATCTGTCGATGGACATTTGGGTTGTTTCCATGTCTTGGCTATTGTGCATAGTGCTGCAATGAATATGCGGGTGTATGTGTCTTTTTTAGGGAAAGTTTTGTCCGGATATATGCCCAAGAGTGGGGCTGCTGGGTCATATGGTAGTTCTATGTATAGTTTTCTAAGGTACCTCCATACTATTCTCCATAGTGGTTGTACCAGCTTACATTCCCACCAACAGTGCAGGAGGGTTCCCTTTTCTCCACACCCCCTCCAGCATTTGTTATTTGTGGACTTGTTAATGACGGCCATTCTGACTGGTGTGAGGTGGTAGCTTGTGGTAGTTTTGATTTGCATTTCTCTAATAATCAGGGATGTTGAGCATTTTTTCATGTGTTTGCTATCCATCTGTATATCTTCCTTGGAGAAATGCCTATTCAGGTCTTTTGCCCATTTTTCCACTGGGTTGTTGGCTTTTTTGCTGTTGACTTGTATAAGTTGCTTGTATATTCTAGAGATTAAGCCCTTGTCAGTTGCATCATTTGAGACTATTTTCTCCCATTCTGTAAGTTGTCTTTTTGTTTTCTTTTTGGTTTCCTTTGCTGTACAAAAGCTTGTCAGTTTGATTAGGTCCCATGAGGTCCCATTTTCTTTAAAGAAAAGAAAAAATAAAATATTTGATATAATATTAATAGAAAAGAAGAAAATATTCATTATTACTATGAAAATGAGGAAGGAGCTTCATAGAATAAAATAATCAAGTGTTTCAAAGTGTTGTGGTGGGATGTATTAATGGGTTGTTTTTTAATTCCCTATTTTCTAAGGTTTTTTTTTTATTTTTAAAATTTTTTTGCCTTTCTGTCTTTTTAGAACCACACCCGTGGCATATGGAGGTTCTCAGGCTTGGGGGCGAATCAGCGTTGCGGCCGCCAGCCTACACCACAGCCATAGCAATGCGGGATCCGAGCCTCATCTGTGACCTACACCATAGCTCATGGCAACGCTGGATCCCTAGCCCACTGAGTGAGGCCAGGGTTCGAACCCACATCCTCATGGATGCTAGTCGGGTTTGTTAACCACTGAGCCCTGAGGGGAACTCCTTTCTAAGTTTTTGGAATGTGTTTATGTTGTCTTACTAAGAGGCAGAATAGTGTTAAGAACAGGCCATGCTGTCAGAAATACTAGATTTGAATCCTACTTTTGCAATTTGCAAGCAGTGTGATTACCTGAGTTTCCTTCTTTATAAAATAGATGTTATTATTGGATATCATAAGGTTGATGTGGATATTAGATAAGGTAAGTGCTCATATAGTGCTTAATTGATTGAAACCTGTTCATGAATATTAGCATTATTTTTATAAGGAGTTTTAATGTATTACTGGACTTCAGTGACTAAAAACAGCCATCACCACCACAACAACAAAACTCCAGTGAATTAAATGATCTCTAAGGCTCTTTCTTGATCTAAGTTTTAACACTTCTCATTTGAAACATGAAGTTTAAGTACATTTTCATGACAGAGATATATTTGTACATTAATATGAGGCCCAAATGTTCTGCCAAAATTGTGGAGTTTTGAAAATATAGTTTCTTTGAGGAATAAAATGAGATTTTTTTTTCCTGTCTATTTATAATGTGCACTGGCCCTTTCTTGGAGATGTAGGGAACATGCAAAGTTTTATATTTAAGTTATGTGGGAAGCTGGTTGGTTAGGAATTGGTCAGTTTCCTTTCTTCTTCTAATATCTGCCTTTTTGGTTCTATATAAAAATAAAAAGATAAGATCATTATTTTGCAATGGAAGACTCTGTATGATGTTATATGTTTAGAGTAGCCCTAAATCTTGTGTTTCCTGGAGCTTTTGATGTGTGGGAGATTTGAATGGTCATTCTCTTGATGCAAGAAAATTTACAATATGTCTCATACATTTCTAGAAACAGATATATATAAAAGTTTCCTGGGAGTGAAATGGTTCTTTCAAAATGACTTTTAGATGATACATGTGTAAGCGAGTCAGACAGATATCGATTAAATGTCCTTCCAACACAAAACAAATTGACCAGATGTGCAAAGGGTTTTGCCAAATCCCAGCATTTGATATCCCCTAATGACATTCAGTTGCTGATTCCAGCAAAGGCTTGAAAGGTGGAAATTTTTCTGGGAAATGTTTTAGTGGTATAAGGGGTAAGGCAGAAAAACAAGGAGTCAGCACTGAGGCACAGAGAAGTTTCCAGCCCTTTTCTTCATATCCATGTACATATTATGCCAAAAAGAAAAATGAAAAGGTGAACTTGGAAAAATTTTGTGTTATGTGTGCTCATTTCCCTCCACTCTGGTGATAGAGCATGGGGGAGACACAGCCGCTTAAAGACCAAAGGTGGAGACCAGGTTAGATTCCATTAAGAGGAATTTCAGAGGAAACCCTGACCTTCTCTAAATGTAGTAATTCCAACAATTAATTATGGCAATTTATAGGATGGGAATCCCTCTCTGTCTGAGGCATATCATACTTTTCCAGACCAATGGGTATCCTCTTAAACAGATGCTTCAGTTCATCTGAGAGTGATACTTTTTCAAACTCTTGCTTACATGTAGCAAGTTGAAGAATTACCAAACAGTGGTGGCACCTCCTTTGTATTAAATCTCTGGGGCTTTTATCAAATATGCGTGATATATTTGAGCATCCTTTCCAGGCAGTCGTGGGATGTGGTTTTCAATTCCTAGATTTGATAAGGAAAAGTTTAAGAGAGGCCAAGAGAAGTGGTTCCTGAAGGTGGTGGTGATGAGTGAGCATGCCACGGTAAGTTTGGTCTTGAGTGGAGATAGGATAGCTCTTGATAAACAGCTGTCTCAAGCTCTTCATGAGTACTTATGAGTGTCTTTGAAGAGTGGGTAATTTTTTTTTGGGAGGAGGGATCTTACAAACGTGGAGCACCAGATCACCTAATTGCATAAATATTCATTGACACCTTCAGGTTGGATCCACTGATAGCCACATTGTTGAAGCCTACCTTGGCTAACAGAACCCAGGTTGGTAACAGAGGTCTAAGAACTTGAGGAGCAACTCCTAATATTTCTGCTCTAATCTATGTTAGCTTGATCAAGGAATGCCATTTATGCCAGTTGTGAGCCTTAGAGGTTTGAGAACTCAAGTATATACAATATTTTTTTTTCTTGATTTTGAAGTCAGATCTTCCGCTGTCCTTACAGTGCTGTCAACCTATTCCTCAGGATTTATGCTGTTTAACAATTGGAGAATGTGACATTGTTAATTCTAACGGAATCTTCTTAAAATGTCTTGGGTCAGGTGCTTCTGGTATTGAGTTGATCAGTAGAGCCTTAATTCCTGGCTCCACTACTGCACCAAACATCTCTGACACCTATGAATTTGCAGGATATAAAAAAATCTTGTTATCATGAATGTGCTGTTGAATAACTGATAGCTTCTAGTCTATCTTTTCCTGTCCCTGGTAAACATATTCACTGACTGATCCAATCTAAGCATGATTAGAAAATAGTTGACTTTTTCTTCAATGTTTCCAATCAGGAAAATTATCCTCATTTTGGATTAATCTACTGCTCTCTGATGAAATAGAGAAAAACCCATTGCCTTGGTAGGGATTAGTGGATCTGAGCAGTGGCACTCAATGCACCATGCTGTGCTGAATTCTTCCCAGCCTGATCTCACCAGAGTACATTGTCAGAGCAGAAGGTGAGCAAACATTGGAACAGAGGAAAGTGCAGTGCATATAGGAAACTCTTCTCTCATTCCAAACACACAGCTTTCTTGACCCAGGCTAATGCCTTTTTTATTGTCTATCTTGGCAGAGCCTGAGCTGTTGTCTGATGAGGAACCCCAAAGCTAGAACAAGAACCAAAGAAACTTCCTCTCATCCCCGCTGTTATTTTTTAGAGAAGCTTTAATCTGCCCACAACAGGATGATAGGATGATGCTGAGTTCTGATGCAGGAGGCAGATTGGATTAGGATCTGCAGATGGATCTAAGGCTGGGAGGTGAGCTGATGTTACCCAGGGAACACATTTTCAAAAGAAAGACTCCTTCAGTATTTTTTCCTGTCTTCATTTTAATGATGAAGAAGCTGACCAGGGAAAGTCAATTTAGAGCCTTTTCCCCTCCATATAACATAGCTGGGACTGGTCTGGTGGTTGCGGGGTCGGGTATTTCTACTTACCAAACCTCACTATTCAGTCTTATCTCCTGTTTCATCCTTTCTCCTGTCACTGATCTATTTTCCATTTTTCACATGGAATAGCAACTAGTCCAGTAGGGCAGAGTGATATGAGAGGCATGAACTCTCATGTAACACATAAATAACTGACCATAGATGACATTTCAAAAACAGTATAATCTTTTGTAAAGCTGGTTTCAAAGGTCAAAGCTAAAAACATTGTACACTGGCCACATCACACGATTGAGCACAATTCACATGGAGTCTTCCCCAAGTATTCAAAGAGTGGAAAGTTTGTTTTTGTCAGATTCATAAAATACAATGTCACTCTTATGATGTCCTGGGACTAGAGAGGCTGGTTTGGAGTCCCAGCTTTACCACTTATTAGATGTGTGACTTGGGCTGAGTTATCTCACTTTGCTCTTCAGAAACATGAAGGCAATCTTCACAACCACACATGGAGTAAACACTGTTGATGAATAAGATAGTGCAGGCAAATACCTGGCCCTAGGCATGTAGATAGTGTGCTTAGCACAGACTCAATGTCAGTGTGTATGATAAACAGATAATTAGTGAATGCCTGCTGTATGCAAGACCCATTTTTAGGTACAATACTTACCTCTCTGAGATATCAAAGTCTATCTTGGAAAAAACAAATAAGGTTTTTGGTACCACTGTTGACCTTCTCAGCTAGTGAAGCGGAAAACCAGATAAAAGCTCTTTAATATTTATAACAAATTCAAGCTAACTTTGTGAACGAAGAGAGTTCCATGTAAGCAATTTCTCCAACATCTGTGAAAGTTTTGAGTTCATTGAGTATTCCTTGGATGCTCTTCCAAAGGACTAATTTTGGTGTCAAAATTACTGTTTATTTCTGGTGGCGTGAAATTCCACACCTAACTGCCATCAAAAGGTACATTTGTCTCAGTCTTCTTTATGCCCTTCTGTTCTCTTCTTAGCGATGCTTGCATTGGGATGATGCTTTTTGCCAAATTGGGCTTGTAATAGATGATGGAGTGTGAGGGGGGCACAAAACAAAATTAGACTCATTTTTGGGTGCATTTAAGTGCTAGACGTCTGCCCCAAATGGCAAATCACAAAAATGATCGTGATACCCTGAGGAGTTGATGGATTTCCTACCTCAAATTGCTAGACAGTTACATGAGTGAGGGTGATTTTCCTGGTGTTATAACTATTCCCTGGAGGTAATTTTAGGCACCCTGGGAAGCTGCATTAACTACATTTGGCCACTAGACAGCCATTGCTAAATGAGCACTTAAGTGTTCACATGACTATAAAGTGGTGCCTCAGTAAGAATAATTAGCAAAGATCTTTGTGGTGATAAACGCCTGGGAGGTTTTACTGGAAGAAATATTCTGACTATAAAATTCCCTTGAAAATGAACCTTTCTAAAAGATAAAACTTGTAGGTGAGGCATGCCTTGCTACTGTTGCTGATCTTTATAAACCTCCGCTGGAAAATCAGGCTTTATGGATTTTAAGACATTTTGTGAGCATTAACACAGTGGTTATTCACAGTGCTGTCAGATAGGGTGTGAGGGTTAGGATGTAGCTTTACAAGCCAAAGGCTGCAGGATTTCATGGGAAGAGCTGCAAATTTAGAATTAAGAAAAACTGAGCTCTAATTGGACTTGGCTATTCCCTACTCATGTGGCCTTGAGTGGTTTGTTTTATCTCTTTGCCCTCAATTCTATTGTTTGTAAAACAGTGGGATCGGGTTAGATCAGGGAGGACATATTCTTGGCAAGTAGGCTGCCTTCTGCTCAACCTCACCCTTAACAGACGATGCTAATTGGTCACAGCAAAATCTCTGGCTGAGTGTAAGGGGCCTCAGATAAACGTTACCTCTTTCCGTAGGTCAGCCAAAATAGTGGCCTATATAGGCATGTGTAATGGGAGCAAGGAAGGTTAGGTGAGATGCTGAACTGAGACATAGAATGTAGTTTGTCACGCTCAGGTAATTATGGGTTGACTTTTTCCATCTTCACAACTGAATTCCAATATGCTTTACACCACCAGAGACAGAATGAGGTCAAAAGGGTGGATCCTGTGTTCAAATCCAAGCTTCACACCTTATTAACTGGATCACTTAACCTCTCTGTGCCTCTGTTTTTACCTCATAGGATGATTGTGAGATTTAGCTAAGGTAAGGCATGTAAAACATTTAAAACAGTGTCTTAAATATCCCTAAGTGCATAGTAAACACTAGCAATTAATATCCACCCTTGTTTTCTGATGGAAGAGTTAGGAATTAATGAAGAAAATAGTAGCTCAGGTAATTGAAACCCTTCCAAAGAGCTCTCCCACTGCTAGTAGTGACCTAGCATCTCAGAAGCCCCTTTTCCAAAAGTGGCTTTACAGCACCCTGAGCTTTCATTAGTGGCTTTTGATGGTCAGGAACCTAGGAAATGTTTTTGTTTTATTTTTGGAAAGAAAACTTTTGGTGTAGCTTTATTTGTATAACCTCCTCCCCCAAATCCTGCATCTTAGTCACATTTAAGGCTAGCATCTGTAGATTTTTGTCCCACCCTAAAACATAACATTGTAAAAAGTTTAAAACTGTAAGGAAAGTAGCTTGCCTTTTGGGATGTTGGGTGATGTTCTGCCTGGATGATCCTCCATTGTTCTGAAGTAGTTTTTTCTACTTTTTCCCTTAGCTTGAGATGGGGACCAAGAGTGGGACCCCTTCCTCCTTGGTTAAAAAAATTCTTATTCTAATGTCTTGCCTGTGAAAAAGAGTGTATACATATGTACCTGGTCAAATTATGGGTCGCATAAGGCTATTTGTGAGCTGTCACCATGGACCTCATTTAATGGATATCCCAAGGGCCCCTCCCAGTGATTTTGACATGTTTATTCCATAGGCATAGGCTTTTTTTTTCATTTTTAAAGTTTTATTGAAGTATAGTTAATTTGCAGTGTTGTGATAATTTCTGCTGTACAGCAAAGTGACTCAGTTATACATATATACACATCCATTCTTTTTCAGATTCTTTTCCCACTTAGATCATCACAGACTATTGGCTAGAGTTCTCTGAACTACACAGCAGGTCTCTATTGGCCAGTCATTGCGTATACCATAGTGTTCATATGACAATCCTAAAACCCAATCTATTCCTTCCCCCCAACCTGTCCCCTTTGGTAACCATGGGTTTTTCAAAATCTGTGAGTCTGTTTCTGTTCTGCTGCAAATAAGTTCATTTATATCCTTTTTTTTTTTTAAGATTCCTCATATACGTGATTTCATATGATGTTTGTCCTTCACTGTCTGACCCACTTCAGTTAGTATAATAATTTCTAGGTGCAGCCATGTTTCTGCAAATGGCATTATTCCATTGTTTTTCATGGCTAATATCCCATTGTATGTTTATTTACATCTTATGTAGAAAGACAAAGACCCACACATGAAAGCAGACGATAAGACCTGGACCTTCCTCCCTGCCCACAGCCAGCCAGACCTTCAGGGTTCTGGATGTTCCCCAGTGACCAGCACCAGCAGGTCAGACATGCATTTGACATTACAGAGATGCCTTCATACATCTGGAGAAAGGCTCACCTCTTCTAAGACAAAGGGTTTACACTGGGGCTCCATTCATAGGTGAGGAGATGCAAGGGAACACAGAGAAGGCTGTGTTGCTGAATCCTGGAGACCACCAAAGCAGCATCTTCCCCAGAGAAACTCGACTCTAAACTGCTGGGTGCTTTAATGGGGACCCCAGAAGAGCGCCCCCCACCACAGTTCTGACACATCTTATTTCCAATCAGAGATATTTTTGCCCACTGACTCAGCTGTGGTTGTCCTACACCTGTCCCAAGCTCCTGCCTCTTGACTCCCAGTCCTCTTTAGTGAAGTATCACTAAACTGACCCTAAACAAAACATGCGTTGGATAGGGCAGTGAGAACAGCTACAGTGCAGCAAGGTCTTTTAGTTTTTATTTTAATTTTTTTTAGAACAAGAGCCATACTGTGCTCACTGGAAAGTGGAATATTTCCATAGAGACCTATTTGCCTGCTGCTTCATGTAATGAGAAGTGAAATTTGTGACATCTTTACCCCAGAACTTGGGTAATTTTTGTTCCTTTGCCAGATGGCTTATTTTTTCACAACTCTAAGTAGATTTATATTACTACTGGATGTAGTTCCACTATAGTGGACACCTCCTATGGCACACGCTTGATCTGAGAGCATCTATTTTTTGGCTTAGACAAGAACATTGAGATTTTTACCGACATCCTCCCATCTCTCTTTCTTCCAAGTCAAAATATTTATTTTCTATCCTTGCACTTACCAAACAGCTCTCCATTTATTTAAAGCATATTTATTGAGTAACTACTATGTGCAAGGTATTGTTGTAGGTGCTGAGGATGCAGCAGAAAATTAAACAGAAAAAAACATGAGCAAAACTATATTCCCTCTGTTATAGTCTTGCAGGAGCAAATGGACCCCCAAATCAAATTTTGGTTTAGATGTCAAGGTTGATAATGCCATACACACACCAAGAGGTTATGAAAAGATTTATTATTTACACAATGAAGCATTGAGAATATCAGGTAAGCTCTCATACAGGTCCAAGAGTGGGTTGAGAGAATTGGGACAGGAAACGGGCCTGGGTTCCTTATCATGGTTAGGGGTTGGGGCTGAGATAAGGATTCCCATGTGACAACAGGGACTTGAGTAATTTGAACCTGCCATCAACACCAATGTAGGACGTATCCAGGCTTATTAACTTGCCCACATGTGGGACGGAAGGGAAAGAGAAAGGGATGTGGCTTAAAAGCTGTAAGCAGTGAAACATCAAAAAAATAGTGTCAAACTTGGGCTTATATACTGAAAAAAATTGTATTATAGTACAACATGCATAATAAGTGCACAGACCTCCAGCATACAGCTTGTGGGTTTTAAATACATATAGATGTATGGAACCACGATCCAGAAGAGATGTAGAATGTTTTTAGCACACACGGCGTTCCTCTGTGCCTCGTTCCAGTTATTCCTCTTCCGCAAGAAATAACCGCTATTCTGACTTCTATTCTGCCTTCTGTCATCAAAGATTATTTTTTCTTCTGCTCTTGCAATTTTTAAAAATGTATGTGTGTGTATATATATATGCAAGTGCTGCATTGGTCTGAAGTCCGGTGACAATCTATCTATCTGTCTGTCTATCTATCTGTCTAGCTAGATCTGGTCCTGCACTTCCTATTCTGTTCTATCCTTGCACCAATATGACACTGTCTTAATTACTATAGCTTTATAGCAGTCTCAATATTTGGTGATGGAAGTCCTCCAATTTTGTTCTTTTCAAAATTGTGTTCTATAGCCTTTGCCTCTCAACATAAACATTTTATAATCAGCTACTCAATTTACATGTGTATTATGACACACACACACACACACACACACATCTTGATGGGTTTTTGATTTGAATTGCATTGAACCTACACATCAATATGGGAAAAACTGACATCTTCCAATCCATTATTAAGAATTTTAATCTGTTAATATGGAATATTTTCCCACTTATTTAGGTATTTTAAAATTTATCTCAACATAATTATGTTGGTCTTTCACCCCCATAATTAGATCTATTCCTATGTATTTAATTTTTTAAATGCTATTGTAAGGAATACTTTTAAATTTTATTTTCTAATTATTATATGTATATATATAAATTATTCTGTATATGATAGGTATATATAATTGATTTTGTTTTTGATCTGGAATTCAGCAACCTTGACAAATTCCCTTATTAAGATAATAGTTTGTATATAGCTACTGAACAACCAGTATGCTAGTTTTGAATTTTTAATGTGTATAATCATATCATAGGTGAACAATGACAATATTTCTTTTATATTTCTGATATTGGCACCTTTATGTTATTTTTCTTGTTTCATAGTGTTGCTAGGAGCCTCTTGTGCAGTGTCAAAAGATGTAGTGATGGTGGACATCCTTTTCTTGTCCCTAACCTCAGGGAGAGGTACTTTCACTTTCCACCACTAAGTATAATATTGGCTGTGCATATTTTGTAGATGTCTTTTAGGAGATTAAATAATTTTTTTCTTGGAATTCTCTGGTGGCTCAGCGGGTTAAAAATCTAGCATTGTCCCTATTGTGGTTCAGATTCAATCCCTGGCCTGGGAACTTTCAATTTTTTTTTCTTTTTTCTTCTTTTCATTTTTATTTCTTCTTTTTTGTTGTGGAGGGGGTGCCCATGGCATGTGAAAGTTCCTGGTCCAGGGATAGAACTTGAGCCACAGCAGTGATAACTTGGAATCCTTAACCATAAAGTCATCGGGGAATTCTTAAAGAATTTTTTTTCTATTTCTAATTTGTTATAAACTTTCTTCCTTTGCCTCAAACAGGTGTTGAATTTTATCAAATGTCTTTTCTGTTTCTGTTGAGATCATAAAGTTTGTCTCTTTTATTATGCTAATGTGATTTACACTGATTGATTATCAATTATTAAAGTAGCTTTGCATTTCTGGGATGAACCCACTTCACCATTGATGTATTTATAGGGGATCAGATATGCCACCCCAAATGTGTCACTCTGTTTAAAGATCATTTTGAGCTGAAGGCAGTAGTGCAAAAGCAGACGCAGGAGGGGCTCTTTGCCCTGCCCTTATCTGCCTGAGAAATGGGGTACAAAGTCCCCTTGTGAAGGTCCTCCCACCCTTTCCAGAGAGGAAGAACAAACTTATCCCCTGGGATGAGATGGCCCCAAGAAGAGTCATGAACAAATGTGAAAAACCCTGTTAAATAACCCTGTCCTCCACACATTTACCTTCCCACAATTTATACCCCCAAAAGTCCAGAAGCCCCTCTCCTTTGTCTTGTCACTTCTCTACAAATTTGTTGTCCTCTGTCAGAGTGATATAAAAGCCTCCAAGTCTAGTGGCTTCTTTGGGGCTTTTTCATTCTTCCTATGAATCTCCCTCCCAACCCCCAATCTTATTGCCACATAAAACATTTAATGTGGAATAAAATGTGTATGCTTTTCTCTTGTTAATCTGCTTTTTTTTTTTTGTCAGAGCATGTTTTCTCTTCTATATATTATACTTTTGTAAATTGCTGGATTCAATTTGCTCATATTTTGTTTAGAATTTCTATGCCTGTGTTTATGAGAAATATAATTTTCCTTTCTTGTAATGTCTTTTGACATGTTCTATTATCAGGGTTTTGCTGGCCTCAGGAAACACATTGGAAAGAGCTTATCTTTCTCTTTTAAAATTTGTAGTTGATTGTTATGATTTCTTTCTTAAATGTTTGGGTTTACATTCTTTATTACCATAAAACCCTGTGAGTTTCTGTGTTGTAAGAGACACCTCTGTGTACCCTATTTCCAGTTCATCACTCAGGGTTTTCTCCTTGGTGATGAGATACTGGCTATACTTGCTTTGGGACTGGTTGACAAGTCCTGCTCCTGACCCTGAAAATGGGAAAGTGTTTATGTTTTGGTAAACACCATCATAAGTGATGAAAGGATGATCAGCAAATGTTTTCTTCTTTATCTACTGTAAACTTATGATGATGCAGCCTAAAATCAATATCTGGGAGACCTGGAGTCATGTATAAGTCCATATTGTAGAAAAATGTCGATGATATAAGCATTAAAAAAGATCACTAAGCAAATACATTAGGATAAAGCTCTGTGGTGGAAGTGGAATGGAAAGATCTTTTCAAGAAAAAAAATCAATACTATAAAATTTCTGTCTATTAAGAAAAGAGATTGTTCAGGTATTTTTCAAGTAGATGATGCTGAGGTCCCAAATCACAATGATTTTAAATCCTATCAAATATATTTTAGAAAGCAATCTTATGTTTTTATTTGAAAATAGCAATATTTGCAACATGCTGTAAAATGCATTTTTTGTTACTATTTAAACAGATGAGGCCAAATCTTATAAGTCACATTAAATATGTGAAGTGTTTTACGTAGAGACCCTATGATAGAATTTGGGAAGGTTTTTGAACAGTAGCCTAGACAAAATTGGGATTCTGAGGAGGAAGAAGTGAGGGAAGAATGCTGGGTGTGCTGCCATCAGTGTCCACTACACACATCTCCCAGAGAAGCTCAAAATGTATCACTGTGGACCTTCTCATCCTGTTCCTGCAGGGTGGGACTCTTGATTCTGTCTGGCTTCAATGTATTCACCTAACTCCAAGTAGAATACAATGTATGTACCAAAAAAGATCTTTCAAGGAAAACATCCTGATCCAATATGCATAAGAACTTCTAGTTCTGAGAGAAGAGAATCCTATAAAAATCTCAAAATGTAATATTGTTCTCCAGTTAAAAATAAAACAAAGAGAAAATGTGTGCATGTATTTAAAATTGTGTGTGTGAAAGTATAAAAATATCTCAAAAGATAGCATCTAAATATCTATGAGAAAACTATGCCATTTTTTTTTTCTAGCTGGCTCACTCTTTCTTTCTTTCTAAATTAACATACTGTAAAGTTAACTTGATGTGGATATAGAGTTCTGTGAATGTTAATGCATGGATGGAATCATCTAACCGCCATCAAAATCAAGATGCAGAACAGCTCCATCACCCCTAAAAAATTCCCTCCTCCTGCCCCTTTGTATACACACCCTTAACCGATCCCTAACACCTGGCATCCACTCTCAGTTCTCTGTCCCTGTAAGTAGTTTGATAGTTTTGCTTTCTCTAAAATATCAGTGAATAATGCTCTGTGTCACCTTTTGAGACTGGCTTCTACTCAGCGAAGTGCCTTGAGCACTCATTTATATTGTTTTTTTCTTCGGAGTAATATACATTTTATAGATATACCAGAATTAGTTTATCTGTTCACCCATTGAAGGACATTAGGTTGGGTTGGCAGTTATAAATACAACTGCGATAAACATCTGTACACAGGTTTTTGTGTGAACATAAGTTTTCACTTCTCTCACTGTGAGTGGGGATTCCTAGTTCATATGGTAAGTATATGCTTTACTTTATAAGAAACTGCCAAGTGATTTATCAGAGTGCCTGTAAAATATTTGGTAAAACAATTTCTGAAGTGTTTTGCTTGCTCTGCATACTTTTCACCACTTGGGATTGCCATTTTTTTTAACCCTTCTGTAGGTGAGAAATGGTATCTTGTTGTGGTTTTAATTTGCATTTCTTTAATGGCCATTAATGTTGAGCATCTTTTCATGTGCTTGTTTGCCTTCAGCATCTTCTCTTTGCTGAAGAGTCTATTCAAATCTCATGAAAGACTATGTTGTATGGAACACAGTTTAGGAACCTAATTAAGAGCAGAAGATAATATGTACCACAGAGCAGAACAAGCCACCCTATTTTGGTATAAAGATCTTATTGCATTGGTCCTAAATACACTAAAATTTCCTCCAGACCTACTTTTGTGGGTCCCTTTTATGAATTTAGTATTTAGATCTAGGGAGAAGAGTAGAAATGAGTAGTGAGAAAACATAAATAACAAATCAAGTTGTAAATACTGGCCTCTATATAATTATGAGTAATCTCTAGTAAGTGCATTATCTCCTTTTATCTTCATTTTACTATTGAAAAATATTGAGGTGTAGAAAGGTTAAGTAGCCTGTTAAAGGTCACGGAACTAGTAAGTCATAGGACAGATTTCAAACCAGATCAGTTCAGTATAGAAGCCCATCAACTGAATCAGAATATTACATGATCATTGTCTATAAGTCAGCAGCATAGGTGGAGATTTCCCAAGTGAGAATATATGAATTCTCTTGTTTCTGAGTAAAAGTAGTTCTTAGCAAAAGGAATTCTACCAAGGAACTAGAGGTTGAAGAGAAATGCATTACTATTAATTCAATATCTGCTATACACCAAACCTCAGTTTCCTTACACATAGAAAGGGTATAATAATGCTCAGAACAAAGCTGTGTGTGAGGTTTATATACTTTAGCCAAAGTCATTGCCCTAGGCAGTGAGTAGAAAAGCCAGAATTTGACTCTCTAACCATGTAGTACCAAAATTTGTGGTCCTCTTCCTACCCCCACCTGCCTTCTTTGTCTACCATGTTTCTCCTGACACACATCTGCCCTTCACAGAAGGAAAGGATTTCTCAAACTATGGAGAGTGACAGGTCTAGAGAATATAAGCATCTCATTACTTTGAACCACCATCCCCTAACTACTTTGCCTGATTTCTATGGCTTGGCAACCGAGTCACACAGTGGAGGAGAGGGGTTGGGGTAGGCAGGAGGCTGCACTTCCCAGGCTCAGAGTTGCTTTCCCTGTACTGTTGCCAGGCTCAGGATGCTTTCCCTGTCCAGGATATGCTCTACAGCCCGTCTCCCAGGTGTGTCCATCACCAGCTTCTTCTTGGGGCTGAATTGTTTCTCTTTGCTCTGTGACCGTCTAGGGGCCCAGTGGGGGAAGGAGACATTAGGCCTTGTCCCCTCTTCCTTGGAACGTCTCTCTCATGCTGGGTCTTGGGAGGGGCAATCCTTGCTGGTTAAACTACTGTGTCCTATTGAAGCCCATGTGTTTCCACACATCGAATTTCTGCATCTGTACTCAATGGCTCAGGCTCCATGTGGGTCCCAGAGAAGAGAGTGTAGGCCCTGCCAGAGAGGAGCATGTGGAGAGCCCTGGAGTATTGCTGTTACTGCTCTGAGAGTTGTGGCTTGTCTTCCCCTTGGCAAAGACGAGATGCTTCAGAAGACCTCATCTCAGCAGAAACCATCTCTTTTGGAGGCAGATTATCTCTTTTCTCCTTCGCAGATGCTCTTCAGTGGCCAACTGCTTAGGTGACCCAATAGACCAACATCTCACTCCCCATGGGAAGCATGATCTTTGGGGTTTTATGGTATCCCAGATACATTAAAGAAGCATACAATGATAAGATTGAGGCAGAGCATCTCCTTCAAGATAAAAGGGCTTCTTCATGGACAGGACAGAGGAAGGCACTTGTTAAGTCTGATGGGAAGGTGTGCATGCTTTCAAACTTTCATCAGTTTGGGGGGAGATTTATGACTTTTGGCATTTGCTTGTGAGATGGGGTGGGGAGTTAGTTAGGAGTGGTTATGAGAGCCCATTTGGAGACTGAACTGAGATGCTTGACCTTGTTTGGTATTTCATGTATTCTTAGTCATCATATTTGTGACCAGTCCATTCAGGGCTGCTGTACCCACTAGGCACCATGGGCATCGTGCCAAGGGACTGAGAGCATGTAAAAGACCTAAAGAATACTTGAAATGTGGGGAAGTGATTGTCTCTAGAATAAGAAAAAAAAGAAAGAACTGAGAAATCAATGATCATAAGCATTTAAATGACTAAATGTTACAACATCAGGTCAACTTCAACTCCACTCAGCTCTTGTATACTTGTATACATTTTTGTATACAAAAATACACTAATGTAAGATGGTAGAACATTTTTAATGTTTTTGATATTCTGTGAAGTGGGGTCTCTAAAAATAAGAGTTCCTAGATTTTTTTTTTTGTCTTTTTAGGGCTATGCCTGTGGCATATGGATATTCCCAGGCTAGGGGTTGAATTGGGGCTGTGGCTGCTGGCCTACACTATAGCCACAGCAATGCCAGATCCAAGCCTCACCTGCAACCTACACCACATCTCATGGCAACACTGGATCCTTAACCTACTGAGCAAGACCAGGGGTCAAACCCACGTCCTCATGGATACCAGTTGGGTTTGTTAACCACTGAGTCATGATGGGAGCTCCGAGTTCCTAGATCTTTAAACTAATTTTCAATTTTACATTTCAGGGTCAAAGGGTGTTAGAGGTAAGAGAAGGGAGCCATCTAAAGCTACACTTTAGACACAGGTATTTGTATCAGTTAAGTTGGGCTAACCACTGTAACAAACAACTGCCTAACTTCAGTCATTTAACGCAATAAAAGTTTATTTCCCATTCATGTAATTTTCCAACAGAGGTACTCCTTGTTAGAGAGCTCTCGTGGAACTTCCTTTTGAGTGACAAATTAGGGACCCAGACTCCATCTATCTTGTTGCTCCACCTCATCTGGTCCTCGGGATCTCTATTCTCAGGGGAAATAGAGGGTGGAGACATATCAGAAGGATTTTAGGGGTTAGGCCTAGAAGTAGCATGGCTTGGTTCTGCCCATAATTCAAGGGCCAAAACCCAGTCCCATGGCCCTGCTACCTGAAAGGAAGAGGCTGCCATTTAACTATATCTGGAGGAGGAAGAAAACAAACCATGGTGAACACAGAGAATTCCCTGCTTTGCTTTTCATCAGCATTCATAAAAGTAGTTTATCTTATGATGTCTTCTATTCCCTAGCCTCATATGAAGGTGTAGACTTCCTTCCTTGATAGGTAAACTTGATGTTTGAGAACAAAAAAAATTGTGTTGGTTTTATTTACTTTTGGACCTCTCTGTGAAATTTTCATGTTACCTATTTCCAGCTTGTTCTAGTTGACTTCTAGTGCTCTAGTTGGCTGCTAAGTGCATAACCTCCTTTAGCTATTGCAGTCATGTAAGGTTATCCATGGCCTTCTGTTCCACATGCAGTCAACTCAGGGGCTAAACTTAGAAGTGACAGAAACTTACCCCAAGCATGCAGAGAAATAAAGCAAATCATCTGTCTCTACTGTCCCTAAAAGACAGGCTTTGGCAGTAGTTCTGGAGGTCCATCACATGCAAATCTTAGATTGAAGAAATACTTATCTAGCCCAACCCAAGTCCCAATTTAGGCATGTCCTTGAAAACAGAAATTAAAAACAGAAATTAGTCTCTGCCTTTCAGGTATCTTTTTTGTAAAATAGCTACTGTAGCCTCTACCTCATAATGTTCTTGAGAAGATTAAGTAAGATAATGAAAGCAAAATTCTTAGCACATTATTTGGCACATAGTAAATGCACAATTAGCTATAGTAAATGCACAATTTCCCCTAAAAATGGGATCTACTTTGTACCAGTCAGTTTTCCTATTTGGAAGCCTTGGAAACTGAGTTTAGAATGACTTAAGAAGAAAGACATATATTGAAAGAATATAAATACCTACAGAATTTCCAGAAATGGTGATGAACCAGGTTTATATGCCTCACAACCAAGAACAGTGCCCTGGATACACTTCAGAATGTTCCTTGGGATAACTGTGCCACCACCACTGCTGCCCTTTGTCACCACAGCATAGGACCCTGAACGGTGGCCTTAGAACTGGTGCCCATACTATGTCTAGAAACCACAGTCACTTGCTGCCACCTGTCATCAAGTTGGATTCTGAGCAGTCCCAGCTGCATCATGCCACCAGCCTCCATTTCAGAGTTGAGGTCACATGTCCATGCCCAAGATGCAGAGGAGGGTGAGAAAGTGAGGATTTGACATTTTCAGATTCTGTGGGAGGTGTTCCTCACCCAGGCTTAGGCATCCGTCTTCTTTGTGTCAGTCCCTGATTCTGAGACCCTAGCCTCTCTCTAACCTACAGCCTATGAATGTGACCCTATTGCAACAATAATAGTAAGTGCTCAATAACTGTTGACAATGTGCCAGATGCTGGGCCAGACATTTGGTATGCAATAACCTACTCTATACCCATTTTACAGAGGATAAGACTGAAGTTCAGAAAAGTTAAGTGAAATTCTGGTTTAAAGGTAGCAGCCTAAAGTCATTAATTCCCCCTTTTTCTTCCTGGAAAGCATCCATAAGCAATAGAGTGAAAACATGACAGCTTTATTTTTGGTGAAGCTAGGAGATAGCTAAAACTTTGCATTCTGAGAAACTTCACAGCTGCTTTTCTCCACTAGCTTAGGAGAAATTATGCCTATAAAAGCTCACATGTGAACTTGGGGACAAAAAAGATTCTGTTTGTCCTGGAGCACAGCCCTATCTCTGCCCTCACACGAACCTCCAGCCAACAGCTGGTCCAGGAAAATCTTTTATTCTTTGATGACAAATAATAAAAAAGAAACATAAAATCCACACCAAGATAGCACAAAGACCAAGAAAAAAAGGATGAAATAGGGCAAACTATGGCAGAAACCACAAGAATGTTACCATAGCATTGATAAAAATTACGACTAAAAGTTTAATCATGATTTTCAAAGGAGAGAGAGAAAAATATGTGCTGTCAAAACTCAGGAAAGAAGTATGCATGTGTATATATGTGGGAGAGAGGAGACATAAATCTTCCCAGGAAGGAGAAGAAATTAGAAAAAAACAAGGAAGAATTGACTGTGAAAAACATGATAAAGGACATAGATTGTAGAAATAAGAAAAGCAAATAGGATTAAGTTGAAATAGAGAGAGGAGTAAAGCAAGTTAGAGAGAAAATGATAGATGGTGGACAGGCAAATTAAGTCCAATGTATGTACAGTTGTTGTCCCCTCCAAGGAATAAAAAGGAAATAATTGCCAGAACAAATATCTAAAGATGCAATTCAAAAGACTCCCCCCAAATAAAACTTGAATTTACATAATGATAGGACAAACCCTGAAGGAACACAACTTTGGCAAAATTATAGAAGCAAAAGGAAAGCATAGATAAAAGGAAATCACGAAAATTGTGTGTGTGTGTGTGTGTGTGTGTGTGTGTTTTGCAGTTGTTGCTTGGAGGGTATTGGGAGATGGCTGTATCGCAGGACAGATGTCAGCCAGAGGTAGCAGAAAGAGTGGATTGGAGGAAAGCTTTTGAGTTCTGTTCTTGATCTTGCCTCCTCACAGGATTATTTTGAAGCATATAGGAACCTTGGCCAGCCCCTAGTTCATAACATTAATATCACTGTTCTCAACAGTGGGTCATGACAAAGCAATATGGAAGCCCTGCTGGGTTGAGGCAATGGAGAAAAGCTGTGAGCTGACTGTCTGCCTTTGGACAGCCGTTTCTTCACTTCCTCCTCCTCTTGGAACCCTGGATAGTCAGTGAAAGTCTAAGGATAAACCATTTCCCAATACTATTTACTGAGTTTAAAAAAAGAATCTATGCATCAGAGGAAATGCTTGATTTTGGAAAGACAGCCAAATGATATGATGATTCTCCAGTGCTTGGAGCTCTCTGTATCTTCTGCCTCTTTAACTTCATAGGCTGGGGTTAGGACTTCAGCTCTTCCCTTCTATACGTTACTGGACAGAATCATTGTGACCCCAGGAGACATGAGTTCTCAGACTAAAATGACTAGATTTGTGGAGTATAATTGCTATAAAGAGTGATGACACCTGGAATGACATATACGAACTCAGACAGAATCATCAGGTTGGATGACACCCCACAGCCTGTCTCTAAAACAAGAGCTCTTAATGGTCACATGTACTGATCAGAGTCTACATGCTGCATCCTCCCTATGGCAATTGACTGGACATCTGGGTGCAGCCAACCCTGGACACCTGCCTCTGTCCCCCATTCCCTGCTTGATACCCCAATACTTTGTCTTAGATTCACAACCCTTTCTGGTGACTCTTTGCCCAGACTGATGTGAGATGTGCTTTGCTCTGTGCTTGCCCAAGAACAAGCATTACTGTTCATACTTGCTGCCAGGAAAGTGGATTCTCACCTGCTATGCTTTGTTGGGGAGCCTAGGGCAGGGCCTCTTCCTGTGGTACTGCTTTGCCTCATCACCACCCCTCACCCCATCATCCTGAGAGACAACAATTTTGTCTGCAAAGAACATGAGCTTCTTTTATATCAGGTCACTAACAGCTGAGGTAAAGCCTGTGTCATACTAAATAAATCTGAAGCCACATAGTGACATGGTAAATAAAAAGCCTTTCTCTTGCCTAAAACAAAAGCAAATCCCTATCAAATGCCAGAAGTGAGTATCTTTCTAGACGTATTCCTTGTGTTTGGAGATCAGTAAACGGCAGCCAAGGATGAGGATCTGCTTTCTCCTACTTCTCATCTCTTTCTTTTTGTTTGGTAGCCTGTGATGAAGAGCCTGGTTGGTGGGTGAGCACAGGTCTGGGACCATCTGGTCACCAAGAGTGTATCAATAAAAGAGTGCTGGGCTGGTGTCAGGGGGAAAGGCGGAGACAGGCGAGGGGTGTCTAGGGAAAGCCACACCCACACATCCAGGCCAGCAGGTGGCATCAGCAGGGGTGCAGAAAATAAACATTCTTTTATAAAACATGCCCTTCTAAGAAATTCAAGCCCAAATACCTCCTCAGCTCTAGGCTTTAGAAATCAGAATTCACTCAGAATTCACTCTTAAATGATCAAATAAACTGTTTAAGTTCTGCAGAAAACTACAGAACTTAGAGTTTATTTGATCAAATGATGTTTCATGAATATCTGAGGGCTTTTACATGGAGCATGGGTTACTGGGATGAAGAAAAGGTGTTTCTGGTGGGTACAGCGATGCATTGCAGGGATGCGTGCTGGGCAATCTTTAAAGCTTGTCATGAATTAATTCTTAGAGCTGATGCAAGATCGGTGACATTTCCATAGAGCGTAATTTGAAGTTGATTGGATGCCTTACATCCTTTAAAGGTAAGCCTTTCTTTTAAAATGTTAAAAAGTAAAACACAGAGGAACTTACTCAGCGAGAGTTACAAAACTGTCTGGCTGCTGACATGTCCATCTAACATCAGTCAGGAAGAGCAATGTGTCTGTTTGAATTGGTTTTGGGACACAGACAGTGTGATGGTTAAATTGTCAGCTGGCAAATTGGATAAGTGTGTGATCCTGCCTCTTGGGAAAGATGACATACATTTTAGTACGTCTAAGACTTTTTTTAAAAAAATCCTCAGTACATTTAAAATATCAAGCTGGTTGGGCTGCTCAGATTGCTTAAACAGAAAATATTTGCTGGGCAGCCAGCTCACCTCCCCATCTGACACCACCTAAGCTATCAGAACCTTGAGCTATGACCAGCCAGGCAAGCCCAGCTTTTGGCTTCCCAGTATCGTGATAGATTACAGGACGTGTGGTCCATGGTTATTCCAGACCTGATCTTTTCTCTTCTCAAAAGGGCCAAGACCACTACAAGGGCAGCTGCAGGTTTTGGTGTCCCTGGGGCAAGGGGAGAATAACTGAATTGCTATTTCCTACTCAGAGTAATATTCTCAATGCCACGCGCCAGCATCTGTTCTCCGCATTCATTTGTCCAGTCGAGCAATTTCATAATGACAACTTTCTGTCCCTCTTGAAGGCTTTAACTAATTTAATGAGAGGATGGAAATTTTTTAAAGAAAGCTTTGTTTTGGAATAATTTTAGATTTTTTAGAAAGGTTGCAAAGAGAGCAGAGAATTCCTGTATATACATCACCCGGGTTTTCTTAATGTCATCTCTTATGTAGCTGTGGTTCATTTGTCAAAACTAAAAGATAATTACTGATAGATATATTGCTGTTAAATTAACTACAGACTTGATTTGGATTTTACTTGTTTTTCTATTTTTCTGCTTCAGAATCCAACCCAGAATACCCTACTGCATTTATGTTAAATGCAGCCATAATCTCCTCTCCTTGTCAGTTCTCAGTCTTTCCTTGTTGTTGTTGTTGTTTTTAATGACCTTAACATTTTTGGAGAATAATTGTCAGTTATCTTATAGGATGTACCTTCATTTGGGCTTCTGTGATGTTTTCCTCAAGTACAGACTAAGATTATGAATTTTGGAGGAAGAACATCATAGAGGTGAAGTGCCCTCCTCATTACATCGTATCGGGGGGTACACACCAACAGCATGATTTATCACTGAGAAGGCAACTTTCATCACCTACTTAGGATGATATTTTCCAGGATGCTGCATTGTAAAGTTAGTATTTTTCACTTTCCATAGTCTGGAAGTAAATCACTAAGATTAGCCCATGTTCAAAGAGAGAAAGGAAATTAAACTTCACTTTCTGGATGGGGGGTATCTACACAGAATTAGATACAGAAGATGTGTCCTCTATTTGTTATTCACTTATTTGCTTATATTACATGGGCTCATGTATATTTGTTTTATACTTTGAATTATGTATGATCCAATACTATTATTGGGTCATAATAAATACATTTTGTTGCTAAAATTGTTTCATCTTTAATGCCTATGTTCCTTTGAAGGTACTCAGGCTCATGCTGTTTTTAATCTATCAAATTCGTAGAATCAGCTGATTCTCCAAGGAACACTGATTCTTTGTGTTGGAGAATGGTACTGGAAACCAAGACCTAGGCACAAGTGTGCTTGCTGCTCTTAGGATGTCACTGCTTCTAGACACTCTCAAGGACAGAGCTAGGAAGCTTATGTATATATACTAACCAGAGTATACATACGTGTCTACAATTATTTCTGTTTATGTCCGTCAGTGTGTGTGTGTGTGTGTGTGTGTGTATTAAGCTGTATATGAGATCATACGACTGTCTGACTAATCAAGTACTAAAAGGTTCACACACTCCTTTCTCTTTTATTTGTAATGGCTTCTTCTGAAAATGAGAAACATAGCTCAGAAGATGAAGGATTTTGATAGCTGTCACACTTTTAATTATTTGTGTGTGGAAGAATTTTTATCCTCCTGCATATATCTGAGTATTATTCAAAGTAAAGTTCTCACTAGTTTATCCTAAACTTCTGACTCCTTAAGAAAATGATAATCCACATGCATATTGATGATCAGAGGTACTAGTAGGGTCCAATGTTCCCTCTGAAACATCATAGAAAAGCTTATCCTCTGTTCAGTGGAATCTTCAGCACATACTGTTGTTTTTAATTTCTCTACACATTCAGCAAACTCTCAGGGGATGTGTAAAAATGTCAGTTCAGCATGGTAGAAAACAGGTGTAAATATTGAATGAGTGTCCAAAGTTTTAACAGTTTTATTGGCATACAGTAAACTGCACATACTTAAAGTATAGAATTTCATAAGTTTTCACATGTGTATGCATCTGTGAAAAAGATAATAAACACCTTTTATTTCAAGTTTCCTAATGCCCTTGATAAATTTTAGCAAGTAGGTGAATCTGCAAATACAAAAATCTGTGAAAAATGAAAGTCAACAGTATATACTTTGTACCAGTACCACCCTGCCTTTATATAAAGTCTTGAAATCAGGCAATGTTAGCAGTTCTCCTACTTTGTCTTCTTTTTCAAAGTTTTTTGCTACAAATTTTCCACTAAGTACTGCTTTAGTACCTCACAAATTTTTATGTTGTATTTTACTTTCCTTCAGTTTAAAATAATTTTAAAATTTCTTTTTGATTTATTCTGTGGTCTATGGGTTTTGTGGAAGTGCATTATTTACTTTAAAATATTTGAAGTTTTTCAGAGATCATTCCTCCATTGACTCTTATTTAATTCAGTTGTGTTCAGAGGGTATAATTAGTAAGAGGGTAAATTAAATCTTTTATATTAATTGAGGCTTTTTTTGTGTGTGTGATCCAGAAAGTGGTCTGTATTGGTAAATGCTTCACATACACTTAAAAAGAATGTGTATTCTGCTGTTTTTGGGTGGAAAATTCTGTGTCAATTAAGTCAAATTAATCGATAGTGTTGTTCAAATATATACCTTTACTGATTTGGTCTGATTAGTCTATCCATTACTGAGAAAGGGATATTAACGACATCCCTATATTGAACTATATAAACTGAAATTATAGATTTGTCTATTTTATCTCACAGTCTCTGCTCTTGCTTCATATGTTTTGAAGCTCTGTTGTTAGGTGCATCAGGGTTTAGAATGGTTATGTATTCTTAATTAACTGATGTTTTAATCTTATGAAAAGGTCTTATTTATCCCTAGTAATATTCTTTGCTCTAAAATGTACATTGATATTAATACGGATACATCAGCTTTCTTTTGATTAGCTAGCTTCATATACCATCTCTCATCTTTGCACTATGCCATAAAAACTATTTGTGTATTTATATTTGAAGTGCATTTCCTGAAGGCAGAGTATAGTTGGGTTCTTGTTTTTGTTTTTAATTAAATCTGACAATCTCTACTTTTGAAGTGTGATATTTAGAGTATTTCCATTTAATGTGATTATTGTTAGGTCTGGGTTTAAATCTAATATCTTTCCATTTGTTTCCTATTTACCTATGTTTTCTTCATTATATTTTTCTGTTTCTACCTCCTTTTTGATTAATTAAATATTGTTGTTTTAACACATCTCCTTTTTGATTAATTAAATATTGTTGTTTTAACACATCTCCTTTATTGACTGATTAGCTATATTTTGTTGTTGTCACTTTAGTGGTTTAGGGTATACCTCTTTCACTGACCACTGCCTACCTTTAACTGATATTTTACTACTTCAGGTTAGAAAAGTGATGGATGCCTTACAAATGCGGTCTAGTAGACTGCCCACAAACTCCACAGTGTCCCCATTTTAACAATTAAGAAATTGAAGTGTATAAGAATTACACAGTTTTTTTAAGATCAACCAACTATTTTGACATAGAGCTAGAATTTAAATTTGGGTGAAGGAGAAGGATGAAGTTTCACTATTTTTTACCTTGATGGGTATATAGGCTAATAAAGGGGAGAATGGCTATGTGTAGCGTCTTAGCTAAGAAGACTTGGCCTTAAAGTCCCCTATCTGTTTCGTAAATCCCAAATGTTCTGGAACCATCTGAAAGAGTTAGTGAAATGTGCTTTTTATCCATTTTTAAAATTAGAAATAAAGTCTTTTGACAACAAAGATCCAGCTAGATAGGAATGCCTTTGTAAAGCAAAAGAATGAAGTCCATACTGCTGGTGGCATCATTTCCCTCCCAAAAGCTCTAATTCTTTGTGTTTTTTTCACACTTTTTCATCTAGGAGTCAGTTTTTTCTCTGGTCTAAAGTTTCAGTTTGACTATAATGTGAAATGTTTTCTATCCAGAGGACACTAGGAAGCTTCCACCAGGCTGGAATGACAGATACCAATGAGTCATGTCATGTTTTTTAGGGAGAGAGATAGGGACATTTTCCAATGTGGCCCCATTTATAGGAAGGAAAAATTGATCATTAGTTAATTAATGTATGATCTCTTGGCAAAATTCAATAGCATAAAAGTTTCAGTTAGCCTGAATTCCCTGAAGTGCTTTCTGTGTGAGGCTTATAGATCTCAGAATAAGTATTTTATACTTGTCCCGTTTAAGCATCCAGGACCAGTCCTTTTACAAAGGGTTTAATTATTTGGTAATGAAAGAAAATCTAAACCCATAGTTATTAGCTTGGGGTCCCTGGAGCCCCTAGCAGTCTATGAATATGCTTTAGGTGCATATACACATTTTTTAGGGATGAAGGTGTATGGATTTTATCAGCTTCTTAAACCCAAGAGTGTTTAAGAACTTTTACATGAAGTCTTCTCTCTATAGATAAAATATTCAAAATGGCTCAGTGAAATTGGCAAGACGTAGGCAATAAATGTAGATCAGGCACCATTTATCACATACCCATTTAGAACTCTAAAGCTCTTGGAAAAAGTTGGACTTGACTGATAGGGGCCTGGGTCACCATACTGTACAGCAGCAGTTGGCACACCACTGTAAACTATACTTTTAATTTTAAAAAAGAAAAAAGTTAATACCAGATTCATATAAGCCAGTAAATGGAATAAAATTTAATTAATTAGAATATTCAAATAGCCAAACCATTTTCTGCACCCAATTTTTCATATATAGGAGGCAAGTGACAGGAAAGAAAATTATTATCGATTAGTCGAAACAGTTCCTTTGGAGTGTTTTGAGGTCAGGTGACTTCTGAGTTATTGATCCAGTTGCACAGAACCATAAATGGTCAGAAAGATGACCCTGAGGCAAAATGTGATGAAAGTCTTCAAAAATTACACTTTGTTTTGAAGGTAGCAAATTGGGCTGATGCATGTTAAAACAATTTCAACAAGGGTGGAAATAAAAAGAATATTCTGGATAACTCTCAAAGAATGAGAAAGTTTCATCTTTCATTTCCTGAGCAGCATTGGCTGGGAAAGGTTTTGCAGTAAGAGGGTCTGCTTGTGCACTGCATCTCTCACTAGGCTCTTCATTTACTTCTTCCAGTTGTCATGCTGGCCCTTTAAGCATGGAAGGCATTCAGTGCGGAAGGAATGATCTCATTTGAGGATTTGAGGGGCATGGTTCATGGTGGCCTCAGTGTTAAGAGAGGAGGGAAGGGTTCCTAGCAGCAGCAGCAGCAGCTGCCAACACAAGAGCCATGATCTCAGCACAACCCTGGCCACCCTCTCTGGACCACTTCATTCCAGACACCCTGCTGTGCCCTCCTTTTTCAGCCCCTAAGTGAAGCAACTTGGGGAGAATCTCCTTCTGCAGTTTTCTTAAATGGGGAGCACACCAGTGAGCTGGGCCCTTGGGGCCTCCTATTTCAATAAATTTCTCACTCAGAGGCAAACACAACACAATGTTTTCTGGGATTTTCCTGAGCATTTCCAAGGAGGTTAGCTGAGCAGAAATGAAGCAGTGTTATGAAGTCAGTTTGCCTCTGAAGCTCTCCTTGGTCAACTAGAACTGGTCTGCTTACCCTTTCCTGCTGTCCCTGGACATGGTGCTTTCATAATAATAATACAATAACTAACATTTATTGAGCACGTACTGCGTGCGTGACATTGAACCAGTGAGTGCAGTTTTGCTACATTTCTATTTACTCCAGGAAGTAGATTCTTTTTCCCAGCCACAGTTTTAGCTGAGAAAGCCAGGACTCTGAGAGGTTATTTGACTTGCCCTATTAAGTGGAGCCAGGGTTTCTGACTCCAGGACTCTTTTAAAAATTCTTTCACACCCACATGTATTCCCCCCTCTCTTCCTCCCTTCCTTCTGCCCCCTTCTGCCCTTCTTCCCTCGCCCCTTCCTTCTTTCTCTCCCTCCATCCCCCCTTCCTTCCTTCTCCCCTCCCTCCCTCCCTCGCTTCTTTCTCTAACTTTCTGTTATAGTGAATGTTAAACATTTACACAGTAGATAGAATAGTTTAACCACCACCCCCATGTATTCTTTACTCAGCTTAAACACTTGGGAGTTTCTGGCCATGCACTCACTTCATCTATAGCCTCATGTACCCCCTCCCTATCCCTAGAAGCCAATCCCACACAGGCAGATAGCATTTCATCTGTAAATATTCCAGTAGGCGTCTGTGGTTGTAGGTCTTTGTGCCCTGTCACATCTACCTGTCCACCTCTGATTACAGCTGCAGCTGTGGCAGAAGTTTCTGTGGGAATTCAAACGCTCACCAATAGTAAGACCATGGCTCTAGTGTGTTCCATGTGTGTTTTCATATCTCTTGAAATGTGAGATCAACACTGGAGTTTTCAACTCATTCAAAGCGGAATTGGGGTGGGAGATACCACCCTGGCTTCTCATCTGCAGATGGGCAATTCCGGGGACAGTTCTTCTCTATCCTTCTCAGAGATCTGTATACAACTACCCCCCACTTCTGTGACTCTGAAAACTGGCCTTTGCTCTTTCTCTGCCTTATTCTTTCCCTGATGCCTCATTCTTGCACCGTGGGACCACCTCCCCCCAAAAAACTACCTGAATCCGGATCCCTTCCTCAGGCTCTGCTTTAGGAATAGTTCAATATTCTAGGCCTTTTAAACTTTTTTTAGGGGACAGAATTAGGAAATATTTTATTTGTTTTAAAATGTAATACCTCTTGAATTCATAGTGATACTTCTTTAAAATAACACTGTCTTTCTTAAGATATTCTGTATCACCACTGTATTTCTTTCTTCCACTCTAAGAATCCAATTCTCAAGGATACTTAGTAGAACTAGGATATCACGCAATTACTTATTTGCTTTATCCTACAAAGCACATCATCACTAAAAATATGATTAATGTAAACACATTAAAATTTGGATTTTTGTTTTTTATTTTTTTATTTTATTTTTTTTATAATTTTTTTTTTTTATTTTCCCACTGTACAGCAAGGGGGTCAGGTTATCCTTACATGTATACATTACAATTACATTTTCCCCCCACCCTTTCTTCTGTTGCAACATGAGTATCTAGACAAAGTTCTCAATGCTACTCAGCAGGATCTCCTTGTAAATCTATTCTAAGATGTGTCTGATAAGCCCAAGCTCCCGATCCCTCCCACTCCTTCCCCCCTCAGGCAGCCACAAGTCTCTTCTCCAAGTCCATGATTTTCTTTTCTAAGGAGATATTCATTTGTGCTGGATATTAGATTCCAGTTATAAGTGATATCATATGGTATTTGTCTTTGTCTTTCTGGCTCATTTCACTCAGTATGAGATTCTCTAGTTCCATCCATGTTGCTACAAATGGCATTATGTCATTCTTTTTTATGGCTGAGTAGTATTCCATTGTGTATATATACCACCTCTTCCGAATCCAATCCTCTGTCGATGGACATTTGGGTTGTTTCCATGTCCTGGCTATTGTGAATAGTGCTGCAATGAACATGCGGGTGCATGTGTCTCTTTTAAGTAGAGTTTTGTCCGGATAGATGCCCAAGAGTGGGATTGCGGGGTCATATGGAAGTTCTATGTATAGATTTCTAAGGTATCTCCAAACTGTGCTCCATAGTGGCTGTGCCAGTTTACATTCCCACCAACAGTGCAGGAGGGTTCCCTTTTCTCCACAGCCCCTCCAGCACTTGTTATTTGTGGATTTATTAATGACGCCATTCTGACTGGTGGGAGGTGGTATCTCATGGTAGTTTTGATTTGCATTTCTCTTATAACCAGCGATGTTGAGCATTTTTTCATGTGTTTGTTGGCCATCTGTATATCTTCTTTGGATTTTTGTTTTTTAGTATTTTTTTGTCCCACGAGGGATATACCTTATAAAAAGTACTTGGATCTTTTTTTTTTTTTTTCATTTAAGGGAGTGCATGTTAAAAAGGATCCTCACCAGAAATGTTTGCTACACATATGGTCATGTCCATTTGGAATTTAGCATCTCCCACTGTCATGAACCAGAGAGGCTTAATTTGATCTTGATCCAGGTTGAAGTCCCAATCTTCGACTATGGTTATTTCACATGTGAAGCTAAAGAATTAACATGTCAGTAGTGCAACACCTCTGTCCCTCTCTTGGGTTGACAGTAGAAGCCCAACTCAAGGAATTAGGGAATTAAGAAATTCCTACATACAGATGGCCAACAGGTACATGAAAAAATTCTCAGCATCAGCAAATATTAGGGAAATGCAAGTCAAAACTACAATGAGGTACCACCTTAAACCAGTCAGAATGGCCATCATTAATAAGCCTAAAAATAACAAATGCTGGAGAAGGTATGGAGAAAAGGGAACCCTCCTTCACTGTTGGTGGGAATGTAAATTGGTACAACCACTATGGAAAATGGTGTGGAGGTTCCTTAGAAAACTAAATATCGAACCAGCATATGATCTAGCAGTCCCACTCTTGGGCATATATCTGGACAAAACTCTCATACAAAAAGACACATGCACCCCTATATTCATTGCAGCACTATTCACAATAGCCAAGACATGGAAACAACCTAAATGTCTATCAACAGATGAATGGATTAAGAGTATGTGCTACATATACACAATGGACTACTACTCAGCCGTAAAAAAGAAAAAAATAATGCCATTTGCAGCAACATGGATGGAACTAGAGATTCTCATACTAAATGAAGTAAGTCAGAAAAAGAAAGGCAAATACCATATGAGATCACATATATGTAGAATCTAAAATGTGGCACAGATGAGCCTGTCTATAGATCAGAACCAGGCTCACAGACATGGAGGACAGACTTGTGGTCGCCGAGGGGGAGGGTGCAGAAAGTGGAAGGGACAGGGAGTCTGGGGTTAGTAGATGCAAACTATCACATTTAGAATGGATAAGCAACGAGGTCTTACTGTACAGCATAGGGAACTTTATCCAGTCACTGTGATAGGACATGATAGAAGATAATATGAGAAAAATAATGTGTGTGTGTATATGTGTCTATATCTATATGACTAGGTCACTTTGATGTACAGCAGAAATTAACAGAACATTGTATATCAATTATACTTTATTTGTTTTTTATTTTTTATTTTTTGTCTTCTTGCCTTTTTCTAGAGCCACACTCACGGCATATGGAGGTTCCCAGGCTAGGGGTCCAATTGGAGTTACAGCTGCCAGCCTGTGCCAGAGCCACAGCAACGTGGGATCCAAGCTGTGTCTGCGACTTACACCACAGCTCACAGCAACGCTGGATCCTTAACCCACTGAGCGAGGCCAGGGATTGAACTCACAGCCTCATGGTTCCTAGTCAGATTCCTTAACCATTGAGCTATGATGGGAACTCCAATTATACTTTAATAAAAAAATTAAAAAGAAATTCCTCGTATCAAAAGGTAAGGAGACATTCTTTCTTTATTAGTTTGGTGCAAACTTGCACTTAGAAATAAAGACTCTTTAATAGGGAAACAAATCCATGCCTCATACTCAGTTGGTCGCTGCAGTTATGCCCACTGCCCAGGCCCAACTTCAGGGACCAGAGAGTCTAGAAACCACCTTCTTCATTAAGTGACCAGACAACTCCATATTAAAGTCTATGACACCATGATCTCCTGTATCCCTTCTTGATTATGATCTAAGGGGTAAGCAGCTGTGCTGAAGTGGATGAAATTCCAGAATCCAGGGCACAGCTAGTGGTCATCTGAGCCTCCAGAGACGAATAGAAAGTCAAAATCACATGCAAGTGGAAAGACCACAGACATCTAATGAAGAACTGTGGGCAGCTGAACAGACCATGTTTCTGGACATCTCAACAGTATCCTCATTCCTGCATCCCCAGTGTCGGTCACTCTTCTGTCATTATGTCACTCTGATGGGCCCTGAAAAGCCCTGTAGAGTTTTATGCCAAGTGGCTCAGGCCTCTATGCAATGCTGAGAAAAACACTGGCTGTGATTAATGGAACCTGTGTTGTGTAATAATATCTGTCAACAAGAGCACATAATAGAAAGCAGGGTCAAGGGGAAGTATAGGTGGATATAGGTGCACAAAGAAAGGTGTTTTCTTTTTGAGTTGAGGTTTGACCCATTCTGGTCCTCGTTGCTGGGCCAGCCTCTCCCACGAATGCATGCTGGGTGTCTACAAATATCCAGCTCTGAGCGTAACTCCTCACTCTTTGTGACATCTATTTTCTGGCCTGGCCCCATGTGACTCTTCTGCCAAGACATTTCATCAGCCATGGTCTTTATATGACTATTGAAATGATAAAAACACTTCCCTAATTCTGATTTAGACAGAACTAAGGGGAAGGCTGGGACTTGCTGCATTTCTCCTTTTTCCCTTATCACATGCCTTCCTCTTGTCCTGTCTCAGCTCAGGAACCCATATGGCTCCCCAGCTGCTTAGAGGATAGGGTTCAGACTCCACAGTCAGGCACCGAGAAATTTTCCAGCCTTGATGGTGCATGACTCCCCTTGGGTGATCCTTGTAGGCCAGCCAGATGGGAGGTCTGCCACCCAAACGTTCTCTGTTCATATTTTCTTATGCCATCCACTCTAACCTTGGCAGTGATCCTTCAGGGAGCCATTTCAGTCCCTTCCTTTCCTGATCACCCAATGCCCAGGGGTTTATTTTTCCTCTCAGCCACAACATGGACAGTCTATTCCCTGCTCCTAGGATTCCCTAAGAACTCATAGCCTTGCCTTGCTAACATTTCATGTGTGTGTGTGTGTGTGCGTGTGTGTGTGTGTGCGTGTGCGCGTGTGCACATGTATGTTTGTCTTGACTCTCAAATAACGTAGATGCTCTCTTCAGCCTGGGACTGCATATCATCTATCTTTTGAAAACCCCTGCAGTCACTAACACTATATTCATTGTTTAACAGGACATTAAATGAGACATCATGTTGTCTAGAAGTTGACAATTAGGACTGGCAAAAGGTGTGGGGAGGCGTGGGATGAGAAGGACTCAAGAAAAATGGAGGACTAATTGTCATCCCTTCTCCCCCCCGTGGGAATGGAGAGGGTTGTAGTCATCGCACCCCGAGTCATGCCAAGTACCAGGGCGGGGGGAGGCTGTGTTCCAAAGTACACATTCCCTGGATGAGGGTGGTACCTCTAGGAAGAGGGAGACAGGCATCACATGCCCTGGTTGGAAGTCTACTTAGTGCCATTAATGGCCAACTCTTTGTGCCTTTTTTTTTTCCTTTTTACAGCTGGACCTGTAGCATATGGAAGTTCCCAGGCTATGGGTTTAATCTGAGCTGTAGCTGAGGCCCACACCACAGTCACAGCAACGCCAGATCTGACCTCTGTGACCTATGCTGCCACTTAGAGCAACACTGGATCCTTAACCTGTTGAGCAAGGCCAGGAATTGAACCCACATCCTCATAGAGACAATGTTGGGTCCTTACCCCACTGAGCCACAACAGGAACTTTTTTGTGCCTTATTTGAGTAGTGGGAGAAGGAAGACGGCTAAAAGTGAGAATAGGGAGGCAGACATCAGCAGTAGAGCAACTAGCATAACCACATAAACATGAGTTAAGCATCAATGGGCTAGTCATGGATAGAAGGAGAACTAGGTTTGTGTGACTCAGGACTTCCACTCCTCACTTAACCATAAATTCTTAGTATTTATCTTTTTACTTGAATAAAAACTTTTATAGCTAAAAACATTAAAATCCATTTATCCCAATTTATCTCTGTATACATCTACCCACCCATCCATATACCTGGCTCTGTGCCAAACTCTGGGATACAGGGAGTGATAATGCACAACTAGCAGGTTGGTTCTTGTGGATTTTCTCTCCTCCCTGCCAATATGACCTCAAGTTGCTCAGGCAGTCTAGAGACAGAAGGCTATAAAAATATTTGGTGCAGATCAGCAGTTCCATTCTCTGTCCTTGATCTGCAAAATGAATGCTGTTTCTAGGGTGGAGGGAGAGGGCAAGTCTATTTCAGATGATCCAGATGCCCATGGCTTCCTGTCTTAGCTGTGCATCCATGAGTGGTTTCAGAGAAAGAGATAAACTGACAATGTAACACATTGCATAAGATCTGGAGAGGGCAGATAATCAATACCTGTCATCTTTGCCACCAGGTGCAACATCTTGGAAGCTCTGGGTTGCCTCATCCCTTCCCCAACCTTTGGTGTGCTCTCCAAACCCTGGCAGTGCCTACAATAAAGCTCCTCTGGTGATGATGGGATTGCTTTTTGCTGCTTGGAATTTATGGCAAGTGAAATTGCAGGACATGAGAGAGTCTGTCAATTTAATTTCCCCTGAAAAAATAGTCCTGCTTGGTTGAGCAATAGCCAGCCTTGAAGAGGGTGGACTCAAATTGAGAGCAGGGTAAGATCCCCCAGCCACACATTCTGAATCATAAAACAATGCACCGAAAAGAAAATAGAGAGGCTGCACTGGAAATCAGATGTATTGATTCACCAGTGTGGTATTAAAAAAAAGAAAAAGGAGGCTCCATTTTATCCTTTGTCACATGGGGGTTACCTTGCCCAGGGATAGGCAGCAGGGGTGCAGAATTCAGGAAAATGCCCAATGAACTTTCCATCATAAACCTGAATTCTCTCCTTTCTCCCTTTGCCTCTTTCCCAGAAATGTAGAACATGGCCCTTATATACTTTGCTGGGCCTTTCTTCTACCCCTCCTTGCCCTGGAGCCCACACTTTAGTCACATTGACTCCCTGAAGTGTCCCCCAAAGTATGCTGTCATCTCTGCCTGAAGCATCCTTCCTGCTTCTCAGCTGGCTAGTTCCCTTTCATCACCTCCTGCTCAGACATCACCTTCTCTAGGAAGATTCTCCCTGGACAGGACTGGCCATCTTCCTGTTTTCCTTCACAGAAGTCACAACAAGATCATTATCTATTTAGGACCTAGCCTCCTTCTCAAGACCAAAGGCTCCTTGACTCCATGCAGGGCCAAGTTTGATGTGCCAGATCCCCAGTGTGAAATCCTACCCCTGGATAACAGGTGATGTTCAGTGCAGTTTGCTGAAAAAGAGATGAATGATGACATGGATGAGTGTATGTTGATTGTAAAGAAGGCCTTCCTGGAAATAAACCCTGATGATCATGATTGAGCCATCTTGCTGGCACATCTGCCTTTTGTCTTTTATATAATCCATCAAGCAGCTCAATCAGGTAAGGTCATTTAGGCTGGGAATGTTCAATGTTGTCTGGCAGAGAGACAGTCAGACCTCACTCCTGTCCTCTGGATTGGTTAGATTCTCTCTCTCCAACTGACACTCACAAGGATCTTTCTAATGCAATTATCTGGTCATGCCACACCCCAGTTTAGCATTCTCCCATAGTCCCTTATGGCCAACTAGTTCAACTCTCAATGACTTAGGGAAGCATCCAAGTCTCCTGGTGGTTGGAACTCAGGTTGTCTTCCTACCTCCGTTTTGTGTGGCAACCTCTCCATTCCCTCAGAAATAATCCATGGATTCAAGTCATATGAATTAAGCTATTTACTTTGTCAGAATGCTCTGCTCTTTTTGGCTGTAGAATTCTAACTGTTCCTTCACAATCCTGTGCAAATATCCCTCTGTCTCTGAGAAGTCTTTGCAGATTTCTTCAGAGAGCCCTTCTGCTGCTTTATGTGTGTCCATAGATTGGCAAGTTGACCCCAGGCTAGCTGGGAAGATGAACTTTAAAAAGGGAAATCCTGTGCAGTGTAATAAGCAATGCTTGTCCACATTCTGTGCCTTAGCTGTCATGGGAGCACTCCCACCCTAAAAATAGTCTACAGTAAGTCTGCAGTCAATGCTTGTTGAAAATGAAATTGCAGACAAACAGAACAGACTAGAGAGAATTAACTCGGTAGGGGCTATCATTCCTACTTTGTGCAAGTCAGGAAGGAGACACATCTCAGATTTCTACTCACAAGGTATCTCCTCCAAGAGGCCTTCCTGACCATCTCCAGTCACCTCTTGCTCTTCCCCATTTCCTTTGTGACACATTGGACCATCTAAAATCATCTCCTGCATTTGATTGTTTACGTAGCTGTGCACCATATTTCTCCCTAGGATGGGGCTCTGCAAAGGCAAGCATTTACTTTCTCTTACTTACCACTGTGTCACCAGGCATAGGAGCAAGACATGGCCCATGCTATAATGTTTACCAACTGGTAAATATTGCTTGGATGATAACACAAAATGTCAATGAGGAACATACTTCAGGAATCACTAGGGCCAGTTGGAAAGTGGCTTCCCATCTTAGGGGTATTTGTGGGATTGTGGGGTTCTGCACAGTATCAGAGGTGACTGAGTATCCCAATTGGGCTGACTCTCTACCAAAGCAGATGCATCTCTGAGTAAAGTCTGAGATGCTTAGAGTAACATCCAACTGTCTGACTGCCTGACTAAAACAGAAGACCCACCATCTCTTGCATATCTCTGTAACCTGTGGATACTCCCATTTGTATCACCTTTTTCTTTCTTACAACTCGCCTGCTCAGATCCATTGCATGTGTTACTGCTTCAGACTGGCTTCCAAGTGCCAACAGCAGAGGGAGTTCCACCTCAGGGCCCATTAGGAGGCCCATGAGTGGGTCAACTCTGGGTCCCCTTGACTGTGCCAAAGTTCAGTGGCTAGGAACAGAGCAAGGGCTGTTGTGCTTTGCTCTGTTCTGTCTTAAGACTCAGAGCAGCTGGAGGAAGAAACAGGGAGAGGCGTTTAAGGTTCCTGTGAGCAGGAGACCCAATATCACTTCGCTAAAGGTCATCAGATGCAGCAGATAAGTGACCTGGGGAAAAGAGACATATATCCTTCCAATTTTAGGGAGAAATCTATTTCTAGGTATTTACATCTAAAAGTTAAATGTAAACTTTTAAAAAATTTATTGATCATCGATTTACAATGTGTTAATTTCTTCTATTCAGCAAAGTGATTCAATTATACACACACACACATACATGTGTGTGTGTGTGTGTGTATATATATATATATAATATATGTACATTCTTTTTCATATTCTCTTCCATTATGGTTCATTACAGGATATTGAATAGAGTTCCCTGTGCTATACAGTAGGACCTTGTTGTTTCCCCATCCTGTACATAATAGCGTGTATCTGCTAACCCTAAGTTCCCAATCCATCCCTCCCCCACAACTACAAGTCTGTTCTCTGTGTGTAAGAGTTTGTTTCTGTTTTGTAAATAAGTTCATTTGTGCTATATTTTAGATTCTACGTATAAGTTATATCATATGGTATTTGTCTTTATAACTTATTTTACTTAATATGCTGATTTCTGGGTCCATCCATGTTGCTGCAAATGATATTTCATTTGTTTTTATGGCTGAGTAATATTTATATATATATATGAATATATATATACACACATATATACATATACATATATATATATATATAGACCACATCTTCTTTATTCAGCATCTATCAATGGACGCTTAAGTTGCTTCCTGTCTTGGCTATTGTAAATAGTGCTGCTATGAACATAGGGGTGTATGTATCTAAAAGTTCTTTCTTAACCAGAATAACACCATGATATTTATCTTTAAGTTATTTATCTTTTTAAACAGAGTTGTAAAGAAGAAAATGAAGGTCATGGGTACAGAAAGAGGCTAGATACAATAAAAGTGGTATTAGGGAGAGTATAATTTTTTAAACGTACCTGGGATCATGCTTTACTTATATGTATTTTATAATCCTGATTTATTCATTTAGTGCCTTATAAGCCTTCTCCTCATATCCTTAAATATTCTTCATGAGCACAATTTTCCTTAACAGCGTCATACTCACTTTATGGACACATCATAATTTACTACTATATTTCTAACATTGGGCATTTAAATTCTTTCCAGTGTTGTGTTTCACTGAATGCCTGGTAGCTGTGGTGGTGGTCCTGTTTTCATGGTGGTCACTGGGAGGTCACCAATTTCCCAATCTTAATCATCCTAAAACCATCTTGAATAGCCATTCCCTATATTTGGAATTTTGAAAAACATGACAAATTTCCATGTGTTTGTCATGTAATGATACCATGTGAGCGCTTGGGAAACCTCCCGAGGAAGTCATGATGACTGAACAATGGTCCATGAGAGCTTTAAAGATAGTCTTTGGCATATTTCTGCTTTCTAGGAAAGAATTGCCCTCCTCAGCTAAGTTTCCTGAATTATTACAGTTCTCCAGGGAAGCTTATGGGAAACATGATCTTTTATTTAATGATGTGCCATCAGCTCACTCAATGCTGCTTTCCACGTCATCCAACAGAGGTTTGGAAATAACATTCTCTGGCTTTTGTGTGTTGTTCTGTGGATTATTCCTGTGGGGTAATGATGTTAACACCTCCAGGAGAGTTGATTTCCAAGGCTGAAGTGGGGACTGGCATCAGGTAGAACATCGTGCTTATGTGAATGTATTCAAACTTTCCTCTCTGGCAAAGTTTGTTACCATCCTTCTTAATTCTTTCAGTGTATTATCCTTACCACCACCCCAGTAGAGTAGGCTGGCAAAGTTACTGCACTGTTTTTAAAACGTGAGATTGACACAAGGTGAAGAGGTAAGAAGGAGATTTTAAGGAGATAGCTATGAAATGGGCCAGATTCAGTTGAGGTGCCCATCAGCCTGGTCCTTTGGCTTTGCTGGCAGCATCCCCCTATCCCTTCATGCCTCTCTGGTTTCCTGGGCTTGCCTTCTGTGAAGAAGCGATTCATTCTTTGGGTCTTCTCTATATCTTACAATCTCAAATGGAAACAATGGAGCATTTTGAGACCCTGGAGACAATGATGGAACCAAGAGGTGACATGGGAATGCTTTGGCCCCTCCTTTATCTCCAAATTCTTCCTCAATAGTAATAATTATATTTGCGAGAAAATAACAGCAGCCCTGTGGACAAATAGCATTTCCTCTTTAGACAATGTAGCCTTTCTGATTGATCTGTATTATGTGCTGTGAGCAGCATGATTGTGCTTGCTGTGCAAACACAGCTTCCAGACAACTGTTTGCCAACCAGCATGCCACCACCAAGCCCCTCCTGAGTACAAATTTTGGATCTGCTTAAAGAAGTGGCTTTTAATTGACTTTTGGATTATGGATCCCTTTGGGACTTCCATGAGAGCTGTGGATCCTCTGCTAGAAAAAAGCACACAGCTCCTATATTTGACACCTAATTTCACGGTGTTTACATTAGCCCTGAAGCTGGATTAAAACAAAGCAAAGCAAAACAAAGCAGCAAAAATCTTCCTGAACAGACCCAAACAATCTCTAGAAAAGAAAAGAAAACCAAGGTCTGGAGAAATGAGTGGTTCATTTGGATCCGTTTCGCAAGTGTGGGACAGAGCTGGGACTAGATTTCAAGTTACTAAATATTGCTTCCTCCAAATTTTAGTGACTTGCTTTTTTAGTGACATGTAGCCAGGGATGAAAGTCAAAATATCGATCAACCACTATAGCTTGGGAACAGAGCTGATCTGATGAATCAATTGATTTTCTCTGTCACCCTGGGGCTTCGTTCAAAGTGCATTTTCCCTGAGTTGGGAAAAGGCCTGGAAACCAGCCAGACTTTTAAGCACAAGGCAGGATTTCTAAATGCAGCAGCAGGCTGATGTGGAAGGCAGGGCCTGATCTTCCCCTGGTAACAGCTTGGTTCTCTGCCCAAGGAAGGAGTGGGCATCCAAGATTGAGTGTGAAATGAGGCCATCAGTGTGCTGCCAGCCTGACCTCCCAACAGCACGAGCTCAGGGGTGGTTCCTTGAGTGATGTGGAGTTTTGAGGTTTGCTGGGAGACAGAGCAGTTGATTCCTGTTTCCTAGGACAGTGCTTTGCATTAGACAGTTGAGTGCTGGATGTGGTTTAAAGCATAGCATCCAGATGGTACTATGTGACGTCATCAACCTCGAGAATCACTGATGTGGACAATGCTGGTGGGGCCAGTGGTTTAGTTTCGTATAATCTCTTCCTTTGTGAGACACTTCTCCCCAAGGAAGATTTCCTGTCTTCTTTGGGTCAGCAAGTGTTAAACCTGCAATGGGTCTCAAAACTCAGCTAATCCCGCTTGCATCCACTCCCACCTGCCCTGCCTATCTGCCCCTTGTGCAGATAGAGGCAGATGCAAACATAGTCTCAGGAAAAGTGATGGGCTTATGATGTGTGCAAATTTAGTACTGAAACCCAGTTCTACTTCTCCATGCCTAGTGTCATTCATAACATTACTTGTTTATTGGATTTTTAAAACAAAATACTACTTTATAAAGATTTTTCATTAGCAACTTTCTAAAATATATTCTCTTCTATTGGCCTGAGTATTTTATGGTAAAATATATGATTAGAAATCTCAAGTCAAAGCAGATTCAATGGGTCAGTCCACTTGCAGGGAGGTCAGAGGTGCCTCTTGCAAACAAACCTTCTAAACTGGATTTTCCAATTGGGTAAAATTGTTTGGGGTTGGGTATAAGCAAAGCTCCTGAACCGGGGGCCCGTGAGACATGCGACTCGGTGGGATTCCAAAGCCTTTTAGTGTAGCACCTCATTGCCTTAACCTTTCCAAAATGGCAACAGAGACATTTCCTGTACCTAAGTGCTTCTCAACACAAATATTAGCCTGCAGAGCTTTATTCTCTCTTACCCTCCAAAGAAGTCTATTATTGAAACTTTGGAAATGGAGATAAATGAGACTTTACTCTGATCGGTTCACCTCAATTCCCTTAATTACTAAATTACCCCATGGTGTTTGTCTTTCTACGATATTTTTGTGCTCCAGTTGAGCTTTGGAATAGGTAAGAATGTCTGGGTTGTGTCAACAGGATTATCACAAATTCTCTTTCTAATAGCTCTGTGTGCATTGGCATACATCAAAGTGCTGGTTTCAGCTGCCAGGCTCTCCATATTTATGAATATCTGCATAGAAAAACTAGAGTTTTATTTGCATATGGATTAAAACATGATGTAGGTTTTCCTATAGTTTATCTTCCTTAAAGTAGAGGTAAAAATGGGCCACATCTTTCCTGCACTTTTATTTTTATGTATGTTTTAAAGCATATAGTTTATTTTTATTTACATTTTCTGGTTATAAAAATAGCATGTGTTTATTGTGAATGTGGGAAAATGCAAGATAATAGTAAAAACATACATCTTCCACAATCTTACCATCCAATTGCATTTTCATTTGCTTATACTATAAATCACAATTCTTTTCCCCCAGAAGTTGTAAGCATACAATATATACAATTTTATCCTTTTCATTAAGTTGAACATGATGATATTTATATCTTACAATGTTTTCAGACACTTTAAGATGGTGTTTATGTATTATTTTAAAGGGCTGCATACTATTCCATCATGTAGGTGTGTCATAGTTAACTAGGGACTATGTTATTTTGATTATTTTGTATGTCATAGTTAACTAGGGACTATATTATTTTGATTATTTTGATGCTATAAATAACACTGCTTTGAAAATTTTTGTGCATTAAATGTTGAATAATTTCCTTCAACTACTTCATCAGAAGTGGTATTACTAGTCAAAAGGTTTTTTTTTTTAAGGTTCTTAATATAAATGACTTTTTCCCATCTCAAATAGTCTAACCAATTGACACTCTACAGCACTATGAGAATGTTATTACATTCCAACTTCAGCATCTCTGATACATACATGATATATCTTATATTTCTATCTTATACTTAGGTATCTTATAGACAAGAATAGTTTCTCATTGTCGTATAAGCTTAAACATTTTTGGTTACAAGTGGAATCATATTTTTTCCATATGTTTTTAACTTACTGTATTTCTTTTTCTATAAACTGTTTCCCAGTAATTTCATGGGCTGTAGTTCAAGACTGAAGTTGAACACCATGAGAATGTCATTATGTGAGGAGGCTTGCCTTTAGAAAACATAACAAAATTATAAAGCCACAAGTGCCTTTCTTCATATCAAGTGGACTCTGCCAATCCTCCTTTGAGATGCATGAGCTTGGGGCACTTCCTTGTCTTTAAACCGATGTAAATTTTCCTGCCTTATGACTGTGGGGAACAAGTTTTAAATGAACCCCTACAGAAAATGCCAAATGCCAGTTACCAGCAGTGGGGTCTCAATTGGGACAACTGAAATAACGTCTGTCGTTAGCCTGGGGGTTGTTCTAAGAGGTGGACCATCGCTCGCTCGAGATGAGGTCTAGCACCTTAGAGGTGGTCCTTTGCACTCAACATATGCCTGTAATGAGATGTCTGTGCCTGAGGCTTCAGTTTAATTGGTAACTTCCTCCTCCTTCTTTGCTTCTATGGAAAGACAAATCAACTTGGGACATTTAAGTGGTGACTTCTCTGAAGAACCCTGTTCAGTGTTCTTTCTGAGAAATAAAAGCTCCATCTTGTGGGCTTGAGGGACTGGAGATATTTGACACTTGGCATTTCCCAGCTTCATGGAAAGGAATCAAAGAGGGAAGAAGGTGAGACGTGCTCATTTTTACCACAGGCCGCTGTTACCTCAGGGGAGCAGGAATTTTCCCAACTCTCTGTGTGTGTGTGTGTGTGTGTGTGTCTGTGTGTGTGTGTGTTTGTTCTTGGTTGAATGAGTTCAACTATTTTGGACCAAAGAAATGAAGTTATTCAATATTTAAATCTTGAAAGTTGATGTGATCATATCATTAACTCACTGCATTCTGACCCAACCAGAGTTAAAAGTAAGTGTGCCTCCCTGTTGTACTTGGGCTGCCACGACCTGACCCAGCTGTCATGGGCTGTTTATGTCCTCTTAAGAGGAAAAGAAACTGGCCCAGCCCTAAAGAGATGTTGAACTGTTGGTCTCTAGCTTTCTTTGTAGTGCACTTTTGTATACTCTTAGACTCTCTGATCTGCCCTCAGAAGAAAACATCCTTTGAGTTGTTTTTACATTTTAGGACGTCATCTGCTTGTAATTTGTTGCCTAGTCCCCTTGTGACCTAGGTCATTGAACATCTCAGATGGATGGCTGGGTTAGGGGTACAATCTGCGACTTTGGAGCAGTTTTCCTCTTTATGAAGCCAACAAGCCCGTGTAAAGACCAGCTCCCAGGTTTTCTTTATTAGTTACACATGCTAACCATTGTGCTGTCCCAGATACAGTTACTGTCTCTTTTTGACCCCAACTCAGAGCTGTATATTTTGGGCTCTGCAAAGCTTCCCATCTGATTCTAGTTTAGATTGATGCCCCCACATAAAAAGAAGTTAAGATATCCATTTACCAGCAGGAAGTCCTGGGAACTGGAGCCCCCTAAAGAGCTTAGACCACAGAGCCAAGTCAAAAACAAGAAAATTCAAGTGTACTTACAGGTGAGTGGGTGGTTTCTTATGGGATAGAGAGTAAATTAAAGCAAATAGCACAACTGAAAAGCAAAAATTCCCAAGAAATCCTTTAAAGCATGGAATGAATTTGGAAAATAAAATTTGTTCATGCATTCATTTATTCAACAAATGCTTGTTGTTATCCTCATATTCCAAGAACAATTGTGTCAGACACTAAGAGCAGAGAGGCAAGATGGTGGTGTGTGTTCTGTTTGGGTTCAGCCCAGGAACTACAGATTTAAGACAGGTGCTAAAAGAAAATCATAAGCAGGAGAAGGGACCCCTGGCTAGTGAGAGGGAGCAGATTCCCAGGTAGAAGTTTACATGTATTAGTTTCTATTGTGTCACAGATTGCTGCCACAAATGACCACAAACTTAGTGGCTTTGAAAAACACAAATGTATTCTCTTACCATTCTGGAGGTCAGAAGTCCTAAAAGGGGTCCAGAGAGCTGCATTCCTTCTGGAGGCGCTAGGGGAGAATCAGATTCTTTGCCTTTTCTATCTTTCAGAGGCCACCTGCATCTCTTGGCTTGGGACTCATCCTCCACCTTCCAAGCCAGCAGCACAGCACTTTCTAATATCTCTCTCTGTGTCCTTTTTGCTTCCCTCATTAATTGCTCTTTGTTTTGTAAGGACTGGTGGTTACACTGAGTCCACCTGGATAACCCCCAATAATCTCTTGTCTCAGGAGGCTTAATCCCATCTGCAAAGTCCCTCTTGCCATCTGAGAAACATAGTCACAGGTTCTGAGGATTAGGGCTTGGTCATCTCCATGTGGGCATCATTTTGCCTACTATAATAAGATGGCAAGGAAAGTGGATATTTGGGGACGTGATGCCCATTATCCTTTGCAGTTGTTTGAGGGTAGGGGCAGGGAGAGGTAGGTAGTGACTCCTCTCCTGGTCCATCTTGGTGTCCTTCCTACCCCCCGCCCCCACACTCCAAGAGAGAACACACATGGGTGGTTATTTCCAATAATATTGCAGAAATGAGAAAAACAAAGAGAGGAAGAACAGGGAGACCCTGATATATAATTCTTCTTATTGGAAATATCTCCAATCAGTGACAGTGCAGTTTCAGGCAGGCCCACATTAATAAGCTCCAAATTAGTGAAGGGGGCCGTGTGCCAACTGAGGAAATAAGGGGCTTTTTCTCCTGGGATTGCCTTGGTCTTACTTTGCTGGGCCTTAGGTGCAGGGGTGGGGCACTGAGTCAGTTAGGTCTCCTGCCATTTCATCTGTGGAGTGCAGTGTCTCCCATCACAGATGTATGTACACACTCAAACATATACAAACATGCATAAGCATACACACATAACGCATGCACACACAGACACACACATACCCATGTATATACATTCACATTTACATACATATGCATGGTGATTCTTTCTCTATAATTTTTATTTTTATTTTGTTTTATTTATTTTTTTTAGGGCCACACCTGCAGCATATGGAAGTTCCCAGGCTAGGGGGCAAATCAGAGCTGTAGCTGCTGGCCTACACTACAGCCACAGCAATGTGGGATCAGAGCCCCCTCTGAGACCTATGCTGCAACTCAGAGCAATGCAGGATCCTTAAACCATTAAGTGAGGCCAGGAATTGAACCCATATCCTCATAGATAATAGTTGGGTTCTTACCTGCTGAGCCACAACGGGAACTCCTCTCTATAATTTTTAAATTAATACACAATTTTTGAGCAGTTTTAGGTTTACAGAAAAATTGAGTGCAAAGTGCAGAGTTCCAATATACTCCCTCATACCCCTCCTCACAACTTCCCCTATTAACATATGCATATATGTGGCACATTTGTTATAAATTGATGAGCCAATATTGATATATTATTATTGCCTAAAGTCAGTATATTAAGATTCACTCTTTATGCTGTACATTCTATGGGTTTTTGACAAATGTATGGCATATCCACCATTATAGTATCATTCAGAATGAGTGTGCTGCCGTAAAAATCCCCCGTGCTCTATCATTTAAAAATTCTTCTGTGAGTTTTAAGAAAGTTTTGAACCCTTCTGTGCTAATCACTGTGTGGCTTCCCCAAACACTGTAGTCTAATGTTCTTGGGGGTGGGATATTTGCCATGGTTCTGTGCAAGATTAGCTCAGAGAAGAAGCTTTTGCCCTGGGCCAGTGGTGTGCCATCATCAGGACCTGTGTGACTCCACTGTATGCATCTCTTTTCAACTCTGAATTCAGTGAGGTCAAGTTTATAGTTTTGGATCAACCAGGGTAAAAGTCTTTACATGGAAATCAGCAAATACTCTATATCATGGTTTTTCCCCACCAAGAGAGCCAGTCCTTAAACACTGAGCAGCACACCACTTTCTCGAGTTCTCCCACTGCTCTTCTTCATGGCTGGGAAATGGTGAAACTATCACATTTGCCTGGGATCCAGAGATGGGAGTCAAAGGATAGGGCAGGGCTGGGTCAATCCAGTATTTTGTGTCTTCGATAATTTTGTAGGGCAAGGGCCATCTTGCAAACCCTAGACTGCTCAGCTGTGAACTTACATGAGAGAGAGAAAAACTTATATCTGTTCTGAACTACTATATTGTGGGATTTTGTTTGTTTGTTTGTTTAAATAGCAGCTTGTCTTTTACCCACTCAATACAACCTGCTTATTTCTTGACAGTTTACTCTCATTCAGCACTTCTTCACCTACCCACCCACCCCAGGTTTAGAATGAGAATGTACCTATAAGATGCATCCTTTCTTATCTTCTAGAATCCATTTTTCAAATAGAAGCCAGAGTCATCTTTTGTCAGACCATGTCATTATTTCATTTAAAGCCTTCCAAAGGCCTCTTATGGGACTTAGAAGAAAACCCAGACTCTATACCATGGTCTTGCCTCTTTCTACTCCACCGGTCCCCTCTCACTTCTTCTCCCTCTTGCTACCAGGTTCCATTAGACTGATCTGCCTTCTGTTTTAAGAGCATGCTGAGAGTCTCCACCGCTGGCAGCATCACACTCACCATTCCCTAGGCGGAATGACAGTTGATTCCTCATCACTTAGTTCTCAGCTCTCCAGTGTCTTCCTCTCTCATTGCTTTTCAGTTTTGTATTTTATTTCTTTACAGCATTTGTTACCACCTTAAAGGAACATGTTCACTGACTGGGTGATGCCTCCACCAACTAGAGCGTATGATCCATGAAAGTAGGCATTGTCTCTGGCTCACTTTTAGGTACCGTGGCTATGCTGGTATACAACCGCGATGGATACTAATTTGTCACATGAACACGTGTTTATCCAACAGAGCAGTATCAGCCTTGTTTCTGTCCTCGAAGAGCTTACAATCCATCTGCCAGTGCCCTGGAAGACAGGCTTCCAGCTGGATTAGAGCACGTTCACATCACACATCCTGGGACAGTCTACAGGGGACAAACTCTACTCTAAAAACCAATAATTAATTACAATACCAAAGCGACCCAATGCATTTATATGAATTAATTGAGTTTAACTTAATTTCCAACTGTAGTCCTTTTCTTCCACCCCTTTGGGAATTTTCTACTTCATCAGAAGGTAAAACAGAATAATTGTTCAGATTTTCATCAAGAAGTTTACTGGAAATCAGGAATGATTCAGCAGCAGTTGATGTCAGAGTGGGGTAGGAAAGAGGAGGATAATAATGATTTTCTGAGCTGAGATCTACCCAAACTCTGAAGAGTTTTTCCAAGTGTCTTTCTTGGTGAGAAACCCCTTGGCTTAAAGGGGTCCTTTTTTTCCCCTTTTTGTCTTTTTATGGCTCGACCTGTGGCATATAGAGGTTCCTAGGCTAGGGGTCCAACTGGAGCTATAGCCATTGCCTGTACCAAAGCCTCAGCAAAGCAGGATCCAATCCACATCTGCAACCTACACCACAGCTCACGGCAGTGCTGGGTCCTTAACCCACTGAACAAGGCCAGGAATCAAACCCACATCCTCATGGATGCTAGTTGGGTTCTTTTAACTTGCTTCCATCATTTAGAAAGGGGAGCTGGTCAGCCAGAATGTGGAACTGCTGGCAGCTATTTCATGGAAAACTCATCTAACATTTAAGACTTCCATTGAAACCTGCAAGGTTAGGCGTCGAAAAGAGTGAAATGTCTTTAGAAATCTCTGTCCTTCTTTATTGCAGGGTTAACATCTGTCTTCAGTGCTTCAGGTTCTGATGCAGAGGGACATCTTCCCCTCTCCTGAATCAGTGGTGCGTTTTCCATTAGATGGAGGATCCCCTCTTGTCTGTTGACTTCTCTTAGGAAAGGGACACTTTCCCCAGCCCTCTCTTGAGCTGCCACTGAGAACAGGACTGGAGGGGTGGATCTGCCACATGCTGTCGGAGCCAACACTGAGGCAGTGTCAGCGGGGAGCCTGAGTTGCCTTTGGTGACATGATCTCTCCTCCACATCCCCTCAGGATTCCTGGGACTGTTCTGCATCAGTGACACAGATTTCAAGCTCCAGAAAACAGCTAAGTTACTCACCAGCTGATTCTTCTAAGAATTGGTGAGAATGAGCAGGATTTTTTTAGGGCCTACCTGAACCCACTTTCAGAAATAGGGGGTGGATGTATGCAATTTGCTTGAAGGTGGTCTTACCTGGGGAAGAGTTTGTTGTGAGCAGCGCTGGGGTTTAGATTTCTCTCCTTCCTTACCATAGCATCTGTTCTCTCACTGGCAAACCTGTGCAAAGGGCTCTCATGAGAAGAAACCAAGGAATGGGAAAGTCCACTGATTAGAAACTTTGAAATAAGTGCTCTAATTTTGGATATTCATATTTATGATTTATGTTACTGCTTGCAGTAGAAAGTCATAATTGAAAATAATGCAAGAGTGTTTTCTAGCTATTTTGACATTTCAGACAGAAATCCATCCCAGCTTAGTATTCTAAGTTGCAGATGGTCAGCCCTTGGTACCTGCATTTCACTTCCCTCACCTCCACCACAGCAGACATTGCTGAATGATCACAGCATTCTTTCTGGTTGAGCTGAAACAGCAGGAAAATCCTTCTGAACACAGTGTACCCAGCAGACACTATAATTGATCCGAAATGTCATGCAAAATGAAACCCATTTGCCATCCCTGTTCTAAGTTAATGAGGTCTGCTGTAGGTGTGTGAGCCCAGGTGCCACTTGGGATGGCCTCAGCTGAAATGCTCTCATGTTTTTAATTTCAAATCCAGACTCATTTTTTTGGAGACACAGTCTCCTGCCCAAAGTGAATCAGCCTTCCTGTTCCTCCTCATCATCGGTGCTTCTTTCTGGGCTCACTTGAGTGTGGGTCAAAGGGCAGCTGTGAAATCTTGTTGGGAGCACCTCTTCCCATGGACTTTAAAAGTCAAGTCCTAAAAAAAATGAGTCCTTCCAAAGACAAGAGCTTTGGAGGCTGGGTCTGGAACCAGCTTCCTTAATGCATCTATGGTACATCAATTTGGCCTTGAGCCATTTTCTATGATGCTTTCACCACAGTGTCCCATGACTGATCTTATTTCAGAGAACTGTATGAATTTTGCAGCAAATTACAAGGAAACTCTAGTTCCTGAAATCAGCCAAAGGCCAATTAAGGTTTATTGGGGCTCTTTCCCTCAGCTACAATGTTATCACAAATGACTCTCCAGTGCAGTGGAAGGCTGATGTTTTATAAGCCAATACTGTATTTTTGGAGTGATTAAAATCTTCATCTCAGTCACCTGCCTGACCAACTTCCAGTAGCCATGAAACAAAAGGATTACAGTCAATTCATACCCATTAAGAAAATGACTTGAAACACTACCAGTTTGGGGCTTAATCTGATTTCAGAAAGAAAGAAGAGATGTACAATTAAAGGAGAAAGGAAAGGCAGAAAAGAAATTCTAATGAGAATTTTCCCCAAAGCCCAAGGCCTTTTTGGTTTAGTTCCTTTCTATTAGGATGAAGTACCTGTCAAGTTCTTCCTACTAAGGTAGACTCTGAAAGGGTAGAGAAGGAAGAGGAAACACTAGGAGTGCCTGTCCTTGGAATTTGCAAGCTAGTAGGGAAGGGATACTACATATTGAGGAAGCAGCTACGGAATTGGCAAGTTTATTTTAGCAAAAATTTTTTTAAGATTTTCTAGGTGCCTGGCACTCTTAGAAAAAGAAGAAAAATGAATAGTGATAATTGACATGGCACTTACTACAGGCTTTGCATTAAATGTTTTACACATATTCACTCAGACTTCACAACAACCCTGTGATGTATATACCATTATCATCCTCATTTTGCAGATGAGGCACCTGCTGCTCAAAGAAGTGAAGAAACTTGCTCAAGATCAAGAAGTCATCAAGTGGAGGAGTTGTATTTGCACTTAGATGGTCTCACCCTCCAGTCTTAAACATTATTCTATGTTACCTCCCAAGAAGAGGGGTATTCCCCACGTTTGAGTATGCTCATTTTCCCAGGGGATATTGCATCTGGGGCTGTGGAATGTTTAAGCTGGAGGCAGAGGATGGAACAGTGGAGGCAGGGGGTAGAGAATGGTGACTTCAGTAATGGGAAGGGGGTCTGAACTGAATTTTGGATGCAGATGTGCATACATGAGGGGAGGCTCTGTAAAGAAAAATCAAGAAGGTTCTAGACCAGGAAAAGAGGAGCAGAGATGACTGAGAGCATGGCTGCAATTAATGGCTAAGGGTTTGCATCTGTCCAAGGAAGACCATTCATTAAACGAAGGTTGTGTATTCATGTGGACTGGGCTTACAGCAGGCACTGGGGTTTGAGCAAAGACTTGGGATCTAACAGATTAGGTTTAAGATTTGATTTTTCCATGTGATCTGCAGGTGACCTTGATAAACTACCTAAGCTCTGTTAGCCAGTTTCCCCAAATGCAGTAGAGGAAGAATGGCTATAAAAGAATAAGGAGAACGGTGTGCCTTGTAAAGAATTCATTTTTTTCTTTCTTAAAAGATATTCACTGAGAAGCAATGATGTACCATGTACTGTGCTAAATGTTGGAACAGTAAACAGAAGAGACATGAGGGCTGGCTTCCTGGAGGTTGCCTTCTAACTGGGGTGGCAAAATAATAAATAAGCAGACAAAATAATTTCAGATTATGAGGGGGGTTTGAAGAAAACTCCGGGTTGGGGTCAAGTGGAGTTAAGGGCTTTTACTGTGCCAAGGACAGTGTTTGTCAGGTAGAAAGCAATCAACACATAGGAGCTTTCATTTTTCATAACATCAGGTAGACCCCTGCTGGAATTCAGCATATGAGAGCAAGCTGTGATGTCAAATACTCTGCTGCCCAACCAGCAGGTATTTCTCCCTTCTTCCTTGTTTACAGATCCCTGTTTAATCCAAGATTCTTCTTATAGCATAGGGAAGAATCCCAGCCAATCATGGTAACTCCACACACTTTGCCAGGGGCTGGTTTAGGGGAAGTTACGTGACTCAGTTATGGCTGAGATCTGAGGGGGATTCTGGCTCAAAAAAACAACCAGCCATTCATTTAGATCCTTAATCCATTTTGAGTTTATTTTTGTGTATGGTGTTAGAGAATGTTCTAATTTCTTTCTTTTGCATGTAGCTGTCCAGTTTTCCCAGTACCACTTATTGAAGAGATTATCTTTCCTCCACTGTATATTCTGGCCTCCTTTGCCATAATTTAGTTGACCATAGGTATGTGGGTTTATTTCTGGGCTTTCTATCCTGTCCCACTGATTTATATTTTGGCTTTTGTACCAGTACCATACTGTTTTGATGACTGTAGCTTGGTAGTATAGACTGAAGTCAGGGAGTCTGATTCCTCTGGTTCCATTTTTCTTTTTAAATATTGCTTTGGCTTCTTGGAATCTTTTGTGTTTCCATACAAATTTAAATTTTTTTTGTTCTAGTTCTGTGAAGCATGTCATTGGTTACTTGATAGAGATTGCATTGAATCTGTAGATTACCTTGGGTAGTATAGTTATTTTGACAATATGGAATCTAGTTTTTAAAAAAAGGATACAAAAGAATTTATTATAAACTGAAACGAATTCACCAATTTCAAAACCAATCTTATGGTTACCATATATGAAACAGTTGAGGGCGAGGGAAGAGTTGAGAGGGTGAAAATAATATATATACACAACTGTATAAAATAGGTGATTAATGACTTATTATATAGCACAGGAACAATCTCAATAGTTTGTAATGACCTATATGGGGAAAAATATATATTTGTATGTATGACTGATTCACTTTGCTGTACACCTGAAACTAAAACAACATTGTAAGTCAAAAAAAAAAAAAAAAGACCAGCCAAACAAAAGGCATTAGAGAAAAAACAAGCAGTACTCTCTTCTACTGATGCTTGACTGTGAAGGTTGCTTCTGCCTTCTTAAGGCTATGAAGGAGCTGGCCTAGGGGGAAAGCCAGCATGCTGAGTGGGGCAGGGGAGAGAGGGAAAAGGATACAGGTTCATAAAGCTTGTTGGGATATTGAATTCATTGCCTTGGAGCCACCCCATCACACATCCCTTCTTAGTTGAGATGACAACGTGGTACTTACTGTTCAAGTTGTTTAGTGTTGGATTTTCTGTTATTGGCAGCCAGAGATGACTGAGAAAGGCACAGCATAATGACAATGAGGGGGTTTAGGCATAGGCTTCTGGTTCTTCCTAAGGGTTGTTGATAATAGGTGAGGAGGAGAGTTCAATTCTGTTATTGATGAGCAGCTTTGGAAGATCCAGCCCTAGATTTAGCAAAACCATCCTTCAAGTAAAATAGGGAAGTCCTTCCTCTTCCCTTGGCTTACCAGTGTCTCCTTAGAGCACTGCTCTTCCAGTGTGGGTGTGCCTATCCCCAGGAACCCAGCAGCAAGGCACGTCCAGGTTGGATGCACTACATCTTCAAGAAACCACCACTTTCTACCAAACTGTGGGATAAAACTCCAGAATGGAACTTTATAAGGATAGGGACCATAATATATACACTTCTTTCCCCCCAGTGCCCAGAACAGTTCCCAGCACAGAAGAGGGGACTCATCAAATATCTATGGAATTAATTTTAAAAAGAGAATGGAAACAAATATGGATATATTTTAAAATTACACATGCATGGCATGGATTTTTAAAATCCAAACAGGTAAATATGCTAAGAGCGTGTCTTTATATTTTCTATCATTAATGACATTTACAGAAAATGTTTAAAGAGCTCTCACCTAGAAATATCCAGCTGGATTTTAATTTGAGCCTTACTATATATCATTAAGACACTTTCTTAGTCCTCTTTCCTGGAACGTGCTTCTATACGGATAGCCTCCATTTCTCCAGGCCAGCTTCAGCTCTAAATGAGAAGGAATATCCAGTATTTGCTTCCTAACTCCTTTTTCATGAGCCAAATCAGCATCCTTCATCTAGGATAACTAGAAGGAAATAGGGTCTTCAGTGGCTTGGCTGGGTGGCCTTTGCTAGCACAATTTTTCTCGCCTAATCTGGTCTCCCTGTGCTTAGAGCATCTGTCTCTATCCTGCAAAGCCTGGCCAGAAGCCCATTCAGCTTTCCTCACTGCCCTAGCCCCACAGTGAGCTGACTCTCATATCTCAGAATCTGTATAGTATATTTCTTTTTTTAAATTTAATTTAATTTTCTGGCTTTAAAAAATTTTTTTAATATAATTGACTTACAATGTTCTGTCAATTTCTGAGGTCCTGCTGCATAACACAGGGAACCATATCCAATCACTTTTTTAAAAATTTTTTAATTTTTTTAATTTTTAAAATTTTTTTAGGGCTGCATCCACGGCATATGGAGGTTCCCAGGTTCTAGGGGTCTAATCAGAGCTGTTGCTGCTGGCCTATGCCAGAGCCACAGCAACACCAGATCCGAGCTGCATTTGTGACCTATACCACAGCTCACAGCAACACCAGATCCTTAACCCACTGAGGAAGGCCAGGGATTGAACCCACAACCTCATGGTTCCCAGTCAGATTTGTTAACCACTGCGTCAAGACAGGAACTCCTCCAATCACTTTTGATGGAACATGATGGAAGATAATATGGGAAAAAGAATGTAGATATATGTATAACTGGGTCATTTTGTACAGTATACTTCTTATCTATCATAAGCATTAAGACACCAAGGAGCAGCACAGGACCAAGCCTGTCAGTGCCCACGTCCTGTTTCCCCAACAGGATGTGTTTCCTCCCAGGCAGAGGCCATGCCTCTCGCGTTTTCATACATTTCTGGGCCAAGTCCTGGTGATCTCACTTACTAGTATATGCTGAAAGCTTTTTGAGCCTCCGTTTCTCCAGTTGTAAAATGTGTACACAACTAGTACCTCCTTCATAAGGTTAGTGTAAATATTAAAGAGAAAAAATGTAAAGGGTCTCCTACAATATCTACTACTAGTTTGCACTCAGAGGTTACTCTCCTGTTACTAGGATGCGGTTAGTGCTCAGTTCCTGTGTGACAATTTATTGAAGGACTCATTCTCTGAGAGCTAAGAACAGACTCAGCTTTCTCTCCTTCTCTGGACAGCAGTCCTCCTGCTCTGTTTGAAACATGGAGATTCTCAAAGCCAGGTCTGAAACTGATATAGATAGAGAAGGCAGTGGTTTCAGGATTGGAAGTCCATGTGAAGCTGGGCCAGCCTCCACTCGCTGAGGGTGGGCATTGCCCCCTCGACTGACAAGAGCCACAGGACAAGAAAGAGACAAAGTGCAGAGTTGCCACTCTTGGGGGTGGCAAGGTCTGCACCCCGATCAGTGTCCTCTGAAGAATGAGATTCCCAGGATCCCACAGAGGGTCACGTGATGAGGGAGCCTGAGAGCCACCACCCTCTGGAGGGAACACAGCTGACACACAGAAGTCAATTCCTTCATTTTGATCAGCCTTTATTATTGGTCTCCTTATGAGAGCATTTCAGGGAAGCTCAGGCAGGAAACCCATGCTGGCTTAGATTCTGCTGTCTCCCCCATGACACAGAGAAACCACTGAGATGCGGACAGATAAAAAGTCATTTCCTCTTTGCTCACCTCTCCAGTCTGAGCCTGGGCCGTGGTGACCACCACCCTATTGCCTACTGCCAAAGTCAGATTATGTCAAGCCTGTACACAGGACGAAGGTGGGGGACAGACTGTTGATACCGGGTGATTCTTCAGAGATCATCGATGCCACCTCCTCACTGTACAGAGGAGAACTGAGGACCACTGGGGAGAAAGGACTTGTATAATCACGTGGCCCATGCATGTTACATTTGAACCCCATTCGCATTGTCCGCTCTTTCCAGCCCTGCATGTAGTTAGAAGCCCATTTCTGTCCTGGAAGACAGAAAATGGCCTCTGACCATAAAAGCTGATTTTAAACAAACAATCAAAGAAAAACAGAAGGCTTCAGAATGTCTTTGGCTTGGATCCAGAAAGATCCTAGGCCATGAAAGGATGAAGGGATGAACTCTTACTGCTTTACCATCTGGAGCCTTTTGTAGCTTTTTTTTTTTTTTTTTTTTTTGATAACCTATGAGGTTTGTCAACTCATACATTTGATCCTCTCCTAGAATGTGGTTTTCACAGGAACATGGGCCAGAAAGAGTTTCTCATGGATGGTTTAATTAATACCTAGAAATAACGATGACAATATCATCACGTGCTGTGCTCAAGCGCAAGAGGCAGTTCTATGTCCTTTGTACGTATTAGCTCACAGAATGCTCACATCAGCCCTTTCCACTCAGTTTATAAAGGAGGCAACTGAGGCACAGGAAGTGACTCACCCAAGACCATCCAACTTGTGATCTGTAGAGCTGTGGCTTGAATTCGGCAAGTCTGACTCCGAGCCCCAGCATTCTCCCCTGATGCTTTGCTGACCCAGTTGCAGCAGTGGCCACTTTAGAACATGGCTGCACTGTAATTGCTTCTAATCATGGATTACAAATTCTGTCTCCCTGTCCTCAGGAGCTAGAGGTGGAATGGGCTCATAAAGGCAGTGACTTCCCTCCCTTGTGTCCCATCCCCCTACACTGGAGGTAGTCACTGCACCAGCACAGCACTCTCAGACACTCACCCACACAGGCAGAGGTGGTCAATACCAGATGGAGTTTTCATATTCCCTTTGGGTAAAATTTTCAGATTCTCACTTGTGCAGTGAAAAATAGGCATTTGATCTCTCTCTCAACTCTGTATGAATCTTGCAAACTGTCTCTGGAAACCACTCACATGACAGGAAATAAATAAAAGGGAGCCCACTCTTTCTCTCCAGAGAAGGGGGTAGAAGGCTGGAATAATTCATCAAGGCCCCATGCTCCACCACGCGCGCACACACACACACACACACACACACACGCACATCAGCGCTCCACTCTGCCATAGGAGCGTCCGTGTTGCCTCTGAATTATGTGCCTTTGATTAATTTCTAAGGAAAAAGATCAGCTTTGCCAGAGCCTATGTTGTGTTTTCTCTAAATCAGGGCAAATAACATTACTTCTCCAAATGTCGCTATTAGAATGGGATTTATATTTACCTAGAGAGGCTGCTCCTGAGAGAGATGCAGTGAGAAGTTGATGCTACAGACAGAATAATCCGCCCTGCTGAAATGTGATTTGCTGCAGAGGGCTCTTTGGGGTTTGGATAAATGAGCAAGATAAACACGATGACTGCTGGTGGTTTTCAGTAACACGATTACTGCTGGGGAATAGATCTCTCTCTCTTTCTGTGTCTCTCATCCTCTCAGCCTGGGAATGAGCCCGAAACAACATTTTTCCAAAATAGAAGACTGAGCTGGTAAGGCCCTGACATATGCCCTCGTCCACCCCCACATACTCGGTGGGCACACCATGCGCTTACTTGCACACACGGCCCCTGTGTGCACGTGCACATGCACACAGTGGCCTTGGGATGTCAGCTTGGACAGCCTGGTGGGCAGAGGGGCAAGACTTTTCCTGCCATGGTTATCTTTCCTTCCACCCAGAGGGAGAGCACATTGGGCCCTAAAGGAACCACCAATATACTGGCAGGAAGCAATTTTTCCCATAAGATAAGGATGTACAACTCATACAAAGTGAAAGGAAATCCAGCTATTAACCCCCTAGGTGCTCAGAGTTTTGCCACTTGTAGTTTTAAGCTATGGAATAAAAGTATTCCATTTATGTAGTTGGCTTGGTATTACTCCTGTGTATTTTGCAGATCAGAGTCAGAATTGGAACAAGGACTCAGGAGCTGTAGATTCAGGCTCTACCCTCTGTTTGTTTAACATTGGCGAAGCTCTCTCCTGTGTTCCTCTGGGCTGTCCTGGGTCTTCAAGGAGGAATCCATACAGTCCCTGCTCAAGGAACATCAAAGCATGACCTCGAGAGACTGAATGTAAGCTCAGTGTAAGTAAGAGGTAGCATGTGAGAGGCACAGGGGAAAGTTGCAGCAAGGGAGGTGTCTCTTCTGCCTGGGGAAGGGGGAAGGGTACCAGGGCCTTGCCCTGGAGTCAAGTCATGGTGACGATGTAAGATTTGGACAGAAGACAGTGGAGGGAGGAATATTTCTGGCAGAGAGAAGAGCATAATTAAAGGTGGAGAGAGAGGAGGGTGAGCTATTCTAGGGCACAGGGCATGTGTGTGTGTGTAGAAGAAAGTGGGTGGAAAATAAAATCTCTTTTCTGTGTTCCCTTTGCTCCCTCTATTCAGCCACTTCCTATTCAGTCCACTGCGCTCAGTCCAGATTGCTCATCTGAAACCACTTTTCCAGGGAGCCATCACTCACCCAGCATTGGGAAGGGCTCTGTGCTCAGGACAGCACCGAGTGGAGAGTTCTGGCCTCAGGGAGGAAATGTCTTCTCTCCACCTCCTTGCTGCCTTTGCCTAAGTTATTTCCTCTGCTGGAACTTTTTCTCCTTCCCATCATAATTTGTCTAAATTCACACTCTTCCTCCAAGATGCAACTCAAATGCCAACTTCATATCCCTAGCCAGAGGCAACTCATCTTTCTTTGGAACCTTGAAATCCTGTGTTCCTCTGGGCTGTTATGGGACTCTCCTGTAAACAGTGGAAAGTCCCAAATGATTAGTTGTGCCCCAGCTCCCAATTCTGTATGGTCTCTCTGTGTCTATTCCTGTAAAATGTTCTTATTATAGACCTTAAGTCAACTGCCAAAATGGGCTTAATAAGCATAAACTATATAAAACAGAGAAGATTAAAGGGTCAAACGCTGTAGCTCTGAACTTTGAATCAGCTCATCGAAAATATGGCCAGCAGGATGATAGCATGACAGCATTATTCCAGCTCCTCTGATCAAGGGTCTGGGAAGGGACCCATCACTTCTAAAATCCAGGGTTCTCCAGGGAGGCATTGAGAACAAGATGCACGGCCTCTTGGAATACAAGACTCCTCAAGCTTCTTTATCAATGGACTGCAAGATGTAGCATCTATGGCCCCAGTCTGGTTCTTCCAGCTTCCTCAGAACTAAGTGAATTACCTTCCTTCTCCCCAAGTTTGGCTTCCTCTCTGGCTTCCAGCAGCAGCAGCAGCTATACAGTTGTGCAGTTCAGAAACCCAGAAGGCATCCTCTGCCCCTTCTCTCCCGCTTCCTCCATTTCCAGTCTCCCGTCGTGTATTGCGATTTTAAGGACATCATTCAAATCCCTGCCTTTTTCCCTCCCTTTTTCTGCAGGGCCCCAACCAAGCCTTGATCACTCTCCTCCTGGGTAATCACAGTAGCTCCTAACTCTTTACCCCATGCTGTCTGACCTCCATGTCCACTCCCACATGTCAGCTCATTTGAAATCAGATCTACAGCTCAGCTCACTCTTCCAGTCACTGCTCCCAGCCAGCCAGTGGCTTCCTGTTGGGGTCCAAACCTGCAGCCTGGTAGGTCTTGGCAAGGAATTTGAAACCATTTCACCTCTTCAGTCCCATCTTCCCTGCCTCCCTCCTTGTCTCTCTGAACTCCAAGTGTCACAGCCACTCCTCCCTTCACTCACAGATTGCTTTTCTCTCTGCCTGGGAGGTGCCTCTGCCTAGTTTTCATTTTAGCTTAGCTTAGTTTTCAGTGTAAATGTCGTTTCCTCGAGGAGGTCTTCTTTTATCCCCCAAACGAGACCATGTTCTTGTCTTATGGGCTCTGAGGTGCCCCATCCTTCTTGCTTAGCATGCTCATCACAGTTTGTAATTAGACAACAAACAATGATAAAAAGATATCTTTTCTACTGGACTTAACACACAACAGAGGTTTGTTTATCCTCCACAATACATAGTGCCATTCAGCAAGAGGCTTATCTCTTAAAAGAAACCTAGGAGCCCAGGCTGACAACAGCACCATGACCTGGAATGTTTCTGGGGACAAAAGAGCGTGTAGACAGTTTGCAGACATTTCTTGTTTTGGTCCAGAAATGATACATATTACCTCTACTCACAACCTATTATCCAAAACAAATCACATGGCTCTGCTTAGATGCAAAGGGGCAAGGAGATGTGGGCGGCATCTAAATATTCCACAAATAGTAAATGCCTCTGCCAAGGCAAGTGCATACTGAGTTCCCAATAAAGATCTACTCATTGGGTGATGCAGGTGATATTGATTTTCTTTTTATTCTGAACACAAACAATTTCTTATGCCTGGAGATCTTATTAATTGACTGAAGGCCAGACTTTAGCCTTGCCTTGATATTAGCTCTGTTTTATGTTTGTCTCACTCTCCTTAGCAGAAGACAAATGCCTTTAAAGCAGGGACCCTTTCCGATATTAATAAATAACCTCCTCAAGCAGCAGGGTTAGAGGAAAAGGCTCTGGGTATGAGTGGAGCTTTATTTCTAGCAAGTTGCCTGATCTTGGGCTAATTATTTAACCTCTGAAGACAGAAAAAAACAATAACTTTCAGAGCAAGGGTCAGAACTTGCTTAATTTACATAACAACTCTGTCACCCACTGTATGTGCAGCTTTGGGAAACTCAGCGTAATCTCTCAAAGCCTTAGTTTTCTCATCTGCACAATGGAGATAATACAGTGTCTACCTTATAGAGGTGTTGTAAAAATAATGTGTGCAGACCTCTTGCCTTGTGCCTGGCACAAGTTAAGTGTCAGTCAGTGTTAGTGCTTAATGGCTGGTCTCTGAACCTTGGTTTCTTCAACTATAAAAACCGATATAATGAACCCCATCCTGCTTATCCCATGCTATCCTTTGGGTACCAAATCAAAGGAATACAAGTTAAAAGCCTGTGGTAAAATGTCACATACTGTTACATGTTTCCCCTATTATGAGGTGTTGCAGATGTAAAAGAAACAAACCTCTAATGAAGGTTTAGGCATAGAGCAGGTGATTAATAGACATTTGCTGAAAAAATGAACTAAATATAATCATGAAGAATAGGAGGCTTTTCTAATCATTTGGCATCAAATACACCCTCTGTGAACATTCCTGTTTGCATTTCAGGTGGAGAGTTCTCAGCACACTTCCTGGTATATGCAGGGGTGTTCCTCCTGGGGGCTTGGGGTGTCTTCCATGGCCTGGGAAACTGCAGCTCCCTCCCTCTTGTCCCCCATCCACCATGCTTCTTGCCCCCCTGTCCAGGTGGTAGTTGAACCAGTGGCCCTGCTGCTTGCTTGGTTGCACTCATATCATTGGAGAGAGAACCTAGAGAGAGCATCTTCGAAAGGGCAAGTGATCTGTTCATTCTCTGGCCCTACTCATTTTTCACTTAAAGGCAAGGCAGAGGGAATCATATTTCTTCCTGAAGTCTTTATTTTCCTGTCAATAAAAATCTTGTTAACTGCATGCTGGACAGGGTTTAACATGGGCACACTCATTTGGTCAGTCCTGTTTCTGTTCTTTATTAACCCTGGTGTGGTGTTGGACAGTTGAAGGGCTGGCTCCTTCAAAATCATAGCTCTAGGTATGATCAACAATACTGAGGTTTGGAATCATGTCCTCTTATAAATTTGATGAACTTTTACCACCTGTCCTGCAAGGAACTGTGAAGGACATAGAGAAGCACTAGAGGTGACTGGGAATGGTGTCGGGGGAGGGATGTGGCTGAGAGTGTGGTCACTGGAGTCAGCTTGCCTGGGTAGGAAGTGTGGCTCCATCATCTGAGGACATTTCTGCACCTTGTGTATGCTCCAGGGTCCCAGTTGTTGAAATAATATACACAAAGCCCTTGGCATAGTGCCGGGAAGGAAGGAAGTAGGCAGTGAGTTCTCACATTGCTCATGATTATTCACTGTCCACTGAGGATTGAAAAGCACCTATTATGTGCCAGAAGCTCTTCTGAATGCTTGGAATGCATCAGGGAACAAAACAAAGCTGTCCTCATGGAGCTTACATGATAAGGATGAAGATAAAGCGGATGATAATGATGATACTGAAGATGGTTCCTGCCCCCCAGGAGCCTAAAATCTATTGGGGGAGATAAAATGAGTCCCCTCATTTCAAGGATCTTACCCAGGGATAGTTGCAACCCAGGAAGTTTCTCCTACTGCACAGTAGGATGTTTGTAAGTCCACAGAATGCTCTCTTGAGTTAACATTTCAGCCTCACGATAGGGTGTGGCCTATCATGGCTGAGAAAATGGCTCAGGGAAGCCCTGGTTAAACCAGACAAAACATGACAAGGTATTGGAGGACAGAGTCCATTCATTTATTCATCCATCATTTCGGAAATACTTCCTGAGCATTAGACAGTGGCAGGAACTGTGACAAACACTGTGAGAGGCTCAGATGAATGAAGCAGGGTGTCTGGTCCCACTTCACCGGAGCCAGTGACACACATGGGTGGCTATTTCCCTAAGGTCATCGTGAGGCACCTTTTGCCTCCATTTCCAGCCTTCATCCCCTTCCTCCCTTAGGGAGGAGGGGTGGGACTTCAACTGATGGAGTGTGTTTGGGCAGAGAACCACCCACTGGAACACAGATCAAGGAAAACCAAAGGAAACTGTCCTGTCCTCTGCCATCTGACTGGGAACAGCATTAGCAATTTCAGTGTCTTTAGAGAGGAAAATCAATTATGTGAATAACTGACCTGTAATTCAGTGAGAATTCGGTGAGAAAGGTTCTGCCCTAAGTCAATATCTTCTACAGTTGATGCTTCGAGAGTTTGTCATGAGTGACAAGAAAATGTTGATATTGCAGTGATTTGAGGTAGATGGTAGATTTGTTTTACAACCAACTTCTGGTGTCATCTTGACAGGGCTCTGCTGTTAAAGATAGGATGAGGTCTCTGGGAAGGAGATGACCTCCTGAGGGCCAAGCATGTGAAGAAAGAGGAAGTGGCGGAGGAGCAAGAAGGAGAAGATACGGTAATACTTGACTTTTACCACATTGTCTATTCTGAGGGCTATTATATGTGGTCCTCCAAGCAACCCAGTAGAGTGGACAGGAAGGAAATATATCTCTTAATTTCAGTTTCCTCAGTTATAAAATGGGGCACGAGACTTATTTAAGGTCTCAAAACTAGCAAGTGTCAGAGAGGACTCTAAATCCCAGGTCTCCAGACTCCAAGTTTAGTGCCTTTCCCACCATATCAGCCAGCTCACTGCTTATGACATAGACTTGAGTAAAGAAACTTCTGGATGACTTGATGATTTCTCTAGAACACTAGTTCTTCAACAGTGTTAAAGGTATTACACACACACACACATGCACACGCACACACACATGCACACATAGGCATTTCTGTTAAATAAGTCTGTGGACGCTAGGATGAGGAAAGGCAAATATGCTTCTTTGCCTCAGGACTTCTCAGTGCCTTTTCAGGCTCACTGAACAAGGGATTTTTTTTTAACTCAATGAATTTTATTACATTTATAGTTGTACAATGATCATCACAACCCAATTTTTATAGCATTTCCATCCCAAACTCCCATCCCCCAACCTGTGTCCTTTGGAAACCATACATTTTTCAAAGTCTGTGAGTCAGTATCTGTTCTGCAAAGAAGTTCATTGTATCCTTTTTCTATATTCCACATATAGGTGATAGCATATGACATTAGTGGCTCACTAACTTCACTTAGCATGGTAATTTCTAAGCCCATCCATGTTGCTGCAAATGTCATTATTTCTTTCCTTTTTATGGCTGAGTAATATTCCATTGTGTATATGTACCACCTTCTTTATCCACGCCTCTGTCAATGGACATTTAAGTTGCTTCTATGTCTTGGCTATTAAATACAGTGTTGCAGTGAATATTAGAGTACACGTATCATTTTGAGTCATGGTTTTCTCTGGATAGATACCCAGGAGTGGGATTGCTGGATCAAATGGTAATTCTATTTTTAATTTCTTGAGGAATATCCATACTGTTTTCCATAGTGGTTCCACCAATTTACCTTCCCACCAACAGTGTAATAGGCTTCCCTTTTATCCATACCCTCTCCAGCATTTATTGTTTGTAGGGATTTCTTGATACTATTCAAAACAGGGAGAAAGGATACAGTGACGTCTTCTGTTGTGGAATTCTTTCTTCACGGGTTACCTGGTAAGAACTAGTTTTCTAAGAAACATGCTCGTAGAATCCTTGCTTTGATTTGCAATTTTCTTCTTTAGTTCCCTCTAAAAACTTCAGAGAGACGCTTATATGAACCGAGGAAGATATGGGGGGTGGTAACTCAGTGATTAGCAGCACATTTGTTTTTGGGCTGGGTGACCATCACACCCAGCTCTCTGTTCTTACACAGGTCTGTCCTTCAAAGGCCTCAGATCTCCATAGGGGAAGGCTGGCCTGGAGGTCCAAGGCTCTGCTAACCCCTGTGGTGTGACCTTAGGCAAGTCAAGTTCCCACTTTGGACTTTGGATTCCTGTCCTGTAAAGAGTACGTGCCTCTCACCAAGGCACTCTGTTAAGATACAGAATCTAGTCCTTCCCCAGAGATTGCCATTCAGTGGGTTTGGGGTGAGGTTTTGGAATCTGTATTTATAATTGTCATGCCTGTGATTTTGGTGTGAAAGCCTGTCTACACTAGGGCCCTGAAGGGATTTATTTAGACCAGTGAGGATCACAGAGAGGTCTCTGAACACATGAAAGAGATGAGGAAGTCAGCCCTACACCTCAGGTGATGTCAAGTGCCTGCCTCCCTGAGAAGCAGCCATTCTACCCCAGACTCCCATCATCCACATCTTCTTCTTACCTGGGCTTTACTATTTTTATTCCTCTCTATTTGGTAATTATTTACTAACAGCTCTCTTGGGGAGACGGGAGGAATCCCTTTGTGTATCTACAATTCACTACCTATTATGAGGCATTACCAAAAAAAAAAAAAGTCCATAAATTGTATCACACTTTTAAGTGTGTATGCTGGAAATACCACCATGGTGATAAAATCCATTTGCAATCAGCATAAAAGCTGTTTTGTAATGATGGGTTCTAGAAAAGAAGTTGGCCCTTTTAGAAAAGTTTTTCTGCTCAACTGAGAGTTACATAATTCTAAGCTCTGTTTGGAGGCAAGCTGCCAAGAGTTTGGGTTGCTAAAAGAGTAATCATTTTCCAATTTCACTTCAAACAAGACATGGTTAAGAAACTTTAAAATTAGGAAGATTTTTAAATGAACATAAATTGCTTTAGTAATCAAACACATAAGTTATTTAAAAAAAATTTCAGAGAAATAAAGTAGGATTGGGAATCTGAGAGTATTGAAATTCTCCCCCCACCCCAGGGCAAACTGGCAGAGGAAGTTCTGATGATGAAAAATTTTGGTTCAGGGTCTCACTCCTAAAACCAAGATGGTTGTCCTTCCCCATTTTCACAGCTATCAGAGAGAGAGGCAACAGAAATACGCAAAAGGTATACAGACATACTTTGTTTCCCAGGCTTATTTTCTAGATACTGGAGCTCATATTGTATACAGACTTTTTACCTTACTTTTAAAGGTGACCTTATAACACATGGGCTTACCCAAGTTGCTACAAATCCTTGAAACATAATATATAAAACCTCATTGTTTTCCATAACACAAATATATGCTAATTCATTTAGCATTACCCTCTTATTGGACATTTTGGTTGTTTCTATTGTTTTCCTTTGTAGAAAAAAAAAATACTGTGATGAACTTTCAGTGTGTAAAGTGGTTTCCATATTTAGAGTTATTCTCTTAGGATAGATTCTAATACAAATTGAGTTCTAATACCACAGCCATGTAAATTGTCCTCAATTCTTTACTTTTTCAAAATGCTAGGAAGAGCTTTGGAAGACAAGCTTGTTTGAAGGTACCTCCTGTGAGGGGTCTGATTTCAAAATAAAGATTTATGGAAAAAAAAACTATGTATGTCTAGATATAAAGTCAGGATGCTACTAACTACTAATCGATAATGTTTATAGTTTAGATGTTAATGTTTTTATGTATAGTTTAAGAAAACTACAAATGGAGTTTTGTGTGTTTGATTCTGTAAAGCTTCTTATGCATATGTATCATCTTTTCACTCATTTACTAGAAAATGTCTGAGATGAAAGTGTCACCTTTACTTAGCCAGAAAGTCTAATTTATGGTAGTAGCAGTGATATGTTTCAATATATTCAACTTCCACATTAGACATGAAAATACTCTGAAAATTTTTCATGTTGCTGTTATACCCACCAGGAGAATTGCTTGGTTATTATTTGACCATTGTTCAGACTGGAGAAGTAAAACACAGCTTGGAGGAGGGACTTGTCTTAGTTCACAAGGCTAAGGAGAGGCAACACTGATGCCTGGGGCTGTGTTTCCTGATTCCCAGACCTGTACTTAAGGGGAAAGCTCTATCACACTAACGTAAGTCAGTCTTCATCGTTCCATTTATCTCTACATGCAATAAATGCCATAGTGATTGTACCTAAGAGGGGGTCAATAGATGCCAGAAATAAAGAGATGAGAAATAAATGATTCTCTGTTCTCAAGAAGCTACCATTATAATGGGAGAATCATAAATGCCAATAGATTACCTACAATTTGATTATGTGTAACTCTGTTACAGCGGTTAAATATTGAGGGCACACAGAAGGGATGTAATTAATGGACAGGGAAGTCAGGCAAGGCTTTGCCAAGGCAAGGACAACTGAAATCTTCCTCAGAGGAAGAATATGTTTACAAGTCAGGAAATCAGGTGTTTGTATTGGGGGAGGATATTTAGTGTGGAGGACACAGGAGAGGCATGAGCAGAGAAGTGTTAAGGGGCAAAGACTCTTCTGGCAATAGGTGATATAAATTCAGCACCACTGGATCCTAAGGCTTGAGAGTGGATGAATGGGAGACATTGGGCAGTAGAGAACATGCAGGTCATTCTAAGTCTGAACTAAGCATGCTGGGTGTGTCAGGGAGTCGGGAGGGTCTTGCAAGTTGTGTGTGTGTGTGTGCGCGTGTGTGAGAGAGATTGAGAGGTGTGGGAAAGAAATAGATTTTTGTGATCTGATGTGTGGGTGAAGGTGAGAGTCTCCTGGAAGTGTTGACACTTGCAGACAGGAGATCATTTACAAGGCCATTGCAAAGAGGCAGGTGAAGGAGGAGGATCTGGCTAAGGCAGTGATGATCAGGATGGAGAGAAGAGGCCGGGTGCAAGAGATAGGGAGAGCATAGCGCTTCAATTAAATGCAGGGAGTAAAAAATAATCAGCTACTGAGGATAATTTTAAGACTTCCAGTTAGGGAAAGTGAGTGGGAAAAGTAGAGCTGGAAAATACAAGCAAGAGAAGCAGTTTGAGGGAAGAAGGATAAGAAAGTGAGTTACCTCTGGAATGTTTGCAGGGGATCCAAATAAAGGCGTGGCAGTTGGAGATGTGAGCGGGCAAGTTAGAGAAGGGGTCAAGGATTTGGACGTTGGCTCAGATGTAGTTTGTGTGGTTGAAGAAGGAGTGGGTGGGGTCATCTGGAGGGGACAGCAGAAGGAAATGAGAAAACAGGAAGGAGTCACACCTGGGAAATGCTGACTTTTGTTAAAAACACCCAGCAGTGGAGGGAAAAGAGGCAAGAAGAAAGGTGTGGTTTAGAAACAGAGGTAGGAGAATTTGTTATTTCTCTGCCTGAAAATCCTATTAGAAAGAGGGTAAATGTAACCAAGCTAAGACTCTTGTCCACCAAATACCAAACTGGACAGGACCCAGGGACCACAGCCTCCCCTGGGGAAACCTGGATGCAGAGTTGTCCCAGCTTGACAAGTACCGGACAAGGTAATGGTATTGATGCCCTGGGGAAAGGGTCTCAGGAGGCTGCGCCGGACTTAATCTTCCTTGTTTCTAAGGCAGGGATGGGCGAGAAAGATAGAAGAGGGAAAGATGACAACCACAAACAGTCCCTGGCTCTCTGATTGGTGCTCCATTTACTTCATCTCCTTTAATTATTTCACCCACCCTACAAGGTGTGGGGGTTGTCTGACTGGGGAACCCCTTTCTTGTCCTTATGTTTCTGGTTCTATCACAGACCTTTCCAGACTTTCTTTCACACTCCCACTCCCAGGAAGCTGCCTCCTGTTTCCAGTTGGTTGGGTGGCACACCCATGGCCCCATTGTTCTTTTCCCAGGTGATTCAAGACCAGAGCATCCTTGTTATCTATTCTTGTTCTGGAAGTGATCTGACCCTCTGTCTGATGTCCACTGTTCTCTTTGTTGCCAAGTGACCTTTGAGGAAGCTAGATGGTTATGACTATCTATTTTGCCTGCATTGGGTTCAGTTTTGGGAAAGGGGGAAATATTAGAAATTACTGGCTGTGGATCTAAGCAGCACTCCTGAATCCAAATATACCACATCCAGTGATGAAGCAGATGTTGACCCCCCAATTTGACTCATGTCCATTTTTTATTCAGATTCTTATTTGGAGGAGGATAAAAGCCTTTTTGTGTACCTATTCAAATCCCAACCCATACTCATTTTACATATGAGGAAACTGAATTCACTCAGATTGTTTTATTTTATTTTAATTTTTTTGTTTGTGTTTTTAGGGCTGTACCTGCAGCATATGGAGGTTCCCAGGCTAGGGGTTGAATTGGAGCTGTAGCTGCTGACCTATGCCACAGCCATAGCAACACAGGATCTGAGCTGTGTCTGCAACCTATCACCACAGCTCACGGCAAGGCAGTGCCAGATCCTTAACCCACTGAGGGAGGCCAGGAATCAAACCTGCATCCTCATGGATACTAGTCAGATATTTTTCTGCTGAGCCATGATGGCAACTCCAGAATTCACTCAGTTTGTAAATGTCAGAACAGGGATTAAAGCAGAGTTTAAACCCAGAGTGTCAACCCAGATTCCTGGTCCTATTTCTGCTTCCCCATGCTGCCTCTTCAGGTTGACATTATATTGACAAAAACAAACAAACAAACAGAAAAAAACCTCACAGTCAAAGTATGTGATTCTACTTACAATGATTCACTGAAGCCGGCTTTTGATGTCCTGTGTGCTCCCAGGCTATCAGTTCAGGAAGTGCTCTCTGGTCTATTCCCATGAGGTAGATGCTGTGATGGTCTTCCCATCAGCCGTGCTGGGAAAGAACTGAGTGAGTATTGACACAACAGAAACTCTTCTTTTCCCTAAATATTCCTTTTCTTTGGATGATGCCAACTTTCCTATGGGGAACAGAAAAGGGGCTAATTTCTCTTCAGGACCATTCAAACTCTTTCCCAGGACAAGAGGATCCTTGGGAAAGTTACAGGACTTGCCCTGCAGGTTCTGCCATGCTCTAGGCTGCAGAGAATTCTTGCTTCCCCCTCACCCTAACCATCACCTCAGCACCCCTCCCCACCCCCTGCCCCAGCAAGAGCATGTATTTAAGAAAACCTTGCATTTACTCCCATGGTAAGACTGTTAGTTCACTGGTCCTATCAGTCACTCTGCTGGTTCATTTCCCCAAATGAGGAAACAGTCATGAAGAGGTGATGAGCAGTGTCCCATTTCTTCAGGATGCACTGACCCTAGATATAGATGGTGTCTCTGTTAGCAGTAAACAGGGGTCTCCTGATTTCTGTAGTTCTTTATATTATACGAGTGCATATATGTGTTAAACAAGATTGTGTCCCAACATATAAAGAAAAAGTGAGGAGGACTTGGAAAGAGTAGAAACTGGAAGCTCCTTATACTTGGCTTCCCCTTTACCTCCTCTACCATCCCCTAGATTGTTTCTACAGCATGCACTCACCCAGCTTAGATTCTGCTTGTGCATTTTCTGATTTTAGGGTCTGGATATCTGGGTCAAGAAAAAAGTCTTAAGACTGAGACTTGTGGTATGCTGGAAATGTATTCAGATCAGTCTCACCAGTTTTACGTTCAAAACTCTGTTTTCTGGCCTTAATTGAGGCGAAGGGGTGTAGTGTATGGGATTTGGAATTAAAGGACACAATTACAAATCAGAGGTTGGCCACTCACTTGCCATGTGGCTTTTTTTAAAAAATCATTTATATATATATATTTTTTTCTACTGTACAGCATGGTGACCCAGTTACACATACATGTATACGTTCTTTTTCCTCACATTATGTGTTCCGTCATAAGTGACTAGACAGAGTTCTCAGTGCCACACAGCAGGATCCCATTGCTAATCCATTCCAAAGGCAACATTCTGCATCTATTTACCCCAAGCTCCCAGTCCCTCCCCTTCCCCTTTGGCAACCACAAGTTTATTCTCCAAATCCATGAGTTTCCTTTCTGTGGAAAAGTTCATTCGTGCTGTATATTAGATTCCAGATATTGGTGATATCATATGGTATTTGTCTTTCTCCTTCTGACTTACTTCACTCAGTATGAGATTCTCTAGTTCCATACATCTTGCTGCAAATGGCGTAATTTCGTTTTTTTGATGGCTGAGTAGTATTCCATTGTGTATATATACCACATTTTCCTGATCCAATCATCTATCAGTGGACATTTGGGTTGATCCCATGTCTTGGCCATTGTGCATAGTGCTGCAATGAACATATAGGTGCATGTGTCTTTTTTAAGTGGAGTTTTGTCCAGATATATGCCCAAGAGTGGGATTGCTGAGTCATATGGTAATTCTATGTATAGATTTCTAAGATACTCCATACTGTTCTCCATAGTGGTTGTACCAGCTTCCATTCCCACCAACAGTGCAGGAGGGTTCTCTTTTTTCCCCACACCCTTTCCAGCATTTGTTATTTTTGGACTTACTAATGACGGCCATTCTGACTGGTGTGAGCTGGTACCTTGGAGTAGTTTTGATTTGCATTTCTCTAATGATCAGGGATGTTGAACATTGTTTCATGTGTTTGTTGGCCATCTGTATATCTTCCTTGGAGAAATGTCTCTTCAGGTCCTTTGACCATTTTTCAATTGGGTTGTTGGCTTTTTTGCTGTCGAGTTGTATAAGTTGTTTGTATGTTTTAGAGATTAGGCCCTTGTCAGTTGCATCATTTGAAACTGTTTTCTCCTATTCTGTATGTTGTCTTTTTGGTTTCCTTTGCTGTACAAAATCTTGTCAGTTTGATTAGGTCCCATTGGTTTATTTTTGCCTTTATTTCTGTTGCCTTGGGAGACTGACCTGAGAAAACATTTGTAAGGTTGATGTCAGAGAATGTTTTGCCTATGTTCTCTTCCAGGAGTTTGATGGTGTCTTGTCTTATGTTTAAGTCTTTCAGCCATTTTGAGTTTATTTTGGGGCATGGTGTGAGGGTGTGTTCTAGTTTCATTGATTTGCATGCAGCTGTCCAGGTTTCCCAGCACAATTTTCTGAAAAGACTGTCTTTTTCCCATTTTATATTCTTGCCTCCTTTGTCTAAGATTAATTGACCATAGGTGTCTGGGTTTATTTCTGGATTCTCTATTCTGTTCCATTGATCTGTCTGTCTGTTTTTGTACCAGTACCACCCTGTCTTGATGACTGTGGCTTTGTAATATTGCCTGAAGTCTGGGAGAGTTAAAGCCTCCCACTTGGTTTTTGTTCCTCAGGATTGCTTTGGAAATTCTGGCTCTTTTGTGGTTCCATATAAATTTTTGGATTGTTTGTGGCTTCGATGAATCCCTTAATCTCTGAGTCTCATTGGTGACACTGGGCTTATGTCCCCTTGACCTCGCAGAGCCATGTGGAGATCATATGAAATGACATATATGAAAGCTTTTTAAAATTTATTGACATGAGTATGTTTTTTTGTTATGGTAAGGGCCACTTCTGTCCTTTGAAGTGGCTGAGTTGCAGATATTTACCAGTGCCACCTTTCATTAAATAGGTGCTAGTTATATTGGCATTCTAGTTTGCCTGGACCAAAGATAACAGCAATCACAAGCAGGTGGAAGAGGATAATAGGTGCAAAGAGGCTGTCCCTGACCAAAGAAGGGAATCAATTGGGTCTCATTGTTACTGACTTTCAGATACTCAGAAATCAGAAGTACCCTCAGCAACTTTGAGGTAGTAATGAAGTTCACAACGTAAGTGGGATGGCAAACCCCACATGGTGATTACCCCAAACCCAGCAAGTATAGGCATTTTTAAATATCCAAATTCACCCCATGAGCTGTTGTCTGCAAAAGATACATGCTTTGAGAGCTGTGAGACACATTGAACTGGGGACTTGTTGATGGGAAACCACTAAGCTGGACTTAGTTGCTGCAGAGACAATCAGTGGGTCTCAAAGGCCTCCTGGGCACAGGTGCTACCTCCCTACTTAGATCAGGGTGAGGGCTCTAAGGGCGGAGATGTGGCTGGGGATGGAGGTCAGGAGGAAGGCATGGTTGATGAGCTGCTAGGATATACAAGCTGTGGGGAGCTCCTACTTGTCCTGACACATTTTCAGACTTTGCTAAATCTTAAAAAAAAAAAAGCCAGCAACCTGCAACCAACATGATGTCACATTTGTACATCTTGATACGACAGTTTCATAATCCTGCACACTCTCTGTACCACTTTGAGAATTAGATCAGTGTCACATTAAAATTTTTTTTCTTATTTTAAAATATAAAAGTAATAAAATAATACATTTTAAAATAAAAGAAATGATGGATGAATTCCCCTGTTCCTCCCATTCAGCTGGAGTACAGGAGAAAGGTGTTGACCTGGAATTTTATGTGAGAAGATCAATACAACTTTTAAATTTTAATTTTAACGGCCATATTTTTCTTGGCTCTCTTCCATTTTAGAAATGCTTAAAATACAGTACATTTGATGTGGATGTAAGAGGTAAGAATTTTGTTACATTTAAAATCTGTGTCATAGATTCCTTGGCATCTTGGCACTTGTTCAAATGAAAATGTATGGTGAGACATGTTTTTCAAGTGAGCTTTTTCAGGAAGGACCTGAAATGTGTTGTTTCTTGTGGAGAATAAATGGTTTAGCAACTTTGCAAATTAATAAAATAAATGTGTTTCTTGATTAGTAGGGGTCCTCATTAGGGTGGTTAAAAAAAGAAAACAGAAAAAAGAAATCTCAAACCAACTACAGACACAGGCAGACAGGTCAACTTTGGACTCTCTGAAGCTATTTAGTAACTTACTATTCAGAGCATGATAGGAGGACCATCCCCAAAGAACCACCCAGGAGTTCGTTAGAAATGCTGAATCTTGGGCCCCACTCCAGGCCTTCAGGACCAGAAGCTACATTTAAGAAGATTTTTAAGTGACTCCTATGCCCATCACATATTCTATGGCTTTGGTGCTTTCGGTTCTTAAAGATGAACTTTGGGAGCAGTCCTAAACAAGACACCAGCCTAGACCTCTCGAGTCACAAAGCGCCAGACTGCTCATTTCTGAATGATGGTTAGTTTCCAAGCACAAGAGAGATGTAGTTCTGCGAATGACCAACTGTCCTTTTATGTAAGTGGCTGCCTCTGGCTCAGGGCTGTAGGTAAATCAGAGCATGTGATTTATCAGACAAGGGACCTGTATTTAGATAAAAAATGATGGCCAAAAGAAAGGAGAGCATGGAGAAACAATATCATGCATATCTGCTTTTCATTATAAAACAATATCACTGTTTTGCATGCTTTCTAGGCTCCTTAGGGTATTCTATTGCCACTCTGTGTTTTTTTTTTTTTCTTTTTACATATTTAGAAGCTATTTAATAGAAACGTCATTGCATGGGAACAAAAATATTTTTCTCACAAAATGTTCCCATTCAATAAGTTGCCACATATTTTCGTTCCATATGGTGCTTCATAAACTAACAATGTAGGCAATGTAATTGACATACCATCAGGGGAATAGAGTTATGAGTGTAATGAATCCATGTCCAGGGATTTTTTTATACAAAAGGTCATTGGTATTTAATTTTTAAAATATATAATGTTAAAGAGGAGTTTGAACTGAATTTTCAAAATAGACTGGAGAGAAAGTTGATTCATTCATTCACTTTATTCATTCATCCAATTTACAGATCTTTTCCTGGGGATACAAAGATGAGTAAACATTGTCGTGGCCCTGAAGAACTCACCCACTATGGGGAGAGAAGGAAAGAAGACACTGCAGGGTGATGAGAACTTTCAGAGAGTAGGTGTAGGGATTCTGGGAGCACACAGTGTGGGTTCTTAGTGAAACTGATGGATGGGGCAGGAGCTGAGGGAAGTCTTCCCAGAAGGTGACCCCCAAGGTAGAATCCTTTAAAAAGAAAGCTGCAGGAGTTCCTGTTGTGGCTCAGTGGTTAACAAATCCAACTAGGAACCATGAGGTTGTGGGTTCAATCCCTGGCCTTGCTCAGTGGGTTAAGGATCCGACATTGCCGTGAGCTGCGGTCACAGACATGGCTCGGATCTGGAGTTGCTGTGTCTCTGGTGTAGGCTGGCGGCTACAGCTCTGATTAGACCCCTAGCCTGGGAACCTCCATATGCCATGGGTGCAGCCCTAGAAAAGGCAAAAAGACAAAAACAAACGAACAGACAAACAAACAAACAAAAGAACGCTGCAAAGCTCCTTCCTCAGTTCCTTCAGTGAGGTCCTCTCTGACCACCTGCCCTCCCTACCCTTTTACCTTTTTGTATCCCCCATAGCACTTATTACTGCCTATCGTAGCCAGCCTCCAAGACAGCCCCAAAGGTCCCCAAACTCTTATGTCCATGTGCTCCATGCCCTTGTGGAGTCCCCTCCCATATATGATCATGGTTAAGAACAACAGAATACGGCAGAAGCAAAGATATGTCACTTCTCAGATTGGGTTAGAAAGGATACCATGGCTTCCATCTTGACCACTCTTTCTCTTCAGGCACTCACTCTTGGGAAAGCCGGCTGCCAAGTTATAAACAGCCCTCCCGAGAGGAGAGGTGTGCGTGGTAAGGAACAGAGCCTCATGATGGTGCCACATGAGTGACCTTGAAAGCAGATCCCTCCCCACCAAGCCAGATACATCTTCAGATCAACCCTTATGACAACTTGACTGCAACCCCATGAGAGATCCCAAGCTAGAACCACCCAACAGACTCCTGACTATCAGAAGCTATGAGATCATATGTCTTTGTTGTTTTTAAGGTACTCAATTTGAGGTAATTTGTTACACAGGACTATCTAACCACTATGCCATCATTATAAGTTGCTTTTTTCTTATTGTCTCTCTTCCTAAGTAGACTGTGACCTATATGAGGATAAAATCTTTGCTTTGTTCACCGCTGTACCTCTACTGCCTGGAACTTGATCTAGATCATAGTAGGTGCAGAGTATATATTTGTTAAATGAATGACTAAAACATGATGACATGCTAGTGTTTTGAGTGAGGATTTATCATGTTTCCATCTATGTGGGATCTTCAGGATGGGAAGGACTAGCTTTATTTCTCTCCTGATCTGGTCAGGTGTTTTTGTAAGGGATGAACCCCACAGCTGATAGATGGAACACAATCAAGATCCAGAGAACAAAAGCAGAGGCATTCGGCCACACTGCACAGGATAACTGACTTTTCCTATTTGGGTTCTCAGTAAAGCCAGTGAAAGCAGACCACTGTTGGAACTGGCCATCAATACAAGTGGTAGTGGACCACTAGAGCTGACTGCTTTTGGGGAAATATGATGGTCTCTGAATTATTAGCCAAAACAGATCCCATGGAATCCAAAGTCCAGTCCTCTTCCTCTAATTGCCCAGTCTTGGGCCCTGTAGGGCTGGTGAGGGCCAGAGTTTCCCAAAGCTGGGGAACCCATGGGCCATGTATAATCCATAACTGTGAGAACTAAAGGTCAAGAGTCCAAAGACAAATATGAAAACCAAAGAAGCAAGCTTATAATGGACAAGCTGAACTGACTAGGGATTGGAGCAAAGGAAAAAACAAACCAGGAAAGCTTGAGGACAGTCCTAAACAGTGATTTTCATAGTCAGTGGTTCTCAACCCTACCTTCCCAATGGAATCACCTGGGCAAACAGTGCTGGTTATTAGTTCTTATCATTATCATTATTATTTTTTTCAAATCTACCCTGTGTTTCTCTTTGGAATGCCAGGACTGGGATTTGGCCTACAGTATTACTCCTTTATCAGCTCTGCCAATGGGGGGCGCAAGAGGAGACTGAAAGGCGGGACTGTGGAGAAAGGCTTTTGCTCCATCCCATTTGCTTTCTTTTCTTTTCAGTGTCCTCCGGCCACAGCAATTGGTTCTAGTTGCAAAAACTGGTTTTAACTTCCAGTTTTTCTACAATCGCAGAAGGTTTGTACCTGAGATACAAGCCAGTGCCTCCTCTTCTGAAGTCTGTGATTCACTCACACAGGATTCTTCCCCTGAGCTCAGACACCAGCAATTGGTGGCACTCTCCCAGAGGGCAGGGTCTCTGCTCTGCAGGCCCCTCCTCCAAGCTCTAAGTTTTAATAGCTCTGACTTGATTGCTTGGTTTTCCCCACCCATAGAGGTAGTAGCTGTTTCCTGCATGCCTCAATAACTGCTTAAATTTTTAAAAATTATTTTAATTAAGTTGTTTGTTTCTGGTTTTTGCATCCTGAAAGGACCCTGACTGTAGACACACAAAAAAATATACAGCTGTCTGGATTCTCTTATAACCAAATGTTGATTTAATTGGTCTGCTATGATCACATACAGGGCACCTTAGCAGCCCACTGATAATTTTAATTTACAGCCAGGGTTGAGAACCACTATACTAGAGTGTTCTTGTGTACCCCTGTGGAATGGTCCAACTGACTTAAATAAAAATGTAGGGTCCAAGCAAGATTCTTAACTGTCTCGTTTTAAACAGTCCCTTCAGCTGCTTAAATGTATGTTTAGCAAAAACCACCTTCTTTTTTTTTTGTCTTTTTTTGCTATTTCTTGGGCCACTCTCGCGGCATATGGAGGTTCCCAGGCTAGGGGTCAAATCGGAGCTGTAGCCACCGGCCTACGCCAGAGCCACAGCAACGTGGGATCCAAGCCGCGTCTGCAACCTACACCACAGCTCACAGCAACGCCGGATCGTTAATCCACTGAGCAAGGGCAGGGATCGAACCCGCAACCTCATGGTTCCTAGTCGGATTCGTTAACCACTGCGCCACGACGGGAACTCCCCACCTTCTTTTTAATTTGATTGTGTCAACTCATCATGGAAGAGTAAAGGCTCTTTGGCCATTCACATTTCGAGCTCCTTACCAGATGGTACCACCGTTTGGGGTGGTTCAACCCTGTGTTTTCTGCTGGATATCACATTCTGGGTGAAATCAACTGAGGCAGGAAATTACTAAGTGGTGGTTTCCCTGTCACTAAAAGCAAAACAAGAGACAACTCTTGGATATTTGTAAAGGTCTTTGAAAAAAAATAAAACAAAACAGCAAACTTGCATTAGCATTCAGAGAACATCTATCTTACACAGGTTCTCTTTGTGCAAATTCAACTCCCTAGCTTCTGATTTTCATTAAATATTTCATGTGTAGGGGGAATATTGTCAACATTACTAATGGGGTTTCTGTTTAATTCCTTAATATAATTTATCACCAAATAAACTCCCAGAAAAGAGTTCTGACCAACTGGACAGGACCTTACAGAGAAGGATGGATTGTCTCTGCAAAGGGAATGGTTTCACTTTGGAACAAGCAGGAGCTTAGGAATGTGTGGACTTGGTGACTTGGCAGAAAACATTATGGCATGCAGTTAAATGGATGTTCCCAGCATAAAGGCTCCCTATTTCAGATTTCTGCATAATGTATCTCCTTGAATCAGGCAGGGAGAGGCACTTCATGAAAATTACCACTTTCCCTCTAAATGGACTTTTTCTGCTTGGCTGTCTGGCACTAGACTGTGGAATTAAGCTGATCTAAGATGGCACATAACTCACAGATAGAAAGAATATACCCCTTCCTCACACCCTCTCTAATAACCACTAATAGCAGTTCAGAATAAAAGGCAATGAAATGGAATAAACAGACCCACCAAGATGTGTGTGTGTGTGCGCGCATGCATGTGCGTGCGTGTGCATGCGTGCAGTGTGTGCGCGTGAGCACACACGTGCACACAGACTCTAAATCATGCTGCAAAGCACATTTATTTTCCCAGCTTCTGCTCTCATCTCTCAGGGAGAAGCCTAGACCCGGCACCTGCTCTACCTGTTATTCCTTTATGAAATGAGATTGAGGCATAATAAGCTTTAAAATAGTGTGTTTAAGCAAAACCACTTACAACCTTTCAAGTATTTCTAGATTCTGCTATAGAGAGAAACATGGGGAAAATATTAACTAGTGGGGTGTGTGGGGGGGTCTTGAAATGAATTGAGGCTAGGAGGACATTTCTTTTTTAATTTAACTTAGTTTTTTTTGTTTTATGTTTTTTAAATGAAAGTATACATGATTTACAATGTTGTACAAATTTCCGCTGTACAGCAAAGTGACTCAGTCATACATAAATATACATATTTTTAATATTATTTTCTATCGTAGCCTATCCCAGGAAATTAGATGTAGTTCACTGTGCTATGGAATAGGACCTTATTGTCTATCTGTTATAAATGTAGTAGTTTGCATTTATTAACCCCAACTTCCCAGTCCATCCCACTCTCTCCCGTCTCCCCCTTGGCAGCCATAAGGTCTATCCTTCCTGTCTGTGAGTCTGTTTCTACTTTGTATATAGGTTCATTTGTGCCATATTTTAGATTCCACATATAAGGGATATCATATGGCATTTGTCCTTCTCTTTCTTACTTCACTTAGTATGAGAATCTCTAGTTTTATCCCTGTTGCCGCAAATGCCATTATCTCCTTCTTTTTATGGCTGAGTAGTATTCCATTGTATATATGTACCACCTCTTCTTAATCCATTCATCTATGGATGAACATTTAGGTTGTTTCTATGTCTTGACTGTTCTGAATAGTGCTGCAGTGAAAATTGGGGGGGCATGTATCTTTTTGAATTATAGTTTTTTTCTGGATATATGCCCAGGAGTGGAATTGCTGGATCGTATGGTGGTTCTGTATTTAGTTTTCTGAGGAACCTCAGTACTATTTTCTATAGTGGCTGTACCAATTTACATTCCTACCAACTGTGAAGGAGGGTTCCCTTTTCCGCACACCCTCTCTAGCATTTGTTATTTGTAGACTTATTATTAATGGCCATTCTGACTGGTGTGAGATGGTACCTCACTGTAGTTTTGATTTGTATTTCTCTAATAATTAGTGATGTTGAGCATCTTTTAATGTGCCTATTTGCCATTTGTATGTCTTCTTGGGGGAAAATGTCTAATTAGGTCTTCTGCTCATTTTTCAATTGGGTTGCTTTTTTGCTGTTGAGTTGTATGAGTTGTTTGTATATTTTGGAGATTAAGCCCTTGTTGGTTGCATCATTTGCGACTATTTTTTCCCATTCCTTGGTTGTCTTGCTCTTTTTTTTATATAAACAGTTTTCTTTGCTGTGCAAAAGCTTGTAAGTTTGATTTGGTCCTGTTTGTTTACTTTTGCTTTTATTTCTATTGCCTTGGGAGACTGACCTAAGAAAACATTTATATGGTTTATGTCAGAGAATGCTTGCCTGTGTTCTCTTCTAGTTTTATGGTGTTTTGTCTGATGTTTAAGTCTTTAAGCCAATTTGGAGTTTATTTTTGTGCATGATGTGAGGGCATGTTCTAGTTTCAGGAGGACATTTCTTTGACCTTCAAAAATCTTTCTTTGGTTTGTTTATGATTTGGGAGAAGTAGCCTTAAGGGAGGTGAGGATGTAGATTTCTAGAGATAGAAGAATGGTTGGACAAATCATTGATTTGAACTTCTGCTTTGGTGCCATGAATATCAAATTAATCAGGAAGGCTTCCACCATGATCTACTAAGTGGAAACCTTCAATGACTCTTGAGTACCTATAGGAAAAGTCCCACAACAATCTTTTACTAACTTCCTTTTGTTGTTGTTGTCACCTGGAGCTGGGCCATGAAAGTGTTCCTTTTTAGCCTAAGGATACATGCCTCGCACTAGTAATTAAGAGCACTCTTTTTCACATCTCAGCTCCCCATAGATTAGCACCTGTGTAATCTTGGGGAGGTTCCTCTGCCTTCTGACCATTCGCTCCTTCATCTGTAAACTGAGACAGGTAGTAAGATAGATTTCATAAGGTCATCTTAAGTAATGGAGGTAGGTGACCAACAGTTTGTATAGGACTGAGAGGCATCTTGATATGCAGGACTTTCAGGGCTAAAACAGGAAAACCTCACACATACTGCAATGAGTTGGTCACTCTACATGACATATTGCAAAGGAAATATTTGTGTGCTTGGCACATAATAAATAAAATGAGGAGTTTTCTTAAGGATCTGCTGTTGTTATTGCAGCAGCTGGGGTCACTGTGTGGCACAGGTTTGATCCCTGGCTTGGAAACTTCCACATGCTGCCAGCATAACCAAAAAAAGTAATAAATAAATAAGATGATAACAGTCATTATATGTATTTATTTCCTCTTTCCTAAGCATGCCTTGTATTCCTCTCTTCAAGCCTTTGTCCCTCCCTCCCCTGCCACCCAGTGCCCACCACTGGAATATCTTGTCCTTTGTCCCTTGTTTTTGAATTCCTGTTCATCTCATTTCCCTGACCAGATTGGGCACCAGTGAGGATGGGCCCCATCTTACTCAGTATTTTCTTCAGTTCTTGGCAGAGTGCCTGCCACATGGTCAGGAGGTGACCCACACATACATGTTTGTTGGTATATTAACCAATGTCCATTTTCATCTTAGGGAAAAAAAATTCACATGTGTAGCTATACCGAATGTGCAAAAAGCACACTTGCCCTGCAGGTGTTTGCTGCTGAAAAAGCAAACTCATTCCACAGTGGTAAAATCTAATATCAAAGTATCAAGTAATAAACTTATAGTTGCTATATAGTCACTTTCACAATTGCTATTGAATTGTTTCAAAATTTCCTCAGCCATCACACTTAGAAGGGAAAGACATATCATTCAGAGGAATCAGATTTTCTTTTTCCCTTGTAAAATAGCTCAAGGAGTTTTTGTTGGCATCATGAGAAGAAATTCTGACACTGTAGGGTCATGCTTTTGTAGTCAGTGGAATGTTTTAGAATGTTCTTTTTGGAAGAGGTTCTATTTCACTATTTCCTTTGTGTAAATATAACACTTAATTATCAACACAAAGAAACCATTCTTGAGAACTAAATTTCTTATTAACAATAGATTTGAAATGGACTTGAGTTTCAAAAGGGAACAGAAGAAATTGAGGACATGTATCTTTAAACAGTAATTACACAGTTGAAAATCATATACTGAACATAATTCTGCAGATTCAATTTACTCGTTATTGGAGGAAAGACAGAAGATTAATCCTATAAATTTAAAAGTGTCTGGATCTGTTTTTGTCAAAACTTGACTTAAAATGTGATACTTCAAATTTGGAAGTTATGTTCCTTATTCCACGGTTCAACTGGCTATTGTTTAGAAAGATAAGTCTACTTTTATGGTGACAGTCTCAGAAAAGTTTTAGAACAAACAATCCTTTTATTTTACTTATGTCTTTCCATCTATTACAATTGGATCCCTGTGGAATGCTGATTATTCAATTTTCAGAATCATGCTTATTATATTTTCCATCTCATTCCAGAGTTCATCAAATCTGAGCCCCAACCACAATATGTAGAAGCAATTTCAATTGTTTTCTCCCATTAAAGCAAGCATATGTTATTTTCCTCTGTTCCAGTTCTTAAAATAAAATTAGCATTAATAGGACCTTCAAATCTGAATCCAGAGTGACTGATAGGCTCAGAATGCAATTAGAGGGATAGCAATTCATTCCATCAGGCTTAGGGGAAGAGTTTAAGGTTGTAGTGGTCTTTGTCCTACTAGGGCAAGACAACTGGGCCAAACAGGCTTTCAAGGAGTCTTTAATACCAAACCTTTCCTCGAAGGAGACAAATAGCCACTATTTGTCTTGATTAGAGAATCTTCAGTAATCATCAGCCACAGAAGATCTAACTAAATAACCAGGGCCTTCTATGATCTGGAACAACCCTCCCATCCCATCCCCACCTTTGCCCAGCTACATACACATGTACCCATGCTCTATGTCAAGACAGAGAGGTAAGGCAGAGCAAATCAAATAAAACAAAAAATAAGAAAACCCCACATGTTAAAAAAGAACAAATTTCTGATACATAGACTGAATTAAACAGACATTTAGTTTAATTGACGCATTTTCCACATAAGATCTGGCAGGATTGAGTGTTTGACTAATAGCAAAAATGTGTTACAGACTAGTGGTTAAGAATATGGGCTTTAGGGATTTCCCTGGTGCCCTAGTGGTTAAGGACCTGGAATTGTCACTGCTGTGGCTCGGGTCATTCATTTCTGTGGCATGGGTTTGATCCCTGGCCCAGGAACTTTCACATGCTGTGGATGTGGGGAAAAAAAAAAAAGAATATGGGCTTTATAGTTGGAAGAAGACAAGTGCTGAACTAATTTGTTTGGTGGTCTTATGAACTAAGAAGTAGACTCTACATTCAAAGATTTAAACTGATTGCACATTTCTGCCATTGCTTTTTTTTTTAAACCTATTATTTGAAAAAGAATTCTTAACTTTTTAAAATTGTTTTCAAAATGGTAATTAATTACCTTGATTCCAGCTAATTCTATGCAACTATTATTTTCATTATTGCCTCCTCTTCCAGTTTGTGTTCGTCCACACAGTTACATTGATATGGTTGCAACCACAATTCCCATTATTATTTGGTAATTTTTCTCTCACTTGTACTTTAGCTTAAACATTTTCCATGTATCCAAATCTTTCTAATTATCATCTCAATGAATGCATTATCTTTCATCATAGTCCATACACTGTAATCTACTTAACAATTTCCAGAATGCTGAATATAGAGATTGCTTCCAATTTCTTCTTGCTAGTATTGATAACGTTGTTAATTAACATCTTTATGCATGCAGTCTTTCCCCCCCTAATGAGTTATTGACTTTTAATGGGAAGAAAAAAAAAAAGCCCTCGTGAATTTTGAAACTGACTGCCAGAGTCTGTGAAAAAATATTTGCATCCTTGAAATATGGCTGTGTGTAAGCTGCCGAGTTCCCTGTGGTTTTCCAGCTAGAGAGGAGGGCTTGGTACGCAGTTCTTATCAGCTTTTGAAGAGACTGGTGGAAACTGTCCAGTAGCAATGGGGCAAACCCATTTATTTTATTGTTCCTCCTTTTTCCTTCTTCTTTTTTCTTTTAAATGTTGTGTTACAGGAGCTTGAGGACAAAGTAACTAATTCATAGATGATTAGGACCTCATAAATGCCAGATCCAAGAGGCCAAGCTGAGTGACCATCCCCTCCCCAACATCTGTCCCTTACCAACCAGTGTTTTCATGTAACAGGGCCACTTGAATAACCAGGCATTCAATTTAAAACTCAACTCCAAAGGAAGGGGAGCCATTTCTGTTTAAATGTGGTACACCAGACACAGCAAATATGACACTCCAAATCAGAAAGAAGTGTGAAAAATTTCAGCCACACTTAGAAACACCATTTTTAACACTGTGACAAGTGGCTGATTTCAGGCACAGGGTAGATATTCTGGTGCATAAATCCCTAAAGTCTGTATTGTTTTAAACTAAAAATCAAAACAAATTGAGAGGTTTTCATTTTTTATGGGAAACCAGAGTTCTTACCAAATGCAAAAAAAAAAAAAATTCAAATTAAATTAAATTCAAGCCAGGAGTTATCTTATGGCATAGCCAGTTAAGGATCCAGCCATATCACTGCAGCAGCTTGGGTCACTGCTGTGACCTGGGTTCGATCCCTGGCCCGGGAACTTCTACATGCTACAGGCATGGCCAAAAAGAAAAGGGAAAAAAAATAAATTCAAGCCGCACCTGCAATAAAACTTTTAAAAGGGGAGACTTGAAGTCTGAAGCATCACCAGACTTGGGTGGCTGAGTAAGTGTAACCCGAAAATGTCTCACAAAGCAAAATTTAGGTCATTTTATTCATTGTGTTATGCAGGGAGTCACAGACCTCAGAAAAACACACTAATAAAACATCACGCTCAGCTTAATGGTCTCCCCTCTTTCGGCACCATAATGATAAATGAAATGCCATTAGCATAAAGCAAGTCCATTTCTTGTAGTCTGTAGAGCCCAGGACTGTGACAGAATTGGAATGCAGAGAATTGATTGTTCATAGTTCGAAGGAAAAATATACTGTGTTTCCTAACCACACCCCGAAGTCCAGATCGAAGTCCAAGCTCTGAGAATGATCGAGGTCCCCAGGCTGTGAACATGGAGTGCTCAGACCAAGGCACATGGACCAGAATGTTGCTTGGAAATATTTTTTAAAGTAGCATTTGGGAGAGACCAGAAAAACAGAAAGTTGGATGCACTTAGGGACCTCTCTCTTGCTCTGCAAACAGAACTTATTCAGTCATTACAGAAACACCTTGGTGTTATGTTCCTACCATGAGCCAGGTACTCTGCTGAGCCCAGGGCATACAGCTAGATATGATAGATAAGGTCCTGCTCTCCTGGAGCTTCCATCCTAGTGAGGAAGACATTATGATAAACAAGTTAAAAATGACACTGGTGTGGCACTTTTCACTGCCTGGAATTATTGAACAAGATAAGGAATTGGTAGGGTGGTTAGATTTAGAAAACAAAAATAAAGGACACCTAATTAAGTTTGAATTTCAAATAAACAGCAAATACATTTTTCAGCATAAGTATATCCTAAATATTGCATGGGATATACCTGGACTGAAATGTATTCATTATTTATGTGAAATTCAGGCTTAACTGGGTATTCAGTATTTATATGACAAGAAGCAGGTAGGAGGTAAATACAACAAGAAATAGAATGGTCAGGGAAAGTCTCTGTCTCAATACCTTTTCAAGTTGGAAGCAACCAGCCTTTTAAGTGTCTATGTGATAATAACAAATAGCCAACACACATATGGAACTTGCTTGTGTCAGGCACTGCTCTAGGTACTTTACACACAGTACCTTAGTTAATCTTCACAATACCATTTGACAGATAGGAAAACTGAGGAACAGACTAAGTCACCCAGGGTCACTTAGTAAGTCCACCATTGTAAACAATTATTTTTTAAATGATAATTTAGATGTAATGCTATTTTTTAAAAAATTAATTAGTTGATTTACAAATATTATGCAAGTTTCAGGTGTACAACATAGTGATTCACAATTTTGAAAGGTTATACTTCATTTATAGTTATTATAAAGTTGTCTATATTCCCCATGCTATATAATATATCCTTGTAGTTTATTTTATACATAGTAAATGCACTTCTTAATTTGCTACCCCCATATTGATCCTTCCTCTACCCTCTCCCACTGGAAACCACCAGTTTGTTCTCTGTATCTGTGAGTCTGATTCTTTTTTGTTTTATTCTCTAGGTTTTTTTTTTTAATTCCACATATAAGTGATATCATACAGTGTCCTTAAAATCAATCTATATCTATCTATCTATCTATCTATCTATCTATCTATCTATCTATCTATCTATCGTCTATCTATCTACTTATCTATCTATGGCACGTCTTTATCCATTTATTGATGGGCACTTAGGTTGCTTCCATATCTGGGTTAATGCTGCTATCAACATTGGGGGTGCATGTATCTTTCCAAATTCATTTTGTTTGGATATATACCAAGGGGTGACTGCTGAATCATGTGGTAGCTCTATTTTTAGTTTTTGAGGAACCTCCACAGTGGCTATATCAATTTACATTCCACCAAGGCTTGTTCCCTTTCCTCCACATCCTCACCAACATTTCTTATGTGTGATGTTTTGATGATAGCCCTTCTGACAGATGTGAGGTGGTATTTCATTGTGGTTTTGGTTTGCATTTCAATGATGATTAGCAATGTTGAGTACTTTTTACATGACTGTAGGCCATTTGTATATCTTCTTTGGAAAAATGTCTATTCAGATCTTCTGCACATTTTTTTTTAATTGAGCTGTGTTTTTGATGTTTAGTTGTATGAGCTATATATATATTTTGGATATTAACTCCTTATCAGATGTATCACATGTAAATATTTTCTCCCATTCAGTATGTTGTCTTTTGGTTTCCTTTGCTGTGTGAAAGCATTTAAGTTTAATTAAGTCCTGTTTATTTATTTGTTTTGTTTTTGTTTCCTTTGCCTTAAGGGACAAATTCAAAAAAATATTGCTATGATTTACATCAAAGAGTGTTCTGCCTGTGTTTTCTTTTAGGAGTTTTATGGTTTCCAGGCTTGCATTTAGGTCTTTAATCCTTTTTGAATTTATTTTTTATATATGGTATTAGGAAATGTTCTAGGAATAAATCAACTTAAAGAGGTAAAAGACCTCTTGGAAAACTATAAGACATTGATGAAATAAATTGAAGATGACATAAACGTGGAAAGATATACTTTGTTATAGATTGGAAAAATTCATATTGTTAAAATGACCATATTCCTCAAGGCAGTTTACAGATTAAATACAGTCCCTATCAAAATACTAATGACATTTTTCACAGAACTAGAACAAATAATTTTAAAATTTATGTGGAAAGACAAGAGATCCCAAATAGCCAAAACAATCTGGAGAAAGAACAGAGCTGGAGTTATCATGTTCCTGGACTTAAGACCATACTGCAAAGCTACAGTAACCAAAACAGTATGACACTTGTACAAAACCAGACATATAGATCAATGGAACAGAATAGAGAGCCCAGAAATAAACCCACACACATATTGTCAATTAATCTATGACAAAGGAAGCAAGAATATACAATGGAAAATAGTCTCTTCAGTAAGTGATGCTGCAGAAACTGGACAGCTACATGTAAAAGGATAAAATTGGAAGCATTTCATTTTACCAAAATCATGGCAGTTTCTCAATACACTCTGTTGTTCCAGCAAGCTATGAAAGAAAGTGTCTTCTTCCCTATCAATACACACTTTGTCTTCCTGCTTCTAACATCTATGGGGTTATTTAAAATAAGTTTCATATGCATTTTTATTGGAATACCACCTAAACCCTATGAATTAAACTTTGTCATTTTCTTCATCCTACAAATGAAGAAACTGAGACTTGGAGAAGTTAACTTACGCAAGTGATCATGATCCCGTGGTAACAGCAATAGAACCAAGGCTTGGCTTTAGATCTGTAAGGACATCCTCATGGTACCCAGCCTGCATCTAGCAGGTACTCAATAAATACAAGTTGAATTGCACTGAAAATAATGTGCTTGTAGTGTAAACACCTGACAATTAGCTTTTTCGATTATAATGTAAGTGCATGACATCAAGCTTTTGATTGCCAATCATCCACTTCAAAGACATCCATCTGGAATAAACACATTGCCACCTATGCAAATAAATAAAAAGCCAGGCTACCCCACCTGTGATGTTCCCCTTTTGGAGAGCCCTGGTTGACCTAGAGAAGTGACCATTAGATGCCAATAAGAGCAGGACATTTTCTCTCTCTACCCATGACCACTGTATGGCCCTGGACCTCCAGGACTTGTGCGTTATAAACCTTTTCACAGTTTCCTGATGGTTGTTGCTGAGGTGTATCTTGTGATCAAAATAAGAACCACAAGTGCCCATCCAGCCATAACACTGGCTCTGGTTGGGGAGGGGTCTGTGAGGGCTCCCCAAGTAGTTCAGTGTTCAGGTAAGTGCATTTCTAGTCCATAGCATCACTATCAGTAGGCAGAGATTAACACAAAACAGTGCTCCAAAAGCCTTTCACCCTGTGTCCTCTTTGCAGAAAGGGTCAGTATATACCCTGAATATGGTGTTAGGCCCCTTGAAGACTGGTTGCTCAAATGACCTCACAAACTCAGATGCAGCTGGTCCAGAGGACTAGATGCTCAGACCTCCCATGTTAGAGCAGCAGTGGTACTACTACTAGTTTTCTACTCACGTGATTATGTAATCCCCTGCCCTTTCTCAACCAAATGATTTTAGGGTGAGTTATGGTGCCAAGAAAAGCATCTGGATGTGAGGCTGAATTTATGTCCCTCTTCAGCCCAGTTCCTATGGTGGTGAAATTTGTTATGACCGTGGCCCTTTCCTATCTGCCTCCATAGATGTCAGCCTTGGTCTCATATGAGATGAGTTAGCTTTTTGATCATTGAGGAAAATGCACCTGACTTGATGTGGCCTTTATATGTAAACCCTTTCTTGAAGAAGAGCTATTTTCATTGCTTCCATATTGGATTGAGTCAGGGGCTGGATTTCTTTTCCTCAAGGGCCCGCTGTGACTTCAGCAACCTAAGGAAGTCTCCTCTCCACCCCACTCCCACCCCCCACACAATAGTACTGATCTTGGCCAGATTTTTGATGAATGAAAAGCCTGAGGGAAGCTTGCAGAATGAGTGGGACAGAACATGGGGCCAGGGCCTTTAGAGGGGGTAGGATGAGTGATGGAAAATCAGAGATAGTAAGATGGGGATAAAAATCCAAAGTCCCCATCTTTGCCTGCCCTACCCTTACCTGCCTCATCTCTAAATCCTAGGGGTTGAATTGCAAAGTGTGGGATCCTTTAGTACAAGAATCACAAAAATAATTGCTTTCTCTTGTGCAGATTCTGTTCCATTGATCACCTGGCCTGGTCTCCACAAAAGCTCTGGAGTGAGTAGGAGTGGGCTGCTGACTCCACAACCACATGAGATGAGGATTCTAAGGGACAGGGAAGTCACCAGACTTGCCCAAGGCCTTTCAGCAAGCAAACTGCAGACAGTGCTCAAAGGTAAGTGTTCTGACTCCCAGTCCAATGCTATTCATTTCTACTTTAACGGTTGAGCACAGGTGTGTAGACAGGTGCCAACTATTTCTAGTCACATCCTCACACCTGCTCCACAGAACCACCAGGCACTCCCCAAAGGCATACCTTTCTCCCATTCATGAGTTCTCTGTGCAAATGGCACCATACTCTCCCACAACTTACCCCCCACCTTTCCTGCTTCCAGCCCCAGTCTTGGATTTTGAAGCCATTATGATACCTACATTCCAGAAAGCTTGACAAATCAGCCCCAGGGTGGCAGTCTGGGTTACATCTTCCTCATGAAAACTCCCCACTCATGCTATGATCTGCAGTACGATGGACACCTCTTTTCTATAGTGATAGTGGACAGAAAGGCCAGATGCTTGATGAATGGTGGGCATCTCTTGTAGAAGGCAAAGGCTGTTGGCTGCGTCTCCTTTGAATGTTTTTCCTATTGACATAGAAAAGCAGTGGGGGCTGAAAATGCAAACATTTGGAGTGTGAGCCATAAGCCAGCACAGAAAAGAGAGACAGGGGTTTGAGGTCATGTTCAGGCATTTGTCACAAATATGAAATGTCAGATAACACTGTGTTAGCTGCTGAGGGCAGAGGGAGGGAAAGTGAGGTGCATCAGAACATCATGACGATGGAAAAAGCATTATCTTTAGAGTAGCAAAGATTTAGGCTTGAGTTGAGGCTTTGCAGCATACTGGCTGCATCATGCAAATCACCTAACTTCTCTCAGTTGGGCTTATCCTCATTTTACAGGTAATTGTTATGGAGATTAATTCATTCAGCAAATACATTGAGTGTCTACTTAGTGTCAGGCTCTGCTCCAGGTAGTGAATGAAATACAAAGAGAAGTCACCTCCTTTAGAGAGCTTACATTCTAGACAGAAGAGAGACAGACCAAAGAAAAACAGGTGATTACCAGACATTGATGAAATATGAAAATTAAAAGGCTAATGTGATAGAGAATGGCTGGGAGGAGATTGGACTTCTCTGAGGAGTTGATGTTCAGAAGGCTTCCATCCATGCTGAGATCTGGAGAAAAGGTCCCTAGACAGAGTCAACAGCTAATGCAAAGACTCTGAGGCTGCAGAAGCCTTGGAGGGAGGGGGTGGCAGGAGCAGGGTGCTGGGGCATGAGGTCAGAGCAAAAGGTTTGGACTGGATTCTGAGTGTAACTTGAGCCGTTGGAGGATCTTGACCAGGACCTTAACCTTATCTGATTTGCATTTTTAAAAAGCACTCTATGGCCACTGTGACATAGGTCATAAGGAACAGAAGCAAAGATCCTGACTGGGAGGCCCTGCATGGCGACTTGGATGAATGTAGTTGTAAAGATGGAAAGAAATGGATAGATGGGGGATCACACTTTAAAGGTCAAGTCCCTAGAACATGCTGATGGATTGGATGTGATGGTTGAAGGCAGAGAAATCAAGGATGGAATCTGAGATTTTTAACTTAAACAATCAACAGTTGATGATGCCATGTGTTGAGGAGGAAATAAAATAATGTAGGTAAAGTCCCAAGAGTGTTTAATGTAGTAGGTGCCTCAGTTAATGTCTGTGTGGGTACACTGAGAGTGGGCTGAGTATCAGGGGCAGGGAAGAGACCAGACACACCTGAAAAGAAAAGCTGCACGAGTGCCACTAGACTGCATGTTGAAACACCTGCTTAGGCTGGCTGCATGTTCCCACTAGTTACCACAGCCGGGCTCTATTCCCTAAAGCTCAGGACTTTGGGCAAGTTTCTATGGGGTATTGGGAAATGCCTTGATCTGTGAGAATTAGTATGACAGAGGGGAGTTTTCTAGAGTTAAGGGTCCAGCAGAAGATAGCCATGCACATAAATGTCAGGAGGAGGTTTTCTCAAGTACAGAACAGACAATCCCTGCACCTAGATGGCCAATACCACACCCTTCTAGTGGCAATAGAAAAATGCTGAGCAAGGGAATAAGGCAGTTACATGACTCTGGCTCGTAGTTCCAGGTCCTTCTTCCATTCAAGCCCTGCTTTGAGGTGCAGCAGAACAGCTGGCGGCGGGGTGGGGTGGGGTGGAGGGCAGATTAGAATTGGAGTTCTGGACTCATCGGGAGAGACTGACTTTCCAGTTCCAGCTCTGTTCTGTGCTGGGCAAAGTATACATTTATAGCTTTTCTCACATTCAGGCTTTACTTCAACACTGTGAGATGAATGCTATTATCCTCGATTTAGTAATAAACAAACTAAGCCTCAGAGAGGTCAGCTTGTTCAGCCAAGGTCACACAGTGTGAGCGTATGGTTTCACTCTCTGGAGTTTCCACCAGATCATCCTGTCTTATTCCTTCCTGAATCCCCGCTGTCTTGCACACAGCGGGGGCTCCGTAAACATTTGTTCAATGGATGAACAGTGGCCCCAAAGCTTGTGTTTAATCATGAAGCCACACCATTCCCTTTGAAGTGTAGATTGAAAATCTGCCATCACCCCAAGTTTCTCTATGTGGTAAAGAGAAAAAAATCTGCTCCTGGGAAGTCCAGCTCCCGAGGTTTAGAAATGCTTGGCAAGACAGTCTGCCTTGGGGCTCATTCCCACTGGTCCTCACCAGGTGAGTCACTCAGGACGATGAGGTCTTAGTAGAAAGGCAGGCTGGGCTCACTAGTTCCCAGAACTCACCAGGGGATTGGCACCTGCAGCCCTGGTGTTTATGTTCGGATTAGATTTGATGGCATGTTGAATTGGCGACTAATTACAGCATGCCCAAATAAGGTACTTTAATTATAGCTTCTTTAATTCCAATGAGAGCTCCACTTGGAAGATGGAAAATGGATGAATCAGATCCAGATCTGCTTGCTCTGATACCTAAGCATGGCTTCGAAAATGAATTACCAGGAAAGCTTGTGGTTTATTCCGCTAGCTTTGTAACTGCTGGGGAAGCTTCCCAAGGGAGGGATGGGTTGTAGTCTTTGCAGCCTGATTACTAAAGCTGGTGGCCCCGCCAACTCTGGGGACACACATGGGTGTGCTGGGGGCTGACCCTGGCTGGGTTCAGCCTTCCGGCTTTTGTTCTTTTCTGTGGAACAGCTGCCCAGCTGTCATGGGTATTTCTGTAGGGCTCTGCTTAGTCAGCTCGAAAAGGCATACTCTGATTGGGATGTTTTCTGTTGGAAGTCATTACTGATTCAGCTACCTCTTGAAATGTACAGATCCAATTCTGAGCTTTTTGAATGGAACCTTCCTGGCTTCTACAGGATTTTTGACCAGTTTTCTGTATTTATGTAACAGGATTCCTCTTGTCCCCCAGATGCTAGGCTATACATGTTGTAGGGAAAACCAGGTCAGTTTGGTAGTGAAGTGTAAGTGTTGGTAAATATCTTACTTAAACCAATTTTTTTTTTTTTTAGGGCCACACCTGCAGCATATGTAAGTTCCCAGGGTAGGGGTCAAATGGGAGCCACAGCCATGGCCTCAGCAATGCAGAATCTGAGCTGCATCTTCAACCTACACCACAGCTCAGGGTGGATCCTTAACCTACTGATCAAGGCCAGAGTTTGAATCCACATCCTCATGGATACTAGTTGGGTTTGAATGGGAACCCCCTAAATCACTTATAATTCTTTCTATCTGCAAGATGAATTTAGAAAGGCAATTTATCTTAGCCACCTCTTTTTTTTTTCTTTTTTCTTTTTTTTTCTTTATTTCCATAGCGGCCTTAAGGCCTGAATTCAGTTACTTTCAGATTTCCACTGAAGATAAAAAACTCTTTCCATAGGCCTGGTCCCTTCTTGTCCCCTGCCCTTTAATGTAAGATTTCCTCCAAAGCAGAATTAGTCTGGAGTTCTCTTGGGACTTTTCTATTTGTGGCTGTGATTGTAAGGCCAATAATGAGAAAACCGTACAACAATGTCAGACAATTTCATGTAAGTGATCTCACTTACTCCTTATAGCCAGCTTGGAAAGGCAGACAAGGCAGCTATTGATATTTTCTAGCTCAGCTGAACTCAGAGAGTTGAAATCAAGGCCATATCATCCAGCCAAGACACAGGTCTGCATTATCTGATGCTATCCCCCAGATTCTTTTCTACGGTGCCTGTCAACACCTTGTTTTACAGCAGCCCACAGACTATGTGTTCCCCAAGCCAATGTTCAGGGAAGGTCTCCAGCCGATCCTTTGTGTTTCATTTCCAAATATGTATCTTGGGTTAGAACCTAGACTGATTTAAATGAACAAATATCTATGAAGTGCCTGTGTGTACCTGGCTCTATAGTAGCATGGTGGCATTCGGGGTATAGAGAGATAGCTGAAAGAGTGGAAAACATACCATCTATGGATTTAGATTCTGGGTGGACCTAATTCAAATCACAGCTCTTCCAGGGGCTTTGAACAAGTTACTTAAACATTCAAAACCTCATGATTAAATGAGATAATGTGAAGTGGCCAGAACCTCAAAAGTGCTAAAATTAATGGTAGTTTTGCTTTATGTACCTCATCTCTTTAATTATACAACATTCCTCATGAGGTAGAAACTATTCTTATCCCCATTTTATAGATTGGTAAACTGAGGTGATTGGCCAGTGTTTATACAACTGCATTTCACACCCAGACACAGCTGGTGCTTTTAATCCTTGTCACGAACTGCTTCTCATGTCCTCTAGCTGCTTCTTGAAGGCATCTGACATCGTAGCATGAGCTGGATTGGGGGTGGGGATCTCTGTCATCTAGACTCAGTCCTGCCTTGTACTGGTTGAGAATTAAGGGCAAAGAAAAGAAACAATGTTTACCACATTCACATACTCCTGTTTATCAAGTGCACACACTGATGCTGATGTAGTTGGTCCTCCATATCTGCAGATTTTTAATCAACCAGCCATGGATTGAAACATTGTCAACCAGCCACCGATTGAAAATATTAAAGAAACAAAAGTCCAGAAAGTTCCAAAAAGCTAAACTTGAAATTACTGCACACTGGCAACAATTTACAAAGCATTTACATTGTATTTACAACAATTTACATAGCATTTACATTGTCTTGGGTATTATAAGTAATCAAGAGAAAATTTAAACTAAACTGGTAGGTTTTATGCAAATACTAGACCATTTTATACAAAGGACTTGAGCATCTGAGGGTTTTGGTATCTGAGTGGGGTCCTGGAACCAGTCCCCCACAGATACCAAGGGAAGACTGAATAATGATTAAAACACAGATTCAGTTGAAAACAGGCCTGAATTCAGAGCTCCTTTTGTTGTTAGGTGTCTTTCAAGTAACAGGCTCTGAAACCCGACTATCTCTTGAGGGGATGGTTAAAAAATTTGACATTAAAAACCAGGCCCTCTCACTAAGAAAGACTGAGAACCACTGCCCTGGGGCACTTCTTTTCCAGTTGAAGGATGTAGCCAGGGAGCTGTTATCTTTTGGGAGAATCACAGGTGCTTTTGAGAAACTGATGAAATACAGTTATTCTCTCCACTCACACTCACACAAAAAAGGCTATATGCACACACCCATCACAGCTTTGTGTACAATTTCAGGTAGCTCACAGATATCCTCTTCCCCCTCCCCACCCCACCCTACCCCCACACACTCCCCAGGCCATTTCTAGATGGGAATTTGGAGCCCATATGTCTGGAGTTGAATCTGAGTTATCATTGCCTTAACTTGCCTGACGTTCAGCAACCTCATCTGTCAACCTGGGTAGGAGTGAGGATGAAAGGAAGTGACCCCAAAGTAGAGCCCGAAGCTCCTTACCTGTTCAGGATCCACCCTCCCAGTCATCCCACACCTCCCCTGCCCCACCAGCTCCAGATAGGAAAACAGTCAGATAACTAAGCCAAAGGGCCACTGCCAAGGGGAGGGAGATAGCCACCCTCAAATGAGCTCCTGCTCCCAGAGTAAGTGCCATTTAACTGCACACTTTATAGGCTTTTTCATTACCCTCAATAACACACACTTTGTGGTGCCCTTGAGTGAGTGCAGGCAGAGCTCTTAGAGAGACTTGCAAATGTTAATGGCTCCTCAGACTAGCTTCCCTCTGATTAATTGCTGGTGGGGATTGATGAGCCAGCAGGTTTCCCATCATTCTGCACATCTAACCGTACTTGCTCCTGCCCATTTCCACTGAGGCAGGGAGGCTGCCCACCCAGTCCCACAGGCTGCCCTTTGATTTAGAGCCTAGGAGGGCACTTGGCATGGGAGAGTGAGGGACAGATCTCCACCTGGGGACTCTGAGGGCTTTAATACCTTCCCATAAAAACTGTGGTCTGTGAGCCAGCAGCATAACCAGCCATAGAGGCTTATTAGAAATGCAGAATCTTGGGTCCCACTCCAGACTTAGTATTTGCGCCTAATAAGATCCCTGGGGTGATTCGTGTATGTGGGGAAACTTGGGGACCATTGAGGAGCAGTGCTGTAATAATGGAAGTCCCCCACATACTTCCCAGGCACTTGGTGAACTTCAAGTGCCCCTTGGGAAAGATTGGACTCTAAAAATAATGCAGTAGGAATAATGAGTATTAACCAGTTTCCCGCATTAATGCTTCACATCCACAAAGTGCTTGGGTGGATGCAGAGCTGACTGTTACCTCCTTTTATTACATCTCCATCCTCTTTGCTAAAATCCATCCTACTTCTATTTTCCTGGGTGACATCTGTTTTAAGAAGAAAACAGTTCTGGAGTTCCCACTGTGGCTCAGCAGGGTAAGGACTCCCCAAGGTTTTCTCTGTGAGAATGCAGTTCAGTCCTTGGCTTCATTCAGTGGTTTAAGGTTCTGGCGTTACCACAAGGTGCAGGTGTAGGGCAAAGATGCAGCTTGGCCATATGCTGCTGATGTGGGCATTAAAAAAAAAAAAAAAAAAGTAAAGGGAATAGAAGAGAGGAAGAAAAGAAAAGAAGTTGTGAGTTTGAATCCAGGCTCTGTCATTCACTGATTCCATAATCTTTTGTCAGCAACCTTATCCCTACAAATCTCCAGATTCTCATCTATAAAATGCGGATGATGATAATTACCTTCTTAAGGGCAGAACTATTATTAGGATGAACCAGGACAATGCACATATGACCCAGCTCAACACCTGGCCTCTGGCGAATCCTTGATAAATGGCAGTTCCTTGGCTTTGTTTCTCCTGTTGCTACTCTTATGGTAAATTCCCACAAGACCCAGCTCTGCAAGGGCAAGAGCTGAGGTTGTCTTCTAACTGCCCAGCATGGGGTAGGATTCTTAAAATGGAAGGGATGTTTGATCTTTGCAACAGCCAGCAGTATTTTCTCCATGATAAGCCTTAATAATAATAAGAAACCTGATAACTAAGTTTTACTTCTCCCAGTTGGTAGACAATAGCCTGGAGGTTCTGGGATGGTGGGAAATTTGCCTGTGGTCACAAAATTCATTACCATCTCAGGTCACATGTTCCCCCTTAATTCTTTAAGGAAAAGGATTTCTTACCATCTACCTACCCTAAGTCCAACTTGCTCCCTGAAAGCCTATTTTTACAGAATATTAGTTCCCCAATTCTAGTCTTTGACCCGCTGCTTGCACCTAGCACCCATCTGAATACCACCCATGCTATTTATCTTCTATTTTACCACATCAGTTCACTTTTTCACTTCAACAAATATATTTTTAAATGGAATAATGGAGGCCTAGCATCGCTTTCCAATAACAGAAAGTAGCAATGACAATAAATACAGTGCAAACAAAACCATGTTCTTTAATTCTAGGCAGACACCATTGCCTGCAGAAGACTGTGCCTGAGGGCAGCCTTCGTTTTCTTCCTCCAAAGTGAGATGAACAAGTGATGGTTAGTGCCTGTATGTTCCTGACATCAGTTTCTTTTTGACATAGTTAGAAGGATTAAACAACAAAGAACAAAGCAATGAAGAGGAAATGCACTTATCACCATGTGATTCAGTGCTATTTAATGCTCTAAAGGTATCAATAAATCATTTCATATGTCCCAGGAGTTCCATTCCCTGTGAACACCATGCTATTAGATGCTGTTACCCAATAGCATCTATTGTTATCCAGTAGTGTCTAATGGCATCAAGACAGGTATGTCTAGATTCCCCAAGTCTGTCTAGCACACAAGGACCATGGACTCTGGAGCCAAATGCCTGGTCTTGTATTGCAGTTTGGGTACTTACTAACCATTCACCTCAGAGATGTTACTTTATCTCTTTTGCCTCAGTTTTCTCATCTGTAAAAAGAGGACACTCATAGTAATTATCTCAAATAACTGTTGTGAGGATTAGATACACAGTGAAGCCCTTAAAATAATGCCTGGCATGTAGTAAGTGCCATATAAATAAATACTAGTTCTACCATTAGTGCAAGTTTGTGTGCCCAGCACCCAGTGAGGCCAAAAAGAAACTTTGGAGTTTGGAGCAGAGAAAGGCTTATTGCGGGCCGTGCAAAGGGGTGGGTGACTTGTGTCCACCAAATATCCCTAACTCCTGGAGCCAAATTTGTAAAGCATTTTTTTTTTAAAGCCAAATAAGGGAGGCAGGATTGCAGGGTAAGTGATCAACAAGCACAATTGTCTGATTGGCTGATGCAGAAATAACAATCCTTAGGCTCCTAGTCAGGGAAGGGGAGAGTTGTGTGCTCATGGTCAAGTAGTTAACATCTTCCATTTGGTTGGGGAGAATTCTCACACTTGTAAATCAACTCAGGAAGTGGGCATCAGTGTTACTTAGGTACTTCAGAGAGGAGCTAAAGCAGGGGACAGGAAAGGGCCTGCCTAGGGAAAACATTAAGTCAGTCCTTGCCTATGACTCATGCAGTAAGTCTTCAGCTGTTCAAGGAGTACTATCCAGGTCCCTTTCTTTCCTGAATCCCTAGGCTAATGGATCTCAATGCCAGAATCTTCTCAAAGGAGAATGAAGGAGCTGGGAGGGAAGAGCTCTAAAGGATGGGGACATTTCTCTGGGGGGAGCCTGCATTTGTGTGGCTCCTGCTTTGTGCCAGGCACTTTGACACGCCACCTAGATGATCTCTCCCATAAACCTGGAGTTGGTGCTGTTCTTCAAATATTTCCTGTTCCCTGCCTTCCTCAAACAGGCTAAGAAATTAGGTGTAGCCATGTGAACGTGATTTTCTGTGAGCTGTGAAATGTAAGTAATGAAAGGCAGAGCAGACAGAAACTTTCAGAGCTAGTGGGTGAGTTGCCACATCCCCTTTTTTCCTACTTCAATAATCAGGGGAATATGGGGTTCTGGGGTAAGTGTGACATGAGTGAGAGCTCCCAGCCAACACATGATGGAAAGTGTGGCAGAGAAAAAAAAAAAAAGCTTTGTTGCTAAAGCCATTAAAATTTTAATACTCCAGCAAAACCTACCCTATACTGGCTGAGACAGACCCCCAGTGCTGACACAACTAGCAAGAATTTTTGCATCTAGCGGGAATTTGCTGCCCTTGAGTTCAAACTAGAGCCTGAGTCCAGGCTTCAGTTGGGGGAAGGGCGGGGCATGTAGCACCCGTAACCACCCCCACTGTACTCCGTCTCACTTCTCCCCTGATCAGGATCTAATAAAGAGATCAAGGAACTTGGGCTCACAGTCCTTCCTTGGGTGCCATCTTCCTGCAGAAGCTTGAGAAACACTTTCCCCTCTGGGTCTGTTTCTTTCTGAACCTCTGATTCTTGATAAAGCTCAGGGGAAAATAGAATCCCACAGCCATTGTCTTAGGCTCCTGTTTGCTCTCTGAATCTCCCTTACTTCCCCTCTTGTGCTCAAAACATTCCAGAGACGGGAAATTTACCAGCCTCATCATTAATGAACATGAATCTAGGCAACGTGACATGAGACTTCCCATGCTATTGGACTGAGCACTTGACTTACCTGAAAGGTGAATGACTTTGAAGATCCTTCTTTTGTAGGTTGACAGTATAATTTATCATCCTAACCAGGACATGTTCAAGAATAAAAGGAGATAATAGTAAAAATTATACTGGAACAAGAGTTTTAAAATAGAATGGATGGTCACTTGGCTTCTATGATTCTATGGCCACCAACAAATGGCCCAAATTAAATTCCATGGGGTAGGACTGAGTCCTATCTCTGGTAACTCACCCTGACTTTTGGTCTACCCTTCCCCCAAACTCTTGACAACCAATCTTCTTTGGATCATGCCCTGTTCTCTAACCAACTCTCCTGTGAGACTTTAGGCCAGAGCCATTTTAGAGGGAAAGCATGTACATATAGCTTGTGTGTATCACTTCAAGCAGTTTACCCCATAGATGCTTCATATTCCTAACTACTGTCTTGAGCAGATACATATTTAATGCCTTCTGATGGAGACACAGATGTAAATTGTTCAACCCTTCCTGGAGCTATACAGCGTCGCAAGGTCCCAGCACAGTTGCTGTTAGAATTACTGGAACGCCTGAAGCTACACTCAGTGTCCCCATAAGACCCAGACTCTCAGGAAACTTACTCACGAGGTAATAGAGAGGCAGGGCTTATTAAGTTTCCCTCTGCAGGCTGGTTGATTGCAATTCTGCCTTGGGCATGGGCTTATTTGCATAGTTGATTTATAGCTTTAATTTGAATATTATAGTTACTTCCCATAAACCATTGCTTTGGTCTCTCTTTGGGTTTTTCTTTTAAACACCCACTCGATACCACATAGAACCCAATGAGGCCGGAAGCCTCTACTGTGAGAGGATTTACATTCCTCCGTCCACTGGGGCAGAGGAATATAGAAGGTAGAGAGTGGAAAATGAACAAACTGTTAAATTTCAGAAATGCTTGATTCCTACTCCAGGACAATCTGCCAGTTATACACAAAGTTAAGCACACTCAGCTTCAAGAATCTTTGATAGTTATGGTTTGTTTTTATTGTTGCTTCTCTAAGGGACATTTTCTCTTAAAGGTGCCTCTTCTTTCTTTTCTTTGTTTCCAAAAAATAGCTAAAATTTCCTGAATGCATTCTGTATGCTAAGCACCAAATTGCTTAATCAGATTACAGTAGTGCAAAAGGCAAGCTGGTCCTGGCCCTCAGAGAGATTATACTCCTGTCAGACAAGACAGATGTCAAAGAAACACATTTCATTAATTAATTATGTATCCCAAAGATGACTACTTTTCCCACTCTTTAAGAGGTCTGAGCCTCAGTATATGTGTGTGTGTGTGTATATACACATATATATGTATGTATGTATATATACACATATATGTATGTATGTATACATATGTATGTGTGTATGTGTGTGTGTGTATATATATATATATATATATACGTGTGTGTGTGTGTGGTGTGTGTATTTGTGTGTATCAGATGATAATCAAAGGGAGGTTTTGATCTTACATCTCTTCTATGTTGGGCACTTGGAAGCTGTTCTTTAACCTAAGATACTCTGCTTGGTTTCTCCTGTGGCCCCTGCTCAATTTACAGTTCTCCTCTGGAACTTTGGGGTCTTATCCATAGGAATCTCTGCCCTCGTAATGTGTATCAGAGACCAAAGTATCCTTTGCATTTATTGTAGAGTCTTTTCAATCTTCCAGTTAATGTTGGTATGGAGTTTTTACTGAAGATTTTACTGAAAATCTATTTTTTAGATGATAAAAAATATGGTAGGATGGCTACCATGATAAAATTTTAATATGTTTTAGATAATAAATATGGTAGGATGGCTTGTGACAGATCAATACATTCACCAAGAATGGTGGGAAAAGTTGGACACACATTTTAAATATAATCTATTTGAAAGCACCAAGGAAAGTCTAAGCTTACAAGAACTTGAGAGGTTAAGATGCAGGAATGTGAGTCTGACATAGTTATTCCCTTGAGGCATTTACCATTTTTTTAAAGCTATAGAGAGAGAGCATAAAGACAGAAGAATGAGCTGAAAAAAGAAGTGGCACTTTCAGCAATTTAACATTACAGAAGATATAAAAAATTGAAATTCAAGACCTCTAAGGTTGAGGAATCACGGAAAATACCCAAAGCCCTAGGTAGGACTCTTTAAGAACCACAAAGTAAAAGCAGCATTGAATCAAAGCTAGACCAAGCCTTCCAAAGTCTAAAACTGAGCCTCAGGGAAACAAATTCCCTCATTGGTTCTGCCCCCACATGCCAGGAGGTTCGAGCTACCTGCCAGGAAGTTAGGTTGAATATATTCTCAGTTGGTAAACTGGAAGGAATTTGAATAGAAAGCATCCATTCAGAGCATAAATAAAGCATAACAATGGAATAAGAGACATAGAGGGCATGGCATATGGTCTAACACTCATGTAATTAAATGCACAAAAGGGCAGGGAGGACAAATAGTGGCAGAAATAATATTTAAAGAGAGAGTGACAGAGAATTTATCAAAGTTTATGAAAGACATTGAGCCATAGTTTCAAGAATCTCTACTAACCTCAAGCATGATAAAATTAAATGAAAGCACGTGTTTTAGATACAGAAAAAGGTAAATAAAACTGCTGAAAACCAAAGGAAACAGAAAATATTAAATGTGATCAGGCAAAAAAAATTACCTTTTAGGATCAATAATGTGTGACAGCTAATGTCTCTACTGAAACAAGGGAAGATCCCCAGTGTTATTTCTTCTAGAACATATTCCTCTACTCTCTCATTTTTTTCCAAATTTCTATTTGTATTTTTTATGTATGTGGGAGGTTGGTTATGTTTCTTGACCTTGGAGAAGTGACTCTCTGTAGGGATGTCCTGTGTGTCCCAGCAGTACACTCCCCTCTCATCCATCACCCAGTGGCCAGCAAGATAGGTTCTGATCTGTATTTGTAGACTGGGTTCTGCAGGCTGCTTGATTGTAGTTTTCTTGCTTCTGGTGTCTGCCCCCTGCTGGGTGAGGCTGGCCTAGAAGCTTGTGCAGGCTTCCTGGTGAGAGGGGCTAGTGCCTGCCCACTAGTGGGTGGAGCTGGGTCTGGGCCTTTTGGCAGTCAGGCTTAAGAGACCTGTCTGGATGCACCTGTGGAAAGGAAGTCTTTAAGCAGCATGCCTGTGGGGGTTGGGGAGGGGAACTGTGTTTCCACCCAATCAGTGGTTTAGCCTGAGGTTTCCCAGTACCAGAGCCTGTGGGGGCAGGTCCTGGCACCAAAATGGCGGCCTCTGAGACCATTCAGACTGATGATTATTTCCCAGTACCTCTGCCACCAGTGTCCTTGTCCCCACAGTGAGCCACCGCTGGCCCCAGCCTCCTCAGGAGAAACTCCAAGACCAGCAGGTAGGTCTGGCTCAGGTTCCTGTGAAGTTACTGCTTTTGTCCTGGGTCCCCCGGTGAATGCAAGACCTTGTATGCACCTTCCAGGAATGGAGTCTGTTTTTCCCAATCTTGTGGCTCTCCTCCACTCAAGCCCAGTTCGCCTTCAAAACTGAAGGCTCTGGGCTCCTCCTCCTGATGCCAGACCTCAGGCTAGGGAGCCTGACGTGGGGTTCAGAATGCTCTCTCTTGTGGATATGATTGTTCTCCAGCTTGTTGGATTGCCCACCTGGGGATTATGGGGCTTGATCGTATTGGGAGTGTGCCTCTCTTACTGTCTCATTGGGTTTCTTCTTTATGTCCTTGGAGGTAAAATATCTTTTCTGGTGGGTTCCAGTTGTTTTAATCAATGTTTTTCTTAGCAGTTAATTGTGATTTTGGTGTGCTCATGAGAGGAGTTGAGCTCGTTGCTGAAACTTGGCCTCTGTGCACTGGTGCTGAATAGAAACACGGAGACAAGAGTTTGGGGTGAAGGAGAAAAAGATAGCTTTTATTGCTCTGCCAGGCAAAGGGGGCCACAGCAGGCTAATCTTTAAAGACTGTGTCCACCATTGGGAAGAACTGTGGGGAGTTTTATAGTAAAAAGGAGAAAAACAGGCTTTCAGATAGGAACCAGGATTGGGGCAAACACGCATTCTTTCTTTGGGTGAATAGTAGTCGTCAAAACTGGCATCAGATCTTGGCATGATCCTGGTGGTGTTCTTCTGGGTTATTGCCTAGAACAACAGTACTTGAGAAAATGGCATATTGATCAGAGATTAGAACAAACTAGGAAAATCCCTGAAAAACATCCTGTGCTAATAATCTTTTCACCACCCGCAACTGTGCTCAGCATGCCTCATCTTCAGCTTACCGGTGATTGTGTTTAGGATGCAGTTAAGCCAGGAGAACCACAAGGAAGGTCTCCAAGCAGTTCAAATTTAAAATATTCATTCCTAAAGAAGCATAAGGAATATAACTTTTCTCTTAGGTATAAAAGCCCTACAACATCATGTGTATCCCTTGAGAGGGAACCAGAATCCTGCCCCAAGCCCGTACTATTGTTGCTTGACTGTTCCTACCTTGTCTTTGCATCCCCTTCCTCCTCTGATCAGCAATATCTGAACCTGCCTCTTGGAACTCAGGCAGGCCATGGAAGCTGAATGAGCCCCATTTCCTAAGAAATGGGGACACAGGTTTTTGTGCCCAGGGGCCCCAGAGGGCCCTGCTTGATTACAAGCTCAAGCCTACAAACCACCATCTTGTTCCGGTGGAAGAATCCCAGGTTCGGGCAGGGGACAGGCAGAGTGCTGGCAATATCTGGATATTGATCGGCACTTTACAGACTCTTCTCAATGGTTTTCTTTTCTAAGCTTCAAAGCTTCCAAGCGCTTGGCAGCTGGGAAGTGAAAGGCAGAGGGAAGGAGTGTGGGGCAGGAGAAGCCCCTAGGCATGTGTAGTGGGGGTGGCTGGCCTGATGGAGCCGGTCCTGCTGGGCAGGCTAAATTTAAGGTCTAGGTTCTTTTCTACTCGTCCAAAAGAATGTGGACAGGAAATGCAAAGGAGTAGCATGCAGAGACTGAAGTGTAGTGATAAGCAAAGAAGCAATTTATTAAAGGGCCAAAGTGAAAGCATGCACTGAGAGAAGAATGCTGGCCTCCCCCCCAGTGAGGAGCACCTTTGGGGGGTTCTGACCCCCCTCTTTTACTTCATGTTAGTTCCTTGACTGGGTGGGGATTTCTTAGATTAGTGGTGTGATAGTCATTGATGGGAAGGTGGAGGCTTTGCAGTGATTGCACTTGTTTACATCAGCTTCCATTCTCACATGCTCATCCCCTGAAGCCACAGCACCTGTGCTCTAAAAGTCATTTTTCCCTTAAATTTTCCTTTGTGAGTCAAGGATCAACTGTGGAAGGTCGTCGAACGGTCATTTGTAGCCTGAGTATTTCTGTTGCGCATGCTCGGCCATGCTCTCTGGTGTTTACAGTCAGAGTTCCCTATTCAGGCATCACAAAGTTTAATCAAGGCTTAAGTGTTTTGCCTTTTGCCTGATGTGTATGGATGAGAAGCTTCTCCTTGGTCCTGTCTTTCCTTGCCTCACTGGGACCAGAATAATATTTTCAAAGTGCTAAGGGAAAATTAACTGCCAAGCTAAAATCCTACATCCAGCAAAAATTATCCTCACAAAATGAATGGTAAATTAAGACATTTACCTTAAAAAAAAAAAAAAGGCAGCAAATAAATTGTTTCCAACAAACTTAAAAAATACTGGATGAAATGTGTAGTAAATCTAAATAAATACCAACTCTACAGTAAAATATATATAAAATCACCTAGAAAATGATAAAAATAACGACTTGAAATGTAAGAAGCCAAGGATAATTAGAATCATTAGACTAGAGTAACTGCTCAAAGATGACCGAAGAATGCACAACCAGGAAGCTAATAGAAGGAAATAGAATTATGAACAAATACTTGGTTAATCCTAAAGAATGCAAAAAAGGAAAGAAAAAGAGACATGAAGCAGGTAGAGAAGACGGTAAATATAAATCCAAATATATCAGTAATTGCTTATGCCATGTTATAATAAATCACTCATTATATCATATAGTATATATATTAAGATAAATGACATAAACAGACTCATTAGAAAAAAAAGAATGTCAGACTGATAAAAGCAAAACCAAACTAAACTGTTTGCTGCTTACTAGAGGCATACCTGAAATATAAGTACGTAAGATAATTAAAGGATAGAAATTACATATATATAAGCATATATACATAATATATACATACATATGTATGTTGTGTGTATATATGTATATAAAATTGGTATAACTCTATGTACAGCAGGCAAAATGAGTTATTGGGCAAGAAGTTATTCAAAATATAGTTGACCCTTGAACAACATGGGTTTGTACTACATATGTGTGTGTGTGTGTTTTTCACTAAATCCATACTACGGTACTACACAATCTGTGGCTTGTTGAATTTGCAGAGACAAAACCATGGATACAAAAGGCCAGGTTTTCAACTGCATGGAGAGTTATCACCCCTAACCCCTGCATTCCCTAAGGATCAACTGTATACAAATAGCTCTTAAAACTAAATAATAAGAAAAACAATCCAAGTTTTAAAAAATGGGTGGAATATCTGAACAGACACTCTACCAAGAAGATATACAGATGGCAAATAGCATATGAAAAGATGCTCAACATCATATGTCATTAGGGAATCACAAATTAAAACAAAATACTATAACATACCTGTTAGAATAGCTAAAATCCAAAGCACCGACAACACCAAATGCCAGGGAGGGTGTGGACCAACAGGAATTCTCATTCATTGATGGTGAGAATGAAAATGCTATTTTAAAAAAATTAAACATAGTCTTATTATACATTTCAGAAATTGTGCTTCTAGAGATCTACCTAAATGAGTTGCAAACTTATATCCACACAAATATCTGCACATGAATAGAAGCTTTATTCATAATTGCCCCAAACTAGAGGTGACTTAAGATGTTCTTCAGTAGTTGAGTAAAGTGTGGCACATTTGTACCATAGAATGTTATTTAGCGATAAAAAGAAATGAGCTTTCCAGCCATAAAAAGACCTGGAGGAAACTTAAATGGACATTGCTAGTAGAAAGAAAAGCCAATGTGAAAAGGTGTCAGCATGGTTGGATTGTGTTGATAATTCTCTTCCTGGCTTGCAGGTGGCTCCCTTATTGCTGCATCCTCACATGGTGGAGAGAGAACTTGGGTATCTTTTCCTTTTCATAGAAGGGCACCAGTTCTATCAGAACAGATCCTATAACCTCATTGAACCTTAACTACCTCTTTAAAGGCCATATATCCCATGTAGTCACATGGGAGGACGGTGATTATAGCTTCAACACATGAATTTGAATTAACAGGTTAGCTTGTAGCATCTTCATCTTTTATGGTTTAGCAATTCAACTGCTCAAATGTACCTAAGAGAAATGTGGCACCAGGGAATTCCTGTCATGGCACAGCAAAGCAAATCTGACTAGTATCCATGAGTTCAGGGGGTCAGCAATCCGGCATTGCTGGGAGCTGCGGTACAGGTTGCAGATGTGGCTCGAATCAGTGTTGCTGTGGCGTAGGCCAACCCTTAGCCTGGGAACTTCCATATGCCACAGGTGTGGCCCTAAGAAACCAAAAAAAATATATATGTATATATATATATATATATATATATATATAGCACCCAAAGACACACTTAGGTATGTTCATAGCAGAAGTTTTCATACTGGTCACAAACTGGAAACAAGCAAATAGTGCATATATAATAGTGTGGTTAAATCATTTGTGGTGTTTGCTACAATGGTATTCTATACAGTAATTAGAATGTGTGAACTACTTGCGGCAAGCAGCAATGATAGATGAATCTCACAAATAAAAAAGTTCAACAAAGGAAGCCAGATCCAAAAGAAAACATACCATATAATTCTAATTATACAATGTTCAAAACCAGAAAAAAATTAATCTGTGGTGATAGAAGTCAAGATAATTATTATCTTATTTCAGAACTTTATTTTTTTAATTTATTTGTTTAATTTCCCCTATACATTATTTTTTTTCTACCGTACAGCATGGCGACTTAGTTACACATACATGTATACATTCTTTTTTCTCACATTATCGTGCTCCATCATAGGTGACTAGACATAGTTTCCAGTGCTACACAACAGGATATCATTGCTAATCCATTCCAAAGGCAACATTCTGCATCTGTTTACCCCAAGCTCCCAATTCATCTCACTCCCTCCACCTCCTGCTCAGCAACCATAAGTCTATTCTCCAAGTCCATGAGTTTCTTTTCTGTGGAAAGTTTCATTTGTGCTGTATATTAGATTCCAGATATGTGATATCATATGGTATTTGTCTTTCTCCTTCTGACTTACTTCACTCAGGATGAGAGTCTCTAGTTCCATCCATGTTGCTGCAAATGGCATTATGTCATTCTTTTTTATGGCTGAGTAGTATTCCATTGTGTATATATACCACATCTTCCTAGTCAAATTATCTGTCAATGGACATTTGGGTTGTTTCCATGTCTTGGCTATTGTGCATAGTGCTGCAATGAATATGCGGGTGCATGTGCCTTTTTTAAGGAAAGTTTTGTCCGGATATATGCCCAAGAGTGGGATTGCTGGGTCATAAGGGAGTTCTATGTATAGTTTTCTCAGATACCTCCATACTGTTCTCCATAGTGGTTGTACCAGCTTGCACTCCCACCAACAGTGCAGGAGGGTTCCCTTTTCTCCACACCCCCTCCAGCATTTGTTATTTGTGGACTTGTTAATGATGGCCATTCTTACTGGTATGAGGTGGTACCTTGTGGTAGTTTTGATTTGCATTTCTCTAATAATCAGGGATGTTGAGCATTTTCTCATGTGCTTGTTGGCCATCTGTATATCTTCCTTGGAGAAATGTCTCTTCAGGTCCTTTGACCATTTTTCAATTGGGTTGTTGGCTTTTTTGCTGTTAAGTTGTATAAGTTGTTTGTATGTTTTAGAGATTAGGCTCTTTTCAGTTGCATCATTTGAGACTATTTTCTCCCATTCTGTAAGTTGTCTTTTTGTTTTCTTTTTGGTTTCCTTTGCTGTACAAAATCGTGTCAGTTTTATTAGGTCCCATTGGTTTATTTTTGCCTTTATTTCTGTTGCCTTGGGAAAATGACCTGAGAAAATATTCATGAGGTTGATGTCAGAGAATGTTTTGCCTATGTTCTCTTCCAGGAGTTTGATGGTGTCTTGTCTTATGTTTAAGTCTTTCAGCCATTTTGAGTTTATTTTGGGGCATGGTGTGAGGGTGTGTTCTAGTTTCATTGATTTGCATGCAGCTGTCCAGGTTTCCCAGCACAATTTTCTGAAAAGACTGTCTTTTTCCCATTTTATATTCTTGCCTCCTTTGTCTAAGATTAATTGACCATAGGTGTCTGGATTTATTTCTGGATTCTCTATTCTGTTCCATTGATCTGTCTGTCTGTTTTGGTACCAGTACCACACTGTCTTGATGACTGTGGCTTTGTAATATTGCCTGAAGTCTGGGAGAGTTAAAGCCTCCCACTTGGTTTTTGTTCTTCAGGATTGCTTTGGAAATTCTGGCTCTTTTGTGGTTCCATATAAATTTTTGGATTGTTTGTTCTAGTTCTGTGAAAAATGTCATGGGTAATTTGTTAGGGATTTCTCTGAATCTGTAGATTGCTTTGGGTAGTATGGCCATTTTTACAATATTAATTTTTCCTACCCATGAGCATGGAATATCTCTCCATTTCTTTACATTTTCTTTAATTTCCTTGATTAATATTTTATAGTTCTCAGCATATAAGTCTTTTTACTTTGTAGGTAAGGTATATTCCCAGGTATTTGATTTTTTGGGGTGCAATTTTAAAAGCTATATTTGTATTCCTTTTCTAATATTTCATTGTTGGTATACAAAAATGTGACTGATTTCTGAATGTTAATCTTATATCCTGCTACTTTGCTGAATTTGTTGATCAGTTCAAGCAGTTTTGGGGTTGAGTCCTTAGGGTTTTCTATGTATAGTATCATGTCATCTTCATACAGTGACAGTTTTACCTCTTCTCTTCCTATTTGGATGCCTTTTATTTCTTTTGTTAGTCTGATTGCTGTGGCTAGGAATTCTGATACTATGTGGAATAGCAGTGGTGAGAGTGGGCATCCTTGTCTTGTCCCAGATTTTAGTGGCAAGGTGTTCAGCTTTTCTCCATTGAGTATTAAGTATTATTCAGTTGAATCATGATTTCTATAGTTTCCATTACACAGGCAGCTGTAAAATTTAATATTCCTTTGTAAGTAATACTTTTTTCTCTTTCTAGTTTTAAGATTTTTTATTTGTCTTTCATTTTTGTCAATTTGACTTTATTCCTTACATGTCTACTTTACTTTTTTTTTTAAATAGTTCCTCAGTTTGTCCTGTTTTGCCTTTCTTCTAGTTAAATAATCCATTCTTCTCTGGATCCAGTATTCTGTTAATCTATCCATCCAGTTTCCATTTTTATGTCCACTTGATTCTTTTTTTAATAGATTCCAATTCTCTGATGAAATTATCTTTTTTCAGTTTTTTTCTTTATACTTTTGAATATATTGATAATTATTTTGAGGTCTTTGCTCACACTCATAAAGTAGGTCGTTATTTGTGGGTTCTTTTGTGAATCTGCTTATTTTCTAAAACTTATTTATAACCTACAAATCAATACTCACAGCATTTGCACAGTCATTTGTGGATATGTGCAGAGGGATGAAAATTTTGATTCACTTGGTGCACACATTTGCAGCTAAAGTTGAAAAAAGCAATGCTCCACCTTCTTATATCCTCTCTCATACTGTCAACAAGTGTGATTTTTTTGTGGTCTATTAGTGCTATGTTTTTTGCATTTTTGTGGGGGGTTTTGGTTTTTTTGTTTTGGTGATTTAGCTGTTTCAAATGGCCCCCAAGCATAATGCTAAGGTACTGGCTAGTGTTTGTAAGTGCTACAAGGCTCTGTAGCTCATGGAGAAAATATGTGTGTACACACATGTTTGGGCAAGAATTTTAATGCTATGTGTTATGAATTCAGTGTAATGAACTAATAGTATGGTACATCTGGAAAAATAAAGAGGAAATTTTGTAATCTGCATGTGAGGCCACTCCAGAAAGTGCTAAAAAAAATTATAGTGCATGATAAAGCTATGAAAAAGCAGCTGAAATTATGGATTCAAAAGTTCAGTGAACTGCAGTATCGTAATGCTGACTACCAATGAAATTTGCCAGTCACATTACTCAGGGTCAGGAAAATGTGAAACACTTCTTAGCTACTCCTGGTGGCTTATACATTTCAAAAGGAAATATGGCATGATAAATGCCATATGGCAAGGTAGGTTCTGCACATAAGGAGGCTGTGGAAGAATTTTAAGATGCTTGTTATGTGTTATACAGGAAAAGAATTATGTGGAAGAGCAGGTTTTCAGTGGTGATGAGGCCAGCTTTTTTTTTTAATAAGGCCTTTGTCAAACAAACCTATATAGTGCAAATGACACTTTGATTGAAAAAAAATTACCAGAAGCTAGAAAGAAACTGTCTGCATATTTCCACTTGGAGAAACAGTTCAGTATTCATTAGTGTTCATGGAAACTTTATAGAACAGAACTACTACAAATTATGAGAATCGACTATTTCTGAATCGTCTTTGTATCTGCTTTTTTTTCTCCTTGGCTTTTAGTTCCATGGTTCCATTCCTACATGCATAGTAAACTTTAATTAAATATTATAAAAATATGTAGCATTGAAGATGATATTATCTTCCACAGGTAAATTTACCCTATCCCTTGCTAGGCCATTGTGGGGTGAGGTGGCTAATATCCTTAATCCAGTCATAGGCTGCATGGTTCAAGCTGGGTTACAGTTTTTTTAATTTGTAAATTATAGTTGATTTACAGTGTTCTGTCATTCTCTGCTGTATAGCAAAGTGACCCAATTTTATACATACGCACACACTCTTTTTCTCATATTATCTTCCTTCATGTCCTGTCACAAGTGATTAGATATAGTTCCCTGTGCTATACATCAGGACCTCATTGCTTATCTACTCTAAATGCAATAGTTTGCATCTACTAACCCCAAACTCCAAGTCCATCATCCTCCCCCTGTGCAACCACAAATCTGTTCTCCATGTCTGTGAGTCTGCTTCTTTTCTGCAGATAGGTTCATTTGTGCCATATTTTAGATTCCACATATAAGTGATATCATTGGTATTTTCTGACTACTTCATTTAGTATAAGACTCTCTAGTTGCAATCACTGGGTTATAGTTTTGTAAGTCTAAGTCTCAATCAGATTTTTTCCTGTTGTGGCCATCAGGAATTTAAATCAAGTACCTGACATTCCTTCAACTAGGTAACTACAGAAAATTCTGTTCCATTCCTTGGAGGTTTGTGGTTTAGTATTTTGATTTCCCCACCTTTAGAGCTTCAAAATTTGGCAAATACACTGACAAGAAGACTGGTAGTATGTTTGAGGCTCCTCAGTTTTAAGTTTTGTCTCTTCAACCTAATATAAGCACCAAGAGTTGCTCTGCTAGTTTATCTGTCCCTTAGCAGTAGCTCTCAGCCAGAGGCCAAGCCTGAAGTTGCAGACTTGAGATGTGCCCAGATCACCAAGTGCTCTGGGAAAAACTGTTGCAAATCATCAGTGTTGCCTCACCAGGGCTGTCAGAGCAAAGTACCACAGACTAGGTAGCTTAAATAGTGTAAATCTTCTTTATCACAGTCTTGAAGGCTAGAAGTCTTGGATGAAGGTGTCATCTGTGTTGGTTTCTTCTCTCTCCTTGGCATGTAGAAGGCTGCCTTCTCATGTGCCTTCACCAGTCTTCCCTCTGTATGTGTCTGTGTTGTAGTCTCTTTAGTCACATTTGTCAGGGCCCTCTAATGACTCATTTTAATTTAATTACCTATTTAAAGACCCTATGTCCAAATACAGTCATGTTCTATGGTACTGGGGGTTAGGGGCTTGAACAAATGAATTTCAAGGGGATATAGTTCAGCCTATAACAAGGACTTTCTACTCTTGTCCTTAGTTCTCAGGACTCTTCTCATAATTACTTTTTTTTTTTTTTTTTTGTCTCTCAGGCAGTGAGAAGCTCTGGGAAATTCTACTGAGCTTTTCTGATGTGGGGCTCAGGCTTTCTACTCTTACTCTATGCAGCTTCAAAATTCAACTAACGTTTTAAGAGGGAAATGTCATGTATTTGAAGCCCCTCAAATTTCTAAGTCACTCTCTCCCTGCATGTCTGCCCCAAGTTCTGTTCTACCAGTTTTTCTGCACTTGTCCCAGCATTCTCACTTTTCCAGATAAATCCAAATTACCAGCCTCTGGCCCATACCCAGAATTGGCAAATGCCCCTGGGGTGGCTACAAATGCTAGCTCACCTCTGCAACGGTTATACCCTTTGGAATTTGGAATTTTGCTCCCTCCGGTCCTCGTTGTTTCTGCAGCTCTCTGAAGCTTTTCAAGGTACGAGTTTTGCAGCTCACCTAACAAATTCTTCTTGTTCTCCACAGGAACATTGGCTTCCATAAATTTCTCCATCCTATTAGGGAGTCATGTCAGTGGTTATCTTTAAGGAAGGGATGGGTTGTGACTGGGAGGTGGTATGAAGTCTCTGACTTAACCTGGGAGTTACAGAGGTATATTCATTTTAGTAAAATTCATTGAGTTGCATACTTAAGTAAATATGTTCTGGCATGTATATCTCCAATAAAATGTATACTTAACAAAAGCAAAGAACTCACACAAAAGGAAAACATAAAGCTATGTGCTGAATACAACTTTTTTAAAACTCCAGGGAAAAGTACCTATTGAGGCAACCCCTTCCTCCTTTTTTTTTTTTTTTTGCTTTTTAGGGTTGCACATGTGGCCTATGGCTAGGGGTTGAATCAGAGCTATAGCTACTAGCCACAGCCACAGCAACAGCAACATGGGATCTTAGTTGCATCTGTGACCTACACCACAGCTCAGGGCAATGCTGGATCCTTAACCCACTGAACAAGGCAAGGGATCAAACCTGCATTCCCATGGATATTAGTCGGGTTCATTACCACTGAGCCACAATGGGAACTCCAAGGCAGCCCCTTCCTAAAGGGATTCCAGTTCTTCCCTCAGCTTCTCTGCCCTTGGATTCCTACTCTTCCTCTATGTTTCCCTGTGAGGAACTCCACTGCTCTTAATGTGAGGTGACTGGTAACCCAGTTCCCTCTTATTTTCATTGTGCAGTTTCCAAAGCCTGAATCCTTATGTCAGGAGTGGCCTCCTTGAAGTTTGGCAAGACGAGTTGAGATGCCAATTGACATTTCATTTCCCTTCCGGGGAATGAGTTTGAAGGCTCTAGGTCTTACAGCCTTGGGTAGGGGCAGATTATAGCTTTCTGCGTGGTTTCCCAACACTATGATTTGCAGATGCATTTGCTTAATTAACTCAGTATTTGTTGATCCACGTACATATCTACATCTCTGAGGACACTATTAGTTCTCAAGGACAGTACATTCTCAAACCACGAAAGGAGGGAAGTAACTTCTCCAGTACTGTGTATGCTACCCAGCCCTTCCTTCCCCACAAAGTTAGTAAATCCAATTATTATTCTTTCCTCCTTCCAGATTGAAACCATTGGGGCCTGTTGGAATAAGAAAGATAAAGAATGCCCCTTCATAAAGGCTCTCTGTTATACAAAGAAAAACTATGAAATGGTGAAATGTCTAATCTAGAAAGAGGTACCCCCCACTCAGTCTCCATTTAGGAAAGGGGGTGAGGTTTAGTTGCAGTTGTGGTTAAGTGCAGCTCAGGATAAATATGAAATATCATAAGAGTGAATTAAAAAGGGTGCATTAATAGGCAAGTTGGGCCTATTGGTGACCTCTGAGCTAGGCCAGGGAATTGAACCCTCATCCTCACAGATACTATGTTAGGTTCTTAACCTGCTGAGCCACAATGAGAACTCCCCCTTTGCCCATTATCGGCATGCACCCACATACCAAGCTGACCCATCTGTATTCTAAGCTTTGATTTTTGCTGGCCTTATGGTCCTTCTCTATGGCCATATATGCAGCTCGAGGGACCACTCATGTAACTGTGGTGGGTAAAATGGGGCTTTGGAATGTTTGCCTCTGCAGCTTACCTGTACCCCTTGCTCTGCTCTGTCTGACTCAATCCCAGATATCTCATTCCTAATTTATGGATGGATTGCTCTTTCATCTGTCTGACTCTATGACTTGTTGTACCTATAGCATAATCCAGCTCAGAGTAGACATTTGGTGCTCCCATGGTCAAGCATCCCATCCCTACTGGGACCCAGTAAACTGAGAGGAGAAGTTTCTCCTAATGTATGTAAGTTTCCCTGAAGATGTCAGGGCCATGTTCCCAAACCCCAGGGGCCTGAATTGTGGTTTTCCCATTGGTGCCTTCCATAAACTCCACACAGCATCTTTTCACCTCATACATACATCTGATCCCACAGGGTCTGTGGGGCCATATGGTTCGATTTTCAGGGATGTTTGTATAGCAGCCTGGCTGTGCTGCAGGGCTCTTTCCTGCTCTGGCGCCACTCAAACCTGGCATCTTTCCATGTCATCTAGTGTACTGCTGGAGACATGGAATGTGTTTTCTCTAGAATTCAAAGAGGTCCATCAGATGCTGCACTGCTTTGTGGTGGAGGATGCAAGATGAAGCCATTTGTCTTTTATTTTGAGGGGATATCCTAGTTTACTCTTGATCACTAAACACCTAGAAACCTTTCTGAAATGGAGGATCCTTGAAAGTCATAGGGTTTATCTCCCATCACCTTAGCAATGTATCTTACCATTGCTTTTGGCACCAGTGCTACCTCTTGCTTGGCCTGCTCAGTTGACATGATGACATCAATGTAATAGATCAATGTGACCTTCTGTAGGGTATCCCTAAAGTCCAGATCTCTTTGGACTGTATAATTACAGAGGGAAAGAAAGTTAATGTAGGCTTAGGGCAAAACTATAAATGAGTATATTGTCTCTTTTTCCTCTGCAGAAGATAAGAACTTCCTTTAAGCTACCAAATAGGCCCTCTGCCTCTCAACTCAACCATCAGCTATTTGTTGACCACATTTGGTTTCTCTTTATCCCATATGTTGTTTATGGACAACATATCAGTGTCCAGCCAACTCCACTCTCCTTATAGGCATTGATTCTCTCATCTCTAGGAAGTGCCTGAATTTTCACACAGTAAGGGCATCAAGATGTTTTCTCAGGTTGCCATGGTGAGTCTTCAGCAACTGGGCCACTTCTTGTACCAGGGAATATTCATGTCTCATGTTCATGAGGATGAGACACTCATTACCAGCTGGGTAGTGTATGTGCCCAACCCCTAGTACCACCTGGGTCAGTTCAGGTTCTCTGGAACCAGATACCAAGATGGGATTAGATGTGCATGAGATTTGATGGAAGAAACAACTGTGAAGAATAAAGAAGGAAGGAGCAGCAGAGAGCAGATTAAGACTTCAGACCATGATACGGGGCTGACACCTGAGAAAGGTGATGGGAAAAGGGAGGAGAAAGAGTGCAGACAGTGAGGTTCTGGTCAGACCTATAAAGAGTCCCTGAGCAAGGCGCCCATTAGAAAAATGCTTGCCTGAGGCCATCCAGACGATAATCTTGATATTGAGATTTGAACTCAGAGTCCAAAATCCTTCCTGCTTTCATTCTATCAATGCTGCTGTAAGCTTTCATCCACTAGTTAGAATTAACAGTCCCCTGACATGTGGGGCTTTTCCCTGTGGTTTCCATAGGGACAGGACTTAAGGTTCTATCTTTTTTCTAGTTCACTAGTGTCCGTCAAATCTTGGCTCCTGTGGGTTACCAGATACTCAGTCACGAATTCAGCTTACCTGGCCTCCCGTGGTCAGGAGACTCTAGAAAATATAGACAAAGAAGGTTGAGAAACATGAGGGTGTTTAATCTCAGGTTAGCGATAAGGGCTGGGTTGACTCTCAGGAACTTGAATTTATACCCTTTATTCCAAGATACACATTCCTATACACATCTCCCCTCATTATATTTGTCTTTTTTTTTTGCCGCCCTGTGGCATATGGCATTCCCAGACCAGGGATCAGATCTGAACCACAGTTGTGACCTCTGCCACAGCTGTGGCAACACCGGATCCTTTAATCCATTGCTCCAGGCCAACAATTGAACCTGCATCCTGGCGCTGCAGAGATGCTGCCAATACCGTTGTGCCACAGTGGGAACTCCTCTCCACTCACTCTTGACTCAGTGAAGTGAGATGCTGGCAGCATTCTGAGTGAGGGCAGGTGGTTCTTTAAATTTTATAGGTTCTAAATCTCCCAGAATTCCTGCAGGGTAGAAATGCTATCATTAAAATCACACAGTAGTTACAGATGTAGATATTGAAGTACATATTAGATACATTAAGTAACTGTCCAGATTCACCCAGCTATTCAGGTGTGGTTCTGAGACCTAGGACAAATGAAGTAATCATCAATACAGCGACCCTGGTACTTGTCTAAACCTACCTGCCTTCACAGAAGGTGGTCTTCTAGAGGGGAAAAAGCATAAGCTTTGGAGTTAGACAGGGTTGGCTTCTAAATGACTGTCAATTTCCAAACATGTATCTTTGGGCAAGTTAAGTTCTCTGCCCTCAATTAACCTCATCTGTAACCTCATCTTATACATTACACCTAATGTATAAGATTGACACAATATTTAAATTTGTGCATGCAAAAGCAGCTAGTACGAGCTGAGCATTTGATAGGGGTTTAACCAATATTCATTTCCATCTTTGGAAGAGTTTATTACAACAGGCAGAACTACCTCCTCCATTTCCCGTGGCAGCGAGCAGCTTATCCGCAGAGGTCTTCTAGGAGCCCATCTCTCAAGAGGCCTGAGTGAATGTGAGAAACAGGCCTCTCTGTGCATCAGCCACAAGGTTGCCACTCAGAAGGCAGTTGTATCAATAACAATTAATTTCCTCCGTCCTGGCTTTCCTGTTAATTATTCTGAAAACATACACTCTCTCAACTAGACTGCTTTCAAAAGCCTAGTCATTTTTCATCCTTAATAAAATCTCCTTCCTGTCTTCTCCCTTCTGTTTCACAGTTGAACACATCTTAATCCTGGAGAGGTTAAAGAATATGGGAAAATAGGAAGTATAGAACTCCCTCCCCCACACTCTCTAATCAGACATCTCCCCCAAAGAGACACCGGCTTCTCCTTTATTCCTGGGGTACAGGAACTTCACATTCTCTGCTTTGTTCAGTCTTCACACAGAGGTCCCATGTCAGCTGTGGTTAGGCCCTTCCTGCTTTGGATGTGAAGAAACTGATGCTGAGAGAAGTTGTCTTCTTTGGCTAAATTCACACAGTAAACTTTGCAAGAGTCAGTATTTAAGCCCAGTCTGGCTGATATCAAAATCCATATGTGTTAGATATGTGTCATTTCAGTTTAAAATTACACACACATGCACACAACACATAAACATGTATGCACGCACAATTTACTACCTCCTGTGTCTGGTCTATTATATGGAGAAAAAAAAACCATCTCCCTCCTCTGTCAGCTTCTGTCCTCTGTGCTTAAAGCCATTGTCCATTGTCTCCCTCAGATTCCAGTAAATGCTCAGGAAATGGTAGTTTTGAATTAATCTTATTTCTGTGTAGACAAGGAAGGTTTTTTCTTGTTTTTCTTTTGAAAACCATTTTATTTTGCATTTAGAAAACAGTCATTCATTCTTGTAGCATTCCTGGGTTTTAGGAGAGATAATTCCAAAACTATTCTCACTTCACCCCCTGAAATTTGAGACTCTAAAGGGAATCTGAGACACCAAGAGGTTAAGTGGCTTTCTCAGGACCACACACCAAGTTAGGGTCAGAGCTGAGACTGGAACCTGCAAGTTTCTTCATTTCTTTCCATCAATTCTTTTTTAAAAAAGATAAATTATAGTTGATTTACAATTTGTGTCAATTTCTGCTGTATAGCAAAGTGACCCAGTCATACATATGTATATATATGTGTGTGTGTATATATATATATATTTTTCATATTATCTTCCATCATGTCATATTCCAGGAGATTGTATATAGTTCCCTGTGCTGTACAGCAGATACCCACTGCTGATCCATTCTAAATGTAATAGTTGGCATCTGCTAACCGCATACCACTCCCTTCCCCTCCCCCTTGGCAACCACAAGTCTATTCTCCATGTCTGTGAGTCTGTTTCTGTACTGAAAAGGTGTTGTGTTAAATATAGTCTAAAGGGTTCTCAGGTCAGTAGGCTAGCTCAGAAACAGTCATGACATTATTTTAGGATGATTAGAAGAATCAAAAGCTCTTTGTGGGTGGAGACCATGTCATTTACTGTCTCTGAATCCACAGAGGAGCCAAGCTCTCAGGAATTAATGTAATAAAACACAGTGAATCAGGGAGCATCGTGGTTCCCAGAAAGTTCTTTGCAGAAGATTAGGGACGCATCTCAGCATTGCCACTGAGTTGCTGTGAGACTTGGCTTCACTGAGCCCCAGTTTTCTCATGTCTAGAATGAGCAGTTGAGTGACCAGCTCTCTGGGCCTCTTAGTGGCTGTTTCTATTCAGCCATACCTTTGGGACTATGGCATTTTCTAGCCATGTGTCCATGCTTGGGGATAGGCTGCTGCATGAGTATGCATCTCTCTCACCACTCATCATCCCCTTTGGAGGGCAAAAACACCTTTCCTTTTCCCCTTTTCTGATAGTACAGATTTTAAGTCTAGAGAAACCTCTTTCCTCATTTACTCTTTTTCGCAAATTGATTCTTCTATTCAAAGAAGCTGAAGTCCACTCATTTTGAAACATCTTCCCCAAGGATAACAGTACATATTACTTTCCCTAAATATTTCAGAGCGGGGTTCTGAAAGGTTATTGCCAAGTAACCCTTCCTTCAAAGCACTCTGATGGGCAGGGTTGAGTCAATACTACTTCAATCAGGGTAAAGTCTATTTTGGGGTCAATTGTAGAGGAAAAAGATGTTGAGAGATGGTCCTTAGTTTTCCTCTTGATTTTAGTTCTGAAGGTGAAGGACGTTATGGCTGGTATCCTGAGGTTATCTTTATCACAGTTGAGAATCATCTCCCTGACCAGTGAAATGAGTTTGAATTACTAGGAAAGTATGCAAATGTCTCTTAAATGCATCTAACTGTTTTAAGAGCCTTTGATCAGAGATGGAACCAAACTCTGGAAAAGAATGCAATATATCAAACGCCTCCTCTTTCTGAAGGGGAGAATAAGTGATGATTCCTGATATATATATCATGAAGGTTGTTCTCTAAATGGTAATGAAGCATCACTAGGTAAATGTTGGCTGGAAATATTGGGACACAACATTTCCATGCAGTCAAGTCCAAGGGCATGGATGACTTCAGGCAAGGGACTAATCTGAAAGCAGAGGTACCGAATATACCTAGGAAGGATAGAGTGTTGGGGAAGAAATTACATATTTGGTTCAATTTAGTGAGCTTAAGACTGGGCAGAGACTGAGAATGTCATGCAACTTCCCTGAACAAGCAAGAAAGATGTTTCTGCTTAACTTTCTACCTTATTGTTCTTTTCCCAGTCTTTTGCCAACATACCATGAAGAAGAGTAACAGTAGAAGAAACTGGCATAACACTCCTGTTAATATAGGAGCCAAACACAGAAGGTTCACTATGTTAAAGAAAGGCCTAGGCCTTAGAATGGCTCCAGGCCTTCTCCAGGGCCCAGTGCCTTGTGCAGGATGCAACGTGCACAATTGTGCATGGCAGCCTTGGACCCTCAGAATCCCTCAGAGGGGTCATGTTTCTCTTGAATTGGGAACTGATCCCAGCCTGGAGCACTTGCTACCCCTCCTCCAGCCCTTTGATGGCCTGCTGCACATTCACCTCTTAAGTGTCTGCTTAGCCATCACTTCCTGGAGCTGCAGACTGGATTAGATGCTAAAGTTAGGTCCCCATCTTCCCACGTGCAACTGAATTGCAAGCGCCTATTCCTTGGATCTTCCTAATGAATTAGGAGCTTTGAGAGACCACTGACAGTGTGCTTATCATTCTCCGGTGCTATCCACAGGATTGGGCAAGAGTCGACACCTGGTGAATGTTGGAAATTGAAGGGAAAGGCAGGGGGAGGAGGGAAGAAGAAAAAGAAAAGGAAGAAAAGAGGGGACAGAAAGAAAGGGATACAGGAAGAGAAGAAGGAAAGAGAATGTGGGAGGGAGAGATAGATACAAAAAGAAAGAAGTAAAAAGGAAGAGAACAAAGGAAAAGGAGAGAAATGGAGGGAGAAAGAGAGAGAAGGCAAAGAACTTGGCTGCCCGGAAGGCAGAGTGGGGCTTCCCTGAAGGCCCTGCCTGTCCCTATGGCCTTCTCCTCCTTCATCCCCTCTTACCATCATCATCAACACACCCCATTTAATTAAAGTCTGTGTCTCTAATGGAACTGGCTTGGGGCAAACCTTTTCACCTGCGAGAAATGGGGCAGGCTAGGGCCCTGCATCTGTCCTCTCCCAGAACTGTGTTCTGGGATTTCCATCAACAATATCAGTGTCCACATTGGGGCAGTGGGCTCAGGCCGGATCAAGCCCTGCTCATGAGGACCTCCTCATTCTGTTTAACAATATCCTCTAACCCATGGAGAGTTAGAAGGCTGTTGCAGGCTGTGTGGGCTGCAAAGTAAATTGTTTTCTAAGCCTATTCAAGGAACTTCCTTGGGGAAATATCCTTATTCTGCCAGAGTCGGGGCTCACAGCTTTGCTCTGGGGCCTCCTATTTAGTGATATGTTTTGGAAAAGGCTTTGGGGTTAGGGGTTTCCTATCAGGCTGATGAAAAAGAAATTCTCTTGGTTGCTGGGGGCTGACACTTGCATTTAAGTTTTCATTGAAACCTGTGATTCTTAACTTGGAACAGCATCACCTGGGGAGCTTGTTGAAAATGAGTAATCAGAGGTTTCAACCCCGTAGATCCGATTCGGTGGGTTTGAAGATGGCCCTGGGATCCTGCCTGTTTAACAGCCCTCCTCCTGCTTAATTCTCTTGCAGGGCCTCAGGGCAGGCCTGGCCCAGAGGAGGCTGTGGGCTGCTGCTGACAAAGATCCCAGAGAAGCCAGAAAGAGATTAGTCCAGCCATAGTGTTTCTAGGGAGGGGACATTGACTCGTTTTGGTGGGTTTAGCGTGCTCTGTTGGCACCTTAGTTTTCTCTTGTTTGGGACTATTCCTCCTTACTGGAGGCACAATTGCTGGGAATGGGGCCACACCACATCCTCTGATCTCTTAGGTGACTGCAGAAGGGCTTAGATGCAGCTTCCTCCAATGTGGACACAGATGGAGGTACGTGAGGTAACAGCTCCATACCAAGCCCGGTTCTCCCAGGGAAGCTCTCATCTAGTTAGTTGACACTTGGTTGGAGAATAGCAGTTTGGAGTTAAGATGCTGAGATCACTCTGGACTCACTCTGGGTGGTGGGGGAGGAGAGCAGAAGTTGGAATCCCTGCATCCTTATCTTCTCTCTGCTGCAAATTAGCTGTTGGACGAGGGATCACAGCTTCCCTTAGCTGCTACAGAGTGAAGAACCTGCCACTGGTGAACTCTCAGTGTTGAGTTCTTTGATTCCCTGAGCTTGCCTTCTCCTAAGCAATACTTTTTGCTATTGTTTCTTTTCTTCAACCCTTCCTGCCCTCCAGCTTTGTTTCCTATTTCCTAAAGACTGCCTGCTGAATTAGTGGTTGTTGTTTTTTTTTTTTTTTTTTTTAAAGTAACTCTTTACAAGTCACATGCCCTTCTATGAACAGTGTACTCAGTGCTTTATGGCTTTGACTCTTTACAAAAACCAAGGGAGATAATGGATCAAGGGTAGAACCTTAACTCTGGGAAGGTGAGTAGAGCATTCTTCCGGGATACTACCTGTGTGGTCTGGACCATTCCTCCAATGTTTTTTTCCATGTCTGCTCCTGCCATCCCAGCCTCCTCTCTACCTCTGGCCTCATAGCATTTTCTTTCTTTTTTTTTTTTTTGTCTTTTTGCCATTTCTTGGGCCGCTCCCTCGGCATATGGAGATTCCCAGCCTAGGGGTCAAATAGGAGCTGTAGCCGCCAGCCTACGCCAGAGCCACAGCAACGCGGGATCCGAGCCGTGTCTGCAACCTACACCACAGCTCCCAGCAACGCCGGATCGATAACCCACTGAGCAAGGCCAGGGATTGAACATGCAACCTCATGGTTCCTAGTCAGATTCGTTAACCACTGATCCACGACGGGAACTCCCTCATAGCATTTTCACTAGCTCCCCTCGCCTCTTGCTATGGCCCTTCAAGGTTCTTGTGATTCAGCTGGGTCTTAGCTTAAAGGTTTCCTCTTTATAGAGTTTTCCCCTGATGTCCTCATCCTAACAGCTCTCTATTGCTCTAGATTCCCCTACCCTGCTTTATTTTTCTGCACTTTTACTCGTGATTCTCAAAACTAGTTGCATGTTAGAACCATTTGGGAAGCTGGTTAATCATGTGGATTCCCAAACTTCAGTCCTTGATTTAACTGGTCTATGGCGGAGGGTTTTTTGAAAAGCTCTCCAGGTAATTCTTACTTGGATACAGGGTTGAGAACTTCTCAGCACTGTTTTTTTGTTTTTATTTTTCTGAGATGTAATTAGCATATAACATATTCGTTTCAGGTATACATCATAATGTTTTGATACTTATATATATTGTGAAACGATCACAATATGTCCAGTTAGTATCTGTCACCAGGCATAGTTACACATTTTTTTCTTATGATAAGCATTGTTAGACATTTGCTGTTTGTCTCAACCATTCCAATATTACAGAAGATTGCAATAAAAATGTCCAGAAAGGAGCTCCCTTGTGGTGCAGGCGGGTAAGGATCCAATATTGACACTGCAGCAGCTCAGGCTGCTGCCGTGGCAGGGGTTTGACCTCTGGCCTAGGAACTTCCACATGCCATGGGTGTGGCCAAAAAATATGGCCAGAAATATTTCCTTCAACTGTATCAGTGCCATTTGCAATGTATCTTTCTTTGAAGCATCTCCCATCAAGACACTCTTCCTTATATCTGGGCTGGCTTTGACCCATAGAATGTTAGACATGACACTGAGACATTGTTCAAGTTCTGAGGCTAGCCTAGTGGAGGAAGAGGAGCTGGGTGAAGCAGACATAAGCTCTTCCAGTTGAAGCCCTTTAGACCAACAAGCTGATAGCAAGCCCACCTTCCAGATGGGAGTCAAGCCATCTTAGACTACCCTATCCTAGTTGAGGCACCAAAGGATATCTGTTGTGTGAGTGACACCAGATGCGTTAAGAACAGCCCAGATGAGCCCAACCCAAATTGCTAACCTGCAGGAATTACAGCAAATGGTTATTGCTTTAAGCCATTAAATTTTGGTGCCACTCCTTATAGAGTGGTAGATAATTAATACAGATGTAAGCTTCATGATGGCAGAGATTTTGTGGTTTTGTCGTTGTTGTTTTCAGTACTCTATCCCCATTACCTGGTTTGGTGCCTGCACAGGCACATGGTAGATGCTCAATAAATATTTTCAAAATGGATCAATGGTGGCTGATAGACCTTTACAGAGAGCTGTTTTGCACTTTGCTAAGAGTCCAGCTGGCAGCACGGGATATGTTCCTAAGTACTTAGAGTCAGCTAATGAGACAGTATGACTCTTTCCTCCTCCCCCGAGAAATCTCTTAAACTGCTACAGTGAGACTCTCCTTTCTCAGTGGGTCATTTCATCAAAAGCTTGGTTAGCATACATCTTTGCTGATTCAGGAAACCCGTTTTCTTTGTAAGTCCTTGAATTAAACATTCCTTATTTCAGAGATATTTACAGAAATTGACTGCTTCCTCCAGTCGTCCTCTGAGAAGAGCGTCATGGTAACCAAGGGCGTGAAGACCCTGTCCTGAGCGGGTGGTCAGGTTGGTGGTGGGGCTGGGAGCAGTGGAGAACAAGGCGATACTGAAAACTAGAAAACTGGCTGGTGATACTGATGTAGTTCCAGTCTGTTATAAGCAGACTGAGTATTTTTGTGGTTAAAAAAAAGCCAAAGGGCTGTCATTCCAAGTCCTAGTGGTAAGAGAGACTAAGAGAGGGATGAGGGGGTGACATAACGTAGAATTATGTGCTGAGCTAGCCAGCTGTGCTCCCCTGAGACAGACCCTGACACTGGGATTTGGGCGATCTCAGGAAGCACAAGTAGGGAAGTGGGATGTGAGAAAGGCAAGGGAATGAAAAAGGATGTATTAATGAGCAGATTACTGTGTGGGCAGCTAGAGTTCAATCCTACGGGGTCCTCTGGCTCACGGTGGAGAACATGCCTCAGACCTGCCCTGCTCTAGGAAGCAAGAAGCAGTGGTACATCTGCCTACTTCAGGCGGCTCTAGGTAGGATCCTCTCCTGCTCCTACAGCCAGAGGGAGCCCTTAGGCAGAGCACTGTGGAGTTGAACATGGTGAGTGCAGGGGGCATAGCCTCTGCTATAGGGAGAATTCATTTCCAAAAGGGTCCATCCTAGGCTACACAGCTCCTAAAGTAAACCATGGCCAGCCCGGGGAAGCTTTTGTGCAAGCATTTGCCCAAGTCTTCCCCCAGCATCTACTTTCCCTTCCTTCTTTAAAAGACCACTTCTGCTTCAGGTTCTAGCCCTCAGATCTTTAGAGCTGTGTTAGGTCAGCAGTGCTGACAGGGGTAGATGTAGGAGTGGCCTCATCATATCTGATATGACAGCCAATGCTTATTGGGTGTCATCTGTGTGCTAAGCAAAGATTATGTCATTTAATTCTCAAAAACATCCTGAGAGGAGGAATTCCCTTGTGGCACAGTGGGTTAAGGACCTGACATTTTCACTGCAGCAGCTGGGGTTACTGTGTTTCCTGGCCTGGGAACATCCACATGCTGCAGGCGTAGCCAATAAATTAAATAAATAAATAAATAAATAAATAAATAAATATGTCATGTGAGAGAGATTGTCATGAAACTATTTTGTATCTGAGAGAATAGGCACAAAGTGATAAAATAATTTGCCAAATCACACAATTATATGAATTCAAATCCAAGCTCTGTCTCCACGTCCCACCATACTCTTAAAATTATCTTATATCACCTCCTATAACAGGGAAAATGACAAAGCTAGAGGTCAGATGTAAATCTGTATCATGGGGCAATTTCTGAGTATCTGATAACTTTGAACAGTTCATTCAACTTCTATGAAACTAATTTTCTCATCTATTAAATAGGCTTAAGAAGATATCCCACTGGGGCTTGTGGGAGGCATGTGTTTTGGTGGCTGGCACAGAAGAGGTGCTCCACTGGAGTGTGCTCCTTCCATCCTCCATCCGGCTCAGTCTTCGATCAAGGAAATATCTTTCTTATTCTCCTTGGTGGTACTTAGGAGGGCACCCCAATGCTGGCCCTGATTTTGTGCTGCTTTGGGATTTTTGATCTAGAGTTCATGCAGCTCTCACTTTCCTAGCTAGTTGGTGAGCTCCTTGAGGCAGGAAACTTAGGTCTGCCTTTTTGTTATTATTGTCCCTGTATTCTCTGGAACGTGGGGCTAGTGCTGGCACCCAGCTAATGCTTGAGGGTGACTGATGATGCTTCTTTTTGTTAATAAAAAAATTAAATAAGAATTTTGAATATAGAGAAATGTACAAACAATCCAATTCTAGTATCTCTGGAGGGCATTTTCTATCAATGCTGAGCTCCATACTAGCCCTCAACCTAAGTATTTGGAGCTTGTGATCAGAAGTAAGCACCACTGTCACCATTCTGGACTCTTGTCATAAATGTTAGCTAGTCTCTTCCATCAACTTCATGAGTTTCCCCAATTCTCCTAGAACCAGTAGCCTCACTAGTAGGGACACTACAATAGTACTGATAGCAGGCAACATTTATTGGGCTCACTATGGTCAACACTTTATAGGTAGTGCCTTGGTTACTGCATACCCAAATCCTAAGCTGTAGGCAGTACTATTATAGTTGAGACAACTGAAGTATGGACAGGGTAAGTAACTGGCCCAGAGTCACACAGCTTGGAGTGGGTAGAGGTTGACTTGAAGTATGACTCTCCTGCAGTTTTTTATGGGCTGTGCTGATACTGAACTCTTGCAGCTTTCCCTTTTCCATTTTTCTATAGTCCCCTAACCTCCTCCCCTCTTGTTAGGTGACACATTCACCCTATAAGTGAAAATGGGAGCCAGGAGAGATGCTAGATATTCAGTCTTCTTAGGGTGATTTTGCCTAGAACCATTGGGTCAGCTACTAACTGACATTATGGTAAAAATTTATTCATTGATTTTGCTTATTTTCTTTCTCTCCTTATTAGAATGTAAGCTCTAGAAAATGTTTATAGTGTTCCCTGCTATAGCTCGTTGTGTAGAACAGTTCCTTCTACACAGTAGGTGCCCAAGAATATTTGTTCAGTGAATTAATCCATCATTTGTTGATTTCATAGCTTAATTAGCAGAGGAGCCATCTTATTTCCAAGCTATATGGAGGCACCTCCCGCCTCCTTCCTCTCTTACCGCAAATACATGTCATCACTACACTTTATCCTGACAGATGAAAGACAAATGCCATATAACTTATATCTGAAATCTAATATATGGCACAAATGAACCTGTCTACAGAAAAAGAAAAAAAAAACTCATGGACTTGGAGAATAGACTTGTGGTTGCCAAGGGGTGAGGGATGGATTGGGAGTTTGTGGTTAGTAGATGCAAACCATTGCATTTGGAATGGATAAGCAATGAGATCCTGCTGCATAGCATAGGGAACTATATCTAATCAGTTGTGATAGAACATGATGGAAGATAATGTGAGAAAAAGAATATGTATGTGTATATATATATATATATATATGTATAACTGGGTCACTTTGCTGTGCAGCAGAAATTGACAGAACATTGTAAATCAACTACAATAAATTTTTTTAGAGTGTACAAATCATAAAGCCTGGAAGGGGTGGATAAAAGAGAACCTTCCTATACTGCTGGTAGGAATGTAAATTAGTATAATCACTATGGAAAACAGTATGGAGTTTCCTTTAAAAACGAAAGAATATAGTTACCATGTGAACTTGGGCATATATTCAGAAAGAATCAAAAAGATACATGCACCCCCATGTTCATAGCAGCACAATGTACAATGTACAATAGCCAAGACATGGAAGCAACCTGTGTCCATCGACAGAGGAATGGATAAAGAAGATGTGGTGTATGTGTGAACACACACACACCGGGATATTACTCAGCACATATAATGGAATATTACTCAGCCATAAGAAGAATGAAACAATGCCATTTGCAGTACTATGGATAGACCTAGAGATTATCATATTAAGTCAGTGGGAGAAAGACAAATACCATATCACCTACATGTAGAGTCTAAAAAATGCTACAAGTGAACTTATTTGCAACAGAAACAGACTCACACAGAAAACAAATTTATGGTTACCAAAGGGCAAAGAGACGGGGAGGGATAAGTGAGGAGTTTGGGATTAACAGATATACACTACTATATATAAAATAGATAAACAAGGTCCTACTGTATAGCACAGGGAACTATGTTCAAGATCTAGTAATTAGAATCTAGAAAAGAATCTGAAAAAGAATATATATAATACATACACATACATATATCAGATATATATGTGTGTGTGTGTGTAACTGCATCAATTTGCTGTACACCAGAAACCAACACAACCTTGTAAACCAACTATATTTCAATAAAACAGAAAACAACAACCATCAACAGATGACTAGATTAAGAGGTGGTATATATACACAATGGAATACTACTCAGCTATATAAAAGAGCAAAATAATGCCATTTGCAGCAACATGGATGGAACTAGAGACTCTCATTCTGAGTGAAGTAAGTCGGAAAGAGAAAGACAAATACCATATGATACCACTTGTAGTTGGAATCTAATATTTGGCACCAGTGAATCTTTCCACAGAAAAGAAACTCATGGACTTGGAAAACAGACTTGTGATTGTGGAGGGGGAGGGAGTAGGATGGACTGGGAATTTGGGGTTAATAGATGCAAACTATTGCCTTTGGAATGGCTAAGCATTGAGATTCCTGCTGTACAGCACTGGGAACTATATCTAGTCATTTATGATGGAGCATGATAATGCAAGAAAAAAGAATGTGTTTATATGTGTGTGTGTGTGTGTGACTGGGTCACCTTGCTGTACAGTAGAAAATTGACCACACTGTAAACCAGCTATAATGGAAAAAATAAAAATCAATTAAAAAATAAAAGCTATGGTGAGGAAAAAAATGGCTGGTATACAGTAAACACTCAATAACTTAGCTGCTTTTGTTATTGAAGTAATAGTAGCAGTAATAGCATCAACTAACTCCTAATTGTACACCATTTTAATGGAAATTTTAGAGACAGCAAAGGAAAGGTATGACTCTTAGTGGGCAAGGTCAAATATCTCTCTTTTTGTTTCATATGCATATGGGAGAGTAGTTTACAGGGAGAGGTGAAAACTTCATTACAAAATCCTGTACTTGTCAACCAGACACCAAGTTTTAATAAGCATTTAGATATTAAAATTCTCTTCTCTTTGTACAGCACTTCATGGTATATATTTTCAATTTTGTCTATTCTTAAAATGATCCCTCTTTTTTTGAACCAGTCATCTTCAAATATTTTAAATTTTCATCTAACACCACCTTGAGACTCCCTGCTTGTACTGTCTGACCTTCTCTTTAGATTTCCTTCTTCCATTTTTGCAGCTTTCCCACTGATCACAGTGCTAAGTCTCTCAGAGGCTCTTCTGAAGGTCTCTTCTTGGCAATTTTCTTGCTACATGATAACGAAAAACCTCCTTGTAAGCCTGCTGTGGCACTGGGGAGAGGTGGGATGAGGCGAATCCAATCTGTTTGCTTTTCACCTGTGTTTCACATTCTAGCAATGAGGGTGCATAGAATAAACCTCCCAAAGATAATTGCTGGAACTGGGGGTGCTACCCCAGCCCAGTGCCCTCCCACCACATCCCTGGAGCTCACCAGAGAACTGGTGTGATTGCTGTATGCAGGAGAGAGGCAAGGCTAAGAGATCCAGTTTGGTCTGAGTCCAGGGTGGAGACCAGATGAATCCTAGTTTGGAAAGTAATATAAAGTGAGTCTGTCTGGGTTCCGTTTCCAGTATATATATTGAAAGCAATTTAATAAAATTTAGCATTTCAAGTTTAAAAGATATATAGTCAGGAGAGGGGCTAGGATTTTTGTGTTATAAGCCTTTGAAGATCCTTTGTCTCTATTCGTAGGATCTTGTTTTCCAGTCATATTTTTCTCCTAACACAAATGCAGTCTGATTTAGAAAGGAGTCCTGATTTAAGAAAATCTAAACTTACAAATAAGGTAAAATTAGTAAGTGTTGATTTGCTTCTTTATTTTACTCTAGATTTTAAAAAGAATCTTTTTAAAGTTGCAAACTCTCCTGGGTGCCTTGCGTATTTGTCTCGGAGCATTAACTTTCTGCTCAAGTCTTATAGGAGTTAGGGTGATGTGGAGGAAAGAACAGAGAAACTGAAGGCTGAGGCAGTTGGAACTACTGCCAATAGAAGCTCAAGGTGAAATGAAGATGAAAATGTGTCTGAATTTTAACTGAATGCAAAAGGGAAACACAGTGAGCTCCCAGGGGGAATTTAACACACATCCTTGTTCATCTTGCATGGAGGGGCACAACCTTAAGTCTAGTCTCTGCTAAACCGGCGAACTTTCAGAGAAAAGGACATTTTCTGGAGCTCCGGGAAGTATGTTGGAGCAGATGATGGGAATGAAGGTAGAGTATTCTTGGTGGAGTGACCCACGGACACTCAACTAAATCCCCATGAAGGGTCCTGAGCATAATGGGCAAACCCATCCATCCTGAACTTGACAATTTCCCAGGTATCTCCTGACCCTTTCACTGCACTGTCATATCCAAAAGGCAGTAGAGGGATGTGGTTAAAAACTGTAGCCCATCAACCTGGATCTGAGTCCTGCATACATCAATTACAGTTTGTATCACCTTGGGCAAGTCATCAGTAAGATGGAGATATTAAGTATACTTGCTCACACTTTTCTTTTGAGCATATAAAGCACTTAGCCTAGAGCCTAGTACTGGGTAAATGGTGCTGTTATGATTTTCATTATTATTATTATCCTCATCATTTTTATTAATTTCTCCTATAACAGAGTAGAAGTTTCCATAACTATATCTTTTTTCTTTCTTTCTTTCTTTTTTAATCTTTTTAGGGCCACGCTAGTGGCATATGGAGATTCCCAGGCTAGGGGTCTAATTGGAGCTGTAGCTGAGCTGCCAGCATATACCACAGCCACAGCAATGCAGGATCAGAGCCAGGTCTGTGACCTATACCACAGCTCATGGCAACACCGGATCCTTAATCCACTGAGTGAGGCCAGGGATTGAACCTGTGTCTTCATGGATGCTAGTCAGATTCATTTCGGCTGAGCCATGACAGGAACCCCTCCATGACTATTTCTAAGTGTGGACTTGTTTTGCAATCCCATTGACCTCAGCTGGTGCTCATGCATCACTGGAAATCTTAGTTGCAAAACCCCAGTTCTTTAGTCTTCATCCCCTTTTTGCAGGAAGAGGATCTCTGCTAAGATATTGGTGACTTGCTGCCACTGCCAGATGAGAAGCAAGTGACTTACCCTTAATCATCTGCTACTTACTCGCTTGCACTGCAGAGGAGCTAGGTACCCTACAACTAGTCCAAGCTGGAGAGTGAGCTCAGGGGGGCCAGAGCTGAACTTGGCAGGCCCAGCCTAGGAGGAGCCACTCTCCATTCCCCCAGCTGAATTCTCCCTGTGTGTTCCCGCTACTACTTGTGTGTGTGTACTGGAGTCAGAGAGACGAGGCCACAAGTCCACTTCCTAGATCTTTTGAGAGTCATGAGCTCATCTGTGAAATGAAGGTAATAATGGCATTTACCTTAATGGCTGATGATGAATATCCAGTAAGATCTTGGCACAAGATAAAAATTCAGTAAATAGTAATAGTCACTGTGTTGGTCCCTTGGCCTAAAATTCCCCCTCCCCCTTCTCTCTTCCCATCCTCTGTGTCTGGCTTGTCCTCCTTGGATGACAGTGGTCACAGTGAACACCTCTCCCCTCACTTCATTCCGTTCTCTGTGTGTTTTTTATCAGCATTTGTGGACCTTATTGCAAAAATACTCTTGTCTAGGAGCTTTATTATTTTAGACATTATTGAAAATTATATTGTGAAAATATACATTAAGTAATGACTTCATTTATTTACAAATATATATTTAATATGCACTATATATGCATACTTGTATATGTTGATTTGGCAATAAACAAAAGAGATAAAATCCTAATTTCATGGAACTTACAATAGGGGATGAGATGGGCACATGCATACCATACAAAAGTATCTGCAAAAATAGATGAACAGTCTAAAGAATAAGCAGAAGAGAGAAAACTAATTTGAAAAGATACGTGTACCCTGATATTCACAGCAGCACTATTTACAATAGCCAAGATATGGAAGCAACCCAAGTGTCCATCAACAAATAAATGGATAAAGATGTGGTATACACGCACATATACACAATGGACCATTATTCAGCCATAAAAAAAGAATGAAATTTTTCATTTGCAGCAATATGGATAGATCTAGAGAATAGTATATTTAGTGAAATAAATCAAAGAAATCCAAGTGCTGTATAATATCACTTATGTGCAGAATCTAAAAATTAATACAGTGAATGTATACAGCAAAACAGAGACAGACTCACAGAAATAGAGAACAAACTAATGGTTACCAGAGGGGCAAGGGAAGGAGGGAGAGGCAAATTACGGATATAGGATTAAGAGATACAAACTACTATGTATAACATAGATAAGCAACAAGCAACAAGGATATATTATACAGCTCAGGGAATTATAGCCATTGTCTTTAATAACTTTTAGTGGAGTATAACCTGTAAAAGTACTGAATCACTATGCTATACACCTGAAATTAACACAATGTTGTAAATCAACTATACTTCAATAAAAAAAGAGAAAAATATAGACCCCTTGGTACCTACCTCTCAAATGAAGACATAGAACATTTTCCTCCAGAGGGACCTCTGTGTTCCTTCTCAGGCACACCCAGCTCCATGTCCCCTAAGCCCAGAGGGACCAGTCATCCTCGCTAAGGTGTTAATCATGTCCTTGCTTTACCTTATAGTTTTACCACCTACCTATCAAACACTCAATACTATTTTATTCACTTTTGTGTGTCTCAGTGTCATATAATTGGATATATTACCTGCACTTTTTTCTGTAACTTACTTCACTCTATGTTATGCTTCGGAGTGGATCTTCACTGACACCCAGGGCTGTGGTTCACTCACTTGTCACTGCCGGGTGGTGTTACATGTATTGCTTTCTCACCTTTTATGTGTACCTTCTATTATTGGTATTTTTGGGTTATCTCACAAAATAATTTCCAAATTGCTGCACTGGCCATTCTTCAAACTGTCTTCTGGTTCCCACATGCAGGAGTTCCTGTAGGAGTGGAAGTTCTGAGTTGTTTTTCATCTACTTGAAAATTTCTAGAGGATGAGGCCTCTTCTTTTGGTTTCCTACTGCCGCCTCTCACAGAGAGGATGGGCAAACTGTGGTTATAGGGACAAACCAGAAAGAACTTGGTAAATGCTGAATTTCATGACTTCCTGGTTAAATTTGGCCTTGACAGGAAGAAGTTAAATGTAAGATCAGTCATCCAAATTTTACTTTCTAAATAAGAAGGAAGGTGAAAGAAACAGGTCCTCAAAGTGGGCAGAGGAAAGGCAGAGTGGTTTGTGTTATGAAAGAATGCCAGATGGCACATTTTTTTAAAGGCTGGAACCGTGTGTTGTCATAAGGTGCAGCGATCATGAGGGGGGACAGTGTCCATTTCTGGTGTGAGTTAGGAGTTGAAGGGAACGTTTGTGGGGTGCTAAGTGTCCTGCGATAACCATATACTAAGGCCAGTCTCGTTTCTTGCTCTGCTTTCCAGGTTTCCCACTATAACTAGCTTGTGACTTTAAATGGTTTATTTCACCTCCCTATGTCTCTGTTACTTTATCTCTGAAATCCCACCATGAAAGTACAGTCGACCTTTGAATAAAGGGGTTAGGGGTGCCAAACTTCCATGCAGTTGAAAATCCATGTATAACTTTACAGTCAGCCCTCCTTTGCCCCGTGCATCTATCCCTGTGGTTCTGAATCTGCAGATTCAGCCAACCATGGATTGTGTAGTATTGAAGTACAGAGGTGTTCAGTGCCAACAATCCATGTATAAGTAGACCCACATAGCTCAAATCAGTGTTGTTCAAGGGTCGACTGTAAGTCAAATAGCCAGGTGCTAAAGTTTAAAGACAAAATGAAATGCCCAAGTATCTCAAAGTTACTATTGTTGGTAAGAAGCCATGGGAATCAGCAAACCAACTGAAGGAAAACCTTTTTTCTTGTTGCTGGGTCAGCATAGGCTACCAGGTTAAAGCCTGTTGGGCTGCTCAAAAAAATCTCCATTTTTCTCTAGGTCAAGAAGGGCAATTCTAGGAATCCCTTTCCATCCTGACCCCCAGAGGGAGAGCCTCAGTGTCCCCCATGCTTTCTAGACTGGGGTTTCTGGCAGCAGCAGTGGCAGCAGACTGCAGGCTTCAGGTATCTCAGAGGTACCCTAAGCCATCTGTGCAGCCAGGCAATAAGGAAGGGATTACAGGGACTGATGGGCTGTGCAGAGAAAGCCCCTGGCAGAACAAAGTGGCATCCAGAGGCCTCGCCAGGCCATGCAGAGCACTTCACATCAGAGATTGGGTCAGACCAGGCTGCCAAGGTTCTCTGTGCTGTGGCTGTGCCAGCCCTGAGGAAATAAGCCTGGCTTGCTGGCTGCCTGCACCCTAGAGAGTAGCCCATCTTGAGGGCAGAGCTGATAAACTCTCAAGTCTTCATTGCCCTTTCAGAGAGGCTGGCACATCCTTTCCTCCCTGGAATGGGATTTCTTCAGGGGAACTGGGTCCCTGGTGTCCCACAGGAGGTGACATCCACAACCAGGCCAGCAAGAAGACTGTGTGTTGGCTCAGAGGGGTTTTTCCCACTTTGAAACTTAGAGGATAGGTCAGAAAAGCCCTCCTTTGTTTCAGAGTATCTTGAAGCTTCCCAGATGGGCTATCTTTGCCTCACAGTTGCTCTTTAAGCTTTTCCCTGTTTGGAATAAGCAGCAGAGCAGCTTGTCTTTCAAAGGGCAGCCGAGGCCCAGTGGAGAGGCTCTCCAGATGGTGGCAAAGCTGCCAGAAGCCATCCCAGCGTGAGGCTCTGGTGGCTCAAGCAGCTTGGAGATGACAGATGACAGAGCACCGAGAACCCCAGCCTTCTGTTGCCTCTGCTCCCTGGAAAGTCTGGATGAGTTCTCCCTTTAGGATGGAGGAGCTTCTCTTCCAGAGCCTTCGGAGGCTGCCATAGAGAGAATGGGGTGACACGTCCTTTATCACATGATCCAACAAAACACACAGAATATCAATGAAAAATTACTTTCATTGAGAGAGGAATCACTCCTGCTCAGCTTCAAGGCCTCCTGGGCCTTTGGGTCTGCTCTCTGCAGTTCCCTTCCTCCCAGAGCTCAGCTCAGCAGGATTTGACTTCCTGGTCCAGGATTGCCCTTGCCCAACCTCTCCCACACAATGAGGCACCAGTGAGGACCTAACACACAAACTCCCCAACCTCATTCCAGGAAAGAGAGCCCCCATGAGGCCCCGAGGTCAGTCCTGCAGGAGCAATTAATGTCCATTGGCATCCTTAGCCATGTGTATCTGACCTCTGTGTTAAGACAACATGGGGAGTAGGTGTGGCTTGATCTTGGTGGTTAGCATGCTAAGGATCCTGGTTCTTTGCTTCCTAACCATGTGTTTTGGGCAAGTCACTCAATGATACAATAGAAAAAGACTCAAGAGCTTTGTGGGTTGTTGTGACGCATCCAGGGGGTGGGAAATGGGAGATGAGAGGGAGGGAGGGAGGAGTGAAGGAAGAGAGAGAGATATGGGAGGAAGGAAGGAAAGAAGAGAGGGAGTTGGAAGGAAGAAAGGAAGGCAGGCAGGAAGGGCAGGAAGGAAGGCAGGAAAGAAGACAATCTAAGCACAATGCTTGTGTGCTTAGTTGGTAGTAAGTCTTTGATAGGACAGAGCCATTATTATTCTGATAGAAAATGCTCATGTGCACAAACACAAATTTTTCAAATGACATAAAATTTCCGGAGGACTCTAGGGTAAGAAGGCTTAGTCCAGATCATTAGATTCAATGGCCTTCTTTTAGATTAGGAAAGTGGGGCTAAGCCCTACGGGAAATGACCTCCCTGTGGTCACTTAGCCACTTAGGAGCAGAGCTGAGCTGGGAATTGGGACTCCCATCTTTAGTGCTCCCTCCCTGGCCGTTTGCCTTACAAGGAGCCAAACAGGCCTCATGGTATCACCTACCATCTGCTAAATGAGAGTGGTTGGCAAGAAATACTCCTTACACTGCAGGGAACAGAAAATTGCTCAATTCATTTCCTTGTAGACAGTGGTGAAAATCTCATTCAGGAGAAAAATGGGAGTGTGTGGGTGATCAATCTGGTGTCACCCTGAAGCTGTTAGTCCCTGTAGAGGACAGCCCCAGGGTAATGAGCTTTCAGCTTCTTTGGGCACATTTATGATGGACATCTCATTGTCCCTCCAGATCTGCTCTCCATTGTCCTCACTCTGCTCTCTGCCCCTGGAGGCTGACTTGTGTAGACCACACCAACAGGCTTCCTTGTCTTCTGGCTTATAGTTCAGTTCAACCAGTCAGGTGCCCCAGCAGGATATTGGAAGGGAAGTGAAAATAGTAAATGACTTACCTTCTTTTCTCTATGTGAGGTTGCTTACATGTAGCCATGTCACTCAACATAAGGTCATTGCTCCTCATTTGGTGACCTGTTCTAGATGACTCTTTCCTTCGGGACCAATATAACTCTTCCTCCCCTTGTCCCTTTGGGCTTAGGGGTGGTGTCTTTCTTCTCTTATTAACCTTGAGGTGTTGTACCATCATTTGGATTTTCTTGCCCCCTGTCCACATCTTTGTAAATACTCTCTTTGTAAATGAACAATCCTTGGAATTATCCTGAGTGTGCCACCTCCTTATTTTGGGACTCTAAAATAAGGAGGAAATACTGGTCATCATCTTATATCAAACTTGTCATCATCTTATATCAAAATGGTCATCATCTTATATCAAACCAAGATCCAGCTACAGTCCCCCAGGTAATGATCTGTGTTGGTTAGGGAGAAAAGTCCATATAAATTAGCACTGGTCTTTCTGAATGTGACTCAATTCTTTCTATATCTCCCTTGTTTAGCTCTCTTAGGGAGTTGGCTAGAGCTTCCATGATGATCAGAATGGGGTCTGATTCATCTTCCATGTTGTGGGAGAAGTACATGGTACCAGAAATGCCAGGTAAAGGTGAATAGAGTTGGGGACTTGGTCGTCTGGCCAAGTTCAGTGTCTTTTATCTTGTGGATTTTATTATGCTTCTTTTGGTTTTCTGACATGAGCTGAGCTTCACAAAAGCAACCTGAAAAGCCATTAAGTACAGTGGCTTTATAAGTCTACACCAAATCTCAGTAGTTAGGAAAACAGTCCTCAAGATATAAAGACATAATAAGTTAAAATATAAATCCTCATTATAGCTGGTAGAGTTGATGGTGAGTCAAGAAGCTAACCTTGAATCTACAGTTATTGAACTTTTTGTTCTTATTCTACATTTGCTTGCTTTTCTCCTCCTTAAAAAACTAGATGGTAAGCTCTTTGAGGATAAGATATATGTTTTTAAAAATTAATTTCTGTATTTACAAGTGTTAATTTGGCATCTGCTATGTGTCAAACACTTACCTGGACACTGGGAATGCAACGGTTAATAAGAAAGATATGAAGAAATACACTCTAATCCAAGAAAAACTTGGCTGCAGGCTGGCTGGCTGTTTGCTAATAAAGTTTTATTGGAACACAGACATGCCCATTTTTTTTATTACTGTCTTCAGCTGCTTTTTAGCCACTAGGCAGAGTTGGATAGTTGCAACAGAGATTGTGTTTCTTGCCAAGCCTGTAATATTTACTGCTTAGCCTTTCATAGAAAGATTGCTGACTCCAGGCTAGCCGTATACCTTCCCAGTGCCTGGCCAAGAGGTAGCCACAATTTCTTTCTCAACACATACTTTATGGTTAGATCAATTGGTTATTCACAGCTGAAAAGCATCACCATTGTTCTGATAGTAGGAGATAGTCCTAGTGAATTATTTTTAACCTTTGCATCTTAAAGAATTTTCTGAAATTTCTAGATGTTGGCATGTGAACAGTTTTCTTGCCTTTTTTTGGTGGATCAGTGTGAATTCAATACACCTGTGCAAATGTGCAAGGAGTTTCAAAGGGGAAAATATTCTGATGCATGGGTGGGGGTGGGGGGGGCTGAAAGGATTGAATAGAACCTTGATTGCTCCCACTCCAGAATGTGTCATCTGGTTTTCCGCTGTTCTTAGCCGTCTCTCAATGCACTTACTCTGTGAATTTTTTTTCAACTTTTTGTTCATAAATGCTTGAAGAAATGCAATGAACTTAGAAGTCCTTTTTAACCATTTCCTTCTGTTGCTATTTAATGGCAGAAATATGTTGCTGTGGGATTCTCTGGGCTTGAGGCACAGTTAGAAGGAAGAGTTTTGGTAAAAAGCCAGTGTTGTTGGCATGGTCTGGCCCTGTCCATCCTCTGTGCAGCATCTCTGAATAACACCCAGAATAACATTTAAATACGTGTTCTCTCTAACTCCTTGTAGATTTAGGATATTTATCATGTTCTGGGAACTGTGTCTTACACTGAATATTATTATAGTTTGAAAAAAAAGAAATGAAACTGATTCTCCAAATGAATAGTTTTATTCAAAAAAAATAAAATACAGTTAGAACACAAATGAAAGAAGCTGTGGCAGTCCCCCAAGATAAGGGACTGGCACTGTTGTAGATATCCTAAGAAAAATAAATTTAAAAAATAAACAAGGATAGGTTCTATGTACATTTCCTACATTGTAGGAAAAGCTGACAATTCCTCTTTTCAATTACTCTGTGCCTAAAACTGGCTTATACATACTCCTTTGGACCAATCAACCCCAAATATTGTGAATGGAAATTTCCCCAATCCAAGGTAGGCTAATGACCTCTGATCATCTCAGTTTATTATTTAGCTTGATAATTCAATTCAGAAGGAATTTAGAAAGGCCCTCCTGCATTCTAGGCACTGTGATCTTCCTAAGAAAATATACCAGTGATGGAGTTAATAATTTAAAAATTGCCATACATAGTTTAAATGAGCTATACAATCCAGTGAAAGAGGGAATTAATGAGAGATGGAAGTAATGCTGAAAATTTTTTGGTCTTGGGTTAGACACTGGAATAATTAGGAAGATATTCCAGCAGATGTAGCATGTGGGCAAAGGAGAAGACTTGAGCAGTTATATGTGGTTGGATTTTAGAAAGCCAGCTCTTGGTAAAGACGTAGGAAAGATCACTCAGGATTTTAAGTATCAGTGTGATATTGTAGACAATGGGGAGTCTTTAAGGTTCTGAATGGATTGGCATGCTTGCAGCTTCTAAGTCTTAGATGGTAATTGTATATTTGATGGATTGGAGAGATGAGAAATTGAAGGTGGGGAGGCTTAGATTATAATACTTAAGGTGGGGACAAATGTGGTCATATAAATGAACTGTCTGTGGAGATACCCTCGGCAGGTCTGGCACCTGTCAGAATATGGGTAAGGAAGAGATAAGAGTATGTGACTAAGTGTCTGATTGTGTGGAAGTGATTTACAGAGAGGGCTTCAATATGGTGAGCCATGTGGTAATGTGTATCCCAATCAGATGGCAACCAAAACAGACACACTAATGAAGATAAATTAGTTAAAAAATAAACACATTTCCAGATCTTCTATACTGCCCTACGTCTGTTAGCACTTCAGGACCTGATTCAAGAATGCCCCTCCTCTAAGAAGAATTTTCTAGCCATAGAAACAGGTCTTGCTTGAATTTTTTAAGCAATAAAAGTATAAGTGACTGTAGAAAAATTGTAGGAAAAGGGCAATGTCTTTTATGACTTTATTATCCACTAAATATTCTAATACAGTGCCAGGCATACAGTGAATGATACTATGTAGGTACAGAATGAATCACCCTGATGGACATCTTATGAAACAATAGGTCATGTACGCATCAGAGTCAGCTGCCTAGAATGGTGAGATGTGGAGAGGAGAGGTTCTCTTGGGTCAGAGAAATAACTGTCAGGTCTATGTGGACATAGTGCAGGAGAGTTCTTAAATAAAATGCAAGAGTCATAACAAGAGTAGAAAAGGGATTCTTAGGGGATTGGGAATGGTGCCAGGAGGGGCTCATGGATTGATGACATGGAGTGTTAAAGCTGCATAAAGCTGAAGTGCTGACCAATTTGAAGTATAGAAGGAAACAACACAAACAAGGTCAATTCTGGTGGTTTTAATCAAAGGGTAATAATTTTTATTTATCCCTAGGTTAATGGAACATTAAGAAGTGATAGAATATGTTAATTAGGGCTCTCTTCACAAAGTGCTTTTGGGGGGTGTGACTGAAGCTTGGGAAATTACCAAAAATAATTGTTTTCCAATACTGCCTGTGAGACTAAAGCTGACCCCCGCCCCCCCATAGTTGCTGTCATTTGTGGGATATAAAATATACAAAGACCTGTATCTTTAGCACGTATATCACTTAATGTTGAAATATAAGAAGCATTCTTATTAAAATCAAGAATAAGAGAAGTATGGCTATTATCACTACCACTCAACATTATAATAGAGGTTCTAGACCATACAATAGGTGTGAAAAATAATTACTACTAAAAAGAAAATGATACAGCTGATATTATTTGGAATTTATATGAAAATCTATGTAGTTTGTCAGGTAATTTTGAGTCTTCTATTAGAACTCAAGAAAATTCAGCAAGTTCAATGGATATTATCTATCATCTATCTAAATATCTATTTCCACGCATTACTTATAAAGTATACCTTTCTAATATGAACATGAAGAAAACTGTAATGCCAGGGATGGAAAAGAAGACAATGAAATAGAAGTATGCCATGTGGCATTTAGAAAGACTCAATATATTTCTTCATAAATTAAACATTTCATGCATTCCCATTCAAATTCCTATGGAATTTAACAAAATCTAAAATCCCTAAGGGATAGCAAACATATAGGAGTCAGTTTTTTTTTAAAAAGCAAGACAATAATGGGGATATGTCTTTTTTAGACATCAAAATATATTATAAAGCTATAGTCATGAATAAAATATGGTAGTGGAATGGAAACAGATTGTTTAAAAGTTCAGTAGAACTCAAACAAATCCAGAATGGAAAGAGATTGTTTTAAAAGTTTGGTAGAACTCAAACGAATCCAGAGATAAACCAGAGATAAATATATTCCAGAGATAATGCTTTGTATGACTGAAAAAAGACCTTGGGGCAGTTAGTTAGCCATCTGAGAAAAAAATGAAATTTGATCTATATCTAAAATAGGGTTTAATGGAAAAAAATTAAAATCATTAAATAAAAAGTTAACTAGAATAAAAAATAAATAGGGTATAAAATTAATTCCAGATAAAGATAAAAACATGTAAGCATCATTATAAAGAAGAAAATACAGAAAGAATTAAAATTAAATCCCATATTCTTTATGCTATTTTTCATATATTTTACTTCTACTACATTATGAACCTCAGATTAAAATATTATTGTTATTTAAAAGTCATATGCCTTCTGAGGAAATTAAGGGAAAATAGCCATATAGTTACATAATTATTTACACTTCCAGTGTTCTTCTTTCCTTCTTTTATATCCAAGTTTCCATCTGACACAAGATTCCTTCAGCCCAGAGTATCTTTCAAGTCTGGTGATGATGAATTCTCTCAGCCTTCGTTTTTATGAAAATATCTACATTTTACCCTTTTTGTGAAGAATATTTTCTTTGTATATAGAATATGTGATGTCCAGTTTTTTTCTTTCAGCCTTTAAAAAATGTCAATCCTTGGCCTTTCTACTTCTATTGTTTCTCATGTAGTCATCTTTCACTCTTATAGTTCTCCTGTGTGAATTTTGCTTTGTCTGCTTATATGACGTTTGGTTTATTTTTCAATTTTGGCTGTTTGAATCCGAATGCCTAAGTGTCACTTTATATTTTTCTTGTTGTGGGTCCACCAAGCACCTTGGATATTTTTCAACAAATATAGGAAATCTCTGGCCCCTAACTGAGACTCTAATTGCATGTTTGATAAGGTGTCCAATATTATTCCCAAAGTTTGTAATGTGCTATTAATTTGCTTTAGTCTTTTATTTGGATTCTGTTAAGCCATATTTAGAGCAAGCCTTCTTTTAAAATATGGCCCTTACTTTTAAGGTAAGGCTTTGCTGCTGTCTCAACTGATGAGGTTTCCCCAGGATCAGTCAGTGTTTCCTGGCACTACTTGATACCTAGAATCTCTATTCTCTTCTCAATGCCATTAACAGCCACTTTCCCATGTAAAAGTGTAATCTCACCCTGGATAAGGGCAGTCTAGTCTTTAACCAAGAAGTCACAAGGAACCTCTGTACAAACTTGCACCACATCCTTGCCTCAGTGTGCAGACTTCTCCTCTATGATGTCTTACTCTATAGAATATAGCTCTTTTAGCTTCCTTGAATTCTTACCTTGTAAGTTCCTTTTTTTCAGGGATTGCAGTTTTCCATGCCTGAAAACAACTGTTGTGTGTGTGTGTGTGTGTGTGTGTGTGTGTGTGTGTGTGTGTGTGTGCGTGTGTGCAATCATTCAATTTGTTTTTGTTTTTGTCCCTGTATGTTCTGATTGTTTATAGTAGGAAGACTAATTAGGTACCAAGTACCCCATCATAGCCAACTGTAAGTTCCATTCTGTAAGTGTGTGTGTCATTGCTGTTTTAAAGCAAACTGTGTCTAGAGAAGAGGTTCTAAACAAAGATCATTCTTCATTTGCTACTTCTTCAAACCATTTTCTGAAAGTCTCTACAAAAGCATGAGATAAGATTGCCCAAGTGTTCTTATCATAAGAGCAAGGGGAAACTGAGAAGTATTTTTAGCTTGTAACCTCAAAATGACTGTGTTTCTATATGTATACTCCATCCTCTGGGGCAAAAAGGTCTATAAGAATTCTATACAGTGACTCATTTTTTTTTTCCAGTTGTCAGACTTCTCTGGAAATTCGAAGATCCCATCAGTCTAAGTAGGACAGATTTACTATTTTTGTAACTTCTAGATTTTGTTTCTTTTTTTTCCCTTTTTTCTTATTTAGAGCCGTACCCATGGCATATGCAAGTTCTCGGGCTAGGGGTTGAATTGGAGCTGCAGTGGCTGGCCTATGCCACAGCAATGCCAACTCTGAGTGACATCTGCAACCTACACTGTAGTTTATGGCAACGCCAGATCCTTAACCCACTGAGCGAGGCCAGGGATCAAACCTGCATCCTCACAGACACTATGTCGGTTTCTTAACACTGAGCCACAATGGAAACTCCCTTTTCCAGATTTCCACTAGCATTTTCCCTTTTGGGGAGTTCAGAGCCCTCTTCCTTGAGATTATCAGTGCTCCTTTCTAAACATTAACCACAGAAAAATGTTGCAGGAGAAGGAATGAGAAGCTATTTCTTTTGAGCATTTTGCTTGAATAAAAAATAAAATATTCTTAAAGTATTTTTTCAAACTGTAAGAAAAAAGCCAACACTCTTGACCACTGGAGTCTCTTCTATCATGGTGTTTTGTTTTGCTTTTGCTCCCAAGGTATCTTTGGATGTGTATCAAGACATTTCTCTTAAGCAGGTTTCAAGCAGGAACTAATATGCTGACAACCACTTTCTTATCAGTAGATAGTGGAGGAAAAGCCAGCAAAAGACAAGAAACATTGAGTATCTTCATCAGGCCAGATGGTCAAACCGGAAGGTAGAGCCACCTGAACACACTGTATTTTATTGCCCATTAAGCACAGTGAAATTTTGCAGTAATATTTAACAACGTGGGTTTTTTTTTTCTCCCTCATTTAAACCCACCAGATCTAAAGTGTATTAAATGAAATTTCAACTCAGAGTGCAGTCGGTGTTCCAGGAAATGTTACTAAGAGTTTTGAAGCAGCTATCACTGTCATTGCAGTTTTATGAGAGCAAGATAATAGAATTCATCAAGGATTCCCCGCCTGATCAGATGAGCTGGATATATGTGAAATCTCCAGTGCTGGCTTTGTTTTTACTTTAGCTCCAAGAAGGAGACCATGGAAGTTCTTCCCAAAATCATCCTTATTAGAAAGTGAAATAAACAGACATTCTAAGCCTTAATATCACTGGGACTGAAATAGAACCCAAATTTCAGCCTCTCCCTTTGAGCTGCTACTGCTTTGTGCCTGCACCAGAATTATAACTGTGGGGTTTAGGTTATATATCCCAGATATCCTGAAAGGCTCTGTCATTCTCCAACACAGAGAATTCTTGTGTTCTTTTTGTGTTGAATTCTCAAAAGGACTGTTCCCAAGAGGATGCTTGAATTGGCTTTAGAACTGCTGTGAAATGTCAAGAGGGCTCCTAGGATCTGGATATCACTGTTCCCTGCTGCTCTCCGTGTAGCATATTTTGATCTTTCTTTCTTCTGGTGCTTCTGCTTCTCAGCTGCCCCTTTTCCTCACTCTGGAACTGCCTGGGTCCTCACCAGCTCATCTGATCCTCAGTCGCTTTTATCTTCAATGTGAATCTTAAGTCTTTCAGCAGCTTCAGATACTAACTTTACATAAATGTCTAATGTGTATGAAAGACTGGAAAGTTTTCTTTCTTTACACTCCCAGCTTATTGAGTTGGAAATTTAAATATCTATCCAAAGACCAAGAGGCTCCAAGTGTCAAAGTGTGAAATGAAAACTTTTCTGAAGCATCATCTGATTCTCCGGCCAGAAAATGTAGCCAGACTCAGTATTCTTGAGTTTGGAATCTAGCTGAAATCCTACTTGGGCAGCCCATTCTCAGTGGTTATTTTCTCTCCTACCCCATCCTCATCAGTGGAATTCCATGTTAAAGAGAGAATAAGAAAATGGAAGCTGAACTATGAATTTTATGTGCCATGTCCAAATCCAGAACCTGATTATTCATACTGATGTCATCTTCACTGACTAAAGTTTGTGCAGTTTCAATAAATATTCTAGTACCAGCCAGACAGAGTGAAGACTCCTGAACAAATGAGATGGTGCCCTTGCCTGCAAGGTGGCCACACAGAAGGCATGCATCCCCTATCCTAAAACTTTTAAATAAATCCCTTTGACTCTTCTTTCTGAAGATTCTAGACAGGCATCTAGATAGGAATTCTAGATGGGATTCTAGGTAGGAATCTCCAGAAATAAAAGCCCTCTGCTGGATCATATTTTTTTCTTTCTTTTTGGGGGGTGGGGGGAGGCACACCCGAGGCATACGGAAGTTCCCAGGTTAGGAGTTCAATCAGAGCTGCAGCTGCCAGCCTATACCACAGCTCATAGCAACACCAATTTCTTTAACCCACTGAGCATGGGATCAAACCCAGGTCCTCATGGTTACTAGTCAGGTTCATTACCACTGAGCCACAACAAGAACTTCTGATCACATTATTTTTAATGCTGCGTGATGGCCCCACCTCCATTCCAGGAGCCCCAAGGCTCAAATATGATTTGCTACATTTGTCCCTAGCTTAGTTTTCAGCAGTGAAATCGCACATATCTTTGCCATCTAATACTCCACCAGCACCATGCTACCTGAGCACTCTGCTCCAGAACAGGAAATTGCCTCTGCTTTCTTAGAAAAGAGAGACCGACAAGGAAGGCTCTGAAATCATGATTTCATAGGCTGTTTAACAAAAGCAACGGGACTTAAATACCCCTGCAGTGCTTGTCCCTGGTTAGCGAGACACAGGTACTAAGCTCTAGAATGAATTTCCCACAGAGCTCACGAGGCTTACACCTCAGGGCTCCTCACTTGCGTGATCTTGGGAGAACTCCTAATAATGTCTCATGGTCACTCTGTATTTTTCTCTGTAAAAAAAGGTTGCCCAAGTTATATATGCTTCTGTTCCCACAAAACTTGCGTTTGTGTTGGGTATGCTTCAAAACAAATCAGTAAGAGAGAATCCCTGTCCTTAAGGAGCTTAATTTTACTAAGTGAAAAAAGAAAAATAACATGAATGCTACAAAATACGGGAACCCCAATATAAGACAAGGCTTCGTTTTCCCACTGGCCACTTCTTTTTCCTTTTGGTGAATTTTAATCCTTACGTACGTAGAGAGGTGGTTGACATCATCAATGTTTCATTTCTTATTTTACTTAAAATAGATATTTAAATTCATGTTATCTAATGCAGCGATCCAGAAATAGTACTTTTTCTACACTCAAATTTCATGGAACAATTTTATTTAGACTTTTCATATGCAACTTTGACGTCAGTGTCTTAATCATCACTAGTGTTCCTTTTTGAATCACCTAACAAAGTTTTCTTGCACATTGTATTCACTGCTGGCTAATCCCTTTTTGATTCTGTGTATAATTCTGCCCCTGGAAATCCTATGCCACCAGAACCAACTAGCACAACATAAGAATGTGCTTTTTATTTATTCTGTGAATGTATACTTGAGATTCCTACAACTTATAACGATAATGTTATCATTTCAAAATGACTTTTCAAGAAATTTTATTTTTTTATTTTTTGAAATAATGATGGCTACCATTTCCAATTGTGGACATGTCCCCCTTAGAACTATTCACTATATTCGTTGTATCTCTGCCTCTGTCAGACAACCTTTACAAACTTCAACCTTTAACAACTTCAAGGTCATTTCAGGCTAACAGTGGTTCTCAGACCTAACTGTACACTGGAATCATCTGGAGACCATTAAAAAAACCCATGACTACCTGGATCCACTTCCATAGATTCTGATTTAATGGTCTTAGACACAGCCTGGATACTGGAATTTTTACAAGTTGTCGAGGTGATCTGAATATGTAGCCAAGGTTGAGATATTACTTCTTCCCCAAGCAGTCCTTTGTTATTCAAAATAAAATAACTAGAGGACAAACATCTTAACATAAGAGCCTTCACAAGGATGCAAAATGAAATAACTATCTCTTTTCTAAGTGACAATTCAAGGAAATAAACATCACATATATAAAGGCATATATGTATAACATATATGTATAATGTGTTTATATATGTATATACAGATAAATTACTTTTTAAATAAATAGATTTTTAATATTTTTAAAGTTATACTTATTCATTAAATAAAATTTAGAAAAAGACTGCCTCAGTTAAGGATTCAAAGACAGTAGAGATTTTTCTATGATTTCAGTTAGGAGAAACTGACATCAGTGGATTTGTCTGGATAGAGAGTGAGGATTCATGTAACAGAGGTATGAATGGAATGCAGGTGTATCAGGCAAAGGAAATGAAAATACAATCCTCAAAGTCCTCCAAAGTGTAGTGTCATTGAGGTGGCAATAAGAATTCCTTTAAAAAAATAAAGATGTGTTTTCTTGATGATCAAAGCTATGTGCTTGACTCCCAGAGATGATGAGCACTTCAAAGTGACTTATTTGGTAGCTTTGAGCATAGAAAGAAAGATGAACACAATATCGGGAAATGATTGTCCAGTCATGGAGTGTGCTATTTACCTCTTTACCCAAGACATAAATGCAATTTCCTGCCTGAAGGGGTCTGAGTTCATGGGTAACGTCCTCTTTTGGCCATTGAGGTATTTGACATTTGTCTCTTTCCTTCCTCTATATTTTGCTTTGTAAGACTAGGTGACGCAGATGATACAAAAAGCAAGAGTTGATCAGCCTAAATATCTAAATTGAGAAAGTCACATCAAGATTAGTCACTCCTAATATGACAGCAGATGGCTTTGGTTGAAATTCAGTTAGAAAGAAGAAAAAATGTGGAAACAAATGCTACTGGAGATTTATACATTGATTTCTTTGTAAAGGGTAAAGACGAGAAAATAAATAAGGATGAAAGTGGGTATGGTTCATGAGGAATCTTTGTAAATCTTTGGTATCCAACTAAGTTGGCTTTATCTGCAAAAAAAAAAAAAGGTAAAAGGGGCATAGTTCAATCTTTAAAAAGGTAAAAACTTGAAATAGAAAATTAATGTATGTTTGTAAAGCACTTTACATTTTTCAAAGTCTTTATTCAATCTTCTGTGATATTCTTGTTAGTTTATAAGAAGATCTGTCAAGTATTGTTATTCCATGGAGAAATAGAAGTCAGATAAGTTGAGTAACTTTTCCAAGGTCACAGAGTAGGAGGAGACCCAAATTTCCCAACTCTCAGTTCTGTGTCTTTTCTACCACCCATGATATACCCCTACAATTTATGTTTTTCTTCTACTGGTAGCACTAATTTAATGAATACCAAGAAAGCTCACCTGTCAAAAGGATAAGAAAATGTAGGAATGAATTATTTTCAATAAGGAGGTTCGTGTTTATTTTTCAATAGTGTATACTTATTAAAGAAATATTTTTATTGCTATAATTTTTTATTAAAGTATAGTTGATTTAAAATGTTGTGTCAATTTCTGCTATACAGCAAAGTGACCCAGTCATACACACGTATTAATTACTTTTCTTATATTATCTTCCATCATGGTCTAACCCAAAAGACTGGACATAGTTGTGCTGTACCATAGGACCTCATTGTTCTTTGTGCTGTAGAGTAGGACCTCCTTGCTTGTCCATTCTAAGTGTAATAGTTTGCATCTACTAACCCAAAGCTAAATAACCTAAATGTCCATCAACAGATGAATGCATTAAGAAGATGTACATACAGACAATGGAATATTATTCAGCAATAAAAAAGAACAAAATAATGCTATTTGCAGCAACATGGATGCAAGTAGAGATTATCATACTAAGTAAAGTGAGTCAGAAAGTGAAAGAAAAATACCTTATGATATCACTTATTTGTGGAATCTAAAATATGTCACAGATGAACCTATCTACAGAATAGAAACAGACTTGGAGAATAGACTTGAAGTTACTGGGGGCGGGAGGGGGGGAGGGAATGGCATTAAAGAAATATTATGTAATACAAGAGACTTAAATACAGATCACTCTAGTTCTATTAATAATACCTTGTTTACTCTTAATATTTTCTGTATATCCTTTAGTCCATTTTTTCCTATTTACAATGATTATTTTATAATGTGAAATGCAACACTTTTCAGATAGCGTAAGCATTTCTCCTTGCTTTTACACAGATTGCATGAACATTAATGGCATTATAGGAGTAGCTCTCATTTATGAAATGTCCACCACATTCCAGGCACAGTGCTCCAGCCATCGTTAGATACCACAATGACCTAATTAGGCAAGAGTTGGACAATTAAAGAAACATAAATAAGAGAGCAACCACCCTGTGGGCTGTGTAAACCACAAGGAGTTATTATGGAATTTACCCCCTCAGGGTTCTGTTAACCCCACTCTCCTACACATTTTATAATCAGGTGGATATTCTCTGGTTTATTCGCATATTTCCACAGAGTTGAATATTCATATTGTTTCTCACATCAATTACAAATAACACTGAAATTAATATTTTAAAAACAGTAATACCTTCTCAATACTAATACCAACCAAACGTTTCCATGGAATAAATCATAGAAATAGAAATGCTATGGAGATTGAAGAACATAAACAATTTAATGTTTGTCATTTCCCCTCCATAGCATTAAAATTATCCATTTATATTCCCAGCTGGGAATTAGAATACCCAGCTCACAGGACTTGTGTCTACATCAAGGTTTAGGTTACTATTTCCTTACTTTCTTCTCCTAAATTACCAGTGGAAAATAGTAACTTTTTATAGTTTTAAAGAGGTATAATTGATATACAAAAAAAAACTGCACACATTTAATGTATTCAAGTTGATGAGTTGAGCATATGCTTATGACCTCCAAAAATCTCCTTTGTGTGTGTGGTAAGAACATTTACCCTCAGATCTACTCTCTTACATTTTTAAATGCACAATACCATACTGTTAACTATAGGCATAATGTTGTGAAGCAAATCTCTAGAAACTCTTCTTATGAAACTCTAACTTCTTACCTATAGAAATTAGTTCCCCATTTCCTGTTCTCTCCATCCCTTGGTAACCACCCTTCTATTGTTGCTTCCATTAGTTTGAGTATTTGTACCTTGTGTCAGTGGAATCATGCCGTTTTTGTCCTTTTGTGACTGACTCATTTCACTCAGCATAGGGTCTCCCATATTCAGTCATGTTATCGTAAATAGGATTTCCTTCTTTTTTAAGGGTGAATAATATTCCATTGTATGTATATACCATATTTTATTTAACAATTCATCTGTCAGTGGAAAAAGAAAATGTGGTATATACATACAATAGAACATTATTTGGATTATTTTTATACCTTGGCTATTGTGAGTCATGTTGTAAAGAACCCTGGAGTGCAGGTATCTCTTTAAGATCCGGACTTTGCTTCTTTTGTCTATATACCCAGCAGATAACCACGCACAAAAGGATGAAATTAATTTCCTATCTTACACCATACACAAAAACCAACTCAAAATAGATTAAGGACTTAAGCTTAAGACTCCCAATATGTAAAATTCCTGGGAGAGAACGTAGTAGGAAATCTTCAAGGCATTGATCTTGGCAATAATATCATGAGAATGGCACCAAAAGCACTGGCAACAAAAGCAAAAATAGATAAGTGGGATTACATCAAACTAAAAACCTTCTCCACAGCAAAGGGAAGAGTTAACAGAGTGAAAGGCAACCCGTAGAATGGGAGAAAATATTTGCAAACCATACTTTGATATGGGGTTAATTTCCAAAATATATAAGGAACTTCTAAATTCAATGGAAAAAATTGAATAACCTGATTTTAAAATGGGCAAACAACTTGAATTGACATTTCTCTAAAGAGATGCAAAATTCCAACAGATATATTTATATAGCAACACCACAAATCATCAGGGACATGCAAATCAAAACCACAACAAAAAATTATCTTATACTTGTTAGGAAGGCCATTGCAGGGGAGGAAAAAAATCTTTTTCTTCTACTCTTCTAACTTTTTGAATGGGACCTTTGTAACAAAAGACAGATTAACAGGAAAAAATCATACAAATTTATCTAATATAAGTTTTATATGAGAAACTTCATAATGAAGTAAAGACCTGAAGACATGGTTAAACCTGAGTGTTTTTCTGCTTAGATTTGGTGAAAAGCAGTGGAAATATATGGTGAAGGACAAAGGTGAGCTACGTGTGGGAAACTCACAAGAAGTTAGCAAAGACTGTTCATTCAGATCCCTCTCTGTGTCTCTTTGTCTGTGAAAATAAGGATGCTCTGTTTCTCCAGGGCACCTCTCACAAATGGATTTTTATAGCCTGCTTCTGGGGAAGGTCAGGAAAATCCTTCCTACAAATGCCATTTCTTAATTTCTTTCAGCCTAAAACACTGAATATGCCAAAGTAACATATGTTGGGGTAGTGTGTCCTGAATCCCATCTCTATTACAAAATAAACAAAAACAAAATATAACAAGTGCTGGTGAACATGTGGAGAAAAGACATCCTTGTATGCAATGTTGTTAGGAATGTCAATTAGTGCAGCCACTAAGGAAAACAGTACTGAGGTTCCTCAAAAAATTAAAAAATAGAACCATAGGGTCTAGCAACCCCACTTCTGGGTATTAGCTATTTATTTAAAAAATTCTACCCTAAGTTGTCAGCATCAGCACTTGCCTTTTCCTCCACACATATTTTTCTCTCTTTTACTTAGGATTTCTCCACTTTCTTATCATCATGAACAAAAATCGTTCACTAATCCACTATTTGCAAGGCTTTATGTTTGATGCAATTTGGGGACAGTTAGATATAGATAGTGTAGCCATCAGTCTGGAATGTCAATGTCACTTAATGTTTATTTGACACATAGGAAGAAAACTGGGAAAGCAGTTGCCCAAAGAACTCCTAGTGTTCAGAGGAGGCAGAGACTGAAGGTTCCCCACTCCATCTTTCTGACAAGGGCAAATTTTCTCCTCTCTTCCAAACTCCTTCCAAAGTGCTAAGTCATGTTCCCAAATAATTATGGAGCAGATGCCAAATTCCAGGAGATACATATATATATACACACACACACACACATATATACACATATACAACATATAATATATATAGACATAGGATTATTTATAGACATAAATGTATAAATTCTATATATAATATAGAATTGTATCTATATATCAATTATATATAGGAGATATCTATATATAGATGTGTTGATATATAATTATATATATTTTTAAATTGGTGGGGGTGAGAATGGGAAGAGTGGTTGGGAGGTCGGTTCATCATATAAATAAATATTCTGGAAAACTCTTTGGTATAATAGATGGTACTTATAATAAGTCATTAGAATAAGCTATTAAGAAGTACGGATTATGCCAAATTCAACTTGGAAAGCATCTATTAGGCCACAGGAGAAAAAAGAAAGGTTGCTGTGGGGGAGGGTTTTCCTGACTGTCATCCCTACCGAAAGCAATGTGGGACTATTATGATGATTTAGCATCCCAGAGCCTCAGGAAGATAAGCACCCTTGCTTTTACAAGGGCATAGATTGGTACACAGGAATCAGCAGCTGAAACAGAAATTACCTAAATGTGGAGTGATGTCAGTTATTTTACTGTCATGTGGATGGTGAAGAAGGCACTAAGAGCAGAAATGAGGAAATGGAGAAGAGGGTCTGGGCTCTGTTGCTATACAGCATGAGTGAGGGGCCATCTGCGGACTGGGCTTAGGAGTCAGGGATAATGGCCAGAGGCATGAAAAGAGGACAGACTGGCTGGGAGAGGGAGGGAAACCTCTGTGAGAGTGGGGATCCCCAGGGGGCCATTACAGTGCTTGGCACAAGGTCATGCCCACCGTAACCCCTCTACCCCCTCATCCCTTGGTTTACAAACTCCCATTCATCTTTCATGTATCTAGTTGTATGTCTTAAATCCCTCCTCCTCCAAGAAGACTTTCCTGACTCCCTAAGGACAGATTTGCTACCCCTCTTAAGCTCCTCCTTGGATGCTGTATTTCTAGTACCATCACAGCATGTTTCACACAATATTTTCATGTTTTCATTTTCATTTGTCCTCTCCAGAATGTAAACTCTTGAGAGCAAGAAGGTCTTATATATCACTGCATCTCCAGGGCGTAGCACAATGCCTGACACACAAGGGCTTTAAGGAATATTTATTGAATATATGGAATGGTTTATGCAACTTGGTAATTCCCTCTGTAATCCATCTTTGTGATCATGAGTGTGAGCAGCCTTGGGGAAGGCCTCATGGGACCCATAGTCACACCCAAGCTCCTGGAATTCTGCCTGGAACCCATTGGACACTCAGCAACATTGCCGAACCAAATTGAACTTGTAGGAGCACAGGGATATGACCGGGCAAACTCAGGCAGTTGATTCTCCCTACTTTCCTTTTTCCTTTAAAATATAAAATGGATGTGCTGGGGTTGTGGGATGGAAATCCTATAAAACTGGATTGTGATGATCATTGTACAACTATAAATGTAATAATTCATTGAGTAATAAAAAATTAAAAAAATAAAATACAAAAAGCAGATTTTCCAAAGGCTGCAAAAGCAAAGTCCTAGAGAGTTTGTGCTTGGTTTGGCAGTTCTGGTGACACATACAGGAGGGGAATTAGTGGGTGACCCACCAAGGTGTTTTAGAATAGATATCTACAGAAAAATACCTTTTCTCCCAGAAAAGTTGTGTCAGTATTTGTTTTCCAAAACTTTTCTGTTTTGCAGAGAAAAGGTAAAGTTTAGCCAAAAAAAAAAAAAAAATTTTAGGTGTGCTCATTCTGGGTTATTTGATTGTATAATTAAAAGTCTAGGAGTTCCCGTTGTGGCTCAGTGGTTAACGAATCCGACTAGGAACCATGAGGTTGCGGGTTCGATCCCTGGCCTTGCTCAGTGGGTTAAGGATCTGCCGTTGTCATGAGCTGTGGTGTAGGTTGCAGATACGGCTCAGATCCCGCGTTGCTGTGGCTCTGGAGTAGCCATTTCCCAAAAATGGCAAAAAGACAAAAAAAAAAAAAGAGAGAAAAGTCTAATAATTTTCCATCATTTATGGATAAAGTCTAGGTTCTATTCAGTGATGTGGTCAATATTATATAGAAAACTCAGGATAATGTAAAAATCTGGTGACAAGCTAGCATGGAACAATAAATTCAAATTCTTGAGGAGATGAGCTTTTAGCACTTTATTTTAAAAAGCTAAGAAGAACTCTCCTATAGCTTCATAAAATTGAATATGAGTCAGACCTGAGTTAATGATCTACATATTAGCCAAGGTCTGGACGTGAGATGCAACATCTGTTATCCCTTAAAGTGATTGTATACACAGAAATGTGCCTAATTAGCTAACGGATCAGTCTTTGGCATTGACATTTCCAAGGATAAATCCTAAAAGGGGAATAAGAAGTTTGCTGGAAAGGAGAAATGCACAATTATGTAATGTAAGAAAAATACCTAAGATGAAGTTCTTTGTAGGCATAAGCTATAATTTTGTATACTTGTGTGCTTGGAGTTTGGGTTTTTTAATAAATATATTATTGTTATTTGTATAATTAAACAATTCATAATTCTTATAAAAATCAAACATGAATAATTCTACAAAAAGATTGTCTTCACCACACCAACCTGTTTTTTCCAGACTCAATTTTATGCACTTCAGTAAATATATATATATGTCCAGATCTTGTTCTATACACTCATATGTAAGTATGCTTAAATTTATTTTTAAATTATTTCTTCTAGCTTAATTGAGGTTATGCTTAAATTTAGAATTATATATTTTTGTTTTTCTTGTTTTGACATAAAGGGTATTATGTTGTGAATTGTTTTATGAACCATTTTTTATTTCAAATGACTATATGTCTTAGAGATCTTTCAATGACAGTAAATACAGATATCCTATTCTTTTTCATTGCTGCATAATATGTCTTAGAATGGATGTGGAATACTGCATTTAACTGTACCTTACAGATAGATATTTAGTTATAGCCAGTTTGTCACTGTAATTGACAATATTGCAATGTATACAATGCATTGTGTACACGTGGGAATATTTTTCTAAGAAAATCCTTAGATTTAGAACTGCCAAATAAGAGAAGATAGACATTAAATTTTGATAAACATTGTGAACTTTTTCTCCAGAAGGGGCTATGTCACTCAATGTCCATGCCAACAATAGTGTATAGAAAATTCTTCATGATCTTCTTCCCTAACCTCCTAGTTCTTTTCCTCCTTGTTTTCTAGATTTATGGGGAGGAACTGCTGTTTTGCTGCAATTTAGTTTGTATTTCTCAGATTCTAAGTGAAGTTTTATATTTTTCATATATTTCAAGCCATTTGCATTATCTTTCTGTGTTACCTGCACATATTTCTTTGCCTCTTTACCTTTTTTCTTACCAATTAATAGAAACTTTTTATAGGAAAAAGAAAAAGCAGGGGGCATAACCCTCCCAGACTTTAAAACAATACTACAAAGCTAAAGTAATCAAAATAGTGTGACATTGGCACAAAAAGAAAAACAGATACATGGATCAATGAAACAGAATAAAGAACCCAGAAATAAATCCACACATACTGTCAATTAATCTTTGACAAAGGAGGCAATAATTTACAATAGGGAAATGACAGTCTCTTCAGCAAAAGTGGTGCTGGAAAGCTGGACAGCTGTATGCAAATCAGTGAATTTAGAACAAATCCTCACACCATCCATAAAAATAAACTCCAAACAGCTTCAAGACTTAAACATAAAAAGCTGTAAAACTCCTAGAAGAGATCATAGCAAAACATTCTTTGACATAAATCATACCAATGTTTTCTGAGGTCAGTCTCCTGAGGCAATAGAAATAAAAAACAAAACTAAACAAATGGGACCTAATCAAACTTCTAAGCTTTTGCACAGCAAAGGAAAACATAAACAGAATGAAAAGATAATCTATGGACTGAGAGAAAATATTTGCAAATGATGTGATCAACAAGGGCTTAATTTCCAAAATATATGAACAGTTCATACAATTAAAAAAAAATCAAAAAACAGTCAGAGGACCTAATATAGATATTTCTCCAAAGAAGACATACAGATGGCCAATAGGCACATGAAAACATGCTGAACATCACTAATTATGAAAGATGCAATCAAAAGTACAGTGGCCATCATTAAAGTCTACAAATAATAAATGGTGGGGAGGGTGTGGAGTAAAAGGAACCTTCTTACACCATTGGTGGGATGTAAATTGGTACAGCCATTATGGAAAACAGTATGGAGGTTTCTTTAAAAAAAGAAAAATAGAATTACCATATGATAGCAATCCCACTCCTGGGCCTATATCCAGAGAAAACTCTAATTTGAAAAGATACATCCACCCCAATGTTCATAGCAGTACTATCTGCAATAGTCAAGAAAAGGAAGCAACCTGTCTCCACAGATAGATGAATGAATAAAGAAGATGTGGTATGTGTATATACATATATGTACACACACATGTATACACATACATAATGCACATAAATATATATATAGACACATACAAACACAATGAAATATTCAGCCATTAAAAAATGAAATAATACCTTTTGCAGCAACACGTATAAACTAGAGATTATTATCATAATAAGAGAAGTCAGAAAGAAAAATACCATATGGTATCACTTATATGTAGAATATAAAATACGACACAAATGAACTTATTTACAAAAGAGGAACAGACTCAGACATGGAGAACAGACTTGTGGGTGCAGGGGGTGTGTGCATGGGGGAGGAACGGATTGGGAGTTTCCGGTTAGCAGATGCAAGCTATTACCTATAGAATGGTTAAATAATAAAGCCCTACTATGTAGCTCAGGCAAATAGATTCAATACCCTTTGATAAATCCTAATGAAAAAGAACATGAAAAAGAATTTATAACTGAGTCACTTTGCTGTAGAGCAGAAATTAGTACAACACTGTAAATCAACTATACTTCAATAAAACCTAAACAGATAAATACTCAGAAACTATATATTTTGAGTATTTACCTGCTAGATTGAAAGAAACTGAAACATATACAGTATTGAATTTTAACTTAATGTCTCTTGTTAATTTGTAGAGTCAAATTAATCAACTTCTATGTCTAACTGAAAACGTGTAATGGGAATTGGGAAGAAGAAAATCATATCAGGTGTGAATTGTGAAGAGATATAATGACAATTTGTAAATAAACATATATTAAGGTTGAATTTATTATTTACTGAAGTATAGTTGAATTGTATATATTAACCCTAAATTCATCTTTATAATACAAAAAATAAGTTATAGCTAAAAAGCCAATAGAAATTACTAAATGGCTCACTAAAAATATTTGACTAAGAAAAAAAGCAGGAAAAGAGCAAAAGAACAAAACAAACACACTGGACAAATAGAAAACAAATATCAAGGTAATAGACGTCATTAAGACCATATTGATAATTACATTAAACATAAATGAAATAAAGATTCTGATTAAAATTCAAAGATTGGCAGGCTAGATGAAAAAGCAGGTTACAACTATATGCTGTATACTAGAAATATATTTTAAATTTAAAAACACAGATAAATTGAAAGAAAAAAATGGAAAAAGAGTTCCCGTCGTGGCGCAGTGGTTAACAAATCCGACTAGGAATCATGAGGTTGCGGGTTCAGTCCCCTCCCTTGCTCAGTGGGTTAACGATCCGGAGTTGCTGGGAGCTGTGGTGTAGATTACAGACGCGGCTCGGATCCCGCATTGCTGTGGCTCTGGCATAGGCCGGTGGCTACAGCTCAGATTAGACCCCTAGTCTGGGAACCTCCATATGCCGTGGGAGCGGCCCAAGAAATACCAAAAAGACAAAAAAAAAAAGACCAAAAAAAAAAGGAAAAAGATATACTTGTCCCAAAGTAATAGTAAGAAAACATATATATCTATATTACTATTTGACCGAGTAGTTGTCAAGATAATGTTATAAGATAATGGATGAAGATGGATATTTTGTAATAACTGAAGTTAAAATTCACTGGGAAGTCATAGTAAGTTTTTAAAATATTTACGCATCTATAACAGAGCAGCAAAACTAATAAAGCCAAAAAAAATTAAAGATGAAATAAAGCTACCACCATAGTTGGAGATTTTAGAACACTTAGGAGTGCTGCTATACTTGGTATAACAAATAGACAAACAATTGGTAAGGGTATAAAAAAATCTAAACAATGCCGAATAGTTATGCCGTGAGCCACACATCATTTTGATGTGCAGTAGAAAATTGATAGAATGCTATAAACCAACTATAATGGAAAAAATTAAAATCATTAAAAAATATAAACAATGCTTCTAACAACGTGATCTACTGAGAGATTTGCAGAACACTATCCAACAAGCCTCAGTGATTTGTAAAAGAAAATGCTATAAAACATATTCTCTGGCCATAATTAAATTAGTAATTTATAGCAAAATATGTAGAAAATTCCTAAATATTTATACATTAAACTTCTAAACAAGCAATGTTACAAAGAATGTCCCAAGAAAAAATAGATAATATTTTTAATTGAATAGTAATCAAACAATATATCAAAAGTTAAAAATCAAACTGATGAAGGGTATTTATGAAAAACATATAGCCAGCAGTGTCAAAAAATGTTGAAATATTGAATGTTTTCTCTCTAAGCTTGAAAGCAAGGCTTATCCAGTCTTATCATTCCTTTTTTTCATTCAGATATTTATTGAACATCTACTATGTGCCAGGCATTATTTTAGGCATCCAGAATATAGTTGTGAACCAAAGAATCCTGCCCTCCTGAAGCTTATAGTGGGGGAGGGAAGTCAGCACAGACAAAAATAAACACTAAATATGGAAAATAAAAGACCGTGATGTCTGCTAGATGATGATAAGTTCTATTTTAAAAAAAATGGAGCATGATGAGGAGTTCCAGTGTACTAGTATACCTACCCACTTTGGTAAGAGTTTTTTATCTTGAGTGGATGCTGAATTTTGTCCAGTGCTTTTTCTGCAACTATTAAGATGATCATGTGGTTTTTCTCTTTCTTTTGTTGATGTGGTGTATGACATGGCTTGATTTGCTTGTGTTGAACCATCTTTGTGAACTTGGGAATGAATCCCACTTGGTCATAGTGTATTAATATTTTTTTATGTGTTGTTGAATTTGATTTGCTAATAGTTTGTTGAGAATTTTTACATCTATATTCACCAAAGATATTGGCATGTAATTTTCTTTTTTGGTAGAATCTTCGTTTGGGGTATTAGGGTAATGGCAGCTTCATAGAATGACTTTGGGAATGTTCTCTCTTCAATCTTTTGGAAGAGTTTAAGAAAAATTAATAGAAATTCTTCTTTGTGTGTTTCATAGAATTTGCCTCTGGAAACCATGTGGTCCTGGACTTTTGTTTGTAAGAAGTTTTTTAAAATTACAGATTCTATTTCACTTCTAGTGTTTGGTGTGTTCAAATTGCATCTTTTCTTGATTCAGATTGAAGGGCTGTATGCTCTAGAAACTTGTCCATTTCTTCTAGGTTGCTCTCATTTTTTTCGTATTTCTGCAGTATCAGTTGATATTTCTGCTTTTTCATTGCTTATTTTGATTATTGGGTTCTCTTTCTTTTCTTCTTGATGAGTTTGGCCAGAGGTTTTTCAAATTTGCTTACCCTTTCAAAGAACCAGCTCTTAGTTTTATTGATTTTTTTCTAGTGTTTTTAAAAGTTTCTATTTCTTATCTGATCTTAATTATTCCCTCTTTTGCTGACTTTTTCTGATTAGATGAGGTTGTTTATTTGAGATTTTTCTTGTTTAAGAATGCCTGTATTGCTCCGATCTTTACTCTAAGAACTGCTTTTGCAGCATCCCAGAGACTGTATGATTGTGTTTTCATTGTCATTTGTCTCAAGGTATTTTTTAATTGCCTTTTTGATTTCCTAACTGACCCATTGGTTTTTTAGTAGTATGTTGTTTAGTCTCCATATAATTCCCTCCTACCCGTGACTGATTTCTAGTTTCATTCCATTGTGGTCAGAAAAGATAGTTGAAATAATTTCTTTCCTTAATTTTTTTTATTAAGGTATAGTTGGTTTACAATGTTCTGCCAATTTCTGCTGTACAGCAATACTCAGTCATATATATATATATATATACACACACACGTACATTTTTTAAAAATATTATTCTCTATCATGGTCTACCACAGGGGATTAGATATTGTTCCCTGTGCTGTACAGTAGAATCTTATTGTTTATCCTTTCTAAATGTAATAGTTGCATCTAGTAATGTCAAACTCCTAGTCCACCCCACTCCACTAGAATAGAGAATAAAATAGTGTGATCCAGCAATTACAATGAGACACCAACATCAAGTGTCTTTTTTATTAGTCAGATGAGTTTATCACATCTGTAGTTGTAGATGATCATAACAATCAAATTTCACAGGATTTCTATCCCACAGCCCAAGCACATCCCCCCACCCCCCAAGCTGTCTCCTCTGGAGACCATAAGTTTTTCAGTGTCTGTGAGTCAGCATCTGTTCTGCAAAGAAGTTCAGTCTGTCCTTTTTTCAGATTCCACATGTCAGTGAAAGTATTTGATGTTGGTGTCTCATTGTATGGCTGACTTCACTTAGCATGATAATTTATAGGTCCATCCATGTTGGTAAAAATTCTAGTATTTCATTCCTTTTAATGGCTGAGTAATATTCCATTGTGTGTATGTATGACATCTTCTTGATCCACTCCTCTGTCGATGGACATTTAGATTGTTTCCATGTCTTGGTTATTGAAAATAGTGCTGCAATGAGCATTGGAGTACATGTGTCTTTGTGAGCCATGGTTTTCTCTGGATAAATGCCCAGAAGTGGGATTGCTGGATCACACTATTCTATTCTCTATGTCTGTGAGTCTGTGTCTGTTTTCTGCATAGGTTCATTTGTGCCAAATTTTAGATTCGACATATGAATGGTATGATATGGTATTTTGTCTTTCTTTTTTCTGATCTGGTTCACTTGGTATGAGAATCCCTAGTTGCCTCCATGTTTCTAAGAATGACATTATTTCATTCTTTCTATGGCTGAGTAATATTCCATTGTGTATATGTACCACATCTTCTTTATCCATTCATTTACCAAGGGACATTTAGATTGTTTTCCATATCTCAGCTATTGTAAATAGTGCTACTCTGAACCTAAGGGTGCATTTACCTTTTTGAATTACAGTTTTATCTGCATATGTACCCAGAAGTGGAAATTGATGAATCATAAGGTAATTTTTATGTTTAGTTTTCTGAGGAACCTCCATACTGTTTCCATAGTGGTTGTACCAGTTTACATTCCCACCAACAGTGTATGAGGGCTCCCTCTTTCCACATCTCTCCATCATTTGTTATTTGTAGACTTATTAATGACGGCCATTCTGACTGTTGTGAAGTGGTACCTCATTGTAGTTTTGATTTGCCTTTGTTAATGTTGAACATCATTTCATGTGCCTATTGGCCACCTCTATATCCTTTTGGAAAAAATGTCTATTTAGGTCTTTAGACTATTTTTTAATCGTGTTGTTTGATTTTTTGTTGTTGTTGAGTCATCCAACTTGTTTGTATATTGTGGAGATTAAGCCCTTGTTGGGCCCATTCTTTGCAAGTATTTCTCCCATTCTGTAGGTTGTCTTTTTGTTTATTTTTTAATGGTTTCCTTTGCTGTGCAAAAGCTTGTAATTTTGATTAGATCCCATTTGTTTATTTTTGTTTTTATTTCTGTTGCCTTGAGAGACTGACATAAGAAAACATTAGTACAATTTATAACAGAATGTTTTGCCTATCATCTCTTCTAGTAGCTTTATGGTATCATGTCTTAAGTCTTTAAGTCATTTTGAGTGTTGTTTTTGTTCATGGTATGAGGGTATATTTTTTAACATCATTGATTTACATGCAGCTGTCTAATTTTTCCAACATCACTTGCTGAAGAGACTTTCCCATTTTATATTCTTTCTTTGTTGAAGATTAATTTATCATAGGTGTCTGGGTTTATTTCTGGGCTCTCTATTCTACTCCATTGATCCAAATATCTATTTTTGTCCAACACCACACTTTTTGATTACTGTAGCTTTGTAGTATTGTCAGAAGTTTGGGAGGGTTATGCCTCCTGCCTTATCTTTTTTTCCTCAGGATTGCTTTTATGTATTTTTTATGGTTCCATATAAATTTTGGGATTATTTGTTCTAGTTCTGAGAAAAACGTCATGGGTAATTTGATAGGGATTGAATGAAATAATTTTTATACTCTTAAATTGTTGAGGCTTGTTTTATGCCCTAGTATATGGTCAATTCTACAGAATGTTCCACGTGCATTTGAAAAGAATGTGTTTTATGTGGTTTTTCTGATATAACTTCCTGAAAATATCATTTAAGTCTAATTCTTCAATTGTGCCATTTAGGATCTCTGTTGCCTTATTGGTTCTCTGTCTAGAAGATAAGTCCATTGATGTGAGTGGAGTGTTAAATTCTCCTATTATTGGTGTATTCCTGTCAATTTTTCCATTTATGTCTGTAAGTATTTGTTGTATGTATTTTGGTGCTCCTATACTAGGTGCATATATATTGCCTGGTGTAAAATCTTCTTCTTGTATTGACCTTTTTATCATTATATAGTGTCCTTCTTTATAGCATTTGTTTTAAAGTCTTTTTTTAATCTGATATGAGTATTGCAACCCAAACTTTGTCATTTATGTTTGCATGAAGTTTCTTTTTCCATCCCTTCACTTTCAATCTATGTGTGTCCTATGACTTAAAGTGGGTCTCTTTTATTTATTTATTTATTTTAGATTTTATTTATTTTTTATTTTTTTAATTTTTGCTTTTTAGGGATGCACCTGCAGCATATGGAGGTTCCCAGGCTAGGGATTCAATTAGAGTTACAGCTGCTGGCCTACACCACAGCCACAGCACCACAGGATCTGAGCCATGTCTGCAACCTACACCACAGCTCACAGCAACACCAGATCCTTAACCCACTGAGTGAAGTCAGGGATCGAACCCACAACCTCATGGTTCCTAGTCAGATTCATTTCTGCTGCACCACAACAGGAACTCCTAAAGTGTGTCTCTTTTAGACAGCATATTGTAGACTTTTGTTTTTTAATCCAATATGCCACTCTGTGTCTTTCGATTGGAGCATTTAGGCCATTGACATTTAGGGCAAATATTAACAGATATGTATTTATTGCTTTTTTAAACCTTGTTTTCTAGTTGATTCTGTGTTTCTTCTTTACTTCCTTTCTTTTTGTGGTTTGATGACTTCTTTTAACTTTATGCTTATGTTCTTTTCCTTTTAGTTTTTGTGAATCTTTTGTGTGTATTTTTGATTTATGGTTACCCCATTTTTTCAAGTATGTTAACCTCATCCTACATCTACTTGCTTTAGACTGATAGTCATATAGGCTCAACACACTCTAAAAAATAATGTCCATTTTCTTACTCTCCTCTCCCACATTTTATGATTTTGGTGTCCTATTTATCTTTTTGCTGTTTATTGTGATTACCATCACTTTCACGAATATATATATTTTTTCTTTTAATCTGTATCCTGGGTTAAGCGATTTATGTTATTTCCTCTTTCCTATAGCTTCTTGCTTCCTTTTTATTTAGAGAAGACCTTTCAATACTTAGTTTAGTTTAGGTTTAGTATTGTTGTATTCTTTTAGTTTTTGCCTGTCTGAGAAATTCTTTCTCTCTCCTTCAATTCTAAATGATAATCTTGCTTGGTAGAGTTTTCTAGGTTGTAGATTTTTTCCCCTTTCAAGAATTTGAATGTATTTTGCCACTACCTTCTGGCCTGGATTTTTTCTGTAGATAAATCTAATGATAGCTATGGATATTTCCTTGTAATTAACTCTTTAGATTTCTCTTGCTGCCTTTTAGAATCTTCTTTTAATCTTTTACTTTTGCCATATTGATTATAATATGTATTGGTGTAAGTCTGTTGGGGTTCAGCTTGTTTGGGACACTGTTCTTTTCATGCCTCGATATCTGTTTCCTTCTTTATGTTTGGGAAGTTTATATTCACAATTTCTTTAAATATGTTTTCAATCTCCTTTTCTATTTATCCTCTTTCTAGAATCCCTATTATGCATAGATTGGGACACCTTATGTTAAGACATTGGCCTCTTATATAGCTTTTCTTTTTTAAAAAAAAATTTGTCTTAGTGTCTGCTGTTCTGATTTGTTAATTCCCATTCTATCTTTCAGATCACTTATTCATTTTTCTGCATTATTAATCCTGCTATTCCTTGCCTTTAGCTCAGGTTTCATCTCTACAAATGAATTTTCTAATTTTCTAGGCTTCTCCTGTTCCTAGTTCCTTTTTTACAGTAATCTTCATTTCTGTCAATAGCCTTTCTTAATTCCTTCAGTATTTTCATTGTTTCCTTTTGAAGTTGGTGTCAGTTAGCCTGAAGAGGTCTGTTTCATTGTTTTTTTTTTCTTTCAGAGGCATTCTCTTGACCTTTTAACTGGGAGTCATTTCTCTGCTTCTTCATTTTACTTATATTTCTATTATCCTGTGAGTTTAGGAGACTTATATAGTGTGGTCTTTGAAGGCTATTTGTATGTGGGAACATCCCTATGTAGCTTGTGTGTGTTTAATATTTTTGGTGGCAGGGATGATTTTAGTATGGATGCCTTCTGCCTCTTTCCTCAGAGTGTACTGATCATTGCCCCCTGATAGGGGGTGTGAAGTTTTAGTGGCCTGCTGTGTTCTTGGATCTTGTGTAGGCAGTATCCTGTGGCCTGAGAGCATGTAAAAGGGGAACAAGGCTCCCATAATAGTCCCACCCCTCCCCACCCATGTCCTCCAACATCAGCCCCTAGCTTCTCTGGGAAGCCCAGGCTTCCACATATACCCTTGGTTGTAGCTGCACCACTCTCCATCCCCTTCAGGCTGTATCTGAGCAGCCAGCCCCCACCCACTTCAGTGGACAAGTGTCTTAAGTTTGGGGAGTCCAAGGTGTGCTGGTCTCTCTGCTTTCCTTCCACAAAACAGTTGCTGTGCTCTCATCTGAGACTACTCCCTCTACCCCAGCTGTTCCTCCAACCACTGTGGGTACATCCCATAAATGTGGGAAACTTTTTCTTTCACAGCTCCCTCCCAGGGGCACAGGTCCTGTACTTTCTTTATTTTATTTTTTTTTTCTGTCATACCCCATTATATAGAGATTTTCTTGCTCTTTCAGGAATCTAAGGTTTTCTATCAGTGTTCAGTACTTGTTCTCTGAGACCTGTTCCACATGTAGATGTATTTTTGATGTATTTGTAGGAGGAGATGAACTCCATGTCCTACTCCTCCACCATTCCAATCTCTCTCCTCCAGCCTTATTACTTCTGTTCAATACGGTATTGGAGTTCCTAGCCAGTTCCATAGGCAACAAATAGATGAGAAAATCAGAAGTATACCTGCCTTTGTTAACATACCACATGAATGTCTATGTAGTAAATCCTAAATAATCTTAATAAATAACTATTTGAATGAATGAATAATGAATTTAATGAAGTCACAGGAATAGAGCTATAATACACAAATCAACTGTATTTCTATATATGAGTAATAAGCAGTTTAAAATAAAATTATAAAAATTTAAACTGCATCATGAAAATATCCAAATACCTACAAACACTGTACATTATAAAATGCAATACATTGCTGAGATAAACTCAAGATGCTTTAAATGGAGAAATAAATCATGCTCATGGGTTGGACAATATAATATTGTTGTCAGTTCTCCACAAATTGATGCATAGGTTCAATAAAAACACAATAATAATTTTACCAGTCTTTTAAAAAATTGAGCTAATTCTAAAATTTTATAGCCGCACAGAAGATTTAGGATAGCTACAATGATCTTGAGAAGGAAGGAGTTGGAGTGCGTATATTATCTGATTTTAGGACTTAAGTAATCAAGGCAGTGTGATATTGGATAAACATACACATTTGGGTCAGTGAAATGTAAAAGATATTACAGAAATAGATCCTCACATACAGTTGATTGATTTTTTAAAAAAAGCACTAGCATAATTCTACAAAGAAAGATTTTGTATTCCTATGGGAAGAAAATGAAACTCAACCATGCTTTCACAGTAATTCAGAATGGAACCTGTTCTTAAAGTACAAAATAGGTGAAGTTCAAAATATTGTCATGAGCCATGTTAAAAGGATGGTATATATTATATGATTTCATTTATATAATATAAGTGACAGGCAAAACAACAGGCTAAATATTCAGTGGAGATAGAAATCAGAATAGGGGTGGATACTGACTGGAAACTGACACCAGGGGACTTTCTGAGATAAAATGGAAATATTTTCTCTCTGATTTTGCTGGTGGTTGCTTAGATTTATTTATTTATCTGAGTTCACTGAATTGTTTAATTCAAATGTGTGTTTTTTATTGTTTGTAAATTACATCTCAATAATATTGATTTTAAAAAACCGATTTAGAAAGTTTTCTGTGGGGGAATATAAGTGGACTTTCCTTCCGCCAAGCTTTTTGACATTTCTAAGTCCATTCTATATTGACACCAGATTTCACTGAGATCATTGAGCTGAATTCTGTATTCAGTGTAGTTTCCCAACACACTGTCAATGACCGTTAACAAGATAATAAATAGACAGATAGATAGATTGATTTTGTGGTTTGCTGTTAGAAAAACAAAACATTATGAAGAACCGGTGGCACTGGGTTTATCTGCTGGAAATTATTCATAAGTATTTATATTGACCCAGTGCTGTGAAATTGCAGTTTAATACCTTTTATCAGATGTTTCCTATGGCTCCTTTTTGGTGGAAACACAGAAGAGAGATAATTATGTTTTAGGAATCCCAATAAAAATGTAATCATAGCATATAGTTATACCATGATGTTAACATAGTCCACAGCAACGTGAAAATAAACAAATATGATATGCAAGAAACTGTAGAGGAAAAGTACATTCCAACTGATGAAGTGATGTGTAACAGTGGGGAGTGGGGAGGTTGCGCGTGGCTTGAGGGAATTACTTGTTCCCGATAATGTCAGTCTCATCTTCCTTCTTCATTGACTTCAGCTTTAATGCACACCTATTGTTTCCAAATGATTAAAATCATTCTGGACATGGGATCATAGTGGCTAGAATTGTACTGTGGTCAATGGCTAGGCTGTTTGCAGTTGAATGTCAATTTAAAGCCCATCAAGTCTTAGGGAGAAGTGGATTTAGTGAAAGATCCATCATCTTGGGAACAGACAATGGCAAATGACAGTAGCAAATAACTAATAAAAAGCACATTTTTAAAAGGTTTCCATTAACAGATGAAATAGGAGGAAAAAGTGGGTGGCTTTTTGTTTATTCGAATTGTGCTCAGGTGTCCAAGTCCAAGAAGGCAGTACAGAGTTCTATAACTGTAAATGACTGATGCTAAGTGAATCTCAAAGAGCAAGTATTCAGTTTGGCTTCAGTAAGGGAGAAGGTCAGATGTTGACCTTGCAGATTATTTGCCTCATCTCAAACTCTGAAGCCTGTAAAGCAGGCCAGTTTTGCTTTGGAAGAATGGCTTGCAGCTGAGATTTTTCTGGCAATTAGAACTGCAGTTCATTTGACCATTTGGACTAAAGCTCAGTGTGGACAGAGAAGCTGCTCCAATGAAGGGAGATGAAAAATTTCAGAGTCTTGTAATGAATAATTCTTCAGAGGAACACACTTGCCCCTCAGTGGGGTATGAATATTTTTGTAACTGTTTCATGGTTAATTTTAAGAAGGAAAAGGGTGAGGTGTGTGGAGATATGATCTGGAACTTACCCTTCTCTGCATTGTTTCTTGGACTAGATTCCTGTGAATATATTATGTGTTTTGAGAGAAAGGATATCACGGTGAACAAATATGAGAAATGAAACATCTGTTTCTCCTCTTTGGCATGTCATAAAATAAATTGGCACATAAGGCTCTCTTTCTGAGGTCCCGCAGTAACCTATTCCCTTACCTATTGCCACCATACTTGAAGGGCCCAATACCTGGGTGATATTTCGTCTAACACCTGGACTCTTTAGTTTCTTAACATTCTAATCTCTACTGATTTTTTTTTTCTACTCTGTTTCATTTGCTCATATGTAAACTCTTTCAACTCCCCATTTCAAGCATGTCACTCTCTGATCATCACCTTGTAGTCTTTCAGCTTGCCTGCTTTTATAACACTGACTCCAAACATTGTAAATGAGGTTGTTACTAGTGCTCCTGTGTAGGCTTTGGACCTGGATTGTTAGCCTTCAAATTGTAGCATTTAATAGCTGCAGGGCTGTATACAAGTTCTTTAACCTTTCTTTTCTTCAGTTTACTCACTTTTAAGAGGTGAACAATAATAATAACTACGTCTCAGGATTATTGTAATAAATCAATAAATTTATCCATTTAAAATGCTTCAAACAGTGCCAGGTACATGGTATTTAAATACCAGATAAATATGGAGGCCACATCAGGCTGTCCAATCTATGGTGTTAATTAATAACTTCTCACTCTCCATAACCTCCGCCCCCCGCCTCCCCGCCGCAGATCCTTACTTTTCTCTTTAGTTAGTGTAAATCCCATCATCCATCTTTATAACTGGTCCCTTCCAAACATCTTAATTCCCTCATTCTATTGGTCTCAATATATATTCATGTGTAGCAAAGCCCCAGCATACTTAGAACAAACTACCAACTTATTTTATGATTTCACTTGAACAACGTGGATTGCTGGTGGAAAACACCAACAGTGCTGTCTCTTCAACTGCAATCCATAATTCGACATCTCAAATGAATTCTTAACACCACTTGGCAATCTAACTATGCTTTCTTGTTTCCAGATTATATATCTCATACATGACCTTTTCTCTTCACAACTTGCATTGCTACCATGGACTATAATTTAGCCGATGACTTCACTTTTAGGTCACTGAGAAAGCAGAGTCAATTGGAGGGAACTGCATCTTCTTTTCCATTACTAAATCCACTGATTCTCTTGCCTCTGTATTTATAATCTCTCTTTTCTGTTCTCAAAATTTAGAGGACAGCTTTGCCACTTCGGTTTGATTGAATACCCTCTGGTTGACTTAAGCACTTGGAACCATAATAGTTTCCTGTCTTTCCTATGTCATCAACTTGCTTCTCTTGGATTATTGTCATCAAGGAAATGGTCTAGTGTTTCTTCTTTAAAGAACAACTTAAAAACTTCCCTCAAAGTCCTAGATGGGTTTCCTGATGACTTCTCCCAAACATTAAGGGAAGAAATTATACCAATTCTCTACATTCTCTTTCAGAAGACAGAAAGACGGAGAATAGTTCCTAATTCACTCTAGGAGGCCAACATTACCCTAATATCAAAACTGGAAAAAGACCATATAAGAAAGAAAGCTATGGATCAATATATTTCATGAACAATAGTTTAAAAATCCTCAAAAAAATATTAGCAAATCACATTCAACAATGAATAAAAAATGATACAATGTGACCAAGTGGAATTTATTCCAGGTATGCAGGCTGTTTCAACATCTGAAAACCAGTTAATGTCATCAGTCACATCAGTAGGCTAAAGAGGAAGAATCACATGTTCGTATCAATAGATGCAGAAAAAACATTTAACAAAATCCAACAGTCATTCATGATAAATACTCTCAGTAAATTAGGAATTGAGAGGAACTTTTCAACTTTATTTAAAAAATCTACAAAAACCCTATAGCTAATGTTATACTTAATAGTGACAAACCTGAAGATTGCCCACTAAGATCTTAAAAGGCAAGCTTGTTCCCTCTTACCACTCCTTTTTAATGTCATACTGGAAATATTTGCTGATGTAATTAGAAAAGAAAAAAAAGAAATACAGATTTGGAAGGAAGAAGTAAACTTTTTATTTTGTAGATGATATGATAGTCTATGTAGAAAATCTCAAAAAAATAGACAAAAAGCACAACAAAACAAAACTCCTAGAACTAATAAGCAATTATATCAAGGTTGCAGGATAAAAGGTTAACATATAAAAGTCAATTGCTTTCCTATTTACCCACAATGAATTAAAATACCCACAAGTGGAATTTGAAATTAAATACATAATACTATTTATATTATCAGCCAAATAAATGAAATACTTCAGCATTAAGCTAACTATATATATATGTATGATCTATATAAGGAAAACTACAAAGTTTTGATGAACAAAACCAAAGAACTAAATAAATGAATAGATCTTCTATGTACATGTTTAGAAAGACAATATTGTCAAGATATCATTTTTTTGCACATTGACCTATAGAGTAAATGAAATCTTGATCCAAATTCCAGAAAGCTCTTCTGTAGATATTGACAAACTGATTCTAAAATTTGTATGGAGAGGCAAAAGACTCAGCTTAGCCAACACAATATTGAAGATGAAGGAAGTTGGAGACTTACCGTAAAGTTACAGTAATTAAGATAGTATGGTGAAAGAACAGACAAATAGATCAATGGAATAGAACAGAGACCCAAGAATTAGATCCACATAAAAACAGTTAACTGATCTTTGATTAAGGAGTAAAGGCAACACAACAGAGAGTCTTTTCAACAAATGATGATGAAACAACTGGATATCTCCATGCAACAAAATGGATCTGGAACCAGGCCTTACAACTTTCATAAAAATTAACTCAAGAGAGTCAGAGACCTAAATGTAAAATGCAAAACTATGAAACTCCTAGAGGATAACATGGGAGAAAACCTTAGCTACTGTGATAAATTTTTAGATATAACACTAAAGGCATGATCCATGAAAGAAATAATGGATAAGCTTGAGTTCATTAAAATTAAAAACTTCTGCTCTGCAAAGGACAATGTCAAAAGAGTCAGAAGACAAGCTATGAACTGGGAGAAAATATCTGCCCAAACCATATCTGATATAGGCCTTTTATCCAAAATATACAAAGTCTTAAAACTCAATACTAAGAAAACAATCTACCTGGTTTTAAAAATGGGCCAAAGATCTTAATAGAAACCTCATCAAAAAGAGATAAAGATAGAAAATGAGCACATGAAAAGATGTCAATATTATGTGTTGTTAGGGAAATGAAAATTAAAACAACAATGAGATACCACTACATACCTATTAGAATGGCTGAAATCCAAACACTGACAACACCAAATGTTGACAAGGCTGTAGAACAGCATGAACTGTCATTCATTGCTGGTGGGAATGCAAGATGGCACGGCTACTTAGAAAACAGTTTGTGATTTTTTACAAAACTAAGCATACTTTTACCATACTATCCAGAAATTTTGCTCCTTGGCATTTACTCAAAGGGGTTAAAAATTTATGTCCATACAAGAAAGCTGCACATGAATGTTTATGGTAGATTTATTCATAATTGACAAAAAGTAGAAGCAACCAAGATGTCCTTCAGTAGGTGAGTGGATAAACCTGTATATCTCTACAGTGAAATGATCACTCAAACCATGAAAAGACATAGAGAAATCTTAAATGCAAATTACTAAGTGAAAGAAGCCAGTCTGGAAGGGCTACATGCAGTGTGATTCCAACTACATGATATTCTGGAAAAGCAAAATTCTAGAAGTAGTAAAAAGAACAGTAATTGCCACAGGTTGGACAGGGGCAGTAGGGGAAGAAGGATGAATAGCCAGAGCACAGAGGACTTTTAGAGCACTGAAAATATTCTTTATGGTATCATAATGATGGATACATGTTAGCATATACTTGTTCAAACCTATAGAATGTACAACATCAAAAGCGAACCCTAAGGTCCCCTGTGGACTTAAGGCAATTATGATGTGTCACTGTATGTTTATAAATTGTGACAAATGTATCATTCTATTACAAGCTGACAATGGGGGAATGTTGACAATGGCAGAGGGTATATTTGGGAAATCCCTGTACCTTCCTCGGTTTTATTGTAAACCAAAAACTGCTCTTAAAAAAGTCTTTTAAAAAAATCCCCAAACTTCTTGATGTACATTCTCCTCTAACTACTGTCCTATTTCTCTGTTTTCCTTCCCAGTACAACTGTTTTGTAGCTTGTATTATGAAAAATTTCAAATATACATAAAAGTAGAACTCTATAATAAGCCCCCATATGATCGCCATACAGATTTAAAAATTACCAACTTTTGGTCATATTTCCTTCATTATTTAAAAATTTTTTTGGCTTCAGCACTTTAAAGCAAATATCAGGAGTTCCATTGTGGCTCAGTGGTTAACAAACCTGACTAGTATCCATGAGGACAGAGGGTTCGATCCCTGCCCTTGTTCAGTGGATTAAGGATCCAGTGTTGCCATGAGTTGTGGTGTAGGTCACAGATGCAGTTTGGATCTGGCGTGGCTGTGGCTGTGGTGTGGGCCGGCGGCTGTGGCTCTGATTTGACTCCGGCCTGAGAACCTCCATATGCCGTGGGTATGCCCTAAAAAGAAAAAAAAAAAAAAGAGGCAAATATCAGAACTTATACAATTTGACTTTTAAATATTTCAGCGCATCTCTTAAAATAAATGCGTTCTCTTACCTAACCATGATTACATTATCATACCTAACACAACAAAAATTCCTTACTATCATTTAATATCCAGTTTGGATTCATATTTCTTCAATTATTCCCCAAATGTCTTGTTATGTTGGCTTTGTTGAATAACAAGCCAAACAAGCTTCCTACACTGAACTTGATTTTTATCTTTTATGTAAAGAGTTTAGTCTTAAAAGAGTTCAACCTAGAGCACATATCTATATATATGCATTTTTTTTCTATGTCATGGATTTGTTAAATATATTGCTTGGTTATCCTTGAAAAGTACCCCACATAGTATAATTCCTATGAGAAGTCTATTATCTGCTCTTTTTCCTTGAACCTCCCTCAGTTAGGTTTCCTGTTTCCACGTCCCATGAGGACAACTCTGTGATGTACATGTTAACACAACCAAGAGGCCTCTTTCCTCACCTTACTTGATGTCTCAGCATCATTTGACAGTTGAGTGTCTCTGCGTCTTGAAACCCTCTCTTCTCTTGGCTTCTAGGATCCATATCCTATATTTGCTCCTATTTCAGGAATAGCTCTTTCTCAGTCTCTTTTCTGCCCTATTCTATTATAACTGACCTCTGAATACTGGAGTAGTCAGTATTTAAAGTTTCATTCTGGGTCTCCTCTTTTCATTGATTGCCCTCTGTTCTTAGCTTATTTCTAGTCCCATGACTTTTTTTTTTGTCTTTTTCTTAGGGCTGTACCCGTGGCATATGGAGATTCCCAGGCTAGGGGTCTAATCAGAGCTGTAGCTGCTGTCCTATGCCACAGCAATGCCAGATCTGAGCTGTGTCTGTGACCTACAGCTGTAGTCCCTGGTCAACACAACAGCCACAGCAATGCAGGGTCTGTGCTGCATCTGCAACCTATACCACAGCTCATGGCAATGCCAGATCCTTAACCCACTGGGTGAGGAGGCCAGGGATCCAACCTGCATCCTCATGGGTGCTGGTCAGATTCGTTTCCCCTGAGCCATGGGAACCCTGTTTCAAACAACAAAAAAAGACTTGGACCCCAGGTCTCTTCTTCTTCACTAAACTTTTCAGTCTTTAATTAATTATGTAGTCAAATCATGTGTTTCCATGTACATCACCTGTCTTTTCATTTCTAAGCTCTAGGAGGAGAGGGTTCATACTGATTCTGAAGACTATTCTATTGCAGTGTGTAACTCTGTGCCTGGTACATGAATATTTGCTGAATGAAAAATGCATTGAATGTGGTCCTGTGTGACTCAGTTTCTTTGCTTTTACTGAGAGTCTTGAGCCCACGTGTGTTTTAAGAATGAGCAAGAATCGGAAGTAGATAAAGGGATGTTATGTGTGTGAGTCACATGAGGATCAATGAAGATCATTTTGGAAGGAAATTTGAGAAAGACCACACCCGCTCTTCCTCTTTCTCCTAAGAACAAAATAAGAAGATGTTCCACAGCTGGATAGGAAAGTTTCTATTCCACATGATCATGGGTGGCCAAGTGCCGAGAGTTTATTTATCTTTGTTTTGTTGTTGCTCTTTAACAGACGTCAGGTGCATTGAATTACTCAGAATCTGTGGTTCATGACATACTCTCATCTTTGGTTCATGCCAGGTCTACTCCAGTCCAAATTTTGTGTTCATCATTCTTTTGCTTTCCTTTCTATATTGTTCTATTAAATCCTTATGCATGCATAAAAGCATGTATTTTATTTGTTTTTAAGTTTATATAATGTATGCCATGCTATTTGTAATCTTTTAGTGCTTTTCATTAATATTAAATTCCTGTGATTCATCCAGATTTCTGTTTGCAACTGTAGTTAATTTCTTTTCCCTGCTGTATTATATTTCATTGTGTGGTTATAGGATGTTTATTCATTTCTTCCACCGATGGACATTTTGGATCAATAATAATATTACCATCATACATACAGCTACCATATTGAGCTTGTTCTTGACCTCCAGAATTCAGTGAAGCAAATTTCTTTTTTTATGGAGTGAGAAATGCGCTTGATAGTACATGAGATGCCAAGATGTATAAAAAAATGTGACTGTCCAATGGGAGTTCACACTCTGGAGATAGAGACACAGATACATATACAACTACAGACAGCCGAATTTGCTAAATGCTGCAAAGGCATTTCCCAGTAGAGTCAGACGGGGGAGAATAAGAGATTTTATTTAAAGTTCTAGAAGGTTTGGGGAGTTCCCGTCATGGCTCAGTGGTTAACGAATCCAACAAGGAACCATGAGGTTGCGGGTTCGATCCCTGGCCTTGCTCAGTGTGTTAAGGATCTGGCAATGCCCGTGAGCTGTGGTGTAGGTTGCAGATGTGGCTCAGATCCCACGTTGCTGTGGCTCTGGCATAGGCAGGCAGCTACAGCTCCAATAAGACCCCTAGCCTGGGAACCTCCATATGCCACAGGTATGGGCCTAGAAAAGGCAAAAATGAAAAATAAAAAAATAAAAAAAATAAAGTTCTAGGAGGTTTGAATGTTGTGTAATGGTTTATGCTTGTGAATTTCATAGGTGGAAAGTGGGGACAATTGAAGAGAGAAGATATTTTAGGAGTGGGAATAATGTGAGAAGTCCAGAGGTAGGAAAAGAGACAGAGAATCTGGAAAACAGTGATATCCTGGGGTGGTTAAAGTCTAGGTTACAGGAGAAGACGGGATGCATTTCAGGAAAAGGAAGTTCAGAAAGGAGGAAGGGAGGTAGGATTTCAAGCTTGGAAGCTTTAAAGGTTGGGAGGAGAAATTGAGCTTTTATTCCATCTGAGAATCATTGAAGGGGACAGAGTAGATTACTTTGGTGGCTCTGAGGATGTGCAGGTGTGGGGCTTGAGTGGTTGGTTTTCAATGGGTCTGAGTCCTCTTTGGGACCACTTATAGTTATGCTAAGTGTACAGTACCTGGGAATGCTGTGGACATTTTCATTGTCTTCAGTTTCTTTACACAACATTTTTCCGTGATATTTTTTTACAGAATTTGCAGGTCTGCCTCTTATAGATTAGAGGTCTTTGTAGATAGAGATAATGATTTTTGAAAGTTCTATCTTGGGTCTAATGTAAAGTTTTTCCTCTAAAAATACTGTATGTATTAGCATGTCTTATGATATTTCCCTTAAAAAAAAGGGTGCTTAAGGCGGAGAGTTTTCTCTCTTGTTAATTTTAAAGATTTCTCTTCTGAGATAGGACCACTTTAATGTACATGTAACATTTCCATGAAAAAAGGAAAATTGCAAATAAGAGTAAATGCAAACCTCCTTCTCCTTCAGTGCACACAGGTACACACAACACTCTTATTGGACCTACCATCTGGATAAACTCAAATTGTTTTATTTCAGTGACATTTGTTTATATTGACAGAAAGAGATGTGCAACATAATACATATGTAATTTGAAGCCATTTTGAGAAATACTATATGCCACTTGTTCTGTTTTGAGGTTGGAGACTTTTCACTTTCATAGGAAATCCTGCCTTGGTCTCAAATTGAACCCTCCCTCATTAAAGATTCTGGACTGGGAAGGCGCCTTCTGGCACAGAGCCTAGAGAGGGGATTGAATTCTATTGTGTTTACTTCTGCTTTGGACTATGAGCATGTTTCTTTAAGAAATGGGGCAGGAGCAGAACACTCAGAGGCTCAAAGAAGTGACTGAACCAGAAAAACTGTGAAATCAGGTCATTAAGTCACAGTGACACTGTGGTGGCCTGAAAACAGCGATCTGTAAATTAATACCTGGAGCTGAGCTGAGATGGGTTAAAAGCAATGATGTGATCTGATCTGAAGAGGGAAAATGAAGTCTGTGTTCAGGGCTTGGGAAAAAAAAGCCTACAGACTCAAAATCGTCCTATGGGAAAGCCTGTTTCTCAAGATGTAAAGTTGATGTTGGCTAGTTCCTTTAGCTTAAAGGAAGTGAATGTTTCAGGCTAGAAATTTTCCAGTGATGTCAAGAAAATAAGAGAAGCCATGTGGTTAAAAGCTCAGGATTCAAAGACCTCTATGTTGGGGTTCACTGTGGACTGTGGGTGACCCTGGGCATTTTGTAGGTGTGCCACACCTCAGGCTCCTCTCTCCAAGGCAAGGATAAGCATGCCTATCTCATATTTCTTAAATCTACCAAGTGTTTTTATTTTTATTTATTTTATTTTATTATTTTTTCTTCTCTCCTCTGTAAGTATAAGCTCCACAAGGGCAGGAACTTGTGTTTATAGCCTCCTGTATCCCTGGAGCCCAGAGCAATTTAACAATGAATAATTTATATTGAATAAATGAATGTATAAACAGGGTTGCTCTTTGGGTTAAATGAGCCTACTTTTATTATTTTTTTAATTGAAGTATAGTTGAATTACAATGTTGTGTCAGTTTCTGCTCTACAGCAAAGTGATTCAGTTATACACACATATACACACATTCTTTTCCATTATGGTTTATCTCAGAACATTGAATATAGTTCCCTGTGCTATACCGTAGGACCTTGTTTTATCCATTTATGTAATAATATGCCCCTGATAATCCCAAACTCCCAGGCCATTCGTCCCCACCTCCCTCTCCCTTGGCAACCACAAGGCTGTTTTCTGTGTTGTTGAGTCTATTTTTGTTTCATAGATAGGTTAATTTGAGTCATCTTTTAGATTCCACATATAAGTGATATCATATGGTATTTGTCTATATCATACTAAGTGAAGTAAGTCAGAAAGAGAATCTAGATCTATCCATGTTGCCTCAAATGGCATTATTTTATTCTTTTTTATGGTTCAGTAGTAGTCTGTTGTATATATGTACCACATCTTCTTTATCCAGTCATCTTTTGATAGACACATTTAGGTTGTTTCCATGTCTTGGCTATTGCAAATAGTGCTGTAATGAACATAAGGTTGCATTATCTTTTTTTTTTTTTTTTGTCTCTTGTCTTTTTAGGGCCGCACCTGGGTTCCCAGGCTAGGGGTCTAATCACAGCTATACCTGCTAATCTACGCCAGAGCCACAGCAGCACCAGATCTGAGCTTCATCTGTGACCTACACCAGAGCTCACAGCAACGCCAGATCCTTATCCCACTGAGCAAGGCCAGGGATTGAACCTGAAACCTCATGGTTCCTAGTCAGAAGGAACCACAGTGCCACAATGAGAACTCCGCATTATCTTTTTGAATTATAGTTTTGTCTCCATATATGGCCAGGAGTGGGATTCCTGAATCATAAAGTAGTTCCATTTTTAGCTTCTTGAGGAATGTCCATATTGTTTTCCATAGTAGTTGTACCAACTTATATTCCCTTTTCTCCACAACTTTTCTAGCATTTGTTATTCGTAGACTTTCTAATGACAGCCATTCTGACTAGTGTGAGTTGGCACCTCATTGTAGTTTTGATTTGCATTTCTCTAATAATTAGTGATGTTGAGAAGATTTTCACATACCTACTGGCCATCTGTATGTCCTCTTTGGAAAAATGTCTATTTAGGTCTTCTGCCCATTTTTCTTTTCTTTTTCTATTCTTTATTTTTGGACCGCACCCGCAATATGCAAAAGTTCCTAGGCTGGGGATCAAAACTGTGCCATAGCAGTGACAATGCCAAATCCTTAACCACTAGGCCACCAGGAAATTCCCTGCCCATTTTTCAATTGGGTTTTTTGTTGTTGTTGTCATTGTTAAGTTGTATGAGCTGTTTGTATATTTTAGAAGTAACGCCTTTGTTGGTTTCACTGTTTGCAAGTATTTTCTCATTCCATAGATTGTCTTCTCTTTTTATATGGTTTCTTTTGCTGTGCAAAACTCGTAAGTTTGATCAGATCCCATTTGTTTATTTCTTTGTTTTGTTTTGTCCCAGAGACCTAAGGAAACATTAGTCTGATTTATGCCAGAGAATGTTTGGCCTATGATCTCTTCTTTCTTATGTTTAAGTCTTTTAAGACATTTCGGGTTGACTTTTGTGTCAACTCTCTGGCAGGGCCCATTCCAATCTCACCCCCTCTGTGAGGTCCTCTCTGCCACCTCCCACCTCTGGCAGCTTCTTCTGATTTAGTTTGTTCTCTTGGCACACATTCAGTGCAGAGCCTACACTGTCTGGGTCTTTCAGGGAAGAGCAGCATAGGCCATGAGGACAGAGTTCTGATCTACTTGGAAAGGAGACTCTTCTATTGATCATTGTGTGTTGAATCCCTACCCAATGCCTATATCAGTGCAAGGTGCTGGAATGGAGATTAACGATGTGTTAGGGACAACTTCACAAAGACCAGGCACAATGAGAGCTCTGCTGCCCTAGATTTTGGCTTAAAAGAAGAGAGAAACTTCAAATCCTAGAGACTTAACCCTTATTATATGGATGTGTGTGAATCTTCCTTTCTCTGTTGCAAAAGCTTTAGTGATACACTAGTCCAGACAGGTTGTAGGATTTCTCTCATACATGCCAAAGAGCTTCTGCTACCTGGTGTGCTGAGAGGGCATTATAGTGTGATGGAAAATAGGAGTTTCTACTTTACCTTATGGACTCCATGAATTTTCTAATGGAGTTGTGGTAGCCAATTTTTCTTTTCAAAGTAGTATGACTTTTTCAATGTAAAAATTACATGAAACCTCAATATATAAATAGATTAAAACTGAGCTGCTTCAGTAGTGTATGTTTTAGAGATGGTTCAAAGCCTCAGAGCCCTGCCTTTTTGGCCTTTCTTTCACTTCAGAATTTTTTTAGTGTCCTTTGATGGAATTTAGAGGTCATGATCCATAATGGAGAATTTAAGACTTTAAAAAAAGTCTGCAAGGGCCAGGTTGGGGGTATTAGTATTAATTTTTAGATGACCTCTACAACCCTTCAGGGAAAAAGAAACATTGAACTCTTATGCCCAGTCCTTTATACATCTTATTTCATTATGTCTTCATGCTCATCCTGTGAAGTAAGTTGTGATATCCCCATTTCACAGATGAAAAAACTGAACCAAGAAAGACTCAGGATTTTGCCCATGACTACGCAGCTTTTAACAGGTTGAGCCAAGATTTAAATATGTGTCTTTCTGGCTTCAGCGTTAGAGCTTATCCCCCCACCTCACTTCCAACTCTCAGACTATTTCTCCTGGAAAGGGCAGTGGCAAAGCAACTCTCGAGTGTATGGAAGGCAGGATATTTTCAGGATCACAGTCCTTCCTATTAGTCTATTTTGATCCCTTGTTGGCCCTGTCTGTGCCAAGTCTGAAAACCCATTCATTTGGTAAAGAACAAGTTGAGTCACACATACTGGGTGAGTGGGACTGGGGGCAGGGAAGAGTAGGAGAGGGAAAGGAAGGCTCCAGGACTTGCATAGGGTTGAAATATCAGCACCAAAGACATTAGACTTCCCACCTCAAAACTTTGGCATAAAATTGATTGCAGTGAGACTACCATATCTCTGGACAAAAGTGGATATTTTGCCTTCACCAGAATCACATGGTTCCATGGTTGAGATGGAAGGCTTAGGAAACCTAGAAGATAGCTTCCTGTTGGAGCTGGTCATCTGTGGTAGATACCCAGGGGGTGCAAAGCCCAACTCTGCACTATTTTTCCTCTCCTGATGCTCACATCTTCCAAGTACAGGAGCTGTTCTCTGATGGGAGCCCTGAGGAATGGCATCAACTAGGGCCTCCAGTAATGCAATCACTCTTAATCAGAGTTTAATGAGGATATAAGCAGCCTCAGCTTACCTTTATTGCAGGGAGGCAACTACACATAAACCTCAATTACTCAGACATTTAAAAATCAATTTCAAATAAAATGTCCAGGTGATGGAACTAAAGGGATTAGAAGGACCAGGATGTGTGCACAGGCCTGGCATGTCTCATCGATGCAATTGAGGTAGACAGCTCCCTTAATGCAATAAAGCTGGCCGGCTTTATGCCCCTGGGGGTTAAGGGGAATAAGTCTTATCTACTAGCACCTCCCAGAAGCAGAGGAAGATTCCAGTGACAAAGAAGAGAACACAAAAGTGACTTCTGCACACCCAAACTGTGCTGGGAATTTTATCTTCATTTCATTTTACAGTTGTGAAGAGGAAATGTAGCCTTAGGCTACCATTCAACCCCATCCCCCGCCCCCAACCTGGCCTCCATCTACCCCACCAGATCAGAAACATTACTATTTCTGCACATAAGCTTGACATTTTTTTTGGGGGGGGGCAGTCATAGTTACTTACAATCCCCATCAATCTTGTGATTTAGCTCAATAAACTTTTATTGAGTATGTACCATGTGGTAGGCACTGTGTTGAGCAACAAGGGGTACACTGTGTTGAGCAACAAGGGAATACATTATAGTCTTTGCTTCACTTTACAGGGTAGAAGAAATGAGGTCAACTCCCTACCTGATCAGGGTTTACAGTCCTACAAAACCAAGTCACCTGTATCTTCAGATATGGCGGGTTCTTTCACACCTGTTAGCCCTTGTGGAGAAGAGAGAGCTGTGGGGTTCAGTTTTCCCCTTCCTTTGTTTCTGTGAATTCAAGATGTTTATTCCAATTATTTTCTTCTTTCTTTTTTCTTCTTCATGTCAACAGTTGAATTTTAATAGAATATATTATTTTTAGAAAACTTTCATAGGTTTTGTAAAAGTTGAAGTATAACTGATTTATAATGTTGTGTCAGTTTCTACTCTACAGCAAATAAATTCAGTTACACATACATATATATTCTTTTCCATTATGGTTTATCTCAGGACATTGAATATAGTTACCTGTGCTATAGAGTAGGATCTTGTTGTTTATCCATTCTGTATGTACATTTTGCCTCTGATAATCCCAAACTACCAGTCTATTCCTCTCATACCCCCCTCCCCTTTGGCAACCACAAGTGTCTTCTCTATATCTGTGAGTCAACTTCTGTTTCATTGATAGGTTCATTTGTGTCATATTTTAGATTCCACATGTAAGTGATATTATATGATATTTTTCTTTCCCTTTCTGACTTTACTTAGTATGATAATCTCTAGTTGCATCCAATCTAGTTGCTGCAAATGGCATTATTTCATTCTTTTTCATGGCTAAGTGGTAATCCATTTTATATGTATACCAAATCTTTACCCATTCACCTGTTGATGAACACATTAATGTTTTTATGTCTTGGCTGTTGTGAATAGTGCTGCTATGAACATTGGGGCACATGTATATATTCAAATTAGTTTTGTCTGGATATATGCTCAGGAATGGAATTTCTCGATTATATGATAATTCTATTTTTAGTTTTTTGAGGAACCTCTGTATTATTTCCTGTAGTGGCTGTACCAATTTACATTCCCACTAACAGTATAGCAGGGTTCCCGTTTCTACACACCCTCCCTAGTATTTGTTATTTGCAGACTTTGTTAATGATGGCCATTCTGGGAGTTTCCATCGTGGCACAGTGGAAACGAATCCGACTAGGAACCTTGGGGTTGCTGATTCGATACCTGGCCTCACTCAGTGGGTTAAGGATCCGGCATTGCCTTGAGCTGTGGTGTAGGTTGCAGATGTGGCTGGGATCTGGACTTGCTGTGGCTGTGCTGTAGGCCAGCAGCTATAGCTCTGATTAGACCCCTGGCCTGGGAACCTCCATAGGCCGCAGGTGCAGCCCTAAAAAAGGACAAAAAAGACCAAAAAAAAAATAGCCATTCTGACCAGTGTAAGGTGCTAACTCATTGTAGTTTTGTTTGCATTTCTCTAATAATTAGCAATGATGAGCATGTTTTCATGTGCTTATTGGCCATATTTCTGTCCTCTTTGCACCAATGTCTATTTATGTTTTCTGCCCATTTTTCAGTTGAGTTTTTCTTGTTGTTGTTGAGTTGTATGAGCCATTTGCATATTTTGGAAATTAAGCCCTTGTCAGTCACATTGTTTGCAAATGTTTTCTCCCATTTCTTATCTTGTCCTTTACTTAAGTTTGTAGTTACCTTTGCTGTGCAAAAGCTTGTAAGTTTGATTAGGTCCCATTTGTTTGTTTTCATTTATATTGCCTTGGGAGACTAACCTAAGAAAACACTGGTAAGATGTATGTCAGAGAATGTTTTGCCTATGATCTCTTCTAGGAGTTTTATAGTGTCATGTCTTATGTTTAAGTCTTTAAGCCATTTTTGAACTTATTTTTTGTGCATGGTGTGAGGGTGTGTTATAATTTCATTGATTTGCATGCAGCTAGCCAACCTGCCCAGCATTGCTTGCTGAAGAGAATGTCTTTTTCCCACTGTATATTGTTACCTCCTTTGTTGAAGATTAATTGACTTCCAGGTGGGTCAGTTTATCTCTGGGCTCTCTATTCTGCTCCATTGAACCATATGTCTGGTTTTCTGCCAGTACCACACTGTTTTAATTACTGTAGCTTTGTAGTATTGTCGGAAGTCTGGGAGAGTTATGTCTTCTGTTTTGTTCTTTTTCCTCAGAATTGCTTTGGCAATGCATGGTCTTTAATGGTTCCATATAAATTTTAGGATTATTCTAGTTCTGAGAAAAATGTCATGGGTAATTTGATGGGGAGCACATAAAACCTATAGATTGCTTTGGGCAGTATAGCCATTTTAACAATACGAATTATTCCAATATTAGCCCATGAGATATCTCTCCATTTATTTGAATCATCTTTAATTTCCTTTATTAATTTTGTGTAGTTCTCAGCATATAAGTCATTCACCTCCTTGGTTAGGTTTATTCCTAAATTTTACTTATTTATTTTGGTGTGATTTAAAAGAGGATTGTTTTTACATTCTCTTTCTGATATTTCATTTTTAGTGTAAAGAAATGCAACTGATTTCTATATGTTAATATTGTATCCTGCTACCTTGCTGAATTTATCAGTTCTAGAGATTTCTGTGTGGCATCTTTAGGGTTTTCTATATGTACGTCATCTGGTATATTGTCAATTTTACCTCTTCCATTCCAATTTGAACACCTTGTATTTCTTTTTGCCTAATTGCTGTGGCTAGGACTTCTATGTTGAATAGAAGCGTTGAGAGTTGACATCCTTATCTTGTTCCGGTTTTAATGGGAAGGCTTTCAGCTTTTCACTGTTGAGCCTATTGGCTGTGGGCTTGTCATAAATATAAATATAGATAGCTTTTATTATGTTGAGATATGCTTCCTCTATACCCACTTTGGTTAGAGTTTTTATCTTGAATTGATGCTAAATTTTATCAAATGCTTTTGTCAGATGCAAAATTTTCTGCATCTATTGAGAAAATCATATGGTTTTTCTTTTGTTGATGTGGTGTATGACATGGTTTGATTTGTGTATGCTGAACCACCCTTGTGAACTTGGGATGAATCCCACTTGGTCATGGTGTATGTTATTTTTTTAATGTGTTTTTGGATTCAGTTTGCTAATAGTTTGTTGAGAATTTTTGCATCTACATTGATCAAAGATACTGGTCTGTGATTTTCTTTTTCGGTATTATCTTTGTTTGGAATATCAGGGTGATTGTTGCTTCATATAATGTTTTTAGGATGTTTTCCCTCCTCTTAAATATTTTGGAAGAGTTTGAGAAAGTTAAAGTTCTTTGTATGTTTTGTAGAATTTGCCTGTGAAGCCACGTGGTCCTGGACTTTTGTTTGTAGGGAGACTTTAAATTATATATTCTGTTTCACTTCTAGTGATAGTCTGTTCAAATATCTTTTATTCACTCAAATTTGGTGGGCTGTATGTTCTAGAAACTTATCCATTTATTATAGGTTGTCAAATTTGTTGGCATATAATTGTTCACAATATTCTCTTATTTTTTTTCTATTTTTGCAATGTTGGTTGATATTTATCCTTTTTCATTTCTTATTTTATTTGGGTTCTCTTTCTTTTCTTCTTGGTGAGCCTGGCCAGAGGTTTCTCAATTTTGTTTACCCTCTCAAAAACAAGCTCTTGGTTTTATTGATTTTCTTCTATTTTTTAAAAAAAATCTCTACTTATTTCCTCTATGCTCTTTATTATTTTATTTCTGCTGATTTTAGGTTTCGTTTATCCTTCTTTTTCTAATTCTTTTAGGTGGTAGGTTAGGTTGTTTGAGATTTTTCTTGTTCTTTGAGGAAGTACTCTATCACTATGAAATTCTAAGAACAGCTTTTGCTGTATCCCGTAGATTGTGTATGGGTTGTGTTTTCATTTGTCTCAAGGTAGTTTTTAATTTCCTTTTTGATTACCTCACTGACCATTAGTTTTTTAGTAGCATGTTGTTTAGTCTCCCTGTAATCATTTTTTTTTCTCATTTCCTTTTCTGTGCTTGTTACCTAGTTTCATGCCATTGTGGTCAGAAAGATAACCAAAATAATTTCTCTTAAATTTGTTTAGTCTCCTTTTGTGCCCTAGAATGTGGGTTAATCCTAGAGAATGTTCCATATGCACTTGAAAAGAATGTGTATTCTGGATTTTTCTGTATATAATATCCTGAAGGTATTAACTCTAACTGCTCTATGTTATCATTTAGGATCTCTGTTGCCTTATTTTCTGCCTAGAAGATCTTTCCATTGATGTGAGTGAGATGTTAAAATTTCCTACTATTAGTGTATTCCTATCAGCATTTGTTTAATATATTTAGGTACACTTATATTAGGTGCAGATTTGTTGATGAGTATAAAATCTTCTTGTATTGATCCTATTATCATTATATAGTGTCCTTATCTTTATAGTCTTTGTTTTAAAGTCTGTATGTCTGATATGAATATTGCATTCCCTGTTTTTTGTCATTTTCATTTGCATAAAATAGTTTCCCATCCCTTCAATTTTAATCTCATTTCTATAAAATATATTTTTCCATCCCTTCAATTTCAATCTATGTGTGTTCTTTGCCCTAAAATGGGTCTCTTGTGGGCAGCATACTGTAGGCTCTTGTATTTTAATCCAGTCTGCCACTCAATGTCTCTTTATTGGAGTATTTAGTCCATTGATATATAGGGCAATTATTATTTTTATTTGTTCTGTTTTAGCCACACCCATGGTATATGCAATTTCCCGGGGCATGGATTGAATCTGAGCCACAGCTGTGGCAATGACAGATCCTTAACCCACTGCACCAGATCAGGGATTGGACCCTGTACTGCTACAGAGACCATGCTGGATCTTTAACCTGCTGCATCACAGCTGGAATTCTGAGATTTAAGGTAATCACTGATTGATATGTATTACTTTGTTTTCTAGATGATTCTGTGATTCTTCTTTTTTCCTTTTTTTTTCTTTTTGTGGTTTGATAATTTAAGTTTATGCTTGTGTTCTTTTTTGTTTTTGTGAATCTATTATGTTTTTGATTTCTGGTTACCCTGTTTTTCAAGTGTATTAACCCCATCTTATATCTACTTGCTTTAGACTGATACTCATACAGGCTCAAATACATTCTAAAAAAAAAAGGAATCTGCATTATTTTATTCTCCTTCCCCATATTTTTGATTTTGATGACCTCTTTTTATGTTTATCATTTTACTCTTCCTTGTGGTTATCATCACTCACAAATATGTTTTTATGGGTTTTTTTCCTATTTAATCTGTATATTGGGTTAAGTGATTTACTTTCCAGTTGTGATTTTCTCCATCCTATATATTTTTCTTTCCTACTTAGAGGAGATATTTCAATATTTTTTTTTTTAGTTTTTGCTTGTCGGAAAAATTCTCTCTCTTCTTCTGTTGTAAATGATAGTCTTACTCAGTAGAGTATCCTATGCTGTAAAGTTTTCCATTTCAGGATTTTGAATATATCATGCCACTCCCTTATGATCTGGACTTTTTCTGTACAGAAATCATAAAATAGCCTATTGGGGTTCTATTGTAATTAACTGTTTTTCTCCTGCTCTTTTTCTCTTTAGAATCTTCCCTTTAACATTTACCATTTTGATTATGTCTTGGTATAGGTCTCTTTGTGTTCATCTTGTTTGGAACCCTCTCTGCTTCCTGTACCTAGATGTCAGTTCCCTTCTTTAGGTTTTAGGATTTTCAGCCACAATATCTTTAAATACATTTTTTATCCCCTTTTCTTTTTCAGCTCCTTCTGGAATCTCTATTATATATAAATGGGCATGCTTTATATTATCCCATAGGTCTCTTATGTAGCTTTTTCCCCTCCATTTGTCTTTGTCTGCTTTTCTGATGGGGTGATTTCCATTATTCTACCTTTCAGATCACTTTTTTGTTCTTCTGTATTATTCATCCTGCTAGTCATTGCTTTTATCTCAGCTTTTGTCTTGGCAAATGAATTTTCTAATGTTTCTTGGCTCCTTCTAATAGTTACTAGTTCCTTTTTACAGAAATCTGCCTTTCTTAATTCCTTCAGTATTTATATTATCTTCTTTTTGAACTGGCTCTCTATTGGACTGAAGAGAGATGAATAGATTTAATTGTTTGTTCTTTCAGGGGTATTCTCTTGGTCTTTTAACTGTGAGTCATTCCTCTCCTTCTTCATTTTACTTATATTTCTCTGAGTTTAGGAGAATCAATTATCAACTGTGGTCTTAGAAGGCTATTTATATGCTGGAGCATCCCTGTGTAGTTTGCATGGATGCCTTCTGCTGCTTTCCTTGGCATGTGCTGGCCATCATCCCCTTAATAGCGGGTGTGCAGATGCAATAGTAATGGCTCATATGCTCTCCTGGAGATCAGGATTGTTGAGGCAGCTCAGGCCTCTACCTTGGAGCTCAAGTACATGCTGTCTTGTCACCTGAGAGCATGCATGAGGAAAGATACTCCTATACCACTCCCATCCCTCCTCTTGTGTGTTCCCCCCCGCCAACAATGGATCTCACCTCTATGGCAGGCCCAGGCTTCTTCCACATATACCCTTGGTTGCAGCTGCACCATAATCCAGCCCCTTCAGGCTGTCTCTGCACAGCCAACGTTAGTCCTCTCACCAGCTCTGACCTTTGAAGTCTAAGCTTCACTGCCCAGCTCCCATTGGCAGATGCGTGTCTCAGGCTGGGGAGCACAGGGCAGCCACACTGACCATCTGTGGAGATCTCTGTTTTGCCTTCCCCAAACCAGTTGCTGAGCTCTTCTCCAAGGCTCCAAAGCCTTGATTATGTCTTGGTATAGGTCTCTTTGTGTTCATCTTGCTTGGAACCCTCTCTGCTTCCTGTACCTAGATGTCTGTTCCCTTCTTTAGGTTTTAGGATTTTCAGCCATAATATATTTAAATATTAAAAGGGGAGGGGAATTCCCAGTGTGTGGGTACTTTTCCTCTTTCACAGCTTTCTCCCAGGAGTGCAGGACTCATCTCAATCCCTTTCTTTTTCTTTTGTGCTACTTGGTTATGTGAAGATTGTCTTACCCTTTCAAAAGTCTAAGGCCAGCTTTCAGAAGATATTCTTGTGAGAACTGTTCCACATGTAGATGTGTTTTTGATGTATTTGTGGGAGGAAGTGAGCTCTAAATCCTACTCCTCTGCCACCTTGATTGCTCTTCTCCTTTTTTTTTTTGTCATTTGCTAAAGCTGATAGGACTTAAGCATCCATAACTTTCAACCAAAGAAACAACTAGTTTGTAGAATACCATTAATAATAATAATCATAGCTATCATTTAATGGAAAAGTATTGTGTACCATCTTTTTTTGACTACCAAAACCACCTTTGAGGTGGCTTTTTATATTATTTCAAATTCTCCATTTTGTAGGTTAAGAGGACTGTTGTATGGATTCAGTGAGGTACAATATTATAGGAAGGGCCAAATAGGTTGGCTATCCAGGTGCCATCCCTATCTTGAGAATTTTCACCATTTATGTTCAATGGTGCCCCTTGGAGTTGTCAAAGTATAATGTTCTGAAAGTTAAAAATATGACTCATGAGACAGAATGAACATGAATCAAAAATACACTCCCCGTATTAATGAGGAAATCATTAGGATGGCAAATCTGGTTCAAAGGAGATTAAGAGGAAAGGAATTTATATAATTAGCCAAAAGGATATTGAAATTTTTAATAGATTATACATCTGGTTAATGTCTTCAGAGCAATAAAGCTTTAGCCTTCTGGTTATGTTTTCTACCTTACAGAAATTGACCAGTCAGTAGACATATAACTTCAGGATATCTGGGATCTAATAAAACACTAGTAAATAGCAAACTTAAACACAGGCACATTCTCCCAGGTCAGGGATCCAACAAACTTTTAAAAAGGCCAGTAGTATTTTTGACTTTCTAGATTATATTATCTGCTACTGTTACTGAAATCATAGCATGGAAACAACCTTATATAATGTGTACACAAAGGAATATGGTTGTCTCAGTAAAACTTTACAAAAAGCACATGGCTTAAGTTCATAGATTGCCAACTCCTATTCTAGATGATTAAATAATAATTGGTGAGGCAGTTAAACAATGCCTAAGGGTGACATGGAGGGGACAAGCAGTTTATCCTATTGCTTTGTCTCTAATACTTGGTTCATTTTTCTTAACAGCACTGAAATGTAAATAGGGGCTTCTGTACTTGCTAATGCAGTGTTCCCAGTTCTCAGCCATGTAAGTGGGTGCATCAGAGCTTTGGTGTTTATTCAGGTGGACGCCATTCTCTCCCAGCCTGTCCTCAGCCGTGTTGTCTGCACCAAACTTGGCACCTGATCCCATCTCTGAGTTTGAAATGGGACTAAGTGATTCCTACCCCAGGCTGGTTGCTTTCTTGAGTGATAAATATATAAACCCTGGGTCTGATAGAGGAATTCTTTTTCTGCCACCTTAACTAGAAAGCAAGAAAATTGTGGTCAGAAAGAACCCACTCGCTCCCCCTCTATGCCTCAATTTCACCATCCAGACATTGGAGGTAATAATGAACCTACTATATGAAATGGCTGCTTAAGTATTGATAATGTGGGTAAGGCATCCAGCTTAAAGCACAGTGTGTGCCCTCTAAAAATTATTTCTGGAGTTCCCATTGTGGCATAGTGGAAATGAATGTGACTTGTATCCATGAGGATGCAGGCTAGATCCCTGGCTTTGCTCAGTGGGTTAAGGATTCGGCGTTGCCATGAGCTATGGTGTAGGTCACAAACGTGGCTTGGATCTGGCATTGCTGTGGCTCTGATTCAACCCTTAGTCTGGGAACTTCCATGTGGCTCAGGTGTGGCCATAAAGCAAAATCAATCAATCAATCAATCTTCCTTTGTCTTTAGAATTCCTCTCCTATTCTCTTCTCCTCCAAGTGACTCCGATGCTATGTCAACAGAAATTATGTTGATACAACAGGTCTGTCTCCTTTTTGCTTGAGTTCAATGCCCTGTCTTCTCTTTCATTAATGTTTTATTTTACCATTGACACCTAACCTTTGACTGCTTCTAGTAACTTTGTGCTTTATAGTTGAGTAGCTGGTGAGTTCTCTGTTTTCTTTTGTGAGGAAGAGCAGAGAGTAAAGAGTACAAAACTGTGGCTGAGCAGTAGTGGGGCTGAATGCTTCAAATAGATTATCTTGGAGTTCCTGTCATGCCTCAGTGGTACCAAACCCAACCAGTATCAAATAGATTATCTCTAATCATCACAACCACCCACTTTTAGGGACACAATTATGCTTATACTATAGATGAGTAAACTGAGGATTAGGGAGTTCAAAGACACCAGCCCAAGACTGTAGTCCTAGAAAGTGTTTAGGGACTGAGATTCTAACCCAGGTCTGACTAACTCCAAATATAATAGGTGATTTTATCCGCTACAGCACACGATCTTCAAAGTACTTTTCACTTGGCTGCTATTTTGTCTCTTAGCTGCTTTGGTAAAACTGATCCTCTGTGACCTGAGTGAAGGAAGCAAACATTATTTGGTGTCTAGATTCAAGCAAGAAACTTAACATGACATCCTCAGGTATTTGAGCAGCTCATATCGGATTATATATTTTTGAGCAGGTGAATAGGCAATGTCTCCATCATGGATTTCTCACTTCTGGGGACGTCGTGCTCACTGGTAATCTTGCAGGGTTTCAGAGAACTCTATTCCCTGACTATGACAGAATTCAGAGCCCTGACTCAGATAAAAAGTAGGTTGCATAGCCAGATAATTCTATAAAGTTTATACGCATCAAAAATTTATGTCCCGGAGTTCCCGTCGTGGCGCAGTGGTTAACGAACCCGACTAGGAACCATGAGGTTGCGGGTTCGGTCCCTGCCCTTGCTCAGTGGGTTAACGATCCGGCGTTGCCGTGAGCTGTGGTGTAGGTTGCAGACGTGGCTCGGATCCCGCGTTGCTGTGGCTCTGGCGTAGGCCGGTGGCTACAGCTCCGATTCAACCCCTAGCCTGGGAACCTCCATATGCCGCGGGAGCGGCCCAAGAAATAGCAACAACAACAACAACAACAACAACGACAAAAAAAAAGAGAAAAAAAAATTTATGTCCCTTCTCAGCCTTTGCAAAGAACATATCTGTATGTCTGCTCTTGAGAGGGCTATGCCCCCAGATGGCCAGGACCAGCCACTGTGGGGCAAGATGAGGTGAACTTTCTGTAGTGGATGCTTATTATTTTTGGTTGCCAGGCATTGTAACGTCTTACTTATTTTTAAAAGTTTGTGGTAGCTTGAGGGTCCCTCCTCCATCCATCTCCAGTACAAAATTTGGTCCCTCTTCTAGCTCCATGATGAGTAATGTGTGGTTATATAGCGTTTCTGTTGTGGCTCAGTGGTAATGAACCTGACTAGTAACCATGAGGATGTGGGTTCCATCCCTGGCCTTACTCACTGGGTTAAGGATCTGGCATAACCATGAGCTGTAGTGTAGGTTGCAGATGCAGCTTGGATCCTGAGTTTCTGTGTTTGTGGTATAGGCCAGCAGCTGCAGCTCCAATTTGACCCCTAACCTGGGAACTTCCATATGCCACAGGTGCAGCCCCAAAAAGGAAAGAAAAAAAAAGGTGTGGTCATGTGACCTAAACTACCCAGATCAGATGCTCCCACCAGAACTGTGACTATCCCCAGTGTGACATATATACAGAAGAGGTTGGAGATTAATCATGGTAGCTGTGCTAGAGCCTATTCTGCTATCGCAGGATCTTAATGATTCCCAACCTCCCTTGGTTTCTTCCCATTTTCTGAGCTCAGCTCTCCATGCTGTGAGCTATCTAATAGTTTTCTAGGAAATTCTTTGTGCTGCTTAAATTAGCCTGATTTGGTTTCCAGACTTGGCCCTGGAGTATCCTGAGTGAAGTACTTCTCACTGTCTACCAGCCAGGCCTGGACTCCTGTGCATAGCCATCCCTTCTTAAAGGAGGCTCCCCCAAGAGAGGCCATCAGAGTTTCTATTAAGCTGGAAGAAAAAGACAAAAAGCCTTAGAACTTTATATATTTATAATCTCTTAGCATTTATGGGATTATGTTGGCCATCAGTCTATTTTTATTAATCCACTAATCCAAGATAAATATATAAGTGAGATACCAGCAAGCACTTTTCTTCCTGCCATCAAAAGATGAATTTTAGTAATCTCATATCAAAGCCCAAGTTCTTTCTTTCACAGGACTCAAATAGTCACCAAATGAATCAGGTCAGATTTCTACTCTCGTGGTTATTAAATAAAGAAGGAAAAAAACAAGCTCTGCTGTGCTTGCTTTTTTCCCAGCATATCCTAGGTGCCATGCCAGATGCATAAGAGGACAATGTGATGAGGGAATCTGACAATTTTTTTTTTTAAACTCATACTATTGCACTCATTCCTCCAACTCTACATAGTGAGGGAGATACTATTATACCTATTTCTCAGTGGAGGAGAAAAGAGTCTTACACAGATAAAAGGACTTGCTCTGCCTTAGAGTTGGTAACTGTGCAGTTAGAATTAAACATCACTCCAAATCCACATACTATCCATTATCCCAACTTTGGAAAAACTGAAGCCATTGTCACCAGTGATTGCAACCACAGATGGGATCATTCTGGCCAAAAAAAAAAAAGAAAAAAAATTACTTATGTCAAATAATGCAAATGCATCATAGAGATTGTTTTAATTAAACCAAATTCTGTTTTAAAATAATTCTTTTACTGGATATACAGAGTGGCTCTCACATGATAGGTAATACAAAAATATATTAATTGGATTAAGTAATTTCTGACTGGTTAAGAGGAAAAATAGTAACAGATGTAGGAATACATAATTTGGGCTTTTGTGTGGTATTTTTGATGCTTTTCTGTTTATTTTTCTGCTTGACAAAAATAAAAGTCCAAATTCTTTCTGGGCTGTTTCATAACTGATAGATGAACTTGGCCTAATTGTTGATCCATAGAGAATGGTTAGAAATACCATTACCCTCAGGGTTAAAAATTTCCCAACTTCTGTTGTGGAAATACTTAGTCAACTAATGATCTCCTTCATCCTCTGCTGTTAGCTTTGGCAGGGACTGCACTCCTTGCTCTTAAAGGAACATGAAACGAATCCTCAAGGGGGATAAATACCTGTGTGATGCTCCCCAAGAGCTTCAGTGGGGCTTGCACAACTGAATGGAGGAGTGAATTTAAATTCCTCGCTGAAAGAAAAATGGAGAAATAACCTGTAAATACCAGAATGCACACCCATTATTTGAATGAATTAAGCAGAAAGAAAACTCACATCCAGAGAACCAAAGGACTGATTAGAAATTTTGTGATCTCCGTCAAGTAATGTCTTAAGTAGTCTGAAGAAATTTTTGAGGCCAGTATCATCCATCCACCATCCTTCAACCATCTACCTACCCATCCATCCATCAACCATCTATCAATCCATCCACCTAAATATATGTAGGATGTCTATTGCGGAGAACACAAAGATGTGAAGACAGACTGTTACCATCAAGGAGCTTAACAGGAGCAACACAGTCTGTTCTTTGGACGTTTGTTTTCTCTAATATTTATTTAGCATTAACTACATAATAGCCACTAAGCTTTAAAAAAAAAAAGACAAAAATGCAAAAAAGTAAAAATAAAGCAGCTTGCAAATTACTTTCTTTTGGATTTTAGATTCAGCATTACCCTTGCAATAATTTTCTCTTACTTGCGTTTAGATTTTCCTTTATACTTGTGAGATAAAAGGGAGGAGTCACAATGAGCCGGGAATTATCCATAACCCTTCATTCCCTCAGCAAGAGTAGCTAATATGTGCGTGGCATCCATCAGGTGTGTTGTGTGGAAAAAAGGTAGAATCAACCAGACAGCCCTATGACAGCAATGAGCACTTGATCAGACCCCCTCCCAGCCATGGGTGGTGGCAGGAGAGTGGTCTGTGTGGTCAGGAAAGAGTGTGTGTGTGTGAGCTGAACACTGGGTTAAGGAAGGGGGCAGAAGAGACAAAAATGAAAATGCAACAGTATTAATATTTTGCCTAGAGTTGACCATCTTATTATTAAGAAGCCTCCCTCTCTCACCCAGCAGCATAAGCCAATTGTAATGGGAGGGAAAGAGGAACACTTTATCTTTTCCTCTGTTTTTGTGCAGAGAATGGGATCTCTCTCTCTCACACAGACACACACACACACACCTCAGAGTAGACTTTTAAAGTGAGTCCAGGTTGCCAAGATCATAAGCAGAAGGTCAGGAGATGACTGCTGGAGGAAGGGTCCTTTTCCTTATTTCCCCATGCTGAGTTGGGGATGGCAAAAAACCTCCTTCTATGGTCTGAGAGCAATGTGTCTCCACTGGGGAGAAGGGAGTCCAGAAGTACTGTAAGGAAGTTCATAACTATCTATTTCCCCATTAAGAAACTGGGTCCCAGGAGTTCCCACTGTAGCTCAGCTGGTGACAAAGTCAACTAATGTCCATGAAGATTCGGGTTCAATCCATGGTCTCACTCAGTGGGTTAAGGATCTGGCATTGGTGTGAGCTGTGGTGTAGGTCACAGAGGCACTTGGATGCTGCTGTGGTGTTGGCCAGCAGCTGCAGCTCTGATTCGACCCATGATCCATAGCCTGGGAACTTCCATATGCACAGGTGTGGCCCTAAAAAGCCAAAAAAAAAAAAGAGGAAAGGAAAAAAAGCAAAAAAATGAAACTGGGTCCCCTACCTTATTTCTCACTGGATATTAAGTATCTTCTTGAGGCAGTTTTGAAACTCTCTCTTCTCTGCACACATGTGCACATACACATTGCTAGACATGGTATTACCCATCATGAAACTTGAAAATTGAACTGAGGTATACTGTGGTAAGTCAGATAAAGCAAAAATCCTGGCAAGACTTGAAAAATATACTAGATTTTTTCCAGAAATAGTTTCATAATAACAGAAGTGAAAAAGAAAAAATAAACTAAAACTTCCAAGCCCATCTCAGTTACCAGGAAAGTCCACTAGAGTTTTCTTAAGCTGTTACCCAAATCCTAAAATCCACTTTGAATTCCAATGTTCTACTTTCCATTCCAAGTTGTTACTCTCTGGTACAGCACTTCCATTATCCATGTTGAGCAATGGCTTATAGATGAACAAGGAATTTAGAATCCAGTATTTGAATTCAGCAGGCTGTTTCCAATAAGTAATTTGAAATGCCAAGAAACACCAAAAACATAATTAGTACTCCAAATAGCCCTTTGTATCTGCATAAATAAAAATGGAGAAAAAACTCTGGTTACAGAAACCGTTTCCTACTATGCTCATATTTTTAATGCTGTGACATGGGCAGTAATGATTACCTTTTACATTACACTGCCATTGTCATTTGAAGCATCCTGAAAGGAGAGATGATGATTGACTTGAAATGTAGTAGAAAGAGAGGTGTAGTCTTTTTCTGTAAATCTTCAGCTTAAAACTTGGGGAACACACTGGAAACTGTTGAAAGAGTTTCTTCCTGGGGTTTTCATTCAAATATCAGTGCTTTCAGGAGTCTTTCTCCATAGGAGAGGCCTAGAGTGTTCGTCAGGACTAAGAGTGAGGGGGTGGGGAGGGGGCTTCTTGTGGTATTTCTTGCTTGAATTAACATTGTGATCACAACCAATTCTGGTCTACACACTTTCTCCAATTTTTCCAAGGTAAAGGTCATTTTATCCTCTCCTGATGACTTGCAAAATTCTTGAAAGCCCCAGGGAGACTGAATTGTGCTTCAGAATCTTCGGAAACCCTGAAAAGGCAATGGATCAAAGGAGTCATGTTCTGCAAACACATTGTGAACCTAACCTGGCTCCATACCTTTCCCACCAATGCCACTTGTCTCTAAAAACCCAAGTTCAAAACTTGGGTCTGCTCTGACTTTTCCTTATTCTCTTTCAAAGGAACCTAGTTATCAAGTGTTTATCACTACATTCAGCAGCTTACAGTGGAAATGAACCAGTGGACCACAGCACACCAGGGAAGCATTATTGATTGTTGAACTAGCACTCATTCCATTTCCATTCTTTTTTTGCTGGAGAAGCCTCTCCCGTTCTAGAGACTGAAATTACCATGACTTGCTAAGGCAAAAGTTAGTAGGAGAGAGAGAAGAAAAAGGAGAAGGAGGGTAGAGGAGGAAGCAGAAGAGGAAGGTGGTGGCAACTATACATCAGAGACCAACTTGCACAGTCTAAACTATCTGGCCCTTTATGGAAAAAAGTTTGCCAACTCCTGGCCTATTCATTTTATTCATCCTAAGCGTCATTATTCAAATATACATTTGATCAGTGTATGAAATTAATTTTTGGTACACCTCAATGTACATGGTATGGTAATGTCTGTAAGACAGATGGTTGAACTTAAGGTCCTGTGACGTAAGGTAGAATGCTGTCCAACCATCTCTGAGTAAGAACAAGGAGTGGGACATAAGGGTAGGTGGGCACAAAATAAGGTCATGCAGTTAATGGGACATGTGAGATTGCTGACCCATTCTTATCTAATCAATATTGGTCAGAGGTAAATAGCCCAAGTAAACCAGGCTCTGAAGGATGGCCAAGAAGATTGTGAGGTAACTGTGACTAGTTTTAGAGGTGTTATGAAGCACTGAGATCTGCTACATATTTTAGAGTTTTAATCCTTTTGCAGTTGATGCCTAAAATACACACAGAAATGTTGATAACTGTTACTCTGGTTTGTCTGCCTCTCTTCTCTGCACTTCCATTTAATTTCTCTTTGAATATGATTCCAAATAATTGCCTAGGTCATCTAAACTTAACCCTTGATTATTTCTTATATAAAATCTCAAACTTGTCAAGATTTCACAGTTTACCATCATCCATATTAATATAGCCAAATTGTTCTACCACCCATGTGCCATAGAATGCGCTGAACAAGTTTATATCCATTACCTAATTTAATCCTTATACTACATGAAATAGTAGTTACTACTGCTCTTTGACATTGGTCTTAGCAATATATTTTTTTTAGACCTGTCTCCAAAAGCAAGGGAAACAAAAGTAAAACAACTTGGACTACATCAAACTAAAAACCTTTTTCATAGTGAAGGAAACCATCAATGGAATGAAAAACCAATCTACTGAATGGGAGAATATATTTGTAAACAATATATCTGATAAGAGGTTAATATATAAATATATATATAAAGAACTCAATATTAAAAAGCCAAACAATTCAATTGAAAAAACAGGCAGAGGACCTGAATAGTTATTTTTCCAAGGGAGACATACAGGTGGCCAACAGACACATGAAAAGATGCTCAACATCACTAATCATGAGGAAAATACAAATCAAAAGCACAAAAATATATAACCTCACCCCTGCCAACGTAGTTATTATAAAAAAGACAACAAGGAGTTCCCATTGTGGCGCAGTGGTTAACAAATCCGACTAGGAACCATGAGGTTGTGGGTTCGATCCCTGGCCTCACTCAGTGGGTAAATGATCCAGTGTTGCTTGAGCTGTGGTTAGGTTGCAGACATGGCTCCGATCCTGCATAGGCCAGTGGCTACAGCTCTGATTCAACCCCTAGCCTGGGAACCTCCATATGCCGCGGAAGTGGCCCTAGAAAAGGTAAAAAGACAAAAAAATAAAATAAAAAATAAAAAAGACAACAAAAACAAGTGTTGGTGAAGATGTGGAATAAAGGGAACCCTGGGGTAATATTGGTGGGAATGCAAATTGATACAGACACTATAGAAAACAGCATGGAATTTCCATTTTAAATAAAAATAGAACTATACAATCAAGTAATTACACTTCAGGGCATTTATCCAAAGAATATGAAAACACTAATTCAAAAAGATATGTACACCCCTATGTTCACTGCAGCATTGTTTACAACAGTCAAGACATGGAAGCAACCTAAGTGTCCATAGATAGATGAACGTATATAATACACACACACACACACACACACACACGCACGCACAATGGAATATTAGCCAGAGAAAGAATAAAAGCTTGCTGCTTGTGACAATATGGATAGATCTAGGGAGTCCCAGCAGAAATGTGGCATAGCAGAAATGAATCCAAAGAGGGAACCATGAGGTTGCACAACGATCCCTGGCCTTGCTCAGTGAGTTAAGGATCTGGCATTGCCATGAGCTGTGGTGTGGGTCGCAGATGTGGCTTGAATCTGATGTTGCTGTGCTCTAGCTCTGATTGGACCCCTAGCCTGGGAACCTCCATATGCTGTGGGTGCAGTCCTAAAATGTAAAAATTAAAAAAATACGGATAGACCTAAAGGATATCGCATTACTTGAAATAAGTCAGACAAAGACAACTACCATATGATTTCACTTGTATGTGGGATTTAAAAAAAAACAGAAAGAGACTCATAGTAACAGAACAAACTGGTGGTTGCCAGAGGAGAGGGGAGTGTGGGATTGGGAAAAATAGGTGAAGAAGATTAAGAGGTACAAAAATTCCAGTTATAAAATAAGTCATGATAATGTAATGCATAGCATAGGGAATATAGTAAATATTGTAATAACTTTGTGTGGGGACCGATGGTCACTAGGCTTATCATGGTGATCAATTTGAAATGTATATAAATGTGAAACCAGTACGTTGTATGCCAGAAACTAATATAATATTGTATGTCAACTATACTGTAATTTTTTTAAAAAAAGTAGATACTATCACTAGACTAGAATTTCTTAACCTGAGTACTATTAACACTTCGGGGCTGGATAATTTTTCATTGTGAAGGGCTGTCTTGTGCTTTGTAGAATGGTTAGAAGCATCTCAGAGATGCCAGTAGCCTCCCCTACCCTCAGTTTTGACAATCAAAAATGTCTTCAGACACTGTCTTCAGAGAGAATGGGCTTCATTATGACACCCAGTTGAGCACCATTGCATTAGACAGATTTTACAGACAAGGGGACCGAGGTTTGAGGAAGTTAATTACTAGCCCAAAGGTCCTTTGCTGGTAAAGGACAGAGTCAAGATTTTGGTCTGGGAGTACTTTTCTTTAAGCTCTGATTTAATGTTCTTTTCTGCCTATTGAGACATCACTCCTGCTCTTTCCCCAAATACATCCTTTGGTCGAGCAGGCTGAGCTCCTCCCATATGGAGATGTACCTATTTCCTGTCCACCTCACTGCACATTCACTCACTAGGAATGCCTTTCCTCCCTTTACCCATCCTTTACCTCTCTGCCAATTCACATATCATGCCATTCTGGATTAATGCCTGAATCAGTTTAGCCAATTCTGCTAGAGAATGAGTGACAGACTTAGAAATATTAGAGGAGTGAAATCCCGGGGGCGGGGGTGAAACAACTAGGTTTCTTACCAGGTTAGACATGTGAGTCCTCAGGGTCACTGCATTTTATTTTAAAGGAAGACAGACATTCAACTCCCCACTCTACCCCAAAGAAGAATAAGTTATACCAGTTACAGAGTCATAAGAATTTAGAGCTACAGGGCTTTAAAAATGATATTGCTATGAAAAATTAATATTGTAAAAATGGCTATACTACCCAAAGCGATCTACAGATTCAATGCAATCCCTATCAAATTACCCATGACATTTTTCACAGAACTAGAACAAACAATCCAAAAATTTATATGGAACCACAAAAGACCCAGAATTTCCAAAGCAATCCTGAGGAACAAAAACCAAGTGGGAGGCTTTAACTCTCCCAGAGGTCAGACAATATTACAAAGCCACAGTCATCAACCCAGTGTGGTACTGGTACCAAAACAGACAGACAGACCAATGGAACAGAACAGAGAACTCAGAAATAAACCCAGACACCTATGGTCAATTAATCTTTGACAAAGGTTGCAAGAACATAAAATGGGAAAAGGACAATTACTAGAGGGGGTGTGGAGAAAACCCTCCTGCACTGTTGGTGGGAATGTAAGTTGGTACAACCACTATGGAGAACAGTATGGAGGTATCTTAGAAATCTATGCATAGAACTCCCTTATGACCCAGCAGTCCCACTCTTGGGCATATATCCAGACAAAACTTTCATTAAAAAAAAAAACAAAACACATGCACCTGCATGTTCATTGCAGCTCTATTCACAATAGCCAAGACATGGAAACAACCCAAATGTCCACTGATAGATGATTGGATCAGGAAGATATATACACAGTGGAATACTACTCAGCCGTAAAAAAGAATGATATACTGCTATTTGCAGCAAGATGGATGGAACTAGAGACTCTCTTACTGAGTGAAGTAAGTCAGAAGGAGAAAGACAAATTCCATATGACATCACTGAAAACTGGAATCTAATAAACAGCACAAATGAACCTTTCCACAGAAAAGAAAATCATAGATTTGGAGAATAGACATGTGGTTGCCTAGGGGAGGGGAGGGAGTTATATTGGGAGCTTGGGGTTAATGGATGCAAACTATTGCTTTTGGAGTGGCTTAGCAATGTGATCCTGCTGTTAAGCATTGAGAACTGTGTCTAGTCACTTATGACAGAGCATGATAATGAGAGAAAAAAGAATGTAAGCATATATGTGTAACTGGGTCTCTATACTGTACAGTAGGAAAAAAATGTATTGGGAAATAATAATAAAAATAATGTGATTAAAAAATTAAAAAAATAAAAACGATATTGAACCACCTCAGTTTACAGATATAAAGCCTAAGGTGGATTAAGGAAACTGAGAAGTTCAAGATCATATAGCTAGATGGTGAGAGCCACACCTTTGGATTCCAAGTCCAGGGCACTTTCTATTACACCCTTCCCTTTCTAGAAAAGACCAAAGTCAAAACTGTGAAACTGGGTTTCAGAGGTAGTTTAAGTTATGGGTGAATTATACGTAGAAATATATTTAATGGTTCCATTTTGGAATAATATTTTATAGATGAAATTCATTATTTTAAAAATTACCCTTCTAAAATGACAAAATTCATTAATGGCTCTGCCATTTCTTTTAGCAATTTCTGTGTTTTAAGCACTTATATGCTGAGCTCTCTCATTTAATTCTTAGAATGTAAACTAGGTACAATGATTATCATGTCAGCGTGAAATAGGAATGACTTTAGGACTTCTTAGCATAAGGAATCTGACTGGGGAAATTGGTTTTATCAGGGTGGGAGAGCTGAGAAAGAAAAAAGGGGACAGAGAGGCAACTCAGAGATTAGAAACACAGAAAACTGCTCCTATGCTACATCTGGAGCTGAGTTCATAAGTGGGGCTCTTTAAGAGGAAGGCTGCCCTTGTGAGCTGGAGTCTGCTATTTCCAGAGACCCAACAGCAAGTGGAGGGAGAGAAGTGGGAAGATATCCTGGCATCTCTCAAGGTCCCACAATCCACCCCTCCACCAGTACACCCACTTGACTGGACCTACTTGGGAACAAGACCAAGGGAGCCTGGGAAATATGATTCCCTGAAATGCAGAGCAGAGAAGATGAAAGACAGAGAATGGGTTCAAGGGCAAGCAGGCACTGACCTACACAATTATCTTTGTTTTACCAAATCCTTTGACTTTGTGACTACCACCTCAGCAGTTCCATAATAAACAGAGGTATCCCCACCTTGTTGTTTTTAGAGTTCCTTCTCTTTATCCTAAAGAAGAAGAGATTTGAGCTAAAGCAATAGAAACAAGCTGGCACTTCTATTTTGGTGATTTTACCAGGGTAGAATCCACCAGCCAACAAGTTCAAAAGTTTGGGACACAACAGGCTAATTAGGCTCAGGTATTTTCCAAAAGGAAACACTGACCTGTATGTGAGTGACGAGGTCACTCACAAATAGTCATGCTATGGACTGAGTTGTGTCTCCCAGAATTTCTATGTTGAAACCCTAAGCCCCTAGGTGCAGTCCTAAGGGTGGGGCCCTAATCCAATATGTATCATGTTTTTATAAGAAGAGGAGGAGATAGCTAGAATGCGGACGTATGTGAAAAAGGCCATGTGAGGACACAATAAGAAGGTGGCCACCTGCAAACCAAGGAAAGATGCCTCAGGAGATGCAAACCTGCCCACAGCTTGGTCTTGGACTTTTTCAGGCTCCAGAATTTTGAGAAAAGAAGTTTATGTTGTTTAAGCTACTTGGACCATGGTATTTTGTTATGGCAGCCCTAGTACACTAACCCAAGGAGGTTACTAGCACAATAGGTCAAATAAGAATCAGGGCTTACTGCTGCTTTCAAAGACAGTGGCAAATGGTCACCTGCTATGAACTACCTAGTGCTTGAAATTATTTACTAAGCACCTGGGTCCTTTCTTGTCAGAGGTGAGGCTTCAACACATACCCGTGGGAGAAATAAAAGAGAAATGATTCAAATTTATGTGCAGACATAAATGATTTTCTTGAGGAAGTTCCCATTGTGGCTTAGCAGTAAGGAGCCCAACTAGAATCCGTGAGGATGTGGGTTCGGTCACTGGCCTTGCTCAGTGGGTTAAGGATCTGGTGTTGCCCTGAACTGTGGTGTAGGTCACAGACACAGCTTGGATCCCACATTGCTGTGGCTGTGGTGAAGGCCACTGCTATAGCTCCAGTTTGACCCCTAGCCTAGAAACTTCCATATGCCACAGGTATGACCCTAAAAAAACAAAAATAATGAATAAATAATTTTCTTGAGAGCAAATTGTTAGTAGTTGGGAGAGAGACAAAATGAAGAAACTAGGTATTCATAAAAGAAGGGATTCCAAGGAGGTGGATGGTGGGGGAAGGGAATTGAGAGCACTGAAGTTAACATTTTCTAAGTTTTCAGACTGGGTTGGCTGAAGTCTTGGGTAAGGATTTTTTTTCCATCTTTATATCTGTGATTTTCAGAAAATATCTAATACCACATATGGAAGCATATCAGCAAGCTATTTTATTTTTGATATGTTTCTTTCTCTAGATCATTGTGCTTAGAAAAGTATCAAAATAGTCTAATTTGGATGCATTTCCTTAGTCTTAAAATCCTTGACTCATTGGGACACAAGAATTCTATGTCAGTGTAATTATGATGATATTGTTTTATTGGAGAAGTTAAAATGAAGTTCAAGTAAATCCAAAGTGCTCGGGTATGCCATTCCAGTTTGGGATCCTGAGAGCTGCTGTGTGATTGCTTTTGGGCAAAACAATTTTGAGAAATTGATATTCTGCAGTTGGCATTGCCCTTGGGTCCTCCTGGGGTCTGAGGAGAAATTTGAGATCTGCTTGGGATTAGGTGTTTCACATTTTCTCCCAGAGTCATGCCCAAGTCCCGTAAATCATGATTGAACTCCACGAATATGCTTTCCAAGGAGAAGCGGGGAGAGAGGGGGAGAAAAGACTGGGGTCAAGGGCTCTCTGGGAAAGAGAAGTAGGGTTTGCCGGTGAATAATATGTCAAGAGGAAGCAAAGGAGAATAGCAGCTAGGCTTGCAGGTCTAGTGATGAAAGATCTACACACACAATTACTAGGGAAGAGTTTCTGAGGCAGTTTGTTAACATGTTTGGAAGCCTTGCTACTCAAAGTGGAGTCTCAGACCAGCAGCATCAGCAAACCCAAAAATTTGTCAGAAAGACCTCTAGACCCACTGAACCAGACTCTGCATTTTGATAAGACCCCCAGATAATTTCCATGCCATGAAATTTTGCAATGTACATCATCACAAAAGCATTGCTCAACCAGATGGGTGTTTAAAAGGGACTGAAATATTCTGCCAGAGCTTGAGCATACAGTTGAGTCATTTCCCTTATGAATAACAAAGCCAAGGAGAAAGGATACAGAGAACAGAAACATGTTTGAGGTTGTCACAGACCCAACCCTCATTGGGTCAGCATTCACTGGCAACAGCAAAAGGGACCCACTAAAGTTATAAGTGGTGCATCTAGACTGTAGGAGGCAAGGGTTCCCTGGGCTGCTACTGCTACTCTTGTCACTCTGGGCAACTATGTCACTCTGGACAACTACCCGGGGCAGTTCTCTCTTCTCCCTTCCAGCCCTTCCTTAGGCTTCTCTTGCCTGCAAGAGTTTGGTGCCAACCTGTTGCTGCCCCCAGTCTGTGTTAAAACTCAACACCAAACAAGTTGTCACAGCTGTTAGGGGTCCATTCCCCATGCTGGGGAACTTGAAGCCACAAGCGAACACTGCCAAGGAACTTCACAGATTACAGACTTGATGTGATCACCACTTAGGAATATAGTAGCATTTTTCTATGAGCTAAATTGTGTGCTCCCCCTCCCCCACAATTCATATTGAAGCTCTAACCCCCCCCCCCATATAACTGTATTGAAGATACGACCTTGAAGGAGACAATTAAGATTAAATGAAGTAATAAGTGTGGGGTCCTAATCTAGGATTGGTGGCCTTAGACGAAAAGAGAGAGATGGATCAGTGGATCTCTCTACACAGGCGCACTGAGGAAAGGCATGTGAGGACTCGGTCAGAAGGCAGCTGTCTTTAAGCCAGGAATAGAGTCCTCACCAGAACTTGACCATGGTGAACCTTGATCTTTTACTTCTAGCCTCCAAAACTGAGAAAATAAATTTTTGTTAAGTCACACAGTCTGTGATATTTTGTTATGGCAACCTGCATTTGTCCCAGGAGAATGGACTGTTGGAAACTAGATTCCTAATAACAGGTATGTTTTTTCATTCAAAGCTTGTCTGCTGACATTGGCCGTCTTGATTTGCTGTCAGTGATTAGTTAAATCTTCTGAGGGTGTATCCATCTCAGTCAATATGAACATGTATGACCCATGCTCTTTATTACATACAATAACATATATACTGGGGGTGGGAGGATGTATCAACACCCTGACCTATTTAGGGTGGCCAACCATGTAATTTGACCAGGACTTAGGGGTTTTCTGAGACATGGGACTTTCAGAGCTAAAACCAGAAAAGTCCTAGACAACTGGGATAGGTGGACCACCCTAAATGGGCCAAGTTTCACCTATTGGAAAACCAATGTTGACATGTAATGAGGCAATAGATCAATTGTTGAAAGGTAAATAGAGCCCTGGTGTAATTTCACCACTGTGTGCCTTGGAAAAGTGACTCTATTTCTTAAGGCCTAAACTTCTCGCCCATGAAATGAGGGACGTTATTATCCCTAAGGGATGTTCCAGCTCGAATATGCAATAATTTCTGATTTGTGGATTGTTCTGTCTTTGAGAGTTGAGGTCAAATTCTATCAATCCAACAACAACAACAAAAAAAAAAAATCAAAGAGGAGGAACAAGGCTGCGAGGTGGTGCAATAAGATGCTGCCTTCATGGAGTTTAATGTCTACTGAGGCTGAGAGATGATAATAACCAATGCAATGAGAGCTGAGAAGGAAATAAGATATTGATGTGATAGCTGATGATTAGGCATCTTTTTAGAAGAAGCATTGCTCTTTTAACTGAAAATGGAAGAGCCAGACACATAAGGGCCTGCGATGGCAGAGATTTTGAAATTGAAGGAAGTCAGGAAGTGGGAAGAAATGAGATTGGAGAGCTAGGCAGGGGCTAGATCATTCCAGGCTTATTGGCTATGATAGGGTGTTCAGAATTTATTCTAAGTGCCAAGAAAGGCTGGCACAGGGTCTGAAATTGTATCAGAGTTACTGACTAGCCTTACTCACAAATTATGGATTACACACACAATTACATGCAATAACAATATAATAAAACAGAAAGCACATAATGTTTCTGTTCCACAGGTCCAGCTTTAAATAGTGGGAACAGCCCTGAAAGGTCTGATATAAGTTTAGGACCTATAGCTTTACCTCAACACTTTGAATTTTAGTACCCACTTCAGCATGACTTTCATGGCAAATGACAGAATGAATCTGAGGCTCAAATTACCCAAACCTGCTCCACTGGGAGCAGAATGTTTCTGGGAACATATCCTTACAATTAAGATCTAATTATTATTGATGCTCAGACAAATAGTCTTACTGGCTGCATCTCCGAGGAAGTAAAGCACAGTTTACTTGTTCCCCTTTTCCTAATGCTCTTCAGTGTCTGGATAAGCACTCAAGGAGATAGTACCCCTGATTTTGGATCTTTTGGATCTTTGGTGTTTGAATTGATGCGGGAAGGATTAGAAATTAGATCTGCATTGATTCAAAGTTTAACACCCACCTATGACAAAGGCATTTGAGACAATTTAAAAAATTAAATTCTACATAAAATGAATCAAGAAAGGGAGGGGGAAAAGGGTACAAGTTTCTTTATCTCCCAGGAGGAAATTACTTTACAATAGATAAACTCAATAACTGAATTCTGCCCTTGAATTTTCTGAAAACTGGGGAAAAAAGGGAAATGGTGGTTTGCATGACAGCTATTATCTGATAACAAGAAAACATCAGTATCACTCTACAAACTTTTTCTTTGAACTCCACTGGAAGAGAAATTTATCTTGTAGATATTTGTACAAGGGACATTGGCTATCTAATGGATAATGCATTTGATAAAAATTTTGAGGGAAAGACACAAAGGCAGTTTTTAAAATGTTTCTTGGGCCAGCTGTCTGAAAAGTTGAGTTGTATAAATCCACAAAGGCATTTTTGTAGGAAGCTGAGGTATTGTGGTTCATGTACTTTGCTTTATGATAGGGAATTTACTTAAAGGACCTAGAAGAAAGGAGGCATTACTTATGACCATTATACCCTTTCTAGCAAATTACAGCTACTTCTAGCAAGCTTTTGGTAGACACTGATTTGAGTCAATCTGGGAAAGTACAAATCTCAGAGGATGCAGACAGTCAAGACTATTAGCCAAAAGGTACTCTGAATGGTCAGTCATAAAAGAGGCTGAGTTGGCCCACTGGGGTGGGAGGTTAGGATGTGGATTGTCTTGTACGGAGCCCCTCTCATATCAGCAGAGACTTGATGGACAAAGATTGTATCTTTTTCTTGGAAAAGAGCTTTGATTATTCTCAAGAACTTGAACATATTCTCGGAGGTGAGTCTAGATGTTGATGCTTTGGCCCATGAAGAAATGCATAGTGTCGGCAGATGTAAGTGAGAATGTGCCGTTCTTTTGGGGGATAGCATATCCTGGGGATGTTTGCCTGATTTTACAACTTTTGCCACAGTTATTTAAGTCAAACCTACATAGAGTATCTCTAATTTGTCTATCTTTGTGGCTTCTCTGACTCAAGGGCTAGGTTAATATCTACTTCTTTTCATTAGAATTATTTACTACTAAAATTAAAATTATCTAAGAATTATTTTTCAGACAATAATTTGATATATATGTATGTGTATAACCATTTTATACTTTTACTTCATTACTCCTGCACTAATTCTTGACAAATAGATTAGCTATTTGATTAATGGATTGTAATGCAAGTGGAGAACTGAATCCTATAATCTCTTTTGGTGCCATGTTTCACGAAGGTCTGTGAGAATTTTTCCTTTGATGGCATTAAAAATAATAAATGTATGTGTGTGTGTGTGTGAATTTTTATTCTGCTATGTAATGTATCTAATCCTTCTGGCAGGGTTTTTCTAGGTAAATTAACATAACATTAATGAATTTATTCAGAGCATTGATTATAATGTTGACCATGAAGTCAACTACACCAAACTGTTTGGCCCTCATGAGAGGACTCATTCCTGGATAAACTCAACCTGCTTCCATGTGGAATCCATTGGGCCCATTATTAGTCTTTACAGGTACTTCAAACATGAATAGGCCATGGTCCCTGCTCTCTAAGTGCCCAGAGTAGGCTTAGCCTAATCTCTGTACACATAAGTACTTAATGCCTAAATTATTTACTGAACAATAAATAAAAAGATAGGCTCTCATATAGCCATAAAATAGGGCTGAATATGAAAGCCAGAAGATGAATACCTAAATTTATCAGAGTCAAATAGAAAGAAAAAATGAAAATCATATTCAGCTCTGGGTAAATCGGTAAAGGCCCTATAGAAGGAATGATGTTTAGATAAGAATTGAAGGATGAATGGAGTTATAGCCTATGGGGATGTGGAAGAAAACTAAATGTAACGATTACTGTCCTCTGGGGAGAAGCAATCCAGTCTTACATTTGCAACAGATTCTGTCACACTGGTTTAAGTGGTAAGCAAATGAGCCAGGTTTGGCCACTTATTATTCTACCTTATTTAGTCACTTATTCAGCCACCTTATTGAGACACTAGGGAAACTTTCTTCAAGCTAGGCCAATCAGATTGTCTCTTCTAAGAATCAGAAGCTTGAATACATAAGATAGAGAGGATTTTAGGGGGCTAATTGGAGTGGATCATCTAAAATACACACTTTTAGAAGGTTCATGGGCTCCTTTTGCTTGGATCTTGGATCTTTGGTACCAGCCTTCCTGATTCTTGATTGTCTGTCAAGTACTTTCTTGAGCCTATGAACTACCTTTCTAGGCAATACCCTATACACCCCCTTTATTTTTCTCATGTCAGTCCAAGTCACTTTATATTGCTTGCAGCTAAATAATTCTTGACATAAAGAATTAAGATTTGATACAACTAATAGGGAGAGATATGGAGGGAAGAAAACAGGAAGTGATATCAGGAAGATGAAGTATTTCAGCGGGTGAAGTATAGGGACATAATAGGATATAATAGTGGGGAGAGAGGAAATGATGTGACCTTGTTATTGGAGGTTTTGAAATTCAGGATGAGATAGAGTTGATCTGCATTATTCACAGATTGCATATTTGAAAGTTCATCTACTCACCCTGAACGTAAGATACGACACCATAAAACTAGAAGAGAGCATAGGGGAAATCATTCTCTGACATAAATGACATAAATATAAGTTTTTGCATAGCAAAGGAAACCATAAACACAGACACAGACAACCTACAGAGTGGGAGAAAATATTTGCAAAGATGTGACTGATAAAGGCTTAATATCCAAAATAGTTAAAAAAAAAAACTCATACAACACAACAACAACAACAGCAGCAACAAAAACCCAACTGAAAGGCAGGCAAGAGACTTAAATAAACATTTCTCCAAAGAAGACATACAGGTGGCCAAAAAGCACATGAAAATATACTCAGTATCACTAATTATTAGAGAAATGCAAATCCAAACTACAATGAAGTATCACTTCACATCAGTTAGATTGGCCTCCTTAGAAAGTCTACAAATAACAAATGCTGGAGACCATGTGGAGAAAGGGAACCCTCCTACACTTTTGATGAGAGTGTACATTAGTGCAACCACTATAGAAAACAGTATGGATGACTCTTTTCCAGACGACTAAAAATAGCATTTCCATATGATCCAGAAATCCCACTCCTGGATATATATCTGGACAAAACAATGATTTAAAGGGATACATGCACCTTAACATTCACTGCAGCACTATTCACAATATTCTGGACTTGGAAACCGTTTAAATGTCCATCAATAGATGAATGGATTAGGAAGCTGTGGTATACATATACCATGAAATACTACGCGGCAATCCAAAAGAACAAAATAATTTGCCATGTGCAGCAACATGGATGCAATTAGAGATTCTCATACTAAGAGAAGTCAGAAAGAGAAAGATAAATACCATATGATATCACTTATATGTGAAATCTAAAATATGGTACAAATGAACATATCTACAAAAACAGACCCATGGACAAGAACAGATTTCTTGTTGTCAAGGGTGTGAGGAGGAAGAGGAATAGACTGGGAGTTTAGGTGTAGTAGATGCAAACTATTACATTTAGAATGGATAGACGAAAGGTCCTATTGTATAGCACAGGGAACTATATCCAATCTCCTGAGATTAAACCATAATGGAAAGGAATATTAAAAAGAATGTATATTTGTGTGTAAGTTGCTTTACTGTACAACAGAAGTTAGCACATTGCAAATCTACTACACTTTAATAAAAATTTTTTTTAATAAAAGTTTGTTGACTCACTAAAATTTATTTGTAACCCCAAGTCTATACTCACGGCTCTTTCATGGTAGCGCATGGTCTTGTGAGGAGTGGCAAAATGTTTGAGTCACTGGACACATTTGCTCCCAGCTGAAGTCAAACATGATGATGCTCTTTTTCATATTTTAGTTATACTCTAAATGAGTGCCTTTTTTGTCATCTATTTATTGACATTTAATTTGCATCTTTGTGTCATTTTTCTTGGTGATTTTACTGTTTAAGATGCCCCCCCCAAGTTTAGTGCTCAGGTGCTGTCTAGTTTTACTAATTGCAAGGAAGCTGGGATGTACCTCTGTGGCCAAGATTTCTCCCAGGCTCCCAGAAGCCTGACCTGAGAAAGAAGAGTCTTTCCATTTCCCAGTCCCATGCATCGCCTAATTCCCTGGCCCCAAATTACTATTTTTTAGTACAGTTGATCTCTATTTCCTTCAGGGGAAAATTATTTCCCCACCTGTTTGGATAGTCTTACCCTCATGGGCTCATCAATTAGAAAATCACCGACCACCAAGTTTGGCTGATTCCTGAATGTCTAGATAATTTGGTATAATCCAGTCACTCAGTTAAAGTTCTATGGATCACTATGGTAGCCCCGTGATCTGCAGGTTCATCTGAAAGATCTGGTGGGCATACATACCACTATGCCCTGAGACCCTGGACAGTAAGATAGTGGCCCATATTCCTTCTTGCCTTGCCAGGGGCCATCTATTCTGCAGCTCTGTCCTGTGCTCCTAGAGGTGAGTTCACACAAGGAGAAATACCAGCATCAGTTGATGGGTTTGGGGGAGCAGTATAAATCCTTACAACATCTCCTTACTCACCAGGCTGAAGTGAAAAGGGAAAGCACCTCAGCAGGGCGAATGACTAACGAAGAATGCCAGGCTAGGTCCTCAAGGTCACATTTAAACTTCTTAGCATCATAATATCAAAGAGAGAAACAGAGAGAGAGGGAACAGAGAAGAAAAAGGCAGTTGCAGAAGAGTCTCTCAATATGATCATTTTGCTCTCATTACTTGCTTTCCTTCCTCTGTAATGCCCTCAGTGTCTTTCCAAAGTCTGGATAGGAGAAAAAAATAATTCCCTCTCCTTTTCTGATATATTATAGCTGCTTTTAGGGTTATCCTAAGACTCACTGAGGTGAATTTCTCTAGGAAGCATAAAAAGAACCTTTCAGAAAAGGCACTTACAGATGTTACAATGAAATCAGACACCTTTGCAGCTGATTTATCAAAACCCTTGAAGGACCAGTTCAAGGCAGGTGGTAAAGGCAATAATACTGAACAAAGGGAGTACATCCAGAGGCAGAACTGTATTGCATGATCTTAAAAAAAAAAGTGAGCGAGAAATAGGAAGCGCATTTTTTTTTTTCATGTCTCTTCTCTCCACTGGTTCTGAGCATGAACCAATAGTTTTTTTAAAGAGCCCATTCAAAGCCAGGTGGAGATAAATAAAGATACTTGTTTCTTTCAGCTTCTTATAAGGTTAAAATCCTCTTCCGAATTTGGAGGTAATTATAGAGAGTTGCTTTTCTGTTCCTTTAAGAAGGCATAGTCGAAAATAACCTCCTATAAAATCATGGAGTTTTGACAGTCAACCAAAGGATTATCATCTTGGAAAAAATGCACGCATCAATGAAAACATGAACAACACGCATTATACTTTATATTAAAATCTCTCCTGATGAAAGGGAAGAAAGGAAGGCTTGTAGCCCAAGAACACAAAAGTACCTGGATGCCTTCCACTAGGACGTGGAGTCCTAGGGAAGGACTGAGCTGAGGCAGCCTGTTCAATCACTGCAGTGAGTCAGCACCTGGGAGAGAGAAGCAAGTGAGAGCAGAGGGCACTGAAAGGCTGCCAGCCTTGGGTGGAGATGGACAGCTTTTAGGGGGACAGAGCTCTGTGACAACAGAAACCCATGGTCCAGGCACCACCCAATTCCATGGGAGACATACCAAGGAAAAGATAGTTTTTGAACCCTCGCATGTTCAAGGTGGGAATGACACCCAGGGCTCATCGGGTCAACCTCCAAGATAACCTCAGGTCCAGGAAACTGAGGCTCTGAGACAGGGATACTAAAAGCTAAAATGAAGGGATCATTATGATCCAGATACTATTCTTACCACTTTGTATATAATAACATAATTTAATAATACAACAACTCATTTAATCTTCACAACATCCTAGAAGTTGGCATTATCATTTCATTGTGCCCATTTTACAGATGAGGAATTTGAGACAGAATGAAATTAAGTAATGTCTTGGTCTGTTTGGGCTTCTATAATGGAATAACATACACTGGATGGCTTGAAAACAATGGAAATTCATTTTTCACAGTGATGGACATTGGGATACCCAAGATAAAGGTATGGGCAGATTTGACATCTGGTGAGAGCTTGCTTCCTGATCCATAGAAGGCCCTCTCACTGCTGTATCCTCCACACAGGAAGAGGTGAGGGAGCACTCTGGGGTCTCTTTTATAAGCAAACTAAGCCATCCACCCTCATGACCTAATTGACTCCCAAAGGCCCCCTGCCCTAATACTAGCACACTAGCTTAGGACTTCAACATGATAATCTTTGGGGATGCAAACATTCAGTTCAAATCAGGTAATTTACCTAAGGTCTCATAAACAGTACTTGGTAGAGTCTTTGTCATCACCTAAATTCTTTAAGCTCTGTTTGTCTGCCCATCAGAGATGACAATGCCTTCATTACTGGGCTATTGTGAAATTTGAAATATACCTCTAAAAGCTCTTGGCACCTTGTAGACACTCTGTATTGAGTGAGGTTGGAGTTGTCCACAGAAGCAGAGAAGAGAAGGAGGCTCATGTTCTAGTTGGTTTGTTGTTGTTGTTTTTTGATTAATCTGGAATAAAAATTGATACAGGGGAGTGAGAGAAAATCAGGAGAACTGAACATCAAATCTGCAGGGAAAAGACAGAGAGCATGTATTAGGGTTCTCCAGAGAAACAAAATCAATATCAGGGGATATCTATCTATCCATCCATCCATCCATCCATCCATCCATCTATTGAGAAAGAGAAAGATTTATTATAAGAAATTGGCTCACACAATTATGGAGGTTGACAAGTCCTAAGATCTGCAATTGGCAAGCTAGAGATCCAGGAGAGCCAATGGTATAGTTCCAGTCCAAGGCCAGTGGGCTCGATACTCAGAAAAGCTCATGTTTCAGTTTGAATCCAAAGGAAGAAAAAAACTGATGTCCCAGCTTGAACTTAGTCATGCAGGAGGATCTGCCCTTTTGTTCTATGCAGGCATTCAACTGATTGGTTGTGGCTCACTCACATTAGGGAGGGCAATCTGTTTTACTCATTCTACTCAAATGCTAATCTCATACAGAAACACCTCATAGACACAACCAAAATAACATTTCCCCAGATGTCTGGGTCATCTGTGGCTCAGTCAGGTTAACATGTAAAATTTACAGAATTCTCATCCAAATATTTCTTCATGCAGTAAAAGTCCACTGAGCACCTACTATGTGCCAGGCACTGTTTTAATTACGGAGGATATGTCAGTGCATAAAACTATTAGAATGCTCATGCTGCTGGTATTTACATTCTAGTGGGAAAAGAAAGAAACTATATTTAAGTTATATAATGTGTTAGAAGGCAATAGAAGCAATAGCAAAAATAGAGCAAGGTGGGGTTTGGAAATGCTGGTGACAGAAGGACAAAGCCTTACCATTTTAACTAGGATTGTTAGGGTTAGCCCCATGGAGAAGGTAAAATTTGATCGAGGACTGAAGTGAGGCAGTGAGCTATATGGATATCTGGGGAAGAGCATTTCATGCAGAAGGAATAGCAATATCCCAGAAGCAGTTTTACAGGAATAGTTAAATATGTTAAATGGTTATTTAAGGAGGTGAGTGTGCCTGGAACAGAGGGAATGAGAGGGAAAGTAATAGGAGAGAGATTGGAGTCCATCTTGTCTATTTGGTCCACAGATTCAAGATATTCATAAGTTGTGCCAGTCTGGGAAGCTAATACCTTGCTTGACTTGGCCAAACCTGGAGTTAAGTGGTGTACTGATGACAATTTTCGCAGGGGCCTTTCCACTGTCAATGAATTGGGATCAACAACCCAGAAATCATTTTATCTGTTAATCTTATTAAGTCCCTCCATGCACATGATTCTGTGATGGAGATGGTAAGTGTAAGACAGTGTTTCAGACTCAATTAACTTGGATATAAAGTGCTTAAGAACTTTATCAGTTAAATAATTAATACCTGAATTAATTGCCAATTATAATGAATACATATAATTACAAAGAAAGAGATATTGTTAACAAGTACCAAGCAACTTGGACACAATTGAGATGCCTCTGGGTGCAAGTGGTCTGGGAGAAGCATTCTAAAAGAGAAAAGCCTTGAAGGATATATAGCAATTAAATAGGAAGAGAGGAGGAAGACTAGCATTCTGGAATTAGACACATTTGGCTAGTAATGTGTTTATAAGGTAAGGAGAAAACATGGCTAAAAACCCAGATCATTAAAGACATGAATAGGAGGAGTTTATACTACAATGTGTAATAAATGAAGAGTAGGAGTTCCCGTCGTGGCACAGTGGAAACAAATCTAACTAGGAACCATGAGGTTGTGGGTTCGATCCCTGGCCTCGCTCAGTGGGTTGAGGATCCGGAGTTGCTGTGAGATGTGGAGTAGGTTGCAGATGGGACTTGGATTTGGCATTGCTGTGGCTCTGGAGTAGGCTGGCAGCAACAGCCTGGGAACCTCCATATGCAGTGAGTGAGGCCCTAAAAAGGCCGGAAAAAAAAAAAAAGAGTCATTCAAGATTTTAGAGCAGGGGACTGCAAAATTGGACCTGCTCTTTATGAAGGCTACTCTGACAGCAGCGTATTGATTGAGTTGTTAAATGAAGATAGGGTAGATGAGGGTTTGGGAAGTCAGAGAATAAAATAAAAAATGATAGGAAACTCTAAAGTACCCTTGCCTGGGTTGCATCAAGAGTTAAAGAATCTGAAGTACATGGCAATTCTATAATCATTTTCTCTGGGTTTCTGAGAAAAGGCAAGTTTCTGGACAAGAAAAAATGAATCAGTAGATTTTCAATGCCCTCTTAGACCTTGACTTGTGTATAAGTACTGCTCCAGGCCATTTTTTTTTTGGTCTTTTTTTTTTTGCTATTTCTTTGGGCCGCTCCCTCAGCATATGGAGGTTCCCAGGCTAGGGGTCCAATCGGAGCTGTAGCCACCGGCCTACGCCAGAGCCACAGCAACGCGGAATCCGAGCCGCGTCTGCAACCTACACCACAGCTCAAGGCAACACCGGATCGTTAACCCACTGAGCAAGGGCAGGGACCGAACCCACAACCTCATGGTTCCTAGTTGGATTCGTCAACCACTGCGCCACGACGGGAACTCCCCCATTTTGTTTTTATTAAAATTTAATTGGGGTTGTCCAAAAGAGAGATAATAAGGCATTGAACTGAAATGAAAACAGAATAGGGAGGGGGGAAAGAGAGGGGTCTAAGAACCGTATTTCTAAGTGGATCCATGGCCTCAGATAAAATTGCCAAGTTTGCAAAGTACAAACTCAAGCAAATTTGTGAAGTAAATACATTGATTTCTGTTCCTTTACCTTCTCTTAAGTTCTTCCAATTACTTTGTTCCTCTAGAGTGCCCATATGGATCTTCTTATAACTCAGGGATCATTCCCCCAAATCAAGTAAGTTTTAAATGTAGTCTATTTTTAAGGGAGGTTTTTTTTAAAAAAAATTTCTATATTAGATTGAGGGCAAGATTCAACAATGCTTAACCAAAGTAAATGAAATGGAAACAAAATTTCCAGCCCCAGTGATGGACTGCTTCAGGGGATGGAGCATCATCTGTGATTTCTTCAAATCAGCTCACTTTCAAACACATATAGCATTGTTTTGTAGAGAATTTAAAAAAATGGCTTGGATGGGGAATGGATTATCCCTAAAAATATGCGGTGTTACATATCTCACAAGGCATTTCTTCAAATGAAATGAAAGGGCCTGGACTCCACAGTTCTCAGGAGTGGGGAGGGAAAATGTTGCCAAAATAAGGTCATGGAATGGCAGAGTAAGGAACTCCAAAATTCTCCTTCTCCATAGTGCAAATAAGAACGCTGGAAAAATGATCAAAATAAAAAATTTTTAAACTATGGAAAATAATAAAGGAATATTGTTAATAAATAAATACAAGGAAAGTTAATTCAAGAAAAGTGACTGGATCTCATTATGAACAGTGAGCTTTAATAACATTTTAACTTAGTTTATTTCCACCTCTCTTTTACCAGTTCTATGTTAGCTTTGAAAACCATAGGAGGGGGCAGGGCAGGTTTGAAGTCCCTTAAAAAGTCCCATTCTCAGAGCATTGTCACTATTTTACTTGCTTGGAAACTCCTCATAAAAGTCTCATGCTTTGGGCTAATTTTTATTTGACTTGACTCAGAGGTCATTTAGTGAGGAAATCCTGGTTGCCTCAGGGTGTTTGTCAAAAAAGATCTGTGTCAATTGTTTGACACTGAAGCTACCTGAGGCAGCAATATCAGGTTTGGGGTAAATGAGAGGTCGGCCAAAAAACTTAAAAGGAAAATCTGGGGAATTAGATGTTCCTGGGGGATTTGAAAAGCTCTGACATACTCCTAGGGATCTTGAAGGCCATGAACATGGGCAAGGCTGTGTGCATGTCCAGGAAAGACCTGAGAAAGATATAATCTCTCACTTCTGGCTGACTTTGAATCCCTGTGTAAGTTAGAAGTGAAGAAACAGAAAGAGTTGTAAACTGCCAGAGTGGTGAAGATATATCTCAACATACACACACACATAGCTTCTCAAAAGGGAATGGGAGACTTACTTATTATAGGCATTTAAGGAAATCTCTGTCCAATCATTAACTGGGCATTAAGATAACCAAGCAGAAACTTCAGTGCCCACAGATGAACAAGAAAATAGACTTTATAGAATTAGCCCAAGGATGTCACTAAACAGGCAAGCACACAAACATAAGCAAGAACAACAACAATGGAATGGGTTCTAGGGTTGCATATTATATTATTTAAAATGTTCAGTTAAAAAAATATGATATGTGCAAAGAAACAGAAAAGTATAGCTCAACACAGGAATAAAAGCAGTCAATAGAAACTATCCTTAAGAAAGATCAGATGTTGGACTTACTAAACAAAGACTTTAAATTATCTATTATAAATATGTTCATAGAACAAAAGAAAGACATATCTAAAAATTAAAGGAAAGTATAAGAATGATGTCTAACCAAACAGAATATGAATAATGTATTTGTTTCCTACTGCTTCTGTAACAACTTGCCACAATCTTAGTGACTTTAAAAAAGACGAATTTACTATCTTACAGCTGTGGAAATCAGAAGTCTAAAACTGGTCAATGGGTTTATTTTGAAGGCTATGTGGGAAAATCCTTGTTTCTTCCAGCTTCTAAAGGCTGCCTACATTCTTTGGCTCATGTCCCTGTATCATCTACCCTTTATTTCCATTATCACATCTCTATCTCTAACTTTGACCTCCTATCTCCTCCTCATAAAGATTCTTATGATTATATTGGGCTCACTTGGGGAGTATAGGATACTCTCCCTATATCAAGATCCTTAACTTAATCACACCTGTATAGCCTCTGTTGCCAGATAAGGAAACATATTCATATGTTTCATAGATTAGGATATGAAATCCTCATCTTTTGGGGGAGGAGGCATTATTCCACCTACCACAAGCAAAGAGACAGAAATTATAAGAATAACAAAAATTCTGGAGTTGAGAAGTATAACAACTGAAAATTCTAAATTGCTAGAAAAATTCAACAGCAAATTTGAGCAGGCATAATTAAAATTTGGCAAACTTGAAGATAGGTCCACTGAGAGTACCCAGTCTGAAAACTAAGAAGGGAATGATTTAAAAAATTTAACAGAGCTACTGAAATCTCTGGGATGTCATCAAATGTACTAACTTAATGGAAGACTCAAAGCAGAGGAGAGAGAAAAGAATACTTAATCAATAACAACCCATATAGTTCCTCAAATGGAGTTCAAATATCACCTAGTCCTCTAGGACTGTACTGCAATGCAGTTGAGAGTGGTAAAAAAATACTATTTTATCCTGTAAAACAGGATTAATAAGCTTTCTTACCTCATAGGAACATACTATAAGAATTAAATTAGGTAATGCAAGTAAGGAATTTAGCAGACCCAATTACAATAATGCAGGAGGCATTTTGCAGCTTAAGCCTTGGTCCAAAAATAACATAGAAGCAACTAGAATGATGAGTGGTAGGAGTGATCAAAAAGCACTACCCCAGTTCAAATGATAATGATTTCATTACCATATGAATGAAATCAAGGGTTAATGAGATCATAAGAGTGGAACCTTAATCCAATAGTGCTGGTGGTTTTATAAGAAGAGACACCAGAGCTTACTCTATTAAGTGAGGACACAGTGAGAAGATGTCTGTCTGCATAGCAGGAAGACAATTCTCATTAGGACTCAACAATGTTGGTACCCTGATCTCAGACTCTGAGTCTTCAAAATTTTAAGAAAATACATTCCCATTGTTTAAGCCACCCAGAGTGTGATGGAATTTAGGGCAGCTGAGCTGACTAATATAGGAGGGCAACTTGGCAAGTAAAGTGGGTAAAGTCAAACCCTCCTTAAATGCACATACCCATTCTCATGGTTGGGATTAGCATGGAAAGGTTAGCAAAGAACTTGTGTCCTCAAGACTATGTATGTAAAGTGCATATAAATGTGATTCATCACAAAAGGAGTTTGTGGCTAAACAGAATTCCTAAGCATTTGGGAAAATGAGGTAACTGAGTACAGCTGCCTCATTCCTTCTTCCTGAGTTTGCTAATGTCATGGCCTGCCAGGACCAGGGCTAAGTACCAAGCAGAGACATCTGTTGGGGTAGATTGGAAAGACTGATTGGATTTTGGGAGCAAAGATTCCAATGACAGAGCATGGCAGACTGGGCATTTCTGGGTAATTCCAGACAATGACGAATTTGGAGAAATTCAAGGTTGAGTAGAAAATGATTAAAAATATGCAGAGCAGTCTGTAAGACACCCTAGAAACACAGAAGTCTTAGGGTAGGCCAAGACTGGAGGAGATCTCAAAAGGCTTAGCAGGTGAGCATCTGGATTAGGACTGGAATGACTTTGAAAAAACGGCAAACATGTAGCATTAATTGAATTCAGAAGATGCACAAGAGGAATGATGAAGAGATTTTAGCCACACTTGCAAAGATTTGGGAAAGACCAATGCATTTATAGCACATGGCAGTATCTATGTTTTTCTACAATTTGTAATTTGTAAACAACAAAATTCCATATCATTGCTTATCTGACTGTGGTCTACTTAGCAAGGAATAAACAAATGTCTTGGTCACATCTGAAGGAGAGAGAATTTTTCATTCACTCATTCATTCAGTAAATACTTGCTAAGTATTCTGGTCATAAATTTTGTTAAGTGCTATTGATACAATGATAAGCAAAAAAGACATGGTTTCTCACGGATATTATAGTACAGTGATAATGTTTCAACATCTTTGGCATATCCTATGAGCATATTTTTCTCCTTGGTAACATCCACTGTCTATAAGACCACATCCTAACAAATTCTTTCACAAGTTATGCATAGATACCTTTATCTAATGCAAACAGAAATTTCATCCTTATGTCTACTCTATAATTTTTATTTTATTTTATTTATTTATTTTTTGCTTCTTAGGTCTGCATCCATGGCATATGGAAGTTCCCAGGCTAGAGGTTGAATTGGAACTGCAGCTGCTGGCCTGTGCCACAGCCACAGCCACGTGGGATCCAAGTTGTATCTCTGACCTATACCACAGCTCATGGCAATGCCTGATCCTTAACCCACTGATCAGGGCCAGGGATCAAAACTGCATCCTCACGGATACTAGTCAGGTTCATTACCGCTGAGCCACAGTGGGAGCTCCCACACTCTATAATTTTCAAACTCTCTGGAAGCCAGCCTAGAAATTTAATGTATTGTTGCAGAATCACAAGTACATGGTATTTCAAAAAAATCCTTTTGGGGTGATATAAATGTTCTAAACTTGGATTGAGGTGATGGTTATTACTATATACATTTACTAAAAATCAAATTGTACACTTGGAAGGGATAAATTACATGGAAAGTACCTCAATAAAGCTTCTTTGAAATACCAAAAAAAGCCCCACAACCCCTCCCCTCCCCCCCCAAATTCAAACAAGTACATGGTATTTTTGAAGCCATTTTCCCTGAGTTTCTGAAGAAGAAAAAGTAAATAAAGTAAAAAAGTAAAAGTTCAATGTTCTCTTAGGACTGGAGTTTTCTAAAATCATTTCTCCAGACTGTTTTGTTTTGAATTAAAACTTAGGTTGATCTGAATGGGTGAACTTACAGAAGGCCACTCGCACGGCGCCTGGAATGCTGTAGGTAGGCAGTAACACCAGGTAGGATCATTTTACTGAAAACTGAGTGAGATGTTAGCATTCCCACCTTTCGGCTGATCCAGAGGAAACCACTCCAACTTAGGCTGGGCAAGAAAATTATAAACACCATCTAAATGTGAACTTTTCCCCAGAGATTTGCTTATACCTGACTAAGTGAGTTTCTTTTAACCCGCCTTAAAGAATTTCATATTGTCATACTTGAGACAGGGCAGCTGATATTAGAGCAGAACTGAGAGCAAGTAGAAATATGTTTGCCTCTGGTGAGCATCCTGAGATCTGCCTGTGGCTTGAGAAGGGCAAGAAACCAGAGCCAGTGAACAAACCCTTTACTAATAATGCCGGATGGTTCACTTACTCAGCAGATGGAAACCTTCTCCCTCCAAGAGCCAATTGTTAAACCACTGCTTTCTTTTCCAGTTCTAAGGAAGAATGGGCAGGATTTGTGAACAAAAAAAGAGTGGCTGTTTGCTCCCAACACTATAGTAAACTCCAGAGCCAAAGTCAATGGCATTTGAATGGATTCTAGAAAAACACAGTGAGAGACATTATGGAAAGAACATTCAGTTTGGAATTAGGATTCTAATTACTGCTCTGTTTCTTATTAGTTACATGACCTCAAACCAATACTGAAACTCCAGTTCTGTCATCTCTGTCCTGAGGGGCTGGCTCACCTACCTCACAAGGCCACACAGTCAGTTTTTTCATGGATGATTTCGAGCATAAACGAAAGAAGAAACACCCATAAACTTATGCAGATTCAACAATTTGTTATATTTTGCCATCCTATCTTTATATACCACCTCCTCCTTTTTTTTGCTAAGTATTTTAAAGCAAGTCTCCAAACTCATGTCATTTCTCCCCTTTATACTGCAATATTTATTTCTAAAACATAAAAGACATTTTCTTATATAGCTGCAATGCCATTATCAATCCTAACAAAATTAACAATAATTCTTTGATTTCTTTTATGAGCCATTACATTCATATTTCCTAACTACATCAAAAATGTGTTTTTACACTTGACTTGTTCAAAACAGTATCCAAATAAGATCTACACATTGTAATTGGTTAAGTCTCTTAGAATCTTCTAACCTAGGGCAGTGCCCCCTCCATCATTTTTTTCAATTCTATTTTCATACAGAAGAAAATGGTTTAGGATCGTTCACATTCTCAATTTTTCTGCTTGTTTCTTCACGGTGGCATTTAATTTGTTTTTCTGTATCCCATATTTCTTGTAAACAAAAAATTAGCTCTAAGGGCTCAATTATATTCAGGTTTGACCTTTTATTTCCACCAATACCTCATGGGTGGTGCTATGTATTTCATCTTGCCTCAGGTGGTGAAAATGTCTTGTTTTGCCACTGGAAGTCATGCTTAAATTGATCAGTGACTTCAGGTGCTAAGAGCCTGATCCCTCCTTTGCAAAATTCCCTATATTTTTAAAAAATGTTTTTACTTATTAATGATATTTATCTATATCAGTCATTTCACTAGAAATGTTGATTTCTTAATTCTAGCATTTCTTCAATCCTTCCACATTTGTTAGGTGAAATTCTTCCACAAAGAAGTACTTTTTGGGAGTTCCCATTGTGGCTCAGCTGTAACAAACCCGACTAGTATCCATGAAGATATGGGTTCGACCCCAGCCCCACTCAGTGGGTTAAGGATCCGGCATTGCCATGAGCTATGGTGTAGGTCACAGACACAGTTTAGATCTGGCGTGGCTGTAGCTGTGGTGTACACCAGCAGCTGCAGCTCCAATTCGACCCCTAGCCTGGCAACTTCCATATGCCTTCCTAAAAAGAAAAAAAAAAGTTCTTTTCTTACTCAACAAGGACTGCTTGATAACACTGAAATACTGCTTATCCAGCAAAGGCTGAATAAATGTTTATTTCTCGTTTCTTGCCAATTTTCAGAATGAGGAGTTACTTCAAAGTTGACCAATATGGCTTTTTGGATTTGGGGGAAGAGAAGGGCTATGCATTTTTTAAACTATTATTACAAACCCAGAGATTTTTATAAATTTACTGAGGTTTTTGTCAGTAGAAGTTGGTTTGATATTCAAATTGTCTCATCTTTGGTCAGCAGGCATCCCTTTAAGCTGGTTCTTGTGTCCTTTTGATGTGACACCACTAGTCTTTGATTGCTTCTTTACTAACAGATGTGGAGAACTGGCCTGGGCTCATCTTGTACATTTCCTGCCTCAGACCTGGTATTAGCCATTCCTCCATGGAGTTCTGGTTCATTTTAGCCGGGCAAAGTCAGTTTTCACAAAACAGGATCATGAACATAAAACTGTAAACACAAAAATGCCTGGATCCCTTGGGAGTTCCTGTTGTGGCGCAGAGGTTAATGAATCTGACTAGGAACCATGAGGTTGCGGGTTCGATCCCCGCCCTTGCTCAGTGGGTTAAGGATCCAGCGTTGCCATGAGCTGTGGTGTACGTTACAGACGTGGTTGGATCCCGCGTTGCTGTGGCTCTGGTGTGGCTGGTGGCTACAGATCCAATTTGACCCCTAGCCTGGGAACCTCCATGTGCCTCAGGAGTGGCCCTAGGGGAAAAAAAAAAAAGGCAAAAAAGACAAAAAAAAAAGCCTGATCCCTCTTGGTATTTAGTTCTACTTGGTCACATGCTCAGTGTCTACCAGGACACATCTTTCCAATGACTGTAAATTTTTCCTTTGTCTCTGATTTGCTATATCCTCTGCCCTGATCTCCAGTCCACACTCTGAATATTCCTCAGGAAGATGCCTTGAGTCTAATTCGCTATTGAACCCCTAGGGCTTAGAATAGATCCTAAGATACGCCAGGATGCCCAGTAACTTTTCGTGGCACAAATAGGTTTGTTCATTCTGAGATGACTTTCCTAGCTCCTTCTTTCCTGAATCAGAATTCCTTTTTTATGTTTCATTGTAGTTTATTTCTCTATCAGTTTCTAGGACCTCACACACTTGCACATATAGGCCTACAATAAATATCACCACATAAACAAATGTACTCATAATACTATAACATGTTTCTTTTTAAAAATCCATCAGTGGCTCCCATTGCTCTTGAATATATTTTTTATAATGATTTTTACTTTTTCCATTATAGCTGGTTTACAGTGTCCCATCAATTTTCTACTATACAGCAAGATGACCCAGTTACACATACAGTATACATTCTTTTTTCTCACATTATCATGCTCCATCATAAGTGACTAGATATAATTCCCAGTGCTATACAGCAGGATCTCATTGCTTATCCATTCCCAAGGCAATAGTTTGCATCCATTAACCCCAAATTTCCACATTTTCTATTCCTTAAAAGGGTATAGAAGATCTCACGTCTTCTGGCCCTGCCCATCAAGCTTTTCAGCTCCATCTTCTGCCTCTTTTCTCCTTGGCTACTTAGCTCCAGCCTCTGAAAGACATTCCTTCCTTCTTTCCTCTCTTCTTTTTTTTTCTTTCTTTAAAAGTACTTCATCCATCCTGCCTCTAGAGCGTCATTTAGCCTCTTTCCTCTTGTCTCACATGATTTGCTTCCTTCTCCCCCTTCTCCATTCTTCCCATTTAACTTCAACTTACCTGTGGATCCCCCCTTCCTAAAATACTCCATCTAGGAGGCCTTGCATGACACACTATCCCCCAGGCTCCCTTGCTATGTGTTCCCATAATTGTTACTTTACTACCATCCTAGTACCTGCTAATATTGTGCCATTACTTGTATAATGTTTGTAGTCTCTCCCAGGCTTGTAGGCTCCATCAGGGCAGGCATCACACTTATGTATCTAGAACTCTATTCCTGGCTTTTAGAAATGCCCAATCAGTGCTGGCTGAATCAATGAGTATTAGTAGCTGGTAAACTCCTAGAATATAAAAATTATGCAATTTCCCTCTTTATACCCTTTTGAGCTTCTACAATCATTTGGATTCTTAGAAGACATTTAGAAAGTGTTGGCTGAATGGCTAGATACTTTCCCTATTCTGGGTATTCAGCTGCCCTCACTATGTGAGAAAAACATTTCCTGGCACAGTCCACTGCTCCAATCCAGATTTTCTGAGTTGGAGGTATTTTTCCTTATAGGGCCTTGAAAAGCATTTGTATTTTCACCTCCCTAACATCAGATGTGAGCAACTCCTAGAGCCAGAGAGCCAGCAGCTGGAGGGGTGGTCCATGGAAACTGCCATACTTGGGGCTGGTGGCACATTCCTTTTATGCACCCAAGTCCTGGTGTTTGATCTCTATTCCCATGCTCCATGGCAGAGAGGAAGGTGAGTGCAAATTGAGGAAGAACACTGCTCCATCCAGGAAAGGCTTTAGGAAGCAATGCAGCACCCCAAGTCCCTCTCAGCAGCTGCTTAGTAACAGAATTACCCCATTGTTAATCTCAGCCACAGCCAGGAGAGGAAAGTCTGGTGACACCTACTGGATACAAGTCAGACTGCCTTGTTTACATAAGAAAGAGGATGTGTGGTCTTTGTGAATGGCATGCATTTTGCAAAATACTGTCAACTCTAGACTGAATTTTTATTACAGAAAGAACCATTCCATTCCATTAGAATAGGGTATTTATGGACAGATCAATTGCCAAGTGGGGAATAAAGATGCTTAAAAAAAACAGGCCCAGAAAATACCTCAACAGAATCTATTGCTGTGGGGAATTCCATATCCCAAAAGCAGAGTTAATTGCCAGTGGGGACAGGATGAGGCAGGGCAGAGGGGGAAGGTGGCATCTCTTTGGTGCATCCATTGAAATCTGAGCAGCCACCCATTTGCAAACACAGTTTCAGTCTTAGAGATAGTATACATGGTAGTAAACACCTCAGTCTTTGGAATCAGATCCAGATTCAAATTCCAATTTAACCACTTATTACTTGGTAACGGTAGACAAGGGTCTTAACCTGTGTGTGCCTTAGTTTCCTCATCTGTAGAATGGTATAATAATAAATTGCACCTACCTTAGAGAATTTTAAGGTATAAGTGAAACACTGTATGTAAAACATTTAGCCCATTTACCCATTGCAAATGGGCGTATTAAGGTAATATTGAAAATAGTTACCTCCATAAGAAAATCTCTTAAAGTGCTATTTTGATATGATTTCACCAGTTAATTATATAGAGATGCAAAAGATACAACTCAGACTCTCAAGGAGCCTGCAAACTAGCTGGGGAAAATAATGCATAAATACCTAATTAGAATACAACTTGACTATTATTCCAAATGACCTGTGAGAAAGTGGGGGAGGGAATATTGGAGTATGCAAGGGATAGGGAGAAGTGAGGTTGACAGCTGGGCTGGGCCCTGGAAGATGACGAGAACTACCAAGGCAGACAAGGAAGAGGAAAGAGCAGAGAATGAGACTGGAAACATGCATGTGAAGGGCTTGTTCAGGAAACATGGAGTTGCCTAAGGCAGCACAAGTGAGGAAAATTTTCGGTAGGATGAAGCTCACAGGTCCTATTAGAAGGCACAGTGGCTCAAGCCTAGCTGGCAAGGGCGGGGGTGGGGGGGTGTTCTGCAAGGAAGGGTCCTTGGATGTTCTTTGAGACAAGTAATGGACATTGAGTGTTTTTGTCTGCAAATGACAACCTGGTTTTCCTTTGGGTTTTCCTGAACTCTTTGGCTCTTTGACTTGGGTGGTGCTGATCAGTTAACCTCATTTTCAAGGGTAGTCATTCCATCTGCTTGACTTGGTTCACAGATTGGAGATGCTACTGAAGTTAGTCAAACAGAGTGAACCCTAGGGCCCAAAAAGACTGCAGCTGCCACTTGTCAGCAGTAAGGATGTGTAAACCTGGGCCGCCAGGGTCACCTCATGCCCAGTAATGAAGAAAGACAGAGAACAAAGACAAGTGGAGATATGAAAGGAAGACTAAGTCCTGATTATGTGATTTGGACTCCTGGATCCAGCCATTCCTGATGGTAATGACAACTCCTGGACTTCTCAATAAATGTATGCTTTGGTTTAGGCCACATTAGTTGGCTTGGTGTCACTTTCAACCAACAGATTCCTGACTTACAAAAATATTGCTGGCTCAATTTTTTAAAAAGCTTTTGCATTTTATATTTCTTGGAGCTATCTCACTATTGCAATTGACTCATAACTTCTAGAAACTACTAATCCATTTTGCAGGAAAATCAGAAATTCCTCTTGTGCCCCAGGCAAGCCTTTCAGAGAAGAACTTTGTAACCCCACAGAGGAAGAAAACAAGAGAAACAACAGACAGATAAGAAAGTTATTGTAACTAACTTGTAGCCCTAAAGTCAATATTTTGATCAATCACACATGTCATTTTCAGACACTTAAGACCCAAAATCCATTTTTCTGCATTGTAAAGCCTGGGACAGAGCTTCTGCCTTTTGTTGGTCATGTTTTCACTGCTGAATCCCCAGGGAATATTCAAGAAGAAGAGAAAGATGAAAGGGCTCTTTACTACTGATAACTTTGATTCCAGCCCCAGCAAAGCACTGGATTTGGGAATCAGCACATCCTCTTGTTGAGTCAGGCAGCCAGCTAGCTGACGAGAGCGAGCTGTTGCTCTGGACATGGCCGTAGGCACAGGGGCTGGTATGCCCTCTCTCTGCAGCCCTGGCCAGAACCCTAATGCTCGGCAGGGAGCACATCTGTATGGGATCACAGAGGCTCCAGCAAAGTTAAAATGCTCACGAAAAGAAGGCACAGTAGACGGCATTTTCCCTATCATCATCACCATTCTTACTATATCTTTGTAAAGGTTCAAACATTATTAAGTCGCCCACTCCCAAAATAGAAACCCCCCCTTTTTCCCAGGAGGAGTGTAGGAAGGAAGGTCAACTCCAGGACAGCTCACAATGAATTGTGAAGCCTAAAAATGACAGACACCCAAAAGGAATAAAAGCATCACATCCAGCTGCAGCAGCCCCCAAATGAGTAACACATTCGCACTGTCTACCATTTCGAGTCATTTTTCTGATTCTACGATGCCGTAGCAGATAACAAATGTTCTTTATGAGGCTGAGGAAATGGCACACATACCTAGCATAGGTTTAAGTTACTTTCATTGTCTTACTGAATCTTCTAACAGTAAAGTTGTTCCATTGGGTAGTATTTCTTTTTTTTCTTTTTTTTCTTTTTTTTTTTTTTGCCTTTTTGGGGACGCACCCATGGCATAGGGAGGTTCCCAGGCTAGGGGTCTAATTGGAGCTATGGCTGCCGACCTGTGCCAGAGCCACAGCAACGCCAAATCCGAGCCATGTCTGCGACCTACACCACAGCTCACAGCAACACCAGATCCTCAACCCACTGAGTGAGGCCAGGGATCACACCCACAACCTCATGGTTCCTAGTTGGATTCGTTTCTGCAGCACCATATCGGGAACTCCAGGTAGTATTTCTTTTAAATCAGATGTCAAAAGAGAAAAAAGAAGCATCATTTTCAACTACTCCCTAAACACTGAAGGATATTCTAGGACCCAGGACAGCCTCATGCAACCAACAATGTCCCTTGGCCAACTGCTAAATTTAACATCATCTGATGTTCAGGTCAAAGAGATTCTCTTTTCCCTACAAGGTTATAGAAACTGAAGAAAAAGACAGTTCTAACTGCATGTTGTGTGTGCATGAACTTATGGAGAACACATCATGGCTTCCAGGGGCAGCAAATACTGACCCAACACCGCTCAGGAACAAGAGACAAGAATAGAGCTAATCTTGTAAGGAATTTACTCTTTGTCCAGGAAAACTGGTAAGAACACACAAGAAAGGGTTGGATAAAAAGAAGCCTAAAGCATTTTTTTTCAGTGACCACCCCCATGCTCTCAGGAAGTAGGTGCCCACCTGGATGCAGCAGGACATATGGAAACTGTGATCTTTCCACGTCCAATACCAAAGTTTCTTTGGGAGTTTACTAGAGTGCAGAATCCTAGGCCTTACCTAAGACTTACTCAATAAGAATCTGTAGGACTGGACATAAGGGGTTGTATTTATTTTTTTATTTTTAGGAACTTCCTGATTGATTCTTTCATACCTCAAATTTTTGCAATCACTGTCATGTCCAGAAGGGTTTAGGGTTAACTTGGCCATATCATGGATGGAGGGAAATAGTCCTGAAAATGGTACATTTTAATAAAATTTGATTAAAATATGGTTTTTAAATGTGCTAGGAACTTAGATCAAACATGAAAAATATTTCCTCAACCACTTTGATGTCTTGAAACTGGGTTCTGGCTTGTTTTGGCCATTTTTATGAAATGGTTCCCATATCTGGGAAGACCAGAGCTGGGAGAGGAAAAAAAAAAAAAAGTATTGTGCATGATGCAAGAGAAGAGGATAGGGAATAAGCCATGCAAGATTATTTTAAGAATTTTTTTCATAGGAACAATAATGAGCAGTCACTTATTTTTAAGTGGGGTCAAGAAAGAGTTTACTTTCCTTCCCTCTTTCTGGAAGCAGGACAGAGAACAGTTGAGGGACTTGGAGATAGGAAAGAATGATAACACAGAGGAATGCTAATGGTAGGTAGATTACTAAAGAGGTATAGGTGAGCAAAGATGGTGCCTTTGCATTAGCGTCTTGATGTAGGAAGGCAGACATGCACAACTTTAGGAGAAATATTGGAGGTGGAATTCACAGAGCTGGGGGCTTGATTGGATATAACAGAGGATGAAGCCATAAGAATGACTTCCAGGATTTTCACGGGGGCAATTGAATGGTGATGGCATTTACTTATTTAGGAAAGTCTGGATGAAGATAACTAGGATGGTGTGGTTTTGAAGAGATGGTGAGAATTCACTAATTTAATTTTGGATATTTGGACTTTTGAACTGATGACAAAAGATCCAAGGAGAGAAATATGATAAATAAGTACATCTAGCATTTGGGGAAAAGATCTGAGCAGAATCAGAAACATAGACCTAGGAGCCCCTTAGAAAATGAGTGGGTGTAGGTATACAGTGAGAACAGAGGTGAGAATTGGGTCTAGGAGAACAGCCTGAGGAACAGCAACATTTAAAGGATAAGCAGATGAAAAGGAGTATAGAAAAGGGACCTAAGGACACAGCCAGAGAGGTAAAGGATGATAAGGAGAAAAGGGTATTTAAGAGAAGAGAATATTCTTAAAATGAAGGCATAATCTACCATGCAGATGATGCGGTGAAGTCAAGTCCAGAATGATGGTCCCCATAGGTGTGCAAAACACACCAACACAAAGGAGAAGAGAAAGAAGTCATGTTGTAAAGGACTAAATTACAAAGGAGAGGCAGTGCCAGTAATGACAAAATGCAGAACACTATCATTTAAAAGTTGAAAAGAAGTATTTTTTTTTCCCAGAAGAGGTAGGGTCTGAGTTAATTCTTGATGAATAATTTTTGTTCAGATAACTAAGGAAACAATGTTAACTATCAAGTCTCAATGTTGTGGAAACACAATTCCTTTATGACAATGTAAAATAGTGTAATATCAACTTTAATCACAGTCACTAATGAACACTGGCCTCCAGGGTTTTTTTATTTTTGTTTTTTTTAGTGAATATTTGCTATTTTTAAGCTGTCCAGAAATCCTTCATCAAACTTCTGTTCACAGTCTCTAATCTCACTTGGTTAGCTAGCCTTCCTCTGAGTTGGGTCAAACTTCTCCCACCCCACCCCCACTGCCTTCTTGGTTCCATGGTTTCATGGATGAAGCACATGACTTCTGCCTGAAACCCTTCTTATTATTTTGCAGATGATATGATTGGCTCTCTGTAACTCCCAAATGACAGAACTCTCACAGATCAAAAACTAGTGCTTGGAGTTCCTGTTGTGGCTCAGTTGTAACGAACCTGACTAGGATCCATCTAGGATACAGATTTGATCCCTGGCCTTACTTAGTGGGTTAAGGATCTGGCGTTGCCATGAGCTGTGGTGTAGGTCACAGATGGGTCTCAGATCTGGCATTGCTGTGGTGGTGGTGTGGGCTGGTGGCTACAGCTCTGACTTAGCCCCTAACCTGGGAACTTCCACATGCTGTGGGTATGGCCCTAAAAAGCAAAAACAAAAAGTAAAAAACAAAAAGAAAAAGAAAACTACTGCCTATGAGAGGTGGAACATCTCTTAGACATGATTTAGTCCCTCATTTTACAGGGGGCAAAATTTAGGCCTAGAAAGACAAGATACCTGACCCAAGGCCACCCAATGGTAAAACAATCAAGTAACTCCAGTCCAGGAGTCTACCTGCCTTCCAACAAATGCTCTATTTCCTCACTGCATTTCACCATTGGTCTTGGTTGAATCTTGGTTCAGGTTATGAGCACATATGAGACTCAATTCCAAGATTCTGTTGGTGCTTTTGGAGGAAGCACACTCCTTTTTCCCATTGTTTTCCACCTTGAGCTGCTACCGTCATCTTACTTTTGGAAGACTTCGTCTGAAATGGCATGAATACAGCAAAAGGTACAAGCAAAAGGCAGAAAGAAAGAAGTTCTTAGTGTCATGTAGGAGCCACATGTCAGGCCCTGCTCTATAATGATCCCTAGCCTTGAAGGTTTCACCTAAATGGGCCCTCAAATTTCTTTTTGTATAAATGAGTTTATGTTGTATTTTCCATCGCTTGCTGCTGATAGGGTCCTTATTAACTAACCTTTCCACTGCTCCTTAACTGTGAAAGCCACAGTGACCCCAATAAGGATGAAAGGCACTGGTTCTAAGAAGTCTAAAAGCTGTAGGGGAACCACATACAATCTTATATTTCAAACCAAGTTTCCCAGGCTCACACTACATTCTGAGAAAACTCTGTCTTAAGCTGCCTCACCCACTCAGTTCTGCCTGTCTTTTGCTTTGTTACAAAATCTGGGTGAAGAGACTGCACTCCTTCTGATTCTTGAAGAGAGTAATCAGACCTTGGCGTGCAGGCTGGGAGGAAGCTGACTCAACTTTCCCCAGAAGTGTACCAGGCAGACCTTGAAATCAATTTACCATCATCCTGCTGATTAAACCCAAAGAGAGTTTTTAAAAATAAGACTTGATTGTTCAACAAGAAAGGGTTCCCAAAGCTTTGGCATGGTTTTCTCCACACCAATCATGGACTTCAAATGAGCAAATCAACATCAAGCATCTCCAGGCAAAGGACAAAGATAAGGGAGCAATTTGGGGGTGGGTGGGGCATGGGTCTTGGGGTGGGAAAATGTGCTTCTGGACTGAATTCCACCCTCCCTAGCTGTGTGGCCCGGCCATCTCTGGACTCTCACCTGGACTCCATCTCTGGAAATGGACATCTCTGGACTTTGTGACAGAATAAAGGAGCTGGATTATTTTTTTCTTTGGTAGCTACTTGTCTAAGAACAGTATATTAGAATCATGGAGATAATACATTTCAGAATCAGATAATCCAGGATTCTCACCCTGTAATTCACCATTGTGTTACTTTGAACAAGTACTTTAACCTCTCTGATCATGTTTCATATTCTGGAAATTGGGGGACATAAAGATGTTGATATTTTAGGGCTGTGTGAAGGATTCAGTAAGATTATAGAGTTTAATTCACATCATAAATTATAGCAGTTAATATTATCACGGACTTATAATTTTATAAAGGTCCTCAAAAATATAATGATACATTTATATATTTTTTTAAAGCTGGGAGCCTTGTTGTTTGACATGCTTCAGGCATTACTTAAAAATACAGAGCCTAGGATGAAAGTACCATAAGAGGTGGGAAAGGACGATGGTTATCTTCAAATTCCTGTATTTTTTCACTGCTTAATTTGTAGAGTATGTAAATAATTTTAAAAAAATTAAAAGAAATAGCACATGGGGATGAAAGAAGAGCTTTTTTTCTGAGCAAGGGCCCTTTCACCAGGTATGTGCTAGTAGAAAAAAAGTACATGTGTTCAGGGTTTTCTCCTCACCACCCAGAATCTGCCCTCTGGTTAGTGAGTTTATCACATGTAAACCCTTTACAACTACCTGGGGAGTCTATGGGCAGGCCAGCCTGTTTTCACATGCCAAGAGTTAAAAATAACCCTGCAGACTCTGGGCAGCATAAGGACAGTTCAGTATAAACACCTTTTCCCCTCCAGGGACCCCCTGGTCATAGCACCACAGGATTTGAATACCTTAGTTTAACACATACACACAAGAAAAGTTTAGTCTCAGAACAACGTTAGTTGAAAATGCAGATTTCTGCATTGGATGACTTGATGGGGTTAAACAATGAGAAAATACATCCTTTGGGGTTAATAGATGCAGACTATTGCCTTTGGAAAGGATTAGCAATGAGATCCTGCTGTGTAGCACAGTAAACTATATCTGGTCACTTATGAGGGAGCATGATAATGTGAGAAAAAAGAATGTATACATGTATGTGTAACTGGCTCGCCATGCTGTACATTGGAAAATTGACAGAACACTGTAAACCAGCTATAATGGAAAAAAATAAAAATCATAAAAAAAATTTTTTTTTAGGAGATGGAGAAGTAATCCAAATGTTGACGTCTGAAAAGGCTTCCATATTTTTTACAGCATCATTTTTCAACGTGCTTCTTGAAGAAATATGACAGAAACAATTACTTTAAAGAACAGCGAAATTATACTTAATACAGCCATGAGAGTAAATCTCTCCCCTGCAGCATTTCACTTCTAATCAGTCTTAAGTAATAGTGAAGAGACTGTTATCAGGAGCATAATTTACCCTTCACACAAAAGAAGAAGAAGAAGAAAAGCCTAGAATAACTTACTGCATTTACATCTCTAACCCAAACATGAAGCAGGAGGGAAACCAATTTTCTTATCATGGGAGATGGTGATTTATAGGAGAAAAGAGAATAATTAATTTATCTTCTTGTAAGACATGAAAATATCCTAGAACAAATTATTGTGATTTTTTTTAAAAAAGTACAGAAAGAGAAACAAGCACAATACAAATACCTTTGATCTCCAAACCTTTCTTTTGTGTGTGTGTGCCTTGAAAAAGTAAGACACTATCCTCATCCCAGTCAAACATAATGAGCATAGATTCTTAAAAGGGTTGTAGCCTCAATTTGAGCTGTAATATTCCCTCCTGCTGGAAATGTTCTGTATCAGACCCTCTTTCCGCTGCACACTTTTTAAATTTAATTACTTCCTTTACACACAAAAGAAACAATGCTTCCAAAGCACAGTTCAAAAAAACGTTGCGCTCCTATGGAAACTTAGCATGAAGCTAACATTTTGCCTAAAGTTTCCTCAGTTCATCTGGAAAGTTTATTTCTCTGAAAAAGATGTTAGCTTTTCCTCCCTAAGGCCCATATGAAATGGGGAGTTCATGTTCTAAAATTCATTTGTTCTGGAACATTCGAAGGTAATTACAGCCAGGAGTGCTTTCCTCAGATGGAGGCTTGGGGTAAGTACATCACTCACAGACAGGGAGTCGCCAGTTAAAGACAGCTGTGTTCCAGAGGTCCATGTGTCGACGCTGCGGCTCTCAGCTTATCTCTCCTCAAAGGCATAACCTTTAAACAGTGATTGGTTGATTCTAAGGTTCAGAGCATTTTTGGCTACATTACAAGGTTCTATTTTTTTGTAGGTTTTGAAAAATACTTTCTGAGATCTTTTTAAGGATAAACCTGCTGGGAGTTCTCTAGTGGCTCAGCAGGTTAAGGATCTGGCATTGTTGCTTCTGTGGTTCATGTTCGATCCCTGGCCCTAGAACTTCTACATGGCTGCAAATGGCCAAAAAAAAAAAAAAAAAAAAAAAAAGTAAACCTGATGGGAACATAAGATAGTGCAGCTTTTTTGAAAAAGCCTGACAATTCCTCAAATGATTAAATGTAGAGTGACCAAGTGATTCCACTCCTAAATATACATCCAAGAAATGTGAAAACATATGTCTACACAAAAGCTTATACACAAATGTTTAGAGCTGCATTTGCCATAATAGCCAAAGGTGGAGAAAATATCTATTGATGGATGAATGGAAAAATAAAATGTGGATTGGAGTTCCTGTTATGGTGTAGCAGAAACAAACCCGACCAGGATCCATGAGGATGTATGCGGGTTCGATCCCTGGCCCTGCTCAGTGGTTTGGGGATCCAGCATTGCCGTGAGCTGGGGTGTAGGTCACAGATGTGGCTTGGATTCCAAGTTGCTGTGGCTGTGGCGATGGCCAGTGACCACAGCTCCAATTCGACCCCTAGCCTGGGAACTTCCATATGCCACAGGTGAGGCCCTAGAAAGCAAAAAATAAAATGTGGATCAGCCATATAATGGAATATTATTCAGGAATAAAAAGGAACAAAGTACTGAAGTATGCTACAACTTGAATTAACCTTCAAAACACTATACTGGAGTTCCTGCTGCAGTGGAATAGGATTGGCAGCATCTCTGCAGCACCAGGATGCAGGTTTGATCCCCGCCCAGCACAGTGGGATAAAGGATCTGGCATCGCCCAGCTGTGGCAGAGGCTGCAAGTATGGCTCAGATCTGATTCCTGGCTCAGGAACTCTATATGCTTCAGGGTGGCCAAAAAAGAAAAAAAAAATCAAAACCAACCAAAAAAAATATTATGCTAACTGAAAGAAACCAGTTACAAAAGTCCATGTAGTATATGATTCCATTGGTATGAAAGTCTAGAACTGAGAAATATATAGGGCCAGGTTAGTTGTTGCTTAGAGTGGGGGTGTGTAGGAGGATGGAGGGTGATATTTGAAGTGTATGGGGTTTCCTTTAGATGTAATGAAAATTTTCTAAAATTGACTGTTGACAGTTGCACATATATGTGAATATACTGAAAACCACTGAATCGTAAACTTTAAATAGGTGAACTGTATGGTATGTGAATTAATTCTCAATCAAGCTTTTTTTTTTTTTAAGTGTACATCTGATTACTTGCTTAGCCTCAGCACAGGCTAGTCATTAGCAGGGTTAATTTGCCACCTCCTACCTTACCTAAATTTGCACAACCAAATCTTAGTTATTCTGCAGTAATGTTCAATAGTATCTAAAGCCCAGTTAGTCAAGTTCATTTACAACTAAGGCAAAAATGAGTTAAGCTTATAATAGACCCTGTGTTTGCTGTACAAAGAGAGTGGTCTCCTAAAGGAAATTTAACTTGGCTTATTCTTCTTTTCATTAAAGGCATTCTCTACACAGTCTGTATAATTCCTTCTTATATATGTGTATAACATAGGCATCAACTTTGGAAGAAAGCAATTAATTTTTTTATGTTTTAATTTTGGCAAGGAGTGAGGGTGGTGATGTTTGGCTTTTTTTCTTTGCTACACCTCATCAGACCCAGCAAAGCTCAGAAAATGAGTAGACCAGACTGAATGAGGTTGAATGGGGAAAGTGAGTTATTTTAAGACATCATTACAGTTTATTCCAAAATGATAGAAGTCAATTTATCAGCAGTTATATATACATAAGGATATATATTGCATATATATTACATATATATACATGCTACATATATTGTCCCCCTCCACACCCCACACCCATTATAGACCAGAACTTATGATAAATCTGAAATTGGTAACAATTAAGAAATAATTTAACTCTGATGTGCTAAACTCCAGATATGCTTTACTCATGAATCTTATACATGTATACTGGTCAAGTGAGTAAAATTGAAGGATGAAGGCATTTTATACCAGGACTAGTTAGGTACCTAGAGAAGTGAGTCAGAGGGGACCTTCAGGCTCTTCTCTTTATGGGAATTTGTAGACCTGTCATTCAATAGGGAAGAAATTAGAAGCCAAAAAGTCTTGGTCCTGTACTGAAGAAAATAGGACCAGAGTAGACAGGGATTCACTGAGACCTAAGGAGATGGAAGTCACATTAAAAACAATTTGCTCTGGGAGTTTCCTGGTGGCACAGCAGGTTAGAGATCCAACCTTGTCACTGCTGTGGCTTGGGTCACTGTTGTGTGGGTTCCATTCCTGACCTGAGAAATTTCACATGTCGTGGACACAGCCAAAAAAATTAACAAAATACATTTAAAAAAATTGCCCTATCCTATCCTTCACAAATGTGAAGGACAAAGAAAAGTACATTATAGCACTCTGTAGATGGCTTTTCTGTTTTCTTTCTCTCAGTAGACCCAATCTCAGAATGGGTATATGCAAAATATTCATGACCTAAGAGCATTTCATTTCTTGGCTGACCGTGAAACATCAGAAATGTTTTAGAGAAATTAGTATGGCTGACAGGAGGGCAAAGGGGCCTAGGACTATAAGATGTCAAATGACCTTTGGCTCTTATATCTAATAGCTTACATTAACTGAGCCAAAAGCCCAACCTGCCAGGTCTTATGCTAAGCATTTTAACTGTTTCACTATATTCCAAGAGCAATCTGTGATAGGTATCATTGTTTATAATAAAGCTACAGTTATTAATACACTGGCACAGACACATACAAATATACTGGGCTGTCAATGGACTGAAATAAGGGTATAGGAACTGAACTATCTGTGACAAAGATGAAACTTTAGTATAAAGAATAGACTTTTCAATTAATAGGTCAATTGGATATACATGAGGAAAAAAATAAATCTGACCCTTATCTTACATGATAGATAAAAATCAATCCTGGACAAACCAAAAACTAAACATGAACAAATGTAACACAATCTTGGGCTAGTAAAATAATTTTTATGTTGGATATAACAGTACTCACTATAAAGAAAAAATATTAAATCAGATTACATTAAAATTAAGAAAACTGTTCCTCAAAAGACACCATTAAATGTGTCATTAAAAGGCAAGAGACAAAGTGAGAGATGATACTTGCAGTGTATTTTTCTAACAAGAGTACATAGAAAATTCCCCAAAAGTAGGAAAATAGAGCTAACCCAATGGAGGAGGAATGAGTAAAAGATACAGCTAGATACTTCAAAAAAGAGGATTCTGGAAGACCAATACAGGTATCAAAAAGAGCTCCACTTCCTTACTCATCAGAGAAAGGTAGGTTAACATCCCAATGCAACACCCTTGCACAGTCACTTGAGTAGCTAAAATGAAAAGACAGGTGTTAGCACATGCATGGGACAACTAGTTTACCTCCTAGCAGCAGCATGTGAAATTCCTAGTTGCTCCAAAGATCTGCTAACACTTGTCTTTGGAAGACTGGTTTGGGGTCAGTAGCTACTAAGGCTGAACCCTATGGCCTATCAATTCCATTTCAAGGCATACCCCTAAGAGAAACCTGTATATATGCTCACAACAAACTACTGCTATAGGCAACAGCATGAATGAATTTCACACACCTAAAATGTGGCACAAATGAACAGAACAGAAAGAGACCCACAGACATAGAAAACAGATTTGTTGTTGCCAAGAGGGAGAAGGGAGGGACTGGGATGGACTGGGAGTTTGGGATAGTAGATGCATTTAGAAAGGATAAGCAACAAACCTGCTGTATGGCACAGGGAACTATATCTCCTGTAGACCACGGTGGAAAATAATGTGGCAAAAAGAAGTGTGTGTGTGTATGTGTGCATGGCTGGGTTACTTTGCTGTACAGTGGAAACTGACACAATACTATAAACTAACTATACTTTAATAATGTTTTTTTTAAAAAGGCCAAATATAATAATGAGGGAAAGATGGCAGACGCAGAGAACACACACTGTATGATTCTGTTTATATAACACTTCCCAAACAGACAAAACTAAAATCTGATGTTAGAAATCAGGATATTTGGTGGGGGTCAGAGACTGTGAGGGGAACCGAGAGCTTTGGGGTGCTGGCAGTACCCTATGTTTTATCAAAGTGCTGACTGCATGGATGTGCACAGTTCATGGAAATTCAGGGGAGTATGCATTGAGGATTAGTGTACTTTTCAACGTGTTTGTTATACTTCAGTAAGAAAGGTATAAACAAAGTAGTATAGGACCCTATGGATAAATTTCTGTTTGTGTCAGAAAAAATAAGACTCCCAATGGGGAAGATACTGTGCACAACATTCTCTCTGCATCTAGGGTCTTGTACCCTGCTAAGTACTTAGATGAGTGAGCACAGTGGATTCATTAGTTACCTAGAATGAAAGGGAAGGTTCTACACTCTGTTTCTTCTTAGTGGAGCACAACTTCACGAGTTTCAATTCATTTGCACCGTGTCTATGATGGCAGTGATGGTTTGCCATGGTTAGGATCAAAACTGACCACTGGAGAAGGCTTATCTTAGCAAGACACAACTGCTTGGTCTCCCCTTCTTGTCAGCATATCCATTGAGAAGTTACAGTCCCACTTTCACTGACTCTCTCAGGCTACTATAGAATTCTTTCCATTGAGATAAAAGATCAGAGACATGCTGTATAGCACAGGAGCCTCTACCCAATATTCTGTGATAATCTACATGGGAAAGAATCTGAAAAAGAATGGATGTGTCTATAACTGAATCACTCAGCAGAAATTATCACAACACTGTAAATCAACTATGCTTCAATAAACTTTATATATATATATATAATGATTTTTATATTTTTCCATTATAGCTGGTTTACAGTGTTCTGTCAATTTTCTACTGTACAGCATGGTGAGCCAGTTACACATACATTTATACATTCTTTTTTCTCACATTATCAGATAAATTTTAAAGAAAGGAAAGATCAATAGATGATACATGGACAGAACATGCTTGGAAAAATCTTAGAGACTGCCTGGTCTTTTATTTCTCTGGTTACCCATTTTCAAGTTGTGATGACAGAGGATCAAAAAAGAAGATCATATATCCAAATCCATAGAGCTGACCAGTGATGGAAACTCAGATTAAGATCCAATTCTTGGCCATCATTAATACATCCACAAATAACAAGTGCTGGAGGGGGGTGTGGAGAAAAGGGAACCCTCCTGCACTGTTGGTGGGAATGTAAACTGGTACAGCCACTATGGAGAACAGTTTGGAGATACCTTAGAAATCTATACATAGAACTTCCATATGACCCCGCAATCCCACTCTTGGGCATATATCCGGACAAACTACTTAAAAGAGACACATGCACCCTCATGTTCATTGCAGCCCTGTTCACAATAGCCAGGACATGGAAACAACCCAAATGTCCATCGACAGATGATTGGATTCGGAAGAGGTGGTATATATACACAATGGAATACTACTCAGCCATAAAAAAGAATGACATAATGCCATTTGCAGCAACATGGATGGAACTAGAGAATCTCATACTGAGTGAAATGAGCCAGAAAGACAAAGACAAATACCATATGATATCACTTATAACTGGAATCTAATATCCAGCACAAATGAACATCTCCTTAGAAAAGAAAATCATGGACTTGGAGAAGAGACTTGTGGCTGCCTGATGGGAGAGGGAGGGAGTGGGAGGGATCAGGAGCTTGGGCTATCAGATACAACTTAGAATAGATTTACAAGGAGATCCTGCTGAGTAGCATTGAGAACTATGTCTAGATACTCATGTTGCAACAGAAGAAAGGGTGGGGGAAAAAATGTAAATGTAATGTATACATGTAAGGATAACTTGATCCCCTTGCTGTACAGTGGGAAAATAAAATTAAAAAAAAAAAAGATCCAATTCTTGTTTTTTTGTTTTTTTCTTATTTAGGGCCACACCTGCAGAATATGGAAGGTCCCAGGCTAGGGGTCAAATGGGAGCTGCAGCTGCTAGCCTATACCACAGCCACAGCAACACCAGATCCAAGCCACATCTGTGACCTACACATGCAGCTCTACAGCAATGCTGGATGCTTAACCTACCGAGCAGGGCCCAGGGATTGAACCCACATCCTCATGGATACTAGTCAGGTTCATTACTGCTGAGCCACAATGGGAACTCCAAAGATCCAGTTCTCATGATTGCTAGTCTGTGCTATCTCCATTGAGCTGGGTTTCTCCATGACCTTGTAATAGTCATTTAATTTCTACAGTTTGCTGTTCGCTCCCTATTGAAATGTTATTTGTCACCCTGTGACACGTTAGTCTTCTTCAGGACACATATCATGCCTTACCTAACTCAGGGCCTGATACACACCAGGCTTTTCCATTGTTACCTGATAGCTAATTCAATCAACCACAATCAATTACTCAACACACTATCCAGATTACATTTTATCAGACCATGTAAGGAAGAAATAATGGTGGCTTGAAGTAAAATAGGGTAGCCCTTAGGAGAAGAGTCTAGGCCAGCACAAACAGTCATGGTTAAGTTAACGGACTTTAAATTCTCCCAAACTCCCTTAATCCCCAAATGAATGTAATCTAGTTGACACGAATTCAGAACTCTACACTGAAGAATTTGACAAAAGACACTTTTGCTGGCCCCTACTTCAGTCCTTCATTTACTTGAAGCTGAAAATCAAAGGAGACAAATGCTATTTTCATTTTATTCAAACTCACAATCATTTTCCATCAAATTTCCATTTTTTCCCTTAAATGGGTGCATTTTATTTTTTGGCTCATTATTTATTGTCATTTCATTTATTTAGAAATGGAAACTTCAAGCAGTTTGATTAAGAGATTAAATAACTGAGCTTTCAAGAACTAAAAATAATCTAGGTATGGGTTGCATTAGGTTTCAAAATATTTGGGGTTTTGATCAAATCTCTAAACACATTATTGCCAAATAGCCTCTCTTTCTTTTCAAATTTTAAACACATGTATGTCTTAAGAAAAAATTCAATACAAGTTTTTGTAATTGCTGCTAAAGATATGTGAACTTTCTAAAGAACCCTTTCTTTAAAAAGTAAAACAAATTCTTCCTAAATGAAATTAGAGAGTGAAGGCATCCTAACCCTAAAAAAAATGCAGTCATTTAATCCTCATGTGTCAATCAACCCCTCAAAAATTGATTCAATCAAATACTTTCAACTTTTCCCAAAAAATTTTCTCAAGAAACTCACGTGACTTGACTATTTACAAGGTGCCACACATTTTATATATAAAGTCTGGTGCTTTATTTAATTTTGAAATTAATTTTTGAATTTAATTTTGAAAGCAGTTCTCAGATGAAGAAATTATTAGTTACTGAGAGCTTGAGTTAATATGCTCAATATTTCAAAGGAAGAAAATGGCCAAGCTGGGATCACACACCAAGTTTGTTTGATTCTAAGACTGTCAGCTTTCCATAGAATTTTCATGGAATGTTTTTGTGCTGACTTACAGTAAGAGATAAAAAATAAATAACATGAAAATATAAACTTTCATTACTGTATCTTAAGCTGAGAAGAAAAATGAAAGAAAAAAAGAAGAAATAAAGCACTGTTAAATAAAGCTCCCAAAGGCATTTTTATATCATGAAAGTTTTAGCCTTCAGTATACCTAGCCAGGACCACCTAATGGTATCTATAAAGTACTCTCTGGGAGCTAATAATTAATTGGCAAAGTTATTAAATGAATAGAAACTACCACAGCAATAAGCACTATATTTTACTGTGGCACAAAAGCATCTTTTCAGCATTTAATGGAGAAAGGATGCCAGAAGGAGGAAGGAATGCCCATAGGTTAAAAATGACTTTCAAGAAATGATTGAAGTAGATCAAAGACAACATATTACAGAAAGATGGGTCCTGATAAATCATATTATTTCATTTCAACTCAACTCAACATTTCTTTATTGGCAGTCATAGAGACATTTGAAAAACACATCCAAAAAATGTCATGGGAAGTCCATTTGAACCTGAAAAACTACCATGAAAGACACCAATGGCTGGAATCATACAAACATTTTGTAAGGATATTAAAGCATCTATGATTATTTCGGGGTCATGGTGGCAGGTCAGAGCCAGAAATTGCTATCAACATCTCTACTTTAGAGATACAAAAACAGTCTCCATAAGAGCAAAGGTCCACCCAAGGTCATATGACCCATCAGAAAATAGGTACCCATTAATCTACATTCCATTCCAAAACTCCTTGGTTAGATAGATCACACAAATAACGCAAATGCAGACAGATATAATCATAGAATAGATTCTTATTATGCTAGCCAATAATTATCATTAATTTCTGGCGACACAGGACACAGCATTGTGGGGCTGATGACCCAACCTCTTCTCTCCCAGTTGAAACAAAACCAACAGAAAGCAGCATCTCCACCACCATTCTTCCCCCAGGGGAGTCACCCTGAGGAAAGAAGAATGTTGTAAACTTGAGAAGGGTTAAGTCAAATGATCAGAGAAGTCTAGAACAATCTAGTGCCTCCTCACAGTTTTCCTGCATGTATGACTGAAGGCCAAGTTCTTAAATTGGCCACGAAATTTCAAGGGAGCAGGAAATCAAGGACAGTGCTAAATAAACTAGCAGCAGAGATATCCATTTCTATAGTTGGTCTTAGGGAGTGTTAGGAAGCAAGTAGTCAATTCCAGGAATTCTGCACTCCAGACATGGAGGTCTACAGAATAAGCAGAGAAATTCCACCTCATTAAAAGAAAGGGTATTACCTAAAGCCACTTGGGAGTTTTTTATTGTGTTTTCAGTCACTCAAACTTTATAAATAAAATGATAGTAGATATAATAATAACTTATTAAGCAGCTATTATATGCCAGGTTCTATAGGTTTATTTATATCAAAAACAATGATGGCAGGGACAGATATGTTGCAGATAGCTGTGAAAGTAGTTCGTTTATTGTCAAACATTAAGTGTAGAACAGGGATTTGAATCTGGGTTAGTCTGGCCAAAACTCACATGGGTTTAGAAGCCTATCACCCTACCTTCCACAAAATGCATTCTCCACCAGTCTCCTCTGATGTGTGTTTACAAGAAGAAATGTATGATGCTCCATATATATACTCCCCTGTGACTCCGGGTATAGACTGGTTTTAAAGAGGGTTTTTTCCCTCCTCATTTATCATGAACCATAGAATTCAGCGGTTGGACTTAGGATATTTTAAAGACACAAGAAGATTTGGAAAATGGAGATAAGTCATTAATTAAAGCAGTTTACTGGGCGAGCATCCAAAAGGAATGAGAAACTGGGTACAAGCCTGTTGCTTTTAAATGACCATAGCATTTATTTGGCTGCATAGATACTCCTGGACCAATTAATCAATTCCCCTTTCCTTTTCTATTCAAACTTTGAGAAGACCTTACTTCATCTAAAATAATTGCCTTGCAAGGCTGCAAAATATCATGATGGCAAAATCACTTCCTGAACAAAGCAAAGGCTAAGGCTTCACTTCAGATGTTCCTAAAGATGGATGAGGAGAAGCTGGGACATAATTTTACTCTTGACCAGCCATGAAATGCTCAGCCAAATAAATTACTAAAAAAAGTCAGGCAAAAGCTGGAATGTCAAGGGTATGATTATTTCTCATCTCTTCCATTACCTTCCATTTATTCTCTTGCTGGGCAGCAGCAAACTTGCCAGAACAAGAATGGCTTTAGCAGCAAAACTATATTGGGTCAAACTGACGGAGCTGGTCACACAGGCACGTAGAAAGAATAAAACACCAACATTAAACCTCAGTGTAATAGCCCTCTTGCTTAATTGACATCTATCACTTTCTGTTACGCTCTCTCTCTGAGTGGTGAACAGAGAAATGCTATTTCAGCTATGTGATGGCCAGTGAAAGAATGGATTTTCTTTGGGGGATGTTGGTTTTTTTTTTTTGGTCTGGAGACGTCACTAAAACAAACAAACAAATGTACCTTCCAGTTGGTGCCTCTAAACAAATACTCCACTCAGTGATGAACAGAGTAAAAGCACACAGCTTTAGTTCTTCCCTAAATCAGAGGTTACTTCCTTCTCTGGCTTGGGCCCGATTTTGGTTCTTCAGGATGAGCTATGATGCAGAATCATTAGTCTGAGAATCTATGAACAGACAGCAAAGAGTTTTACTCTGCTGTGTCTTCTCTGCAATCTATAATACATTCACTGGTGTCAGCTCTCTTCTTCGAAGATTTTTATTACTTAAAATCGCAGCAGATATGGACCTTCCACTTATTCTGGAGTGGACTCAAAGGGTTTTACTTGCCTTTCAGTGACACTCCAGCTGGGAGAAGTATTTTGGCTCCTTCTCATCATCCTCCATCGGGCAAAGATGATTGGTGGTGCCAGGATCCAGTCCTTCTCCAATTTCATCAAACTCATCTGAGTCAGGTTCAGTGTGTGGGCCTTTTCTCCTCTTTGGAAGAAATTTAGAGAAGTAGGGGAACATGATTTTGGACAGAGGTTTTTATGGGAATGCAGTAGCCATTATATGTTCCATTGGCCACCCCATGTGAAATGTACATTTCTGAGAAAACAACACACATAACTCAATACAATGTTCTCTGCATTCCTGAATCCACCTAAAAGTCATACCAGTTTGGCTTAAGGACTTTTGTGTTATGTAATGATGAACCCCCTTCTCATTTAAGTCGATTTGAATTATTTTCAATAGATTGAGTTCTGCCTATTATTCCACATCAAGTACTAGTATTTAGGCTGGTTTTTCTCCTGCTAAATATAAGTGAAACCTTAAGGTAAAAGAAACCTGGAAAGTCAAAACTGTCATGTATTTCTATCAATCTCCTTTAGAGCAGCCTCAACCTTCCTTGTCATTATCTCAGCCTGACTACATCCTTGCAGCCAGCATGTCCTAATTGAGAAAGTTTGTATAAGGTTTGCTTTTCCAAATTTCATGAGCTCAAATGGGAACTTATAGATAGAAAAAGAGTACTGTCTTCAAATTGACATGCTACAAATAGGGCTGATAAAGGGCGATAGCGGTTGCTTCGTAGTTTGAGATGAAGTGAAGACTCTTGTGAGGGTATGTAACACTTTTTCCATGAAGACCTTACTCTACACACAATTCTTACATACTGTCCAGTAACATCTACTGTATAATAATTATAGTATTATTAAACAACCAGGAGCCTCAGATTTAGTCTTGGTGGAAGATATTTGGGACAATGTATATGGTACCACTTTTATGCAAGTTCTTGTATGATTGCTGCTGAAATACTACAGTGTCCAGTGCCCACCTTCCTTTCACCTTTCATGCTGTAAGCAACATCAGGTTTTCGTAATACACATCTGACCATGTCTCTCCCTAGGGTAAAGGTCAAACACTGTAGTAGTGTGGGTGAGGCTGTGTGCCATTTGGTCCCTGCCTTCCCCTCCAGTCCCATCAAGTATAGTTCTCCCTTCTGCTTGGATCTGGGCTCACAGACCTTCTGATTTCCCATACGTCACATACTCTCCCTCCTCCTGGCCTTTGCATGTGTATCTTCTTTGTCTAAGATGTTCTTTGCATTACAAGTCTAGGTAAGATTCTTTCTTTAATATACTCTCACACTCTATTCCTTTCTATCAGCACAGTTGTCTCATATTGCCATTAAACACTTATTGGATGGTTACTGGATCATATGTCTCCCACCAGACAGTCTGTCTGTCTGAGCTCAGTGCTGTTCACCTCAGTTCCTATCTATCGTAGAGCCTGAAATTCCCAATCATCGATTCTCTGCCTTCCTTTCCCTCCTTCTCAGCAGCATTTGACACAAATGACTGCTCTGTCCAAGAAACAGTTCCTCTACTTCTGGGGATCTGCAGTCTCAGTCCACCTTCTCCTCTCATGGTTGCTGTTTCTCAGTGTCTTTCACTGATTTCATTTTTATTTCCATCCTTTAAACAGTCACACATTCTATCTTATCATCCAACAGATGAAATCTCTCCTAAGGGAAGAGCCCAAAGGGTAGAAAAAAAGTCACGCAGAGAAAGATAACCATTGCCATAGTAGTTACAATAACAAGCAATTTGGAAGTGACTTAAATGTTCAACACTAGTGCATGGTGCAGAAAATTGTGGTTATATCCACTTCATGGAATATTATATTGCTAACAAAAGTAAGAACTATACAATCTGCCTGGGAACATGACAAATTTTTATGATGGAATGTTCTATGAAAATCACAGTACACAGAATCATGCTTATAACCATAAAAATTCATATTACAGAGACATAGTGAACATTGAAAAATAAACACTGTGTTAGAGTATGAGAGTGATGGGATGATGGGGTTTTTTTTCCTCTTGCTTTCCAAACATTTATGTTTTATAAAAACATGTGTGTGTGGGGAGAGAGAGAGAGAGGGAAGGAGAGAAGAGAAAATAATTACACTGTATTTTTAAAATATACCAAAAATTAGTATATTATAGAAATGCTATTAAAAAATGAAACCACTGAGAGCCATCCTAAAATATTCCATGCAAGAAATTCCTTGAAACTGCAGTACTAAGAGAGAGATCACACCTCTGTGATATGAATACCAAGCTCCCAGGAGGGAGTGGATTCTGCACACTGACAGATGGTTTTGCAGCAAAGCTTTCCCTTGGTGATCTTCTGTGCTCTGCCATCCTCATCCTGGAAAGCAGAGGGCCATGCTGGCCTTCGCAGACCATCAAAAGCTCCAGCCTCCTCCTCAGGTCCTTTAATCTTATTTGTTTTAAGAAAACTATTTTAAGTCAATGAGTTCTAGGAAGCAGTGGTACAGACATTCACCTCTTTACTCTGCGCAAAGCAGCCATATTAACCACAGGAGCTTCTCAGATTCCACAGCAAAGACTGACTTAATTGATTTCCAGTAGTTCTTGAAGATGCATTTGCACTGCCAACTCTCTTTAAAACAGAATCTCACATCTTCCTCTCCAAAAGATGTTGTCTTGGAGCAGCAGTAAGGAGTGTAGTCTCCAGTAAAGGACTATTGTAAAAAGCAAGACTTTTCACAATAGTCCTTTACTGGAGAAAACACACTGGATGACTACACAGTAAGTCCTGCAGCCACAACTAACGGTACTTATGAGCAATGAGATCCAACTGGTGAGCTCCAGCACTCCTTAGCATAATAAAAGACTACAGCAGGCCATGCAAATAAATAGATGCATCTATGCAAACTACATTATAATCTGTGGATGATATGAGGCTTGTTATGTAGTTCTAACCAAGGGGTAGTAATATTAATAATACAGCTTGCACACATGAAGTGAATATATGTGTCTGGAACTGTATTATTTACTTTTGGCTACAACCTAGGGAGTCCCACTATTTCTGTTTTACAGGTGGTCAGATTGAGGCTTAGTGAAGCTAAATAACCGGATATCTCCTTTCCCCTTCCCTCCCCCCCATCTTCCCCACCTTCCACCATCCCTCAATGCTTTTTCTATGTTGCTTCCAGTCTGTCCCTGGGATGACTCAGGGGACTTGAGTCCTTTGCCAATAATAAGCTACCCACATCCTTCAAGTTTTGAAAAGAACTTTCCCCTTTAGGATGACTTAGAACTCACATTATGACTTAATCCATCTCTGCTTGTTCTAACCATCTCAAGATGGTAATAACTGTCTCTTGAGGTCTGAGGGCTGGCATCTGCCAGGACTGGCTTGGCCCTTCTTGTACCATTTTTTTTTTTTGGAGGAACAGTGTCCTATAAGTCAATCATTGGACAGTTGTCTCTATCTAACTTCTCATCAACTTTACTTATAAACACAATGTAATGTTGCTGAGAGGAAAGCACATGAAGGAGAGTCATATAAATCTTTCCCAAAACCCATGAGGTATCTATTATCTCCTGATTTTACAGACAACAGCATGACCTGCCCAGGCCTGAACCTAGGTCTTCTCAACAGGTCATTCAAGGCCACAGGCTGTCTAGTGGGTCCGCAGCCACTTCCCAGCTTTGTGTTCACACTAATACCACTAATGGTATTTATCTTAGGTGAGGACACCCTCTGCCCTCAAAGAGACTCTGAGGCAAAGATTTGAGTACTAGAAACTGATTTGGGAGTTGATTCCCACAGTGAGGAAGGGAATGCAGAGTCAAGCAGGCAACTGAAGGAAGCAATGAATGGTATATCAGTAAGCAGGTTAACTCTGTGTGCAAGGCAGGCTCAGGAGAAGGCTGCAGAGCTGTCCTCCACAAGGGTCCTCTCCGCCGACTCCAGCCAGTACTCCACTGTTTTCTGGGGTATAAGGGCCAAGCACCCTCTGCTTGCCCTTCCTGCCTGACCTAGGTCAACTGCCAAGCTTTGGAGGCCACAGAAAGCTGTTTTCAGTGAAATCTATGAGAATCTTGCTCTTGAGAGCTAAGGGGTTACAGACAGGGCACTGGCAGGGTTGCCTCCATATCATTTCCTGCCACAACCAGAAGCAGTTCTCCCCGGGCCCTGCAGGCAGCCGCTGCCACTCAGGGGCAACTGGGAAGCCCACTGAAACCCCTGGGGCCACTTTGATTCTTACTCTACCAGTTTATGAAAGTAGATAAAGCAGATTATAAATATGGATGGCAGGTAATATAGCCCTGTTCATTGTCCTTACAGTTTTTAACAGAGGAAGGGGAGTGTGGTGTACTGGTTGGAAGCAAAGACTTCAATTCCCGCCCCCAGCTGTGCAACCAGGTTGTCATGTCACCTCACACAAATTACTTAATTGCTCCATGTCCCGGTTATTTCATCCATGACTAGGCAACAGAATAGCCTTCAGTAGGTTTTATCTGTCATCTATCTATCATGTATCTACCATTACTTAGTGTTATAAGTGTAATTTGTCAATACACTGCATATAATTTACAAAAAAATAAGTAGCATATTCAATTTTAAAAAGCCAATGTGGAGTTCCCGTTGTGGCGCAGTGGTTAACAAATCCGACTAGGAACCATGAGGTTGCGGGTTCAGTCCCTGCCCTTGCTCAGTGGGTTAACGATCTGGCGTTGCAGTGAGCTGTAGTGTAGGTTGCAGACGCGGCTCGGATTCCGTGTTGCTGTGGCTCTGGCGTAGGCTGGCGGCTACATCTCCGATTCGACCCCTAGCCTGGGAACCTCCATATGCCGTGGGAGCGATCCAAGAAATAGCAAAAAAAGACAAAAAATAAAATAAAATAAAATAAAATAAAAAGCCAATGTGGAGAATCTTTAGTAGTTTCACTTCCCCTCCTAAATGGCAAATCTTAGGCAATGGGTGATCCAGAATCTGTGCTCATGCTTGATAATTCAGGCAGACAAAAAAGGCCAAGAAATAACTTGCCATTTCTCTAAAGGAACATGGATCCAATTTCTGTAGCCAGGGGAAAAAAAATGTTCTCTGTTTTTTCAATGTACATGAAAAGAAAAATCTGAAAACTGGAACTGTGAATCTTTCCCCCTAGTTCCTTTAAACCTGAGAGGTAAAAGCACCTCCCCTTTTTTATTGATTCCATCTTTTTTTCCTTTTTTTTTTCTTTTGTCTTTTGTCCTTTTAGGGCCACACCCATGGCATATGGAGGTTCCCAGGCCAGGGGTCCAATCGAAGCTATAGCTGCTGGCCTCTGCCAGAGCCACAGCAACGCCAGATCTGAGCCACACCTGCGGTCTACACCACAGCTCACGGCAACACTGGATCCTTAACCCACTGAGCAAGGCCAGGGATCAAACCTGCAACCTCATGGTTCCTAATTGGATTCGTTTCCACTGTGCCATGACAGGAACTCCTGATTTCATCTTCTTAAATAAGATGAACCTCAGACCTTCAGAGCCTATACTCTATAGCAATCCTCTTGGGAGTCTAAAGTTACTGATGTTACAACATAGAAGACAAAAAAATCCACATTTAAATGACCACTTTTCTCCTTTGAGAGATAAATCAAGCCAGTGGGGCATCTGACTTTGCAAGAATATGTGTTTTCCTCAATCTGCTGACTCAGCTTAGTTATGGGCTAGCCAAAGGGACCCATTGGGCACCTTGCAGAGCAGAATGTAGCTCCCTTTCCTGCTGAATTATGAGCTATGACAACCATGCCCAATACATCAGGATGCATCCCTGTACCTCTAATTCCTTGTTTCAGTGTAAGTCCCTAGTACACTCTACGTGTATTGGTGAAGAAATGTCCATATCCTGACGTTAAAATCATTATGAAGGTATTTTCTTGCCCACTCTCCCCTTTTGTCTTTCCTCTGATCAGGCAGAAAAATCCTCTGAAAGACTTACATCTCCATACCCAGAGCAAGGAGGACAACAGGACCTGTAACCACATAATGCAGTCACATTATAACTCTGTTTCAGGAGTGAGCTCTATTCTACTCAGACACGTTCTAAATTTTAAATGATTTCTCTTTGTAAGCGGGGTTTCTGTGGGGGGAAAAAAAAGCTACAAAAGTTAGCTGCATCTCCTAATGAAAAAATCATAAAACTGGAAAGTCCTTTTTAGCTTTGAAATTCTATGGTGCTGCAATTCTAGGGTTCTGACTAGAGAGAGAGAGGTTTGGAAGCTGACTACAAGAAGAATGCCAACTGGAAAAATAAAGTATATTTTTTAAAGGCAGGCAATGTGAAGCTACATCATGAATTTCTCCCTTTTTACAGGGAGATGCTCAAAAGCTAGAAGAGCTCTTTAAGAGACTAAGTGGCAAAGCCAAAAGGTCAGTGCAACATGCTTCTTGTTGGTCCATCCCAAAAGTAAGGTGCAAATTTGATGGCCTATTCTTAGGCAGACAGAGGGCTTCTTAGATCCAGCACTAGTGTTACTCTGCCTGAAGTCTTTCCCCACTTATATAAAGCCAGAAAGGGAATTAAAGCTCTCAGGGGCCATTCACAAATAACAAGGGACAGAGTGCAAAGGGTAAATATCTGGGCTCCTTCTCCTTCAGTGGGACAGCCTTAAGTATCTACAGTCTTTCCAAGGAGTAGGACTGAGGCCCATTACTAAGTGGTGTCTGCTCTTTATCACAGCTTTTATTAACCTTCTCTTTCCTCACTTTCCTGTTCCCTCGCAGGGCTTCCCAAGATCACCTCCCAAGGAAACTGCTTACACCCAAAACTTTTTCTTGGGATATGTTTTTGGGGGAGCCAACATTAAGATAACAATTATAAGAAAAAATAAACAATACACCCTAACTAGAACCTGGAGGCTAGGGCTTTATGCCATGATACTCCCTAAAGTATCAGTATTACACCTAATTCCTGAGGTACCTCTGAGATTTAAGCAGAGCTCCTGATGAACTGAAGGGAGAAGTGGGACTTGATAAAACATCAACATTAAAGATTCATGAAGAAGTGCCAAGTTATACAAAGTGGTTCATAATTTGATCACAAAAAACAAACCTGCCAACACACTTTGAAAAAAAGGAAAGCATGGCTGGAACATTAAATGGTCTTATATTTCTTTTTAATCTTGCTCTAAAACAAGGACAGGCAGATATTTTCCATGCAGCGCCAGAGAGTAAATGTTTTAGGCTTTGCAGACCTTACAGAAACTATCTCAATTACTCACTTCTGCCACTGTAGTGCAAAAGCAACTATGAACAATACAAAAATGAATGGGTGTGTGTGCATTCCGATAAAATATTATTTTTAGATGTAGGTGAAGAGCCAGATTTAACTTATAAACAGTTGCTTTTTTTTTTTTTTTAAATGGCCACGCCAGCAGCATATGGAAATTGCCAGTCCAGGAACTGAATCCAAGCCGCAACTATTCTCCTACATTGCAGATGTGGCAATGCCAGATCCACTGCACCCAGCAGGGAATCAAACTCATGCCTCCACAGCAACCAGAGTCTTAACCCACTGCACCACAGTAGGAAGTCTGTTTTGTTTGTTTTTTAATAGAATAGTTGACTAAAGTTGACTAGTTGTCCCACTAGGCTTCCTGGAATTTTTTTTTTCAGGTTTATTGAGGTAGAACTGATGAATAAAATGGTAAGTCACTTACTGTGCTTCTGTGAGCACTAGTTGATTGACCTCTGCTGCAAAGAATTGTTTCTTGGTAATGTATTTATGCTGATGCTGATTCATTAGTCTCCAACATTGTCTAAGCAAGTTTTATTGTTATGGAGGAAGCAGAAGCACAAGGCAAATCATTCCTCTTGATGAGGAACCTTCTGAGTGTAAAGAAATACTGTGTCTGCCTACCAGGAGCACACAGTTTCCCATTTTCCAAAGATTTCTGGCAGTATTGAGGGTGAGGCATCTCTAATGAAGGCTTAGTAAAGCCAGGCTTATAAATCTATGTCTATAAAACAGCAGCCAGGATCCCAGCTCTGGAGCCATACAGACCTTATTCTACAGGAGACATAAATGATTGAGGGCCCTAGCTGCTGCTTTTAGAAATCCATTGCCCTATATGCACCAAGGTCGCACCTCCCACAGGCTGCTTCTTGCCAATTACAGAGTTTGGGTGGAATATTAGGGAAGACCCATTCCTAGAAAACACAGAGAAATTCCACTGTTGGCCAATTTTGACTCAAGGAATCCCTGATGGCTTTGCTGAAACTTCCTTAGCCTGCATGCAGTCTAGGGTGCTTCTACCCCACCCTGTATCTCTCTCTCTCTCCTTCACTCAGGTTCAGACTTGCATCACAGTGACAATACTGAACTTCCACCTGAGCCCTGTGCTCCTGGAAGCCAGCAATGGTTAAGAAATCTACTCGCCACACTTTTGTGTTCTAGGAAACAGATTACAGGTTCTGGGAAACAGATTGCTGCAAAGAGTAACCCTTCTTCTATGACCTATACAAGACTCAGGGATGACCTTGTTTACCTGTGACAAGATCACACACAAACTCCTCAAATCCTGTTCTTTGTTTCATAAATGAATAGCTGAACTTGTTGTCCTCATGAACCAATCTGGATACCATACCTGCTATCTTAACAAAACTTTATAAGGCATTTCTCCTTCCCACAGGCTTCTGAAATTTGGCCCACACTTGACCATTGGGAAATAGAACAACTTCTCCTTAACTGCCCATCCTAAGAGTCCGTGGACCTCAGGAAAGAACTATTCCATCAAGCCCTCGTTCATCCCACTCTCTAACAGCCCATCTTTCTAGCCTTGTCTTCTTCCATCTAGTAGAAGTAAAGACAAGTTTGTGTAGATTCATGATTGGAGCCTTCTTCCTATTGTCCTTCTCTCCTTATTGTCATAACCCTCTGAATAAAGTCTCTCCTTACCTACATCCAAATCTATTTTTAACGGGGATCTATTCCCCTGATCCATATATGTCTGTTTTTGTGCCAATACCACACTGTTTTGATTACTATAACTTTGTAGTATTGGAATAGAATAGAGAGCCCAGAAATAAACCTGTACCCCCAAAGGACAATTAATCTTTGACAAAGGAAGCAAGAATATACAGTGGGAAAAATACAGTCTCTTCATCAAGTGGTGCTGGGAAAGTTGGTCAGCTACATGTAAATCTATGAAGTTAGAACACACCCTCACACCATCCACAAAAATAAACTCAAAATGGCTTCAATACTTAACCCTAGGACATGGCACTATAAAACCAGACAAGATCATAAGCAAAACATTCTCTAACATAAATGATACCAGGGTTCTCTTAGGTTAGTCTCCCAAGGCAATAGAAATAAAAACAAAAATAAACAAATGAGAACTAATCAAACTTACAAGCTGTTGCACGGCAAAGGAAACCATAAACAAAATGAAAAGACATTCTATGGAATGGAATAAAATAATTGCTAATGATGCAACCAATAAGAGCTTAATTTTCAAAATATATAGGAGTTCCCACTGTGGCTCAGCAGATTAAGAACCTGACATATTGTCCCCGAGTATGTGGGTTCAATTCCTTGGCCTTGCTCAGTGGGTTAAGGAGCCAGTGTTGCTGTGGCTGTGGCTTAGGCTGGAAGATGCATCTCTGATTTGACCCCTCTTTGCCTAGGAACTTCCGTATGCCACAGGTACAACTGTAAAAAAAAAAAAAAGAATGTAAGGAAAAAAAAACCCTAAAAATATATAATCAGCTCATACAACTCAACAACAACACATGATGGGAGCTCCTGACAGACTTTGAAAACAAACTTCTGGTTACCAAAGGGGAAAGGTGATAGGGAGGAATGGATTGGGGGTTTGGCATATGCACATTATTATATATGGAGTCGATGGTCAACGGGGATCTGAGATATAGCACAGGGAATTCTACTCAATATTCTGTGATAACCCATATGGAAAAGAATCTGAACAAGAATGGATATGTGTATATGCATAAATGAATCACGCTGCAGAAATTAACACAACATTGTAAATCATCTGTACTTCAATAAAATTTTTTAAAATGGAAAAAACATGAATGGAACTAGAGATTATTATATTAAGGGGAATAAGTCAGAAACAGAAAGACAAATACCATATTATATCACTTATATGTGTAATCTAAAATATGACACAAATGAAACTATCTACAAAACAGAAACAGACTCACAGACACAGAGAATAACTTGTGGTTGCTAAGGGGTAGAGGGAAGAAGAGGGATGAACTGGGAATTTGGAGTTAGTAGTTGCAAACTATTACATCTAGAATGAATAGACAATGAAGTCCTACTGTATAGCACATGGAATTATATTCACTCTCTTGGGATAAACCAAAATGGAAATGAATGTAAAAAATGTATATATGTGTATAACTAAGCCACTTTGCTATACAATAGAAAATAACACACTATTGTAAATCAACTATTCTTATATAATTTTTTTAAAAAAACCAAGAATGAGTAGTAGGTAAGAGGATGAGAACCAATTGCAGGCCCAAGGTCAACAACAACCATAGGTCTATAGTTCATCCCTCTCACCTCCTTCTGAATTTCCTTTAGGAAGAAAAGCCCGTGAAACCATGGAGGGGGGAAGAGTAATCTACAGAAAGGAAAAAAACAAAAAAACAAAAAACTTTGTCTAGCAAGGGACTCAGGACCATAGAACAATGGTCTTTCACAGTTAACACTTCCTTCCAGTTTTGTTTTAAAGAAGTGGCCCTTCTGCTGAAGACAGGGTTTCTAATTCTTTGTCGCTTGAGCCTTCCATGCTTTTCTCCTATTTTATTTTTGCATCTCATTTTGACGCTTTACAGGCTCATTTGCAATTTTGTCATGTTCTTTGAATTAAAAAAAAGACATTTAAAAATGCTAGGATTCTTTTTCCAAGAAGCTCAAACTGTTTAACAATCCATTAGGCTCCAAGGTGCCCTATAGGGATAAAAGGCGCACAATCAGACAGGAGAAGGGGAGGAGAGCAGAAGACTCCATGCTGTGATAGATTCTTCATTCCCAACTGTAGGAGGTATATCATCTTAGCGTCCTTATTTGACCTATTTTTCCAAACTCCCTATCATCTTTGATTTTAAAATATTTGATTCAAATCTTTGTTCTATCCAAAATTTGTCTTTCATTGTTTGCCATCAATTCCTACACACAGTAGCCAATTAGTTCCTTCCAGGCCATGACTTCCATAATGGCAGTGACTATGGCTTAGAAACAAGTCTGATACAGGAGTGAGTGTTCAGAAAATATTGGGTGGATATTCTTAGGTCATTTGAACAAATATTTACTTAGCACATCCTTAAGGCAAGTGTTGCACTTGATGCATGATTCCTATCTTGAAGGAGTCACAACCTTATGGGAGGCAAAACCATAAAGAAAGGTCACAAAATGCTAAAAAACAGTCCACACTCACTCCTTGCTCTCATTCATGGGCAACATGAAACCTCATTTCTTATAGGATTCCTCCCCAGACAATTTCCCCATTCCTTCAATCACAATGCTTGGATTTACCTGCGCTCTCCTAGATAGAAGTCTCTATCTTTGGAGAAATCAAACTAGTTGATGGGGACAGAGACAGATGGACAGCTCTCTCAGGGAAAAATCATGTATTTTCTTGTGTTTGGGACTTCAGTTTCTTTCAGTCATAAGAAGACATGTCAGCTGGTACTTATGAGCTCAGCATCAGGCAAGGCACCACATACATTCATTCCACATTTACTTACACCTATTGCATGCCAAGCTTGGTGGCAGGCACTGAAATGCAGCCTCTGTATTTCTGGGACACACAGTAACAATGAAATAATGAAATAGTATTATTCAGTCAAAACAAATAGGTACTAACTCAAGTGTTGAGGATTGTATAATCCAGGTGATGAGGTATCGTAAGAGCCTAGTGACAAAAACCTGGAGGAAAGCAATAAAGTCTATATTAATTGATTCCGGGGAGGTGGGGAAGCGCAGTTTTACTCAGTGTCTGTGCAAAATGTCACTGTAATCACATTAAATGAAATTACATTCAAGGTATAAGAGCAATACACAACAATTCTCAGTGAAATTAGTAGAAAATTTTCTCAGTCACAAAAATGGATTCAATGCACATCCTTCTAGCTGCTCCAAATCAAAGCTTTTGTGTGGTGTGTTCTGCTCTGCCATCTTGAGTGTTGAAGAGAACACAACTCCTAAATCAGATCATCCAGCCGCAAACTTCAAGTTAAGCTTAGGCCTAGGCCCAGCTCCAGGCCTTCTAATCATTAGCAAGACGATCTTCAGCAAATTCCTTCATCTCTCTCAGTATCAGTTCCCTCTTTATGAAATAGGGATAATATGGAGTTCCCATCATGGTGCAGTGGAAACGAATCCGACTAGGAACCATAAGGTTCTGGGTTCGATCCCCGGCCTTGCTCAGTGGGTTAAGGATCTGGCATTGCCGTGAGCTGTGACGTAGGTCGCAGACGCAGCTTGGATCTGGCATTGCTGTGGCTCTAGCATAGAACGTCAGCAACAGCTCCGATTAGACCCCTGGCCTGGAAACCTCCATATGCTGCATGGGTGTGGCCCTAAAAAAAAAAGAAAAAGACAAAAAAAAATAGGGATAATATTACCTTTTTCATAGCTTTAATGGATGTAATAAACAAGATACTGTTTGCAAAATGCCCAAATCAGAGTCAAGTGCTCAATAATTGATACATACTATGATCATCATGATCATTTTTAAAATTATCAGTGCTGATACTCACACCCACATTGATGCTGAGACACTTCTCATGAATGTTGCCCTTTTCAAGTCAAGACATATAGACCATCTACTCTGTCACCTGGGATGTCAGCTCCTTGTGGAATATTGACCACACTTTTGTACTCAAGCTCCTTAAAGAGGGTACTGCCTACAAATGCGGAGATAAACTTTGGAGTCACAAACTATATAAATTTTCTTAATAGTTATAGCTCCAGGTCTACTCACGTTTTCTGATTTTTTTCCCCTGACTTAGTTGGTAATTCATTTCTTTTAGGAAATTGTCTACTTCACCTTAATTAAAAAAAAAATGACTGGCATAGTTTTTAAAAATATTATTCTAAAATTTCTCCCACATTAAAATGACACCTGCTTTTTTCCTTATGCATTTTGGTTCTTTGTTGGGTTTATGTAGTTCTTGATAAGCCATGTCATGGCCATAACACAAGGTCAACATAGACTCAGGGCAGCAAGTCAGGTCAGGGCAGCAAGTCAGGTCAAGGCAGGAAGTGGTTATAGTAATGTATCCTATTCTCTCCCAGGCTGTTAGCTGTTCTCAAATAAACCACCTCGAATGCCTAAACCAGGTCCTCATCAAGGGTGTTTACTGTCACCAGTTACAAGTTTGAAAGGGCTGCAGACAGCAGCAAATGGATGCGGAAGACTAGCAAGGGGTGTGTGTGTGAAGCCCTGTCTGTTCCTCTTCCTCGACCCTTCCCTTAGCATCACCACTGATTTCAAAAATTCAAAAGCCGGAAAGTTTAATGTGCAGATCAAAGGCCAACAGAAATACCCAGAGCTCTGCGCCGTATCCTGATGAATGTGTTAAAGAGAAATGTGATTAGAGAAGTGATAGAGTTAAGCAGGGAATTATGCAGCCTGCTCATGTTTTATGGATTCTGATGGGCTGGGGGCTGGGCAGAAGCAGTGTTCTTCTGAATAATAATAGTCTGAACATCACCAGCTGCTTATGACATTACTATTAATTTTTTTGGCTCATGGGGGCTGGGGTGTTAAAGTCTCCCTAACCTGTGTTGTTGATGTGGATAAGACTTTCAATCAACTTTACCTTTTATTACAAAAAAAATAAAGGAAAAATTGATCTATTGGCACAAATGGAATATTAAAGGCCCTCTGTATATGTGGAAAGAAAGACCTTTGGAGAAAATCAGTTAGGAGGTCACCAACAAAACTGGCAACCTTAACCTTAAACTTTTTAATCCCTATGCTCTGTGAGGAAAACATTTTATTTTGGCCAGGATATAAACAGGACCCTATGTGGAGACAACATATTTAGTTACCCTGTCGTGGTACTTGCTTTGGTCAGTCATAAATATTCTGGAATCTATGGTGCCTGGGGATTAGGTATGCCTCTCCTGCTTCCATTCTAGGAATACCTCTCATAACTATAGCACCATAGAGTATACAAAACATTTTCTCAGATATCATTTCAATTGCTTTCTATGTCTTCCCAGGAAAATAAATAGCACAGGTATTATTTCCCCATTTGTACAGATGAAAACACCAAGGCTCAGAGATTTAGAAGCCATTCTGGGGTTTGATAGGTGCTAACTCCACGGTAAGACTTAGAGGGACAAATCTGGATTGGAATCCACGTTCTCCCAGTTTGCTAGCAGATGACTTTGCTAAAGCAATTTGCATAATCCAAGTCACAGTTGCCTCAACAAATTGTGGGTGATCACGCACATTTGGCCTGACTATGATACAAGAACAGATATAACACACTTAAGGGGCTAGCTCTGTGTCTCCTGAGTAGGAGACTCAGGAAACAGTAGCTCTCATCATTTGCCAGAGCGAGGCCTTCTAGCCAGGCTTGAGTCTGCCACTGACACAATTAACCAAGTTACCTACCAGAATAAATAGCACAAATGTGTTAAGAGTGCTGCCAGAAAGGCAGTGTAAATTAATGAAATCTATACAACCATGAAATATTCAGAACTGCTAGATTCAAAAGGAATTTTCAAAGGGATTAGGATGTGATGTTTGCTGAAATCCAGAGAACAATTCCTCCTGTGTTTTCCTTGAAATGCACTTGTGTTCTGAACACAACCACTTGGGGGATAGAAATGCTAGCAGAGGTCATTTCCAGAGGCTTATCAGCTTTCTCTTCCTAATCACCATAGCAGTCTGTGCAGAAGCCAAAATGAAGTGAAGGCTACATTATCCCACCCCTATGTTGTAGCCCAAACTATGGATAGATATTGACAGGCCTCTTCTGCTGCCTATGAGTATTCCAGTTTCAGGCAGGAAGGGACAAGTATCAGTCATTCATAAACCCAATCTTATCTCCATGCTCTGGGGCAAAGGAAGTACTTGAAAAATATGGCCAATTCAAATCAGCCAGTGGTCCAGCATCTAATAATGTGAGCAGATCCATAAGTAACAGGCAAATAAAAATCCAAACTGTTATTCATATTCTCCCCAAGGATGTACCTATTATGTGTATGAGTGCACCTGTGTTCCAGGGACTCACAAATGAAGAGCTAATAAAATTCCCCATTCCCACAACTGGCAAAATCATAACAGGATCTTTTTATCAGCTGGGGAGTATTCAGCGCTCTGAGTAAGGAAAGGCTACTGCCCCAGGTAGAGCCCTGAAAACATTTCTCCAAAAGCAGGTTCTCATTCTCTGGGTGAGTTTATGCCCTTAACTAGCTCCTCGATAATCCTAACAGGACTAATTAGAAGATACCTCAGTGGGGATGTCAAGAGGGGGCTCTGTACAACAAAATATCTGAGCCATGGAGAGGTCTATTGAGCCCTGTACTTCCCAACACCTAATTCACATAATCTGCTCACTTCTAGGGTTATCAACCTGGTGGCCATCAGTCCCAGGGCCCTGTTCTGCCTCTGGGAACATGAGACTACAGAGAGTTTACAGACCAAGCAAAAGTAACTGGATCATGCCTGCTGATTCATGACATAAGTGCACACGCAAGTGGGATGAATAGGGCAGAGGATCTGGAGATATGCTTAATTAGAAATAGACAAAGGGACTCTTGTTAATATTTTTGCCTGAGCAACCAGAGTTTCTGCTTGGGCCATTGCACTCAATAATTGAGGCTCAAGGATTTTTTATTTGAAGCATTGATTTTACCTGCTGAACCAAGAAAGCTGCTTTTCATCTTGTAGACATGTGATGAGATTACAAAATATACTTTCTGTGCAAGGAACAGAGAAAAGGGGATTGAGTTAACCCTCTTGATTTCATAACAAAAAAAAAATCTTTGGACAGGGTATAAAGTTGGGGGTGAACACCTGTTCCCCATGTTAGGGTCATGGGTCAGGATGTGGGGCGGACCCAGCTAGTTTCCTCTGCATGACATTTAGTGCTATATTCGAACACCATGTCTGACACCAGCTAAAAAATTTCAGGCAAGTTCCAGAGACTCTTAAAAGCCTCATTTTCACAGTCTATGATGACTTCTTAGTGTCGTGGTGAGGATTAAATGACATAATGTATGCAAAGTGCTTAGAAGGATTCTTAGTATTTTAATACCTTCTCAATAATTTTGGCTATCTGGAAAATTATCATTATTATCACTAGGAATCATGAGACTATGATGGAAGATAAATCGTTGTCTTTAATTTGGGTGAATGAATGGAAGTCCAGAGAAATTTCCATGAAGGAGAAAACTATATGTACAACTAGGCAAACTGCATAGGGAATTGAGGCTAAGGCTGTATGCCCAGTTGGGGATATTTCTGAAGGCCATATAAAATGATGTTATACCAACTACAGACATGTACTGAGTATCTACTATGTGCCTGGAAGTGTCCTGGGCAATTTACTCCCTTACCGCACTTATTTCACACACATGAGGCTTATTGGAAGTGCTGACTCAATAGGGTACAAAATTTTCCCCTCATCATTGCTCTATAAACCTGTCTGTTAGAATGAAACTTCAAAAAAATTTCAAGCAAATTCCTCATGGTATCTTGTTACTTTCACATAGAAAGAATCCCATTTAAAGGAGGCTTCTTAAAAATCCAGTGTTTTCTAATATCAGACCTAGTCTAATATTAAACCTAGTCTCTCAATAGGTTTAAACCCCCCCACTAGGAATTTGCATTGGACTCAAGCTTGGACATTTACAAGGTCAGGGAAAGCTCAGTGTCCTTATTACATACTTGCCTTCTTGTCTACCCTCTTTCCTGTTCATTAACAGGTTCCCTTTCCTCCAGTGTTGGAGCTGGAGGAGGAGGAGAGGTCTCGCCAGACTACACAGTTGAAGTCTGGCTGAGGACCTACTGACTGTGGCAGGTGCTGGCTTAGAGAGTCCTCTGTGCTGGCACCACTTTGTTGTTTCCTGGTACAGGGATGCCCCTTCTCCTGGTCACTGACCCCTCCTCCTTGAGCTATGCTCTGACTTTGGGCTCACTCCATAGACTCTCCACTGGAGAAGAAACCTTCTGTGACCACCCAAGCCAGTTACTGGCTTCTGCATACATGCAGACTACATGCTTGTCCTGATTGCCCCCTGCAGCCTACTCTGTCTTCATCCTCAGGGGCCTCTCCTGCCAGCTTGTGCCCTTCAGAGAGCCTCCTTACATCATCCAAATGCCGAAAGACTCTTGTAAGTCCTCACAATTTAATTCACTTCAAGAATGCACTGAGCCCCTACCACTTGCCAGGCGCAGTTCAAGGTACTCAGATTACAGCAGTGAACAAAACAAGGGCCTCCATCTGCATGGAATTTACATTCTACAGTAGTGAGACAGATAATGAACCAAAGAACTAATAAGTTATAAACTAGACAGTGAAAAGATGCTATGGAGAAAAATGAAGCAAGGGAGGGAGATGGAGACCACTGAAAGAACTGAAATATTAAGCAGTCAGGAAGTGTCACCAAGAAGACTTGGAGGAGATATGCATATGGGACGAAGGCACTCTCCCCACCTCTGGCACTATTTTTCTCAGGAGGCATTGGGACCCTGACTCCAAACCTTATAGGCAGGATAAGGGGTTAAATTCTCTCTCAGAAGCTTGTTCTCTTCAACAAGCAATGGACTTGAGGTAGGGAGAGCGCACTCTTCTACTCCCCTCTTTTTCAAAGAAATTATGTTTCTCTTGCATAGCCTCTTATATATACTTAAAGTAAATTATGAACTATAATTTTTTAAATCATTCCTCAGAAAATTCTAAGTATGTGACCCAGGCTTTATTTTTTAATATGGATAAGCATTTCATACTCTTTGTTTCCAAGCTTCTGGACCTCAGCCCAAATGCCAAACAAGACGAAAGGCTAGTTTAACATCTCAGGAGTTACAGTGAAGAGACTGACCATCAGCCATCGCATCAAGGCCCCAGAGGACCTTGATAAGAGGCGATGGAAATTTGAAGCTAATTTTCCTGTACAAGGTTTCTTCTATTACATCATGTTAGAATCTTAAGGGATGACTCAACAAACAAACAAGTAAGCAAGCTAAACAAATCAAGCAAAGTAAGAATACCCATCAAGGTTTGTACCCACCTCAGTTCTCCCGGAGCTTAACAACCAGGCAGTTCTGTGTTACACAGACTGTGTTCTCAATTTCTCTGCTTTGATGAGATCATTAAAAAACAAATCTTTGAGGTATTCTTACAAAGGATGTGACATATCACACTGAACAGGTAGTTTGATCCCTAAAATCACTTGGCTCAACTGAGTAATAGCTACTGCCATTTATTTGTTGGGAGTGATGTCTTTCATTAAAAAAAGAAAAAAATACCTGTATCCTTTTAACAGCATCAACTTCTTATCCTCATTTTTGTAAGGGCATATTCTAGTTACTAAATCACATTTTAGATATTCCTCCTCTATTATGCTGCCCCAAATGGTGTTACAATGTTTTGAAAGGATCATAATGTATATCTAAACAATTAGTTACAACTAAAGTTTGTAGAGTGAATTAGCAGTTTAATTGCATGTATTTAAGATCATCAAGAGAGCCAATTTTAAGAGATATCACTGGTAAATCTACAAAATTTACTAATAAGGTGGCTCTTGTGAATTATTATTTTACAACTATTGAGGGGAAAAAGCTATGGCTGTACCATGGCTAACTACTTAAGTTACCTATTACAAGTTCAATGACAGAGGCTTGTATGAAGGACTCCACCTATAAAGAAATGATCTGAGGTTTACTTGATTTCATTCTAGGAAATTTAGAATTGGAGACCAAGACACTGAGCTCTGAGTAGCTGAGCTGAAAAGTAACCCAAATTTGTGACTTGAGCCATCCATACGGGACAGGTGTAACATGGATAAATAGAGGAAGGTGGTTTGTAAATAAAGGAGAGAAGCCAAAGAGCAGAGAAAGCTGAGAGAGATCTCAGCAGTAGTGGCTTTTATACTTCAGTCTCAAGTCCCATAGCACCTGACTGTTCTTTGTTTTATGACTTTGGATTTCGAAAAGATACCTCTTTAACCTGATAATAAACCATCTTTCATTGAGCTAGGTCCTATGAATTATGAGGACTTGCAACCAGCAAATCAGAACCAGAATAATCCATGTTATTGACAGCTTATTCCTAACTGCACATAGAATAGAAACTATTACAGTATGAAAGCACTTCTTGAAAGAATCTTAGAGAAGAATCAAGATGATGGGGTAAATAGGTCCTGAGCTCATCTCTTCCCACAGAACACCAAAATTACAACTGCATATAGAACAGCTCTGGAAATGACCTGAAGATTAGCAGAATAGCCTTTCTACAACTAAGGATATAAACAAAAAAATCACACTGTGTTAGGTAGGAGTAACAGAGATACAGTCAGGACCCACATGCCTGGTGCAGGGACCTATAATCAAGAGGGCATATCACAAACATGAAAGTCTTTCCTAAGGACTGAAGGATTCAAATCCCATATGGGACTCCTCAGCCCTGGAGATCATCACTGGGAAGACAAACCCCTATCACCTCTGGCTTTGGATACCATGAGGACATACATCCAGGAGAGCCAGCAGGCAGTGGAAAACCAGGATTCTGATCTTAAAGGTCTTGCATATAAACTCAGTCACACTGAGTCCCAGTGCAGAGGCAGCAATTTTAAAAGTGTCTGGATCATACAAGAAGGAGATTCACTGACTAATCTGAGGATGAGTTCTGAAGGGGCAAGGCGCTGTTGGAACTGTCTCTAGAGACTCAAGCACTGGCAGAAACCATTATCTTTATTCTCCCCCTACTGAGCAGGGCTGGCATTGGTGGTTGCCATTTGTGATATTCACCATCTACCTTTTTAACATTGCTCCTCCCACCCAGGTGTTCTCCAGCAGACCAACCCTGCCCAACTTGCCTATCCTTACTAGTGCTCCTCTGAAGTAGATCCCATCCTGCCACACCAGGTAGGTGGCCTTTTCCTGAACTGGTTTCCCCCCAACTCCAAGTGTTTCCTGACCCTAGGGACCAACCTCACACACCAGCATACCTACAACTGTTACATCTGAAGCCAGCCACACATATAGCAATGAATAGATCATCCAGGCATAAAATAAATAAGGAAACACTGGCTTTAAGTGACATATCAGACTAGAGTAACTTAACACATATATAAAAATATTTTATCACCAAGCAGAAGAATATAAATTTTTTTCAAGTTCACATGCGACATTCTTCAGGATAGATCACATGTTAGGCTATAAAACAAGCCTTAATAAATGTAAAAAGACTGAAATCATACCAAGCATCTTTTTCAACCACAATATAAAACTAGAAATAAACTACAGGAAAAAGTGTAAAAAACACACACATAAACTCATGAAAACTAAACAACAGTCTATTAAAACACAAATGAGTCAACAACAAAAATTAAAGAGGAAATAAAAAAATACCTTGAGACAAATGAAAATGGAAATATTACATTCCAAAATATATGGGATGTAGCAAAAGCAGTTCTAAGAAGGAAGTTGATAGCAGCATGGGCCTGTGTCAAGAAACAAGAAAAATCTCAAATGAACAATCTAACTTACACCTAAAGGAACCAGAAAAAGTAGAACAAAGACTAAATGTTAGTAGTAGGAAGCAAATAATAAAGATCAGAGTGGAAATAAATAAAATTGATACTAAGAAAATAATAGAAAAGATCAGTGAAACAAAGAGCTTTGAGAAGATAAACAAAATTCACAAAGTTTTAGCCAAATTCATTAAGAAAAAAAGAGAAAAGTTCCTAGTAAATAAAATCATATATATATAAGGGGAGAAATTACAGCTAATACCAAAGAAACAAACAAACAAAATATCTTATGGTACTACTACAAATAATCATACACCAAAAATTAGATAATCTAGAAGAAACAGAACTCCTAGAAACATATCAACTTCTAAGACTTAATCAGGAAGAAACAGAATATCTGAATAAATAAATTACTAGTAATGACATTTAATCAGTAATCAAAAAACTCCCAACTGACAGAAATACATGACCTGGCAGCTTCATAGGTGAATTCTACCAAACATTTAAAGAAGACTTCATACCTATCCTTCTCAAACTACTCCAAAAAATTAAATATGGAAGAAAGCTTTCACTCTTACTCTGTGAGGCCAGCATTACACTGATACCAAAACCAGATAAAGAGAGTATAAACAAAATTACGGGTCAATATCCCTGATGAATATAGATGCAAACTCCTCAACAAAATGTAATCATACCAAATTCAACAATACCTTAAAAGGATCATACAACAGGATCAAGCGGGGTTTATTCCAGGAATACAAGGATGTTTCAGCATTCACAAATTAGTTACTGTGATATGCCACATTAACAAAACAAAGGAAAAGATCTTATGATCATCCCAATAGATGCTGAAAAAGCATTTGAAAATAATCTCAACAGAGTGAGTACAGAGGGAACATACCTCAACATAATAAAAGCCACATATGACAAACCCATAGCTAAAACCATATTCAACAGTGAAAAGATGGAAGCTTTTCCTCAAAGATCAGGAGTAAGATAAGGATGCCCACTCTTGCCACTTTTTTTGTCTTTTCTTTATTTTCCACCCCACGGCATATGGAGTTCCTAGGCTAGGGATCAGATCCAAGCTGCAGTTGTGACCTACTCTACAGCTGCAGCAATGCCAAATCCTTTAACCCTCTTTGTCAGGCTGGTGATCAAACCTGTGTCCTGGTGCTGCAGAGACACCACCGATCTCATTGGGCCACAGTAGGGACTCCCCAACTCTTGCCACTTTCATCGAACATAGTATTAGAAGTCCTAGCCACAGCAATCAGCCAATGAAAATAAAGAAAAGGCATCCAAATTGGGAAGGAAGAATTAAAATTGTCACTACTTGCAGATGGCATGATATTGCATATAGGAAACCCTAAAGAGTCCACCAAAAAACTATTAGAACTAATAAATGAATTAATACACAAAATATATTTCTATACACTAATAATTGCCAGAAAGAGAAAGAAATAAAATCCAATTTATAGTTGCATCAAAAATTTTTTTCTTATTATGGTCTTTTTTGTCATTTTTTTTAGGGCCTCACCTGCAGCATATGGAGGTTCCCAGGTCAGGGGTTGAACTGGAGATATAGCTGCTGACCGACACCATAACCATAGCAACTCAGGATCTGAGCCATGTCTGCAACCTATGTCACAACTCACAGCAATGCTGGATCTCTAACTCACTGAGCAAAAAATCAGGGATCAACAGCAACAGCAACGCTGGATCCCTAACCCACTGAGAAAATTCAGGGATAAAACCCATATCTTCACGGATACCAGTTGGGTTCAGTTAACCACTGAACCAAGATGGGAACTCCAATCAATCAATCAATCAATCATCAATGCTAGGGAAAAATTTAACTAAGGAGGTGAAAGACCTGTACTCTGAAAACTATAAGACACTGATGAAAAAAATTAAAGTTGACACAAATAATTGAAAAGATACACCACAGTTATGCACTGAAAGAATTAATATTGTTGAAATGTCCATCTCTCCAAAGTAATGTATAGGTTCAATGCAATCCCTATCAAAATACCAAGAGCACTTTTCACAGAACTTGAACCAATTATCTGAAAATTTGCATGGAACCACAGAAGACCCTGAGCAGCCAAAAAAATAATAATCTTAAGAAAAAAAAACTGGAAATATCATACTCCTTGACTTCAATCTACATTACAAGCTATAGTAATAAAAAATATGGCACTGGCACAAAACAGACACACAGATTATTGGAAAAGAACAGAGAGCCCAGAAATAAACTCATGGACATATGGTCATATAATCTATAGCAAAGGAGGCAGAATACATCATGGGCAAAAGACAGTCTCTCTAATAAATGGTTTTGGGAAAACTAGATAGCTACATGCAAAAGAATGAATCTGGACCACTCTTATACCATACACAAAAATAAACTCAAAATGGATTAAAGACTTGAAATAAGACCTAAAACCATAAAACTCCCAGAAGAAAGCAAAGGAAGTCAGCTCTTTGTTGTTGTCTTAGTGATATTTATTTGCAATCTGTCTCCACAGGCAAGAGCAACAACAGCAAAAATAAACAAATGAGACTATATCAGAGTAAAAAAGTTTTTTCACAGGAAAGGAAAACATGAATGATATGAAAAGGCAACCTACTGAATAGGAAAAGATATTTGCAAATCACATATCTGATAAAGGGTTAAATCCAGAATATTATAAAGAACTCATGCAACTTAATAAAAAAAATTCAATTTAAAAATGGGCAGAATCCTAGAGTTCCCATTGCGGCACAGCAGAAAAGAATCCAACTCATATCCATGAGGATGCGGGTTTGATCCCCGGCCTTGCTCAGTGGGTTAAGGATCCAATGTTCCTGTGAGCTGTGGTGTAAGTCGCAGACACGGCTCAGATCCCACATTGCTGTGGCTGTGGCATAGGCCAGTAGCTGTAGCTCAGATTTGACCCTGAACTTTCATATGCCTGGGAACTTTCATATGCCACAGGTATGGCCCTAAAAAAGGTTAAAAAAAAGGGGGGGGGCAGAATCCTGAACATTTTTCTGAAGAATACATACAGAGGGCCAACAGGCACATGAAAAAATGCTCAACATCACCAATAATAAGGGCAATACAAATCAAAACTACAATGAGGTATTATCTTGTACCCATCATAAAAGAGCTAATATCTCAAAGACAATAAGTGGAAAGTGCTGGGGAGGATGTGGAGAAAGAGGAAACCTTGTGTAATGTTGGCAATGTAAACTGGTGCAGCCACTATGAAAACATGAACCCTCCTCAAAAAAAAAAAGAAAGAAAGAAAGAAAGAAAGGCTGTATGATCCAGCAATTACACTTCTTTTTTTTTTTTTTTGTCTTTTTGCCATTTCTTGGGCCACTCCCGTGGCATATGGAGGTTCCCAGGCTAGGGGTCTAATCAGAGCTGCAGCCACCGGCCTACACCAGAGCCACAGCAATGCAGGATCCAAGCCATGTCTGTGACCTACACCACAGCTCACGGCAACGCCGGATCGTCAACCCACTGAGCAAGGGGAGGGACCAAACCCACAACCTCATGGTTCCTAGTCAGATTCGTTAACTACTGCTCCACAACAGGAACTCTTTTTTTCCAGCAATTACACTTCTGATTAATTACCAAAGAAAACAAAAATACTAATTTGAAAAGATACGTATACACCCCTATGTTCATTTCAACATTATTTACAATAGCCAAGTTATGAAGGCAACCAAAGTTTCCATCCATAGATGAATGAAAAAAGAAGATATGATACATACAATGGGATATTACTCAGCCATTAAAAAAAGAATGAAATCTTGCCATTTATGACCACACAGATAGATCCAGAGGTTATACCAAGGGAACTAAGTCAGACAGAGAAAGACAAATACTATATGATCTCACTTGTATGTGGAATCTAAAAACAAACAAACAAACAGAAACAGATTCATAAATTCAGAGGATTTGTTAAAGAGTTGCCAGAGAAGAGGGTGTTGAGGGTGGGTGAAACAGATGATGGGGATTAAGAGTCACAAACTTCCAGTTATAAGATAAATAAGTCAAGGGGATGTAATATACAGACTAGGGGATATTGTTAATCGTGTAATAACTTTAAATGGTGATAGATGGTAACAAGACTTATGGTGATCATCTCATGATGTATGTTAATATCTAAACACTATGTTGTACATCTGAAATTAATATAATATTTACTTCAATTATACTTCAACATACAAATAACAAAATGGAGTAAAAGTCATGGGGATGTAATATACAGACTAGGGGAAAGAGTTAATAATGTAACAAATTCATTATTTTTTCTTTTAAAAAAATGTTTTAATGATTTTTATTTTTTCCATTATGGTAGTTTTACACTGTTCTGTCAATTTGTACTGTGCAAAGTGACCCAGTCACACACACATATACATTCTTTTTCTCATATTATTCCCCATCATGTTCCATCATAAGTGACTAGATATAATCCCCTGTGCTATACAGCAGGATCTCATTGCTTATCCACTCCAAATGAAATAGTTTGCATCTATTAACCCCAGACTCCCAGTCCACCCCACTACCTCCCTCTCCCCCTCAGCAACCACCAGCCTGTTCTTCAAGTCCATGAGTTTCTTTTCTGTGGAAAGTTTCATTTGTACCATATATTAGATTCCATATATAAGTGATATCATATGGTATTTGTCTTTCTCTTTCTGACTATACTTCACTTAGTATGAGAGTCTCTAGTTCCATTCATGTTGTTGCAAATGGAATTATTTTATTCTTTTTACGGCTGAGTAGTAGTCCATTGTGTATATATACCACATCTTTTTAATCCATTCATCTGTCAATGGACATTTAGGTTGTTTCCATGTCTTGGCTATTGTGAATAGTGCTGCAATGAATATAAGGGTGCACGTATCTCTTTCAAGAAAAGTTTTGTCTGGATATATGCTCAAGAGTGGGATTGCTGAGTCCAGATTAAGACGGTGGAATAGAAGGACTGGAGCTCAACTTCTCTACTAAAAACAACAAAATTTACAACTAAAGACTGAGCAATCTCCACCTGAATGGACCAGAAACCTTAAAAAAGATACCCTACTCCAGAAGAAAAAGAGGAAGCCACATAAAGAGATAGAAGGGATGATTTCATGATATAAACAACCCCATAACTTGCGAGTCGGAAGCTCCACAGACTGAAAACTAACTGGTTCACAGAGAGAGACTCACCTACAGGAGTGAGAGTTCTGAGCATACATCAAACCCTCATGTGTGGGGATCTGGCACTGGGAGAAAGAGCCCCTGGAGCATCTGGCATTAAAGGCCAGTGGGGCTTGTGTGCAGGAGCTCCACAGGACTGGGGGAAATGGAGATCCCATTCTTAAAAGGCACACATGGACTTTCACGTGCACTGGGTCCCAGGGCAGAGTGAGGTCTCCATAGGAATCTGGGTCAAACCTGACTGCAGTTCTTGGAGGACATCCTGGGAAAACAGGGGTGAATGTGGCTTGTTGTGAGGGAAGGACATTGAAGGCAAAGCTCTCGGGAATATTCAGCAGCTGCCTTTCTCTTTGGCCACCTGTCAGTCAGCTGCTGTGAAGCCCCAGGGCAAACAACAATCCAGGTGGGATCACAGCCCCACCCCTCAGTAAATAGGCTACCTAAAGACCTCTCAGGCACACAGCTGCCTCTAATCCCATCCAGAGACTAAGCCCCACCCACCAGAGGGATTAGAATCAGCTCCACCTACCAGTGGGCAGGCATCAGCCCCTCTCATCAGGAAGCCTACAGTAAGCCCCCATACCAACTTCAGCCACAAGGGGGCAGACACCAGAAGTAAGAGGGGCTACAACTCTATTATCTGTAAAAAGGTCACCACACCAAAAACCTATAAAAATGAAAAGACAGAGAAGACATGGTAAAATATAACTCAGATGAAGGAGAAAGGAAAAACCCCAGAAAATCATCTAAGTGATCAGGAGGTTCTCAGCCTCCAGGAAAAAGACTTTAGACTGTTGATGCTGAAGATGATGCAAGACATTGGAAATAAACTGGAGGCAAAGATGGATAACTTACAGGAAACACTGACCAAAGAGATACAAGATATAAAATGTAAACATGAAGAGATGCAAAACACGATAACTGAAATAAAAAATTCACTAGAAGCAGCTAACAGCAGAATACAGGAGGCAGAAGAACAAATAAGCAAGGTGGAGGACAGATTAGTGGAAATTTATGGATGCTGAACAGAAAGAGAAAAAAAATTGAAAACAAATGAAGAGAGTCTCAGAGAACTCTGGGATAACATTAAATGCACCAACATCCGTATTATAGGGGTGCCGGAAGGAAAAGAGAGAGAGAGAAGGGGACAGAAAAAAATATTCCAAGAGATAATAGCTGAAAACTTCCCTAACATGGGAAAGGAACCACTCACTCAAATCCAGCAAGCACAACGAGTACCATATAAAATAAACCCAAGGAGTAGTGCACCAAGACACATATTAATCAAACTGACCAAAATTAAAGACAGAGATAAAATCTTGAAAGCAGCTAGGGAAAAGAAACAGATAACATACAAGGGAACCCCAATAAGCTTATTGGCAGATTTTTCAACAGAAACTCTGCAGGCCAGAAGGGAGTGGCATGATATACTCAACGTGATGAAAGGAAAAAACCTCCAACCAAGATTACTTTACCCAGCAAGGCTCTCATTCAGATTTGAAGGAGAAAGCAAAACCTTCACAGATAAGCAAAAGTTGAGAGAATCCAGCAATACTAAACCAGCCTTACAGCAAATACTAAAGGAATTTCTCTATGCAGAAAAGAAAACACAGCAACAGGAAACAAAAATTCTACAAATGACCAGGCTCACCAGTAAAGGTATATATACAGTAAAGATATGAAATCATCCATGCACAATTATACCACCAAAATCAGAAATCATGAGAAGAGGTGGGTACAAATGCAGGACACTGGAGATGAACTTGCAATTAAGAGAACAACAACTTAAAACAATCTCATATACATATAGACTCATATAAAAACTTCAGAATAACTGTAAACCAAAAATCTTGATACACAAACAAGGAATCTTTGGAGAAGAAATATATCTCATAGTAAATAAGTGCATAATCCACCATGAAGGGGGTCATTTGACATCATTCTTGGAATGCTGAAGTCTCCTTAGATCTTATTCTGATTTCCTCTCCATCAAAGAATTTATGATAATTGTAATTAAATAATGCAACTGTACAATTAAATAATACAGTTCTACAAATGTATTGTTAATAAACATTTCTGTCCCTGGTAAAATGTAAGGTCTATAATGTCTTGTTTATCACATCACCTAGAATGGTGTCATGCCTATATTGAAGAATCAATAAGATACAACAAATTGTGAGGACATATTTATACAGTTACACTGTTTTTTAACCAATTTATGCATTTTATATTTTACTTATTTTCAGAGGGTGTATTATTTTTGTTATTCTTACCAGTTAAGTTATTCTTTTTATTATGCTATATAAAATATTTAATGGTATATAAGGCTTTCTTCTTTATAAATTTTAGCTGCACAATATACACAATTTTAATATAATGCTAATATTTAAAGAAAAATTGAAATGTAATAGAAAATACTAAATAGTAAAGATGAAAGCCATACAAAATGGGATAAAGTATAGAATAAATTTCCTATTTGTCTCAGCATATTTTCCATTCCACTTTTCCAGAGGGAGTCACTTAATCTGTTTCTTAAGGTCCATGATATAATAATCTGTGTAAATGTAACTGTGTTTAAATATATGTATTTTATTCTGTAAAAAAATAAAAATTAAATTTAAAAAAAAGAGTGGGATTGCTGGGTCATGTGCTAGTTCTACATTAAGTTTTCTGATGTACCTCCATACGGTTTTCCATAGTGGCTGTGCCAATTTACATTCCCACCAACAGTGCAGGAAGGTTCCCTTTTCTCTACACCCTCTTCAGCATTTGTTATTTGTGGAGTTATTAATGATGGTCATTCTGACAGGTGTGAAGTAGTACCTCAGAGTAGTTTTGATTTGCATTTCTCCAATAATCAGTGATATTGAGCATTTTTTCATGGGCCTATAGGCCATCTGTATATTTTCTTTGGAGAAATGTCTATGATAAGTCTTGTTGCCATTATCACCATTTAAAGTTATTACATTAATATATTATATTATATATTATTTAATACATTACATTTATTACATTATGTAACAACTTTAAATGGTGATGGTAACAAGACTTATCATGGTGATCATCTAATAATGTATGTTAATATCTAAATACTATGTTGTACACCTGAAACTAATATAACTTTTTATTTCAATTATACTTCAATATAAAAATAATAATAAAAGACCCACAAAAGCACCTCTCACCCCAGATTTCATCTTGTGCTACTCCTCAACCTTTTCATTACACTCCAGCCAGTTTAATTTTATTTAGTTCTTCAAAATATTAACTTTTTCCCATGCCATTAAATCCAAGTGTAATAAAAGATGAAGTCATGTTGTCTAGTATACTTTTGTATTTCCAGAGTTTAGCACAGTGCTTTGTACATAACGTTGTTCAATAAATATTTTGTTCAATACCTAGTAAGCAACATCCAAGAGCTCAAATCCATACATTCACATTCTCATTATTCTATGTTGCTTGGTCAACCAATATGTAGTTAACTTAAAATGTTAATTTCTAAATTATGAAATCTATAGTTATCATGGACATCCATAAACCCACATATGTTTTGTAAGCTGAAGAGGAGGCAAAATAACTACAGTTGTCCTGCTTTTACCACATGATATGTCACAGGGTTATGCAGAAAACCTTTCAGGCATCTCATGCAAAGAAGAGAAAAGGACAGCAATAATTATATTTAGTGAAATGTGGGTGATACACATCTCCTTTTCTAGGGTCTTTGAATGTGCTAAACTATAAACTACACAAATTAGCCAATTTATAGGTAGAAAATACAAAACATGTTAATAGAATAGTTTTCCTTTGCATCAAAGGCCTACAGAAACACCTTGGAAATGTTCCCCTGAACATTAATAATAATCTAATAACTTAAAATTACACCGTATGCTTCCAAAACTAAAATCTGCTTTTTTCCCTTTCAAGTCAAGAAAACATCCTTGTCCAAGGAGAAGCTGGCCATTGGCCAATGGAAAAAAAGACTCCAGGAGTGCTGAGGATTAACTTGTCTCCTGATGTCTCAAGAACATAAATTGCTCAAGTACCACAAACCCTTATTTGAATGCCTGTACAGGCACAAACTGGATTAAAATGTCCATTCTCTCAGCAGGACATGAACCCCCTTCATGGCTTGTTACATCCCATCGTGCAATAAATCCCACTAGGCCAGTTTTTACCCCAGGACCCATTATGATTTTTGCCTGACTTCTCCACCCAACTACAGGCTCCCAAAGACCAGAGTCTGAGACTTGGTTGCTTTGGAATCCCCAGCAGCAAATCTCATGTTTGGTACATAGTCACTTTTAACAAGACCCATTGGATGCAAAACTGTATCCTGGTTAAGAGGTCAGGTTCAAATCATGGCTTCACAACTTGTTGCCTATATATGACTTTGGAAAAGCTGCTTCACTGCACTGTGCCTCAGTTTTCTTATTTGTATGAGAGCATATAATAGTAACTACTTCACAAACTCATAATAAAAATTAAGTCATGTGATTCAAGGTGAGAACTCAATGGCTGTCAGTTATTTTTATTATTATTAAATTGTGTTTGAATGAATGTTCTTAGAGACTTCCTAGGCCCATGGTTTCTTGCCTCCAGGGCTGCTGGAACCCAAGAGGAGAAATTTTCAGCACCACAAATGGGAAATATGGAGGCCCTTGGTAGGCTTAGGGGATGCATGGAAAAATGAAAAGGGAAAAATGCTGTCCATTAATCCTGGGTAAGCACTTGCCTTTGTTCTCCATCCTATAGGACACAAGAATTGTTCTGAGCACTGGTGTCACCAAGGGAGATGGGAACAGATAAATGGAAGGAGAAGAATATGGATGGACCTGGAATTTACCTTTTCCCACCAATGAGCCAATCTGTAACACTTGAGCACCACCTATGTGTTGGTCCTCTGACAGATGAATGAGACATCAGAGCTCCCTCCATTCTCATGGAGCTTATAATCTAGCAGGGAAGATGAATGTTAAATATGGAACAAGTGGGTACAATGAAATGAGAGCAAGTGCTCAGTGCTGTGGCAGAATTTAGCAGTGGGACCTGGCCTAGTTCAGGGCATCAGGAAGGTTTCTAGAAGAAAGTGATGTTTTAATCGATACCTAAAGAATAGAAAATTTAGTTAGATAAAGACAAATGAGGAGACTGTTTCAGGCACGGGGAGAAGCAAATGCCAAGCCCCAGAGTGGGGAAAGATGATGTGTTAGAAGAACTGAAAGAAGGCCAGAATGGTGGCTGGAGAGCGGAGACGGAGGAGAAGCTTGGCCGGCCATCAAGTCATGGCAATGATTGTTCTGTTCTTTCTGCACCCACACTTTTCCCCTTTTTTCATTCCCTCTCCTGCATTCTGGGTCTTCCATGGAAATCTTCAACTTTCTCAACACCAAGAATCCCCCTTTTTTCTCTTTTTTGTTTCTGTCACTTTTTGGTTTTGAATATTGAGTTTTGACACATCTCATCAAATACACATCATTTATCAAGACATGAGCTAACTACCCCATTTAAAGTCATCTTTAATTGTTAGTCACAACTGATCAGAAAGAGATAAGCAGTGTTATCACACAAAGCCGATTGGAATTATAGTGAACAACACACAAATGTGAAGTCTGCTTAAACAGTACTAGTCATCACTGACTTGTGTTGAATACTTGCTATAAATTAGACACTAAACACCTTCTATGCATTTCACTTTTATTTAATCCTCCTGCACTCTAGGAAATATCCCACTTTTGGAAAGAGGCACTTGAGATTTAGAAAGACTAAGTAGCTTGTCCAAGTTCCCAAATCCCTAGCAAATGTGGGATGCAAATTTGGGTAGAGTGACTTCTGATTCTGCACTTTTAGTCACTCCATATGTAGTTTCTGGCCTTGCAGATGTTTTACAAGTAAGTCCATTTGATTTTTTTTTGTCTTTTTGCCATTTCTTGGGCCACTCCCATGGCATATGGAGGTTCCCAGGCTAGGGGTCGAATTGGAGCTGTAGCCGCCAGCCTACACACCAGAGCCACAGCAATGCGGGATCCGAGCTGCATCTGCAACCTACACCATAGCTGACGGCCACGCTGGATCCTTAACCCACTGAGAAAGGCCAGGGGATTGAACCTACAACCTCATGCTTCCTAGTCGGATTTGTTAAACACTGAGCCATGATGCAACTCCATTTTATTTGTAAATAATATTAAAAAATAGCTCTGTCGATGTTTTTGAAGATGGGTCAAGACTTCATGAGGGTTTTCATACCATTAGGTGACTGTTGTTGCTTCTAATCCTGGACTACTCAATATAATCATGAGAGTCACAAAACAAGAACTAGATTGTGAAATTCTCCGCAATCCCAAGGCATGTGTAGAAATGGTCCTTTTGAGTCCTTTGGCAAGAATTTTAACTTGAACTCTGGAGTGGTATTTATTCGTGTTACTCAGTTAATCTGAAAAGCTTTACCAGTATGTTGGGGATTCCCTGAGATTTTGTCAAGAACGAGCCCCTACTTTTTCGTTTGCACACATAATACTTAAAAATCGACCTTACATAGGGCAGTCATCTGATTACCATGAGATTCATGAGAAAGGAAATAAAACATAAATGCTCTATACAGAGCACTGGCTGCTTGCTAATGAATCAAGGCTAAAATTGCCACATATATCTACAAATATTGATGGATGGATTATGTAGTGTCAAAATTATAATATTTAAATTTGGTGGGAGAATTCTAGTCCTTTCATTTGACAAGCTTTCCATCCTCAAATGAAAAACAATACATCAAAAAGATTATTTGCACCATGCCCAGACAATTGCATTAATCTATTTGCTCCTATGGCAACAAGAGATGAAACAAGCTGAGCCTATGTGATTAAGTATAAAATAAACTTGCTAAAAGCAATTACTTTGAATTAAAACTGAATATTAGATTTACTCCCAAAACAGTGATTAATAATAATAATGGTGCGATAATGGCTTACGTGTTCCACAGCATTACGTTAGGTCTGTACCAAACTGGGAGGGATGTCACTACTTCTTTGATCTCAGATTCCTGTCCATAGCTGGATCTGAAAGTTGCTGCCTAATGCATGTGTTGTCCACACAAACTCCAAATAATTAATTTGAATGGGAGTCGACTAAACTGAGTGAATCAACTACTCGTTTAGATAGATAGAATCAGCAAGGAGGTAAATTAGCCCAAAGGGAAAACAAAAAACAAACAAACAAAAAACAGGCTTTCTCTGAAAAAACGTACCAGAGCTGAACATTGAGCCAATCAAGTGATGTGGCAATACTGTCCAAGGGAAGAAAATACTAAAAGGGGATGAAAGAATTTCAAAAGGTAAACTCTACCAATCACCAAGTGCTTCCAGGATTATGAAGATAAATCATGCCTTGTCCTTAACTTCAAGTGACTTTTAGTTTGTTTTCTTTTTTAAATTTTTTTATTATAGTGATTTACAATGTTCTGTCAATTTCTGCTGTACAGCAAAGTGACCCAGTTTTACATATATATTTTTTTTCCTTTTTTTCACATTATCCTCCATCAAGTGATCAGATATCATACCTTCTCACAAGGTGAGACACTCTGGGAGAAGATGGTCATGTGCAGCCGCTGCAGGGCCTGAAATACTTCCATCTGTGGAGAGGTACTGGATGAAGGCTGTCCGGGGCTTCATGAGCTAGGAAGCCATGAAAAGACATGGAGGAAGGTTGAGTGCGTATTACTAAGTGACAGCAGCCAATCTGAAAAAGCTACATATTGTATCCTTCCAACTATATGGCACTCTGGAAAAGGCAAACTATATACACAGTAAAAAGAACAGTGGTTGCCAGGGGCTTGCAGGGTGAGAGGAATGAATGTGTAGAATATGCGGTTTTTAGGGCTATGAAATTATTTCATAATAATGAGAATCTACAAGACCAAGGGTGAACCCAAAGTAGACTCTGGGTGATTATGATATGTCAAGGTATGTTTATCAGTTGTAATAAATGTGCCACTCGGGTCTGGGATGTTGATGGTGGGGGAAGCTTTGAGTGTTTTGGGGCAGAGGGTGTATGTAAACACTCTGTACCTTACATTCAATTTTTCTGTGAACCTAAACCTCTGAGAACTAACGATATAATTTAAAAAATCATTTTGGAACTGGTTTTCAGAGCAAGGATTTGCTATAAAACAATGAGACAAAATGAAAATTACTGTGAAAATGAGTCATAAGGAAGAAAAATATGGACTCATTTTAGAATTGTATAAGAGAACCTTTGACCCCAAATCCTAACTTGATTGAGCTTGGCTCACTTAAAAGTAGCTTTGCACATTCAGTGCAGTGTAACTGTGGGGAATGCTGGGCTCAAGGTAGCAGGAAATAGAACATGTGGAAAAGATAAAGAAGGAGGCAGAGGAGAATGGCAATGACCATGAAAATTTTATCCACGAGCTGAAGAAATGACTAAACTTAGATTCCCCATTGTTCTTTAGTCATTCATTCAGCAAAAGTTTTATGGGCCAGATGCAGGGATACAGAAACAAAAAGTCAATTCTTGTCCCCAAGGAATTCACATACCCTTTGACAATCATGATTATTATTTTCTTTCAGGACATTAGGAGGTTCTCCACCTGTCTTCTCCTGGTGATTCACCCCTACCTCTCTTCCCTAACCTCCACCCCTTCCCTAGCATGATGGTCTCCTGCTTTTAGGAAACATTGATCAAATTTCTTTTTACCTCTGGGCCTGGTCTGGCATCTCTCCCCTGATACTCCTTGTCTCTCTAATGGCATTTCAAAGTTCATCTATCAAATCCCCAGCTCACATTTCTCTTACTCTTAAAAGTCTTTCAGACTTGTGGCTGCCAAAAGGCAGGGGGAGGGAGTGGGATGTACTGGGAGTCTGAGGTTTATAGATGCAAACTACTGCATTTGGAGTGGATAAGCAATGCGATCCTGCTGTATAGCACAGGGAACTATTATCTGGTCACTTGCAATGGAATATGATGGAGGATGATGCGAGAAAAAGAATATATACATATGTATGACTAAGTCACTTAGCTGTACAGTAGAAATTGACAGAACACTGTAAATCAACCATAATGGAAAAATAAAAATCATTAAAAAATCTTTCTTGAATATTCCAGACAACACTTGCATGGCATTTCCCTCCGTGTACTCTTGACTGAGATCAGTGTCCTGGATTCTCAGTTAATCATTTCACATATGTATTCTTTATCTCCGAACTTGGGCTGTGAGTGTTGGAATGGACCATACCTGACGTGTATTTCCCAAAGACCGTCAGAATGCAGGGCATGTAAGGGGCCTTCACATGTTTGTTAATTGATTTGAATAAAATTTTATTTATGCTAATCAAGTTTACCACTTGAAAGTAGCATGTTGCTTTTCCAACTGAAACCTATGTACTATCTTAGAAACTCGTAAGTGATTTTAGCAATAACCTTGGAAATTCTTTTCTCCCTGATCAGATTCCAAACCATGACAGAGGAGGCAATCTTATGGTGTTAAAATTAAACACAAGAGCCATGTGTGTTGGTGGCTGTCAGGTGAGATATTTTAAACCTAATTAGTGCCTAAGAAGTGATTTAAATACATTTTTCACATTGATGATTGTCAAGAAGAATCTGTTGATAATTCCATTTGGTTTAGAAAAATCTAAACTAACAAGAAATTGCCTTATCATCTTGGCTAATCAAGAAAAATTTCAACATTTTAATAAAATGATTAATGTATTTCATGCCCTGGGAAGAGAAAGACATAAGAGTTTACACTTCTACTAGTGAAGCAGCAGATATATTTGACTAGAACCATTAGAGATGGAGAAAACAAAACTGCCCAAAAGAAGATATAACATTACCTCTTTAATCCCTGGGATATCCGTATTTCCTTTTGGTTTACAAACTTCCTCCATTATTTATGTATTTTCACACTTTTACTTCTCAATAGTTCACGATTAGATGCTCAGAGAGGCCCCTCCTTATACCCTACAACAACAACTATTCATTGAAACATCATGCAAACATGGAAACATTTCTTCTCAAGCAAGTACAGTGTGGAAAAAAATGCACTAGAAAAAAAAATCTCAAGACTTAGTCTCCAACTTAGGAAATGGTGTATAAGACAGAATATTGACTATATATATATATGACTTGGCCAGGGAAGAGACTTCTTCTCTGCAGAGGGAACTAGCAGGGATTAGTGGGAGGCCCCAGTGACTCTAGACAAACCAAGCAAATAAGAACAGCACTACAAAATATCTCTAAACTAAACTGTCATTGAAACTATAGCTCACAATTAGAAGGCTAGTACTTACATGTGCAATCTAAATAGGATGACAGGAGTTCCCGTCATGGTGCAGTGGTTAACGAATCCGACTAGGAACCATGAGGTTGCGGGTTCGGCCCTGCCCTTGCTCAGTGGGTTAACGATCCGGCGTTGCCGTGAGCTGTGGTGTAGGTTGCAGACGCGGCTCGGATCCCGCATTGCTGTGGCTCTGGTGTAGGCTGGTGGCTACAGCTCTGATTGGACCCCAAGCCTGGGAACCTCCATATGCCGTGGGAGGGGCCCAAGAAATAGCAAAAAGACAAAAAAATAAATAAATAAAATAAAATAAAAAAATAAACAGGAGTTCCTGTCGTGGTGCAGTGGTTAACGAATCCAACTAGGAACCATGAGGTTGCGGGTTCGGTCCCTGCCCTTGCTCAGTGGGTTAAGGATCCGGCGTTGCCGTGAGCTGTGGTGTAGGTTGCAGACGCGGCTCGGATCCCGCGTTGCTGTGGCTCTGGCGTAGGCCGGCGGCTACAGCTCCGATTCGACCCCTAGCCTGGGAACCTCCATATGCTGCGGGAGCGGCCCAAGAAATAGCAACAACGACAACAATAACAACAACAACAAAAAGACAAAAAAAAAAAAAGAAAAAAATAAACAGGATGACAACTTGATAAAATAGATTTAAATAGAAACCAGAATCTTCTAACATAACATCCAGAATGGAATAAAGATAATGATGATGTTAGATTTCTCACTGGGAATAATTCAAAGGACAGTGGAATATCATCTTTGAAGTACTAGGGGGAAAGAAAATCCATCAATCTAAAATTCTATATCCAGCAACAATCTTCCAAAAACAAAGTTAAAATAAAGGATTTTTTGGTGGATGCTAACTAACATTTGGAATGGATGGGCAATGGGCTCCTGCTGTACAGCACAGGGAACTGTGTGTGATTGGTTCACGATGCTGTACAACAGAAATTGAAGGAACATTGTAAATCAACTATACTTTAATAAAAAAATCTTAAACGATTGAAAAATTTAATACCAGCAGATGTAGAGTATAAGAATTATTAAAAGAATTTCTTTAGGCAGAAGGAAAATGATACCGTATGGAAATCTGGATAAAAACTAAGGACTGAAGAGCATTAGACACAGTAACTAGATAGGTAAATATAAGAGTTTTTCTTATTAAATTTTAAAAATAAAATCTATCTAAAAATATTAATACAGCATGGAATTTATAACATTTTAGAAATAAAATGTGTGGCAACAGTAACATAAAAGCAAGGAAAGCAGAAATGGAGACTACTTTAAAGGTCTTACAGGTAAAGTACAATATTACTTGAAAGTATGTGATAAATCGAAGATGTACAGTACATGCTAAAGCAGCCATGAACATAAGAGGCTAGACTTATAGGAATAAGCCAATAAAGGAGGTAGGAGATGGTAGATTTAAAACTAAGTAGATCAATAATCATGTTAGGTTATTACAGGTAGGAGATGATTCAAGGCTGAATTTCTGTTCTTGTCATGAGCAATTTAATGAATGGCAATATCTTTTAGTGAGTTGGTAAGACTTATAAGCCATGGCAAAGTAGCAGCATTGATGGGGAGACAACCAGAATTCTATTTGTAAATGTTAAATAGAGAAATTGAGTGGGCTTGCTGATGTGTCAAAAAACTAAACTCACAGAGGTCTGGATTGGAGAACAAGATTTTGAGAGTCAGTAGCAGATGGTATTTAAAGCTCTGGGAGAAGCTGAGATCATCTAGGGAGTGGGTGTAAGTGGAGAAGACAACCACAGCAATCCCCTGGGTATGACTGTTTGGAAGCCTGGAAACTAGTAATGGCTTAGTGTAGCCAATAAACTAGACTGAGGGATGACAGGGAAAATATGAGAAAACACAGGTAAGAATGGTATCTAGAAAAGAACATACTTCAAGTAGGTAGGAGGGATTAGGCACGTGAAATACTGCTGAGGGGTTAAGTAAGATGAAATCAAAGACTTGACTATTAATTGTGGAAATATTACAGAAAACAGTTGGCCTTGATCTTGAGACATTTTCAGTGTTGTGTTAGGGATAAAAAGCACTTGGGAGTGGTTGCGAAGATAAAGGGAAGAGAAGAATGAAAGATTAAGGAATAAGTGGTTGTTCATTTTCTCTGGAATTTAAACTTTACCATGACATTTTTAAAAGTGGCCAGTTAAACCAATTGCAAGTGAAAATGTACATGATAGAAAAGACAGTTTTGACAATGAATCTCCAAACTCAAACAGAAAATACTTCAAGTACCCAGTTCAATCTGTTCCTGAATATATTAGAGGTTAACAAGAATACAGTTAGCTTAATAAATAAAGCATCATACATTTTCCATCTGGGACATTTTTCTGAATCACAGGTACAAAGTCACATAAGCATATGTCATACACAGAAATAAATCGTTTCTTTCATTTGAAAATCTTTGCTTTCCCCAACCACACAGTGTAACTATAATTCATTGTTCCTGTAAGTTCATCTTACCAACATTATCTGTTTACACAATTATTCATTGGAACTCTGTAAAACAAAGTATATCATTGTTCAAAACAGAGCAGAAAGCCTGAAATGCCACAGAATACACCAATACAATATTGCTTTTATGACTCATGTCTAGTTCACACTTATAGAACACAACAAAGGGTCTAGAAGGCATAGACAAGGCAGAATAATGGAGTACAGGGAACAATAAAATCTTGTTAGGATCTCAAATAAATAGCTAAAACGGTGGTCAGGAACAGAGCACTACACATCAAAGGCAGCAGCTCCCCACTATAAATCAACTATACTTCAGTAACTTAAAATAAATAAATAAATAAATAAAAGCCAAAGCTCCGCCTGAAGAGATATCTGCTCTCTAATAAATTAGAATATCAATGGGGCAAAAGAAAGACAAGTATTACTGATGCAAGATTTGCATGCTCTGGACATAGAAACCATAACTACAAAAATCCCCAATGTATATCCTACATCCTAAAGTTGCCTTGAAATAAGGAATGGAAGATAGTTAATTGCTATGCAGGTTAACTTCCTAGTCAGATGCAAAGAGTCTGGACCTTGGGTATATCACGAATACTTACCAGATGTTGTTATATGACTATGGATTTTTGTCAGGAAGAAATTAGAGGTTTAGAGAGGGACAGAACGTTTATGGGACTGGATCAAGATCATATGGTTAGAGATTATTGCAGTCCCTCTCTAAACCTCTAATTTCTTACTGACAAAAATCCATAGTTATTAGAATTTCTACATACGGCTAACCTGGCATAGTGGTCCAAAAATTAAAAGACTTAAATTCCATCTGCAAACTGCCACTAGCTCTTTGGAAAGCTATTTAATCTCACTGAGCCTCAGTTTCCTGAATAATAAAATGGGTATAATACTACCAGGCCATATTTTATGCAAACAAATAAGAAAATAACCTAAAGTATTATTTCAGCTACTATTTCACCTGTCTTCACCATCCCTAAAAGTTTTCATTAGATTTTTACCCATAAAATACAGAGCCCAAAATGTTGAGAATGCCCATCTCATCCCATTCCATTCCGGCAGAATATACAAAAAAACAGTTTATTATTTCCTATTACTCTTTTGCAGGAAACTTTGGATACCTCTAAGAAAATCACAACAATATTTCTAATTTGTAGCCTAGAATTCCCTTCCTTCCTAAAATTCAATCTTAAGAAAATCATTTAAAGGAAGAAAAAAGGAATTATAACTTAAAAAGAAAAACCATAATACCAAAAACCTCCATGTGCAGCAAAGGGTTGAGGGTTAAGAAAATTATAGGTTCAAAATTCTAAAAGCAGAGTTCCCGTCGTGGCATTGCAGAAATGAATCTCACTAGGAGCCATGAGGTTGTGGGTTTGATCCCTGGCCTCGCTCTGTGGGTTAAGGATCTGGCATTGCCATGAGCTGTGGTGTAAGTCACAGATACAGCTCAGATCCTGTGTTGGTATGGCTGTGGCGTAGGCTGGCAATTGCATCTCCAATTAGACCCCTAGCCTGGGAACTTCCATATGCTGCAGGTGTGGCCGTAAAATAAATAAATAAATAAATAAATATAAACAGAAAAAGCTAAAATCCTGTGAAATTTATTAAATGAAAATTGGATTTTAAGATATTAAAGAAGTAACAAAATAACATTAAATAGGAAAAGTAGAATAGAAAATACCATGTACAGATAATGACTATTCATGTGCAAAAATTGGAAGACACAAAAAATAAAATGTATTGTAGTTTCGGGTACTTTTCCCTTTGTTTAAATACATTTCCTTAAAATGTTGTACTTTTATTTAAGATTATTCTAATTTTTTAAAAACATGAGCAACCAAAACAACACCCCTTTCATACCCTCCTCCCAAGAGAAAGAAACAAACCTCACTTCTAACTCTTTATTTCTAGTCTTTATGCCTCATAAATCTGCCTGGGGTGGATAAAGTCAAACAGCTCAGTTAATCCTGAAGACACTCAAGTTTAATCAGTTTGCATTACCTGTCTCTGATTTGGTTCTGAAGCCCAATTCTGGCTTGACCTTGTGTTAGCATACAATTCTTCCAGAACACCTCAGAACAATGTCCATCTTTCAGTCATTTGAGAAATATTTATTCAGCCTTTACTATGTGCCAGGCACTGCAGATTCAATAATGAGCAAAAGTTACTGATATTGTCTTTTTGTTTTAACATAAAAAAATTAAATGAGAAGATATTAAACAACAGTTTAATAGGCTACCATCTCCTAACACATTGTTCTCTTTGGTATATTTCCCTCCTATCTTTGTCTTCAGGCATACATATTTTATAAACTCATAATTATAGTTTGAGTGGAAAAGTATGATTTTGTGTTCTGATTTTTTTTCCCAGATCATAAAGATATTTCCAGTTTCCTATAAAGTCTTCAGAATGATCATTTTTTAATACTTGCCTATGGTCAACCATATTTCCCATTTTTTACTTGTCCATCTACAATTTCTGGATATTTAGATTATTTTCAGATTTGTTTTTTTACTTTATAATGTGGATAATGAATCTGCTTTTTTGCAAACTGGCCCTTGCTTACCTCTCCAGCTTCCTCTCTTGCCTGGTCTGACCTGAAATTCTATGTTCAGGGGAAGTCAGTATATGCTTGGAGGATCCCAATTCCCTGTGTCTTGTCTATTCTCTTGCCCTTTATAGATGGTTTTAATCCAGCCCACTAGCATCTGATTTCTCAGTCTCCCACCTTTTTTTGCCAGGCAAACTCTTCCTCATCTTCTAAGCCTCAAGTTCCTACAGGGAACTCGTTTGGACCCTCAGATTGGAGGTTAGTGTCAGGATTGTCTGTTGTTACCCACCCACCTACTCGACAATCACAGTACTTAGTATGCAATATTCCAAATGCCGAGATGACTCACCTACATCTCTTGACAGACTATAAGAAGTTCTATGAGAGATAACATCTTTCCTTCCCTTCACTTTTCCTCCTTTTCTGCTCTTTTATCAAGTACTTGCATTTATTTTTATTATTAAATACAGTATACAAAGTAGTATATATAACAGATGTAAATGATAAAACATAATAATAAAGTGAATAATCACATACCCACTAAATAGTTGTCTCGCATTTCTGCATTGATAAGGATCTACATAAATATTATATATTTTATATAGTTATAAATATTTTATGTACATATATATATACATATACATATTTTTTTTTCTGCATCTATGGAATGCAAAAGTTCCCAGGATAAGGATTGAACCTGTGCCACAGCAGCTACCAGAGTCCCTGCAGTGACAATGTCTGATCCTTAACCCACTGCACCACAGGAGAATTCCTATGGAAATATTTTAAATAGAAACAGTGAAAGCACATGTCCTTTTCTTCTTCCTAATTTTCATTTTTTTTTTGTCTTTTTGCTATTTCTTTGGGCCGCTCCCACGGCACATGGAGGTTCCCAGGCTAGGGGTCGAATCGGAGCTGTAGCCACTGGCCTACACCAGAGTCACAGCAACACGGGATCCGAGCCGCATCTGCAACCTACACCACACCACAGCTCACTGCAACGCAGGATCGTTAACCCACTGAGTAAGGGCAGGGATTGAACCCTCAACCTCATGGTTCCTAGTCGGATTCATTAACCACTGTGCCACGACAGGAACTCCTTGTTCCTCATTTTCAAAGGACAGCTTTTAAGGTTCCACCATTAAGTATGACGCTTCCAGCAGGCTTTGGGCAGTAATGGTTTAGATTAAGGAATTTTCCTTTTCACTTAGTTTTCCCTGAGAACTTTTATCACAAATGGATATTGAATTTATCAAATGTTTTTGCTACATGTACTCAGATGAGTATATGGCTTTTTTTCCCTTTAATCTGTTGATTTGATGATTTACATTTTAATAGACTACAGTATTAAAATAATCTTGCATTTCACAGGATTTGACCAATGTGTTTAACATTTGTTACTTTTTTAATATACCACTGGATTCTGGATGCTACTACTTTGTTTAAAATATTTCATGCATTTCATAAGTGAAATGAGACTATAATTTTCCTTTCCTCTCCTATCATCCATTTCTGGTTTGGGTATTGAGGTCATAGTCACCTCATAGGAAAAGAATGAATCCTCCCTTAATGCATTCTATTCTTTGAAAGAATTTATGCAAGATTGATATAACATTCCTTCAAATGTTTTGTAGAATTCATTTGCAAAAGCATTTGGGAATACTATTTTCTTTGAGAGAAGACTCAATTACCATTTCAAATGGTAAAGTATCTTTCTAGGTATTTTGTTCATTCCATTTAAGTTTTCAAATTTATCAGCATAAAATTGTTCACAGTACTTTCATCATCTTTTCAAATCACAGCCTTATCTATAGTTATGTATTCATTTTCATTCCTAACAGTGTTTGTGTCTTTTTTCTTTTTACCTTGATTAGTCTTAGGAGATATCTGTTGATTTCATTAGTCTTTTTGACTAATCATTAGAAAAATGACTTTGGTTTATTAATTCTATTTATTTTCTGTTTTATAATTTTTTTTTTACTTTTGTAGTTTTATTTTATTGCTCTGATATTGTAAACTGGATCCTTTGCATGTTAATCATTAGCCGTTTATTTTCTAACATAAGCACTTCCTCCAGGAAGTCTTCCTTGTCTTAAATTGGATTTTATATCATTCAGGTTCCTATTTTCGTGATTGTTGCTTTTACTCAAAAGCCTTTTTAGAGTTTTTTTTTTTTTTTAACATTTCCAAGTGATGCTACTTTCTGGTTTTTTTGGTACTATTAATTTATAAATGAATTTTATTTTATTGAAAATACAAGGTCTATATGATATCCAATTTTTGGAGTTTGCTGTTCATTTCATGACCCTCTCCTGTGTACTATAAACAGTACTGCCTTCTTTGATTGTTGGAGATATATTTCAAATGCCCATCAAATCAAATTTAGTAAATGCATAGTACAAATTTCTCAAATGTTTCCTAGGTTTTTTTTTTTTAACTTGATATGCCAATTATTGAGAGAGAGAGAAAGAGAGAGAGAGAGAAAGCTCATTATATATTTTGAAGCCATGTTGTTAGTTTGGATTACTACCTGGTAAATTGATATTTTCATTATTATATAGTGACTGTCTTTATTTGTAGGAATCATTTTTGCCTTGAAGTCTAATTTGTCTGTTAGAAAGAGAGACCAGTCACCTTTCAATAGTATTTGCCTATTATCTCTCTTTACATTCTCTGGTGTTCGACCTTTGGAAGTCCTTATGTTTAACGTGTGTCTCTTGTGAACAACATGAAACTGATTTTTTTTTTATCTTCTCTGATAATTTCTGTGTTCTTACTGAAGAGTTCAATTTATATTCCCTTATTATAATCAGTCTTGCAGTTAGATGTTTTCTGCCATCTTATTTTGTGTTATTTGCCCTGCCCTTTCGCTGTTCTTTCTTCTTGTTCTCTGCTGTGCTTGTGAAGTTGTAAGTTTGTTTACTCGATGAGAAATTTCGGTTTGTCCTGTGAATTTTTACAAGGTTAATGTCTTCATTTTACTGTTGAATGCTGAACAATAAAAGGATCTTCGAATACATAAATCCAAGCATGTGTCACACAAACCCTACTGCCATGCTCACGTTGCTTATATCTTGCTTTACTTAGCTCTCAATATCGAATGTTAGAATGATTTAATCATTAATGTTTTCTTTGGTTTTCCAAATGTTTATTCTCTAATGGAGTCAACATTCCTTATATCTTAGATTTTCTATCTGGGATCATTTCCTTCTTTCGGAAGCACATATATTAGGTTCCTTTTGGCAAAGTTCTGTTGGTATTAAGCTCAGTTTTTTTTTTTCCATAAATTTTTTAATGTAATTCTTAACATTGAAAGTATAGGATTATGAATTTTTACTAATCTCCTCCTTAGTACTTTGAAGCTAGATGTCAACCTAATAGTCTTTTTCTTGAGCTACTTTTATATTTTTTAATAATGAAAATGTAAAACTCTCGAAGACAAGGTTCTTACATGTAGACATGGTTTTAATTATTCTGCTTGGGATCCACTGGGATTCCTGAATCTGAGTATTTGTCTTTAAATAATTCTGAAGAATGCTTAGCCATGATCTCTTCACATTTTGACTTTTTATTCTTTCTAGAATCTCTTTCTAAAATCCTTGCTGAATGTGTTTAACCTAATCCCTTTATTCTCTTTATTTTTAAATCTTTTTAGTTTTTCTCTTTGTCTCTGTTCTAGTCTATATAATTTTTTCATAGTTAATTTTCCTTTCAGCTTTGTATAATCTGATGTTCAACCATTCCACTTTAGTTGTCATATATTTATTTTTAGAAGTTCTAACCAGATCTTATTTCCCAGTTTTCCTGGTCATTTAAAAATAATTTCCAGTTTCTAGTCATGTTTTTTAATGTGCACTTTTATTTTTACATAGGTTAAAAACAATAATGTGCCAAATAAATAAATTTCATGGGTCTACTTCTAGTTCTTTTCTCTTCTGTTGCATTTCATTCATAGTGCTTTGTTTCCTTTTGTGCAGAACTTATTATTGTTGTTGTTGTTAATATTACTGTTAGTTCATATTTTTGGAACTTCTACCTATAGGAATTCTTTAAAAATCTCATGGATTCTTAGTTCCTCTTTGGAATATTTGCACTTATTTCCACCAGATGGCTGGCAACAGCACTATCTTTGCCCATTTTAATTCTCAGGTTATGGCTTTTCAGGCTCCAAATGCATGAAGTCATTCTCTATCTCCTTAAAAGGGCTCACCATGGATCATAGATACTCACAGGAATCTTTTTTTTTTCATCTTAAGTCAAAACCAGTGCTGAAACTGAAGCTGTTATATCTTTCCTTTCTGTCTTGGGAGCATATTTTTTAAACTAGGCTTTTCCATGCATTCTTTGTGGTTTCATACTGTATCTGTGGAGGAGGGTATCCAATCTGACACCATTTCCTTTAATGAACCAATTTTTTCTCACCTGTTTCTTGCTAAGGAGCATGTTAAAACCAAAAATAAGAGCTAATCACAGGAAAGGGTACCATACCCCCAGGCAGCCTACAGATTCACTGTTTTCTCTCTTCTAATGCGTGACAGTCTCATTCCTTCCTTCCTTCCCTTACCTTTCTGCCAAGATCACTCATTTATTTAAGTGGTTATTTTAAAATTTCATTTTTAGTTTCTTTGCAAGAGGAGAGTTTCTGGGTCTCTATAACTGTCATCTTTCCAGAATGGAAGTCCCTAGCATTAGCTTTCTTATTCACTATGGAACCCAAACACCTAATACAGTGCCTGATATGAAGCAGACGGTACATAGATAAAAATTTGTAGAATCAATGAGTTAATAACAATGTATGACATTGTGTACGCAAGTTTTTGTCTCTGGATCATTTATTTAGGATAAACTGGATTGTCGGTTCAAGGTCTGAACAGTTTAATGTCTCATTATATGAACTGCTATATTACTTTCCAGAAAAGATGCACATAGTAGGTTAGTACACATATTAGGTATGCTGTAAGTTTTTGCTAAATGGATAATAATTGTTTCTTTTCCTCTATGAGGCACATATACATCAGCATTCAGTTTTGTCTGTAGAACATGTGCTCCCTAATGACCTCTAAAGCACTGAACAGAATGCTCTGGAAACCAAAATTGTTTGCTTTGCTGCCAATCCTGAATATTACAGGATGCACATCATTCATTTGGTTTTTACTTTGTGATCCAAGAGTTCCAAAGAGAGGTTAATTAGTATGAAAAAAGCATATTTTCTCCTAATGAGACATGACTTCATTGCCTAGCTAAAGTCGCATCCTCTTCTCCATTTCTCTTCTCCCCAAGTCTACACTTACAGAATTTAGATAGAGAAAAACATAATCCTCCTAATGTTCCTTGTAACAACTTTGACCACAAAAGGTTAAGTACTTCCATGAGACTAGAATTTACACACAAAAAATCACTATTCTTATCTGCGTTAATGAGCTGATATTTTAAAGAAGAAATGCTCTCCAGTGTATTAATTAGCTTTGGTACTGGCTGATAGAGACAAGAATGTCTCCAGGGCTTGATGTGTCCTTTATTACACAACGCGAGTCAGATAATCAGTTTCAGGATAACCATACTCTGGGAATATCTTCCCTGGGGTTTCAGAAAGATTTAGCTGGAGCTCTGAGAATGAAAATGATTCTGGTGTGAGTGTGCGTGTGAGTGCCCATGCCCACACACACACACAGAGTGTAACACAAGAAGAGGTGCTCCGTGTATACTTGCCGAATGGAATGAAAATATATTAATATACAGAGAAAGGGTTCTTTTTTTCTGTTTGGCTTAGAGGAGTCTAATGGTTCTGAGACGATGACCTCTCCCTCAAAGTTTCAGATTTCATGGGAGAAGGAACTACGACAATAAAAATCATTCTCCTTTTCTCACTACCATGATGATCCACCAGACCAGACAGCTCAGAATGTCCTGTTTTTAGATGTCATCATGTTTAGTTTTCATCCAAGAGTCTGAACCCAAACTCAATATTCAGTTTGTGGCTCTTCCTCAGGTTTGGGTCATTAATCATGGACAGAACCTGAATCCCTTCATTTAGATGTTGATAAATTGCTTGTCAAAGGCTAGCCTATTAGGACAATTATCACCAACTGCTGAAACAATCCCCAAACCTCAGTGTCTTAACAAGAAAAACTGTTATAATCCCACTCAGATCAGGCAATGCTCCTTGATGGCCCTCCTTTGAAAAATAAACAGAAATTAAGCTCCTACCCCCTTGTGGTTCTGCCATCCTCTTAGGACTTTCTCAAAGTCCTTGGATAGATTTTCTGTATGCAGCCAATAAGCAAGAAAAAAAGAAAGTGAGGAGGTCTTGAAGGTGGTTTCATAGCCAGGCCTGGAAATGGCCTGCATTAATTACATATGCTCACTTTCTATTGGCCAGAAGGAGTCACATGGCCTCAATCAAATTATAATATAGGCTAAGATATGTACATAGGAGGAGGAAATGATATTGGTGACCATCTAGTTCCTCTCTGGCATGGTTGATTTTTATGTCCAGTGTACTCCACAAAATAGAGACGGGACTGATATGGAAAACTCCAAAGCATAAAGAAGGTAGAGATGGAGTTCCCGTCATGGCGCAGTGGTTAACGAATCCGACTAGGAACCATGAGGTTGTGGGTTCAATCCCTGCCCTTGCTCAGTGGGTTAACGATCAGGCATTGCCGTGAGCTGTGGTGTAGGTTGCAGACGCGGCTCGGATCCCGCGTTGCTGTGGCTCTGGTGTAGGCCAGTGGCTGCAGCTCCGATTCGACCCCTAGCCTGGGAACCTCCATATGCCGCAGAAGCAGCCCAAGGAAATAGCAAAAAGGCAAAAAAAAAAAAAGAAGGTAGAGAGTTTTTGTTTACTTATATTATTATGATTTGATATTATATTTCAATATTTAAGACAATGGAATTAATTAAAGTTATTAACATCCCACTAGACCAAGAATAACCAAATTTAATAATATGTAAGAGAAGAAAAGGTATATCATTCGAAACTACAAAATTACAAGAAATAAATCTAAAGAAAATTAGAAATTTTATGGGAAAATTTACTCAACTTTATTGAAAGAGAGAAAAAGAAAACATTAATAAAATGAGAAATATATTCTGTTATTAGAGATGAAAACTACATGCTAAAGATGTCCTTTAATTTCAAATTAATACTTGAAGTCAGTGCAATGCAAAATATTTCAGGCACATTTTAAATTTCATACGAATAGAGGAATAAATTAGTTAAAACAATTTCATAAAAGAATGACAAGGAGAAAGATTTTGCCCTACCAGATTTCAAGTCTTGCTATAATGTCATAATTATTAAAAGTGTGTGAGGCTGATGGAAAGTAGACAATAGATGAATGGAATAGGACAGAATTCAGGAACAAACACATATGAGATATAGGGTATAATAGAGGTGCTATCACAAATTAATGAGGACAATTAGGAGTGGAAAGACTACTCAATGGCTTTCTAGTAGGAAAAAAAAGAGTTCCACATTAGAGCAATCACAAAGAATAATTTACAGATATATTTAAAAATAACATGAAAAATAATTCTTTAAAACTTTTGTAAAGGACATGATAGACTTATAATTTCTGGTAGTTATAAACTTCTTGAAGCACACTAAGCATTTACCAGAGAATAAAACAGATAAAAGTGACAACAAAATGAAAATGCTCCATTTGAAAAAGTACACCTTTAACCAGGTTAAGTGCCAAGCAACAGAGTAGTAGAAAAATCTGCAAAATTTTATAAGAATACCTAGAACATGGAGAAGGATCAAGATGGTGGAGGAATAAGACGTGCTCACCATCTCCCACAAACACATCAGAAAAACACATCTACATGTAGAACGATTCACACAACATCTACTGAATACTGGCAGAACAACTTAAACCTCCAAAAAGGGCAAGAAACCCTCCATATAACTGGGTAGAGCAAAAGAAAAAAAGAAGAAGAGAGAGAGAAAAGGAATTAGGACAAGACTAGCACTCCTGAGAGGGAGATGTGAAACAGAAAAGGAACCCACATCCTGGGAAGCCACCTAACCGATGGGGATATCAGCAGAGATGGAGGGACCTCAAAGTCACCAAGAAAACTGCAGCAGCTGGACTGAGGAAGGCAAAGCAGACTGAGAGCTGCACAGATCATCTGCACCACCACCCTGGACACCAAAGCCTGAGTTGCTTGGTCGGGGTCTGGGCCCTGAGACTAAGGCTCTGGAGGTCAGTTCTGGGGAGAATACTAGGGTTGGCTGTGAGGAGATAGCCTCTTGGCCTAGGGAGCAGTGTGCCACTGGCTTGGGAGCAGAATCCCACAGCTGAGGAAACCTGGGAGGAGGTCTGGGCTTGCAGGAGAAGCAAAGTGCCATTGTTGGGGAGGGCAAGAGGAAGAGGGGCAGACCGCCATAGGAATCTCTTTTCCTGCACACATGTGGGTTCTCAGAGGGCAGAACACCTCTGGAGCAGGATACAGGTGATGAGAGGCCACTTGCTCAGGCTATGGGAGACTGGGCACTTCTTGTGCAGAATATGAGCACCTCCTGTATGTGAGCTAAGGAAAATGGGGGGCTAAGCACAACGTGCTACTTCTTGCATGATCTAGAGGTGGCAGAAACAAACCACAGCAGTCATCTCAGAAATCAGAGGGGGTTGTGGCCACTACCACTAGAGGTCTATGAACAGGCTCCACCTGTAGCCCCAGTCACCTCAGAGGCTTGCAAAAAAAGAGAGCATGGCAACTGAGCACCACCCATTGATGCTTTCACTCCCCTGGGAACACACCCATCCTGCTGCTGCCACTGCCAAACATTCTGGTCAGTGCCCACACATGCTTGATCACTGTCACTTCTCAGGGCCCTGCAACTAGGAGCAGCCTCTGCAGCAACTCCTGCATGGGCTAAGTGGGATGGGATGCTTCCTGCATGGTCTATAGGTGGCAGAGGCAAACCACTGCAGTTATCTGACTCCTAATGTGGGCATGACCCACCACCACTAGGGGTTCATGAACAGGCACCATTTATTTGCAGCCCCAGTAACTTCAGAGGGCACCACAGAGGAGGTCACTGAAACTGAACCACCTGTTGTTGCTCTTACTCACCTGGGAACTCACACACCCTGCCAATGCCACTGTGAAATGCTCCGGTCATGGCATAAATCTGCCTGAGGCTTATTACCACTTCCAAGGGCCCTGCAACTAGGAGTATCCTGCACCACCTTCCTTCAGGTCCTTGCTACAGTCAAGAGCCCAGGAATCAGGAACTGACTACTAGCCCTGCCCATTTCCTCCTTCTCCTTGGAAACACACTCAACACCCTATAAAGGGGATAAAAGCCTGCTCACACCAAAGAAAGAGACAGCAAATATCCAAATTCCCATGCCAAAAATAAATAGCAACCCATCACAAAATACAAAGGGGTGCTCTTGCATAGAAGTAGCCCTCCAAGACTACAATTTGGCTTCCCTAAACTCACAGAAAAAGAAAAATATAAGCACAGTGAAGAAGCTCAGGAACGATTCCCAGTTAAAAGAACAGGAGAAGTCACCTGAAGCAGCAAACAATGAAACAGACCTCTGCAGTCTAAGAGACACTGAGTTATAGTGAAAATACTGAAGGAATTGAGGGTGAATATGAAGGAATTAAGAGCAGATACAAGCAGTAATGCAGATTACTTTAGAAAGGAACTAGAAAATACAAGGAAGAACATAGAAAGATTAGAAAATTCATTTGCAGAGATGCAAACTGAGTTAAAGCCACCAAAGAGCAGAATGAATAATGCCGAGGAACAAATTAGTGACTTGGAAGACAGAATAATGGAAATCACCCAATCAGGACAGCAGACAGAAAACTAAATGAAAAAAACATAAAAGCAATATAAGAGATCTATGGGATAATATAAAGTGGGGAAATCTACACATAATAGGGATTCCAGAAAGAGAAGAAAAAGAAAAGGGGATTGAAAATACATTTGAAGAAATTATGACTGAAAACTTTCAAAATATAAAGGAAACAGATATCAAGATACAGGAAGCACAGAAGGTTCCAAACAAGTTGAACTAAATGGCCACACTAAGACATATTACAATAAAAAATGGCAAGAGTTAAAGAGAGGATTCTAAAGGCAGCAAGAGAAAAACAAAGCATTAATTATACGGGAACCCCCATAAAGCTACCAGTTGATTTCTCTACAGAAACACTACAGGCCAGAAGACAGTGACAATATCTATTCAAAGTTCTAAAAGGGAAAAAAAATTGCAGCCTAGAATACTCTACCCAGCAAGAGTACCATTTAAAATAGAAGGAGAAATACTCAGCAAGAATATCATTTAAAATAGAAGGAGAAATAAAGAATTTTTCCAACAAGCAAAAACTAAAGAAATACAGCAACACTAAATCCATTCTAAAAGAAAAACTGAAAGGGCTTCTCTAAATAAAAAAAGAAACAAGAAGAAATAATATGAGGAAATCAAAATTTGAAAGCAGTCAATTAAAAAAGCCATTATACAGATCTAAAAGAAAAAAAAAAAACCTATTGTAAAAGTGATGATAAACACAAGGGAACAGCAAAAGGAAAACATTAAGATGTTTAAAAAAAGGACTTCAAAATCATATAATCTGGGGAAGGAAAGTAAGAAAATCTAGACTTTTTTTTTTTTAGAATATGTTTGAACCTATGTAACTATCAGGCTAAAGCAAGCAGATATACCAGGGGTTAACATACTTGAAAAACAGGGCAACCACAAATCAAAACCAAACATTACATTCACAAAAACTAAAAAGAAAAGTACACAAGCAGAAAATAAAAGGAAATCATCCAACCCAACAAAGAAAGGAACAAAGGCGAAACATAGAATCAAATGGAAAACAGGTTTAAAATGGCAATAAATACATATTTATCAATAATTACCTTAAATGTCAATGGACTGAATGCTCTAGTCAAAAGACATGGAGTGGCAGATTAGATAAAAAAAAGCAAGAGCCTACAATCTGTTGTCTATATAAGAGACTCACCTTAGGGCAGAGGACACATATAAACTGAAAGTGAGGGGATGGGAAAAGAAATATCATGCCAATGGACAAGAAAGGAAAGCAGGACTTGAAATACTCATATCAGACAAAAGAGACATTAAAATGAAGGCCATAAAGAAAGATAAAGAAGGACACTAATTAATGATAAAAGAATCCATTCAAGAAGAGGATATTACAATCGTCAATATATATCCCCCTAATATAGGAGCACCCAGATACATACATCAAATACTAATAGACATAAAGGGAGAAATTGAAGGCAATACAATAATAGTAGGAGACTTTAACACCCCACTCACATCAATGGACAGATCCTCTAGATAGAAAATCAATAAGGCAAAAGAGATCTAAATGACACAGTAGAAAAGTTAGACTTCATTGACATTTTCAGGATATTACTTTTTTTCAAGTCCAAAAAAAATAAGAATATACATTTTTTTCAAGTGCACATGGAACATTCTCAAGGATTGACCACATACTGGGGCACAAGGTGTCAATGAGGAAATCAAGAAAGAAATTTAAAAATACCTTAAGACAAATGATAATGAGGACACAATCATTCAAATCTATGGGATGTTGCAAAAGCAGTGCTTAGAGGGGAGTTCAGTGATACAGGCCTTTCTCAAAAAAGAAGAAAAATCTCAGATGGACAACTTAACCCACCACCTAAATGAATTAGAAAAAGAAGAACAAACAAAACCTAAAGTAAGCAGAATGAAGGAAATCATAAATATCAGAGAGGAAATCAATAAAATAGAGATTCAAAAAAACAACAGGAAAATCAATAAAACCAAGAGCTGTTTCTTTGAAAGGTAAACAAAATTGACAAACCTCTGGCCAGACTCACCAAGAAGGGGAGAGAAAAAACCCAAATAAACAAAATAAGAAATTAAAAAGGAAAAATCTCAATAGATACCTCAGAAATACAAAAACCATAAGAAAATACTATGAACAATTATATGCCAATAAATTTGATGAGCTAGAAAAAATAGACAACTTTCCAGAGACTTATAGCCTGCTAAAACTGAATCAAGAAGAAATAGATCAATGGAACAGAATGATCACCAGAAATGAAATTGAACATGTAATATAAACACTCCCTACAACACAAGTCCAGAACCAGATGGATTTACAGGTGATTTCTACCAAACATACAAAGAAGAATTTATACCCTTCCTTCTTAAACTTTTCCAAAAGGTTGAAGACGAAACATTCCCAAAGACATTCTATAAAGCCACAATCACCCAGATACCAAAACCAGAGAAAGATACTACCAACAGTGAAAATTATTGGCCACTGTCTTTGATGAATATAGATGCAAAAATTCTCAACTAAATTTTAGCCAACCAAATCCAACAACATGTAAAAGAGATCATACATCATGACCAAGTGGGATTCATCCCAGGTTTACAAATATGGTTCAACATATACAAATCAATCAACATCATACACCACATCACAAAAGAACAGTCCATATCACATGATCATCTCAATAGATGCAGAAAAAGTATTTGACAGATCCAACATCCTTTCATGATAAAAGCTCTTACCAAAGTGGATATAGAGGGAACATACCTTAACATAATAAAATAATTTATTACAAACCCACAGAAAATATAATACTCAATGGAGAAAAGCGGAAATCCTTCCTACGAAAATCTGGAACAAGACAAGGATGCCCACTCTCACAACTTTTATTCAACATAGTATTGAAAGTCCTAGCCACAGCAATCAGACAAATGAAAGAAATAAAACATATCCAAATTGGAAGAGAAGAGGTAAAATTGTCACTGTATGCAGATGACAAGATACTACATACAGAAAACCCTAAGGACTCCATGCAAAAACTACTTGAACTGATCAACAAATTCAACAGAGTAGCAGGATACAAGATTAACATTCAAAAACTGGTTGCATTTCTGAATACCAACAATGAAATATTATAAAAGGAATATAAAAATGCAATACCTCTTGAAATCACACCCCAAAATTTAAATACCTAGGAATACACCTGATCAAGGAGTTGAAAGATTTATATACTGAGAGCTATAAAACATTAATCAAGGAAATTAAAGAGGATTCAGAGAAATGGAAAGATATTCCATGCTTCCGTGTTGGAAGAACTAATATGGTAAAAATGGCCATACTAACCAAAGCAATCTACAGATTCAATGTAATCCCTATCAAATTACCTAGAACATTTTTCACAGGACTACAAGAAATAATACAAAAATTTGTATGGAACCATAAAAGACCCAGAATTGCCAACGCAATCCTGGGAACAAAAACCAAGCAGGTGGCATAACTCTCCCAGACTTCAGGCAATATTACAAAGCCAGAATAATCAAAATAGTGTGGTACTGGTATCAAAACAGACAAACAGACCAATGGAATAGAAGAGAGAACCCAGAAATAAACCCAGACGCCTGTGTTCAATTAATCTTTGACAAAAGAGGAAATAATATAAAATGGGAAAAAGTCTCTTCAGCAAGTGGTTCTGGGAAAGCTGGACAGTTCTATGTAAATCAATGAAACTGGAACACACCCTCACACCATGCACAAAAATAAACTCAAAATGGCTTAAAGACTTGTAAGACAAGACATCATAAAACTCCTAGAAGAAAACATAGGCAAAAACTTCTCTGACATTAACTGTAAAAATGTTTTCTTAGGTCAGTCTCCCAAGTCAACAGGAATAAAAGAAAAAATAAACCAATGAGACCCAGACCTAATCAAACTGACAAGCTTTTGCACAGCAAAGGAAACCATAAAAAAAACCCAAAAAGACAACCTACAGAATGGGAGAAAATAGTTTCAAATGATGCAATTGACAAGGGCTTAATCTCTAAAATATACAAAACTGACAGAACACTGTAAATCAAGTATAATAGAAAAAATAAAAATCTTAAAATAGGAATACCTAGAATAGCTAAGGAAATTTTAGAAATTAATAAGAATATCATGAAATAACATAAATATGGGCAAGGAATTGAATAACCAAATCAAAGGAAATAGTATCAATAAGCATATGAAAAGTTGCTAAATTTCACCAATAACCAGGGAATTGCAAATTAAAAAATAATGATGTATTATATTTCACTCATCAGAATATCAATATCTTAAGTCTAACAATAGCGAATGTTGATGTGGATATGAGTAATGGTCCTCTAATATCCTGCTAATCCAAAGTCAAATTGGGAAAGAGCTGCACTGAAGATCAGTTTGGTACTATGAAATTGAAAGTGCAGGACCCTATGGTCCAATAATCACTTCCAGATATATATCCTTAAAAAAATAAATATGACCGATTATGAGGAAAATAAAAATGGGCATGCATTGCAATGATGTTCATAATTATAAATAAATTTAAAACACCTTAAATATTTACATAAATGTATATTTACATAAAAGGAAATAATAAATAAGACAATGTATTATCCATAAAACAGAAAAGTATATAGCTGTCAAGATTATCTAGATCTGGAAGTTCCCATTATGGTGCAGCAGAAACAAACCTGAGTAATATTCATGAAGATGCAGGTTTGATCCCTGGCCTTGCGCAGTGGGTCAGGGATCTGGCATTGCTGTGAGCTGTGTGTAGGTTGCAGATTTGACTCAGATCCTGCATTGTTGTGGTGTAGGCTGGTGGCTGCAGCTCCAGTTCGACACCTAGCCTGGGAACTTCTATATGCCTTGGATGAGGTCCTAAAAATAAAACACCATTATCTAGATCTATATAAATTTCTATGGATAGACTTAAAAAATATGATAATGAATAACCCAAGAACTAGGATAAGCTTTACAGAGTGACACTATGTATGCAAATTTAACAAGTACTAAAATATATATATATATATATATATAATTTATAGATTTATATATAAATGTATGCCTTATTTTACTTTTTTTATTTTTAGGGCCACACCTGCAGCATATGGAAGTTCTTGGGTTAGGGGTCAATTTGGGGCTGTAGATGCCAGCCTATGCCATGCCACAACAGCACCAGATCCAGCTGCATCTGTGACCTACACTGCAGCTTGTGGCAATGTGGGATCCTTAACCCAGTGAGCCAGGCCAGAGATCAAACACACGTCCTCATGGATACTGTGTAGGTTTTGTAACCTGCTGAGCCTCTCTGTGGAAAGGTTCATTTGTGCTGGATATTAGATACCAGATATGAGTGATTTTTTGGAGCTACAGAGCATGTGCTCACTCATGTCAAGTCAGACTTTCACCATGACAGACCATGCATGTCCTGGGCCAAGAAATAAACCTCAATAATTTCAAAGTATTAGTATATTCTCTGACCAAAACAGAAATAAATTATAAACCAGTAAGTAAGAGTGAACTATCTATAAAATCCTCAAATGTTTAAAAATTAAGTAACATACTTCTATGTAACACATACAACAAAAAAGAGCAAGAGAAATTATAAAATATTTCAAACAAAATTATAATAAAAATCATGGATGAACAATATTGTACAATGCTTAGAGGAAATTTATAGCTTTAAATGTCTATATGAGAAGAGAAGGAAGGCTTAAAAATCAATTATCTAAATTTCTACTTCAGGAAGCTATAAAAACTAGAGCAAATCCACAATAAGTAGAAGGAAAGAAAAAATAACAAGAGCAAAAATCAATACAATATAAAATAGATGAAAATAAAGAAAATTAGCAAAGTCAATTTTTCATAAAAATACTTTAAAAATTGGAAATTTCTAGCAAAACATTTTAATAAGTGGAGAACAAAAACTGCCAATGTCAGAAATTAAAACGGGGACAGCACTACAGATCCTACAGATATCAAAAGCTAGTAATGGAAAATTAGGAAAACTATATGCTAAGAACTTAAATGAAATGGAAAAAATTTTTAAAACAAACAACTTACAAAACCTGACTCAAGAAAAAAAAAAATATGAATAGCCCTATGTCTATTAAAGAATGTGGATCTGTCTTCAAATGAATTCCCACAATAAAGAAGCCTTCCAAACACTTGGAAGTACTGGATAAAATAGGACGAAATAACAGTTGGATATGTAGCTAAGCTTGAAATCAATAGGAAGAGATTCTTAAGGTGCTGAAAATGAAGAGGAATTTCAGAGTATCAGTGGGCAATGAAGCCAGAGGTTATGGGAGCCAGATCTAGGTCTTAATATTGCTGATTAAGTACTGAACTTGGAAGAGGAATATGAGAGACAGATTTGATGTTCTGTTTGACATGGAATAACTGACAATAAATTTCTTCCCTATGGCTTAGAGTCTTGAAGAGCTATCCTATTCCTATTCCTGAAACAAGGATGAGAAATTGTTTACTCACTGGCCCAGGAAGGAATAAAAAGCATTGTAGAGACCCAGGAGCCACAACATTAGTATTTTTTTTTCAATATATAAAAAATGGTTGACGTTGATCTTGAGAGATTTCAGTAGAGTGGGCCAAACAGCAGTTTCCCAATGGAATGTGAATGTGGAATGCCTTTGGAGGATGGACTTTAAATACTAAGTCTTGCAAGCAATACCAAGAGACAGATTCTCTGTGTTAAGCACCTCACAACAGGCATATAAGGATGATGGGGTCACCTGACCTTATGCCATTGATGTCCACTGTAAAGTAAGGCCCAGGCCCATCATCCCTTTTCTGGGCACTATGAAGGCCCCTCAGAATAGTCATGGCCCAAGAAAGTGAACTTTCCAAAACACAAACACAACTTGGCCAAACACAGCAGAAACCCAAAACACAGCAGACAGAAACTCTTGAACGCGCTAGTGGATGGGCCCTCAGGCTAGGTTTTATTAAGAAAAATAAGGTAATGATATGGTATTTTAATTAACTACATGTACAAATGATGCATCTAACCCACGTGGAAAGGCAGAAGTCACCAGTATCCTCCCCTCTCTTTGTGTTATTTCTCCTTTATTAAAGGAAACACAGAAACATCAATGATCTTGAGCATACAAATCCCTACAGAGTGATTGACATCTTCTGAAAAGACAGCACTCACATTAGCAAGGCACTTTCCCTAGCTGTGATTCATTGGGTTCCTGTTGACTTTTGCTTCCTACCTACCAAAGGAAATAATTTCCAAATTCTCCAAAGGTGGAAGAAAAAGAAATGAGGCTGAATCTCAATCTGAACAGATATCTGGCCTTATCTTCCTCTCCTGAGAATGATGTGTAGTCAGGGAAACTGAAATGGGTCCACCTTGGGAAAGAAGCTCCTAACAAATTCTCTGAGGGGGGCTTTCTAAGGCCCAAGAACTGATACAGGAGGGTTGTGACTACAGAAACCAGGAAAGGTGGAAAAATGAAGCAATTATCTCAATGACTCAAGTGAACAACCTCAAATCAAACCACACTAAGGGGTGGAAAACCACACACACACATCATTTTTCATTAACATTTGGGATTTATCAAGTGAATGTGAGCCTTAGTCAAGATTTTTTGGATAACTGCCACAATTCTTGCCTCTGCATGCATATGCACAACCTGAGGAGCCTCAGCTATGCAACACCTTCCCACACATGGTTTCTCTAAAGGTAGTGAAGTCATTTACATGGCTGCCCCCGCATCAACAAACATCAAGAAAGCACAGGAAATTGGGACTTTATTCCTCCTAAGAGCAGTGTTTGGGGAACGTGGGTGTAAGCAGACTGATCCTCAGAAAATGCAGTTTTGATCACCTCATTCCTTTGCCCGGAAACCTTCCACCATGCCATGTTCTATTAAATCCTGTCTCTGCTCTTTCACCAGCCATCCATGTCTCACCTTTGGTACCTAGTTTGCAAACTGCTTTCCAAATGTTCTCTGGCCTCCAACAAAGCAGCCCACATCCAATCACCATGCTCTGCTTACCCATGCCTTTGCTTCTGCTCTTCTGGCTCCTAAAATCCCATTTCCCACTGTAGCTTTACCCTGTTCATGTCTAGTGAAAATAATTTTTCCCCCTTTAGAACCCCTAAAGTGTTTTGCTTTTATCCTTTTGATATTTGTCAATTTTTACTTGCATTAGTTGATAAAAAGTATTTGAGCAAGCTTTTAACTCCTCTGTTAGATGTTTAAACCCTCTTGAGGCTCTCCTAATCATCTTAAATAAAATGACCTAAAAGGATAGCTAAATTGCTTGCTATTCTTTCTGGGTTGTACATCTTCAGGGGAGATGCCTGTTCATAAAAATCCCCATTTCTCTATGATGGGTCTCCATCAGCCATGCAAAGTGATTCATGATATCTGGCCATAACTAGTTATTTAATTATTTTTTTTGGTTGACCTATAAACCATGTATTTGATCTTGTGTACTTAGAATTTTTAACCAAGAAACACAAGAATTGGAGGCTGATGGTGACAACTAAGTCATATTAATTGTGGTTTCTCTAAAGAGAAAGTTCATAAACTTTTGCACCCAAATTGCCAAGTACATCCTGGTTTTTGTCCATTCTGATAACCCATTATTTGACTCTCCTCTGAATGCTATAAGAAATTCTCATATCCTTCTACCGGTTTTCCTTGTTGCATTAGCTAGCTCAAATTAATTAATTTTACTTTTTTCAACAGTAAATCACTAGTCTATTTAGCTATTAGATGGTCAAAATCCATTAAATAATTAAAGGATTTAGTACAGCAGTGGTTGGTGGTAGTGATGAAATAATGTGTCAAGAGTTTTGAAAATATTTAAATTATGGAGTCCAGGGAGGTAAAGGCATTTTGGTCTCTGGATATGTTATTGGGGTCTCCCACTAGTCCAAAGGTGGACCACAATATATTTGAATTCATTATAGCACTTTGGTCTTTTAAAATCTGATTCTCCACATGTTTCTTCAATATCAATGGTCACTTCAATATAGTAAGAGATTAAATTGCCTTCAGCAGAAAGCCATTCTCTAGAGAAGATATAGCTGAAAATATTAAGGAACACTACGGGTGGGTGCAGTGACAGTTAAAGGGAATAAAGAGAACCTGTGCTGGGGAGCAGCAGTATCTATCACCACTCACTTAGCATTCACTCAATACTTTCGGAATAAGGTTCAAAATCTCCTACAAAGCATCTACAGCACAAAAGCTTGTAAGCATGAACAAAGCATTTTGGATCATAACACCCTTTTTTTTTTCTCCCTGACTGTGGATTGTATCAGTATGGGAAACTCCTGTAAACTCTTGAAATCCATGAGTATTTGGCATGAAACTTGATAAGGCATGTCCTGCTGAAAACACAAAGAGGCTGAAAGTTGAGTTCAGCTAAGCATTGTGGTCACTTGGTGGTAGTGGCAGAGAGTTTTTCTTGGACCCCACTAGCTGGATTGTCTCATGCCTTATAGCCTAAAAACACACATTTTCTACTTTGGTCAAAAGCCTTCCATGTCTTACCTTACATTTTATTTAATTTTATCTATTTTATTTATTTTTTGGCTGCCCCTTAGCATATGGAGTTCCCAAGCCAGGAATCAGATCTGAGCCACAGTTGTGACCTACAAACACCAAATCCTTTAACCCACTGTGTTAGGTCAGGATTGAACCTGCACCCTAGACCTCTAGAGATGGCAGGAACACCCTACCTTATCTATCTTAATCTATACCTCCCTTATCTTTTCAGAAGCAGGCTGGATACAATTTTCAAATCAAATAAAATCAACAGGGTTTAAATGTGCCTCCTTTATCACTTTGCTTCCTGATATTTTTTCCTATTCTGTTCCCTTTCCACTCTTTAATCTAGATCTTTATTGTAGATCTTCCCCTCCAGTGATTACCCTTAAAAAGAGCCCTGATATACACAAACGTTTCTTAGTTTTCTTTTTCATTCAAAGTAATGCTCAGCTTTCCCAGCTCCCACAGCCTCTCAAGGTTGACGCCTTATCCCCGCAGTGGTCTCCATCTCCCCATCTGATGTAAACCAGAGGTCAAAACATTTTACTGGTTTTTCCATCTGGCAATTGCCATACATTCCCCACTGCTTCATTAAGCACTTCCATGGCGTCAAGAAACTCTCCTTATTCATCTGCAATAAGCCGGTTACTGAAAGACACCAAAGAAAGAATGCTTTATAGACAATACCAATCAGAATAACGTCTGCTTTATAAATTATGAGGTCCATCACTTAATGCCTTTGGGTTGACTTGGCTATTTCTTGGTGAACTTTGCTTGCCCCTGACCCAGCATGAGTAGCTGGATAGCAAAATAAAGACAGCTTTTGGAAAATTTCACCTGTTTAAAATAAACTAGATTTGAAATTAACAAGTATTTTCAGAGATGAGGCAGGTGGACTGGTGATGGCAGAAAGGTGGACATCTGCATTTAACTTCCCCAAGCTAGTTGCTAATGATCTTTTTCTTAAGAATTATTTTTCTAGAACTCTGTTTGCCAATCTAAAAACATATAACTCATTATACTTAGATATTTTATAGAAGTTGCTTCCTTTGGTCGGGGAAAAATGTACAAAACTAAGCATTCACATACATGGTGGTGGGATTGTAAATTAATACAATTTGGAAAGAAATTTGGCCAACCCTAAAATTTCTCATGCTCTTTGACCCAAAGCTTGAGCACATCCAAGAGTTTAACTTGAAAAAGTAATCAGAAATATAGTTAAAAATTTATTTTGAAAGCTATTCACAGCAGACAGTGGAAAAACAAACAACAAAAAGAAAATGTCCAACAATAAAAGACTGGTTTAAAAAAATATGACCCATAGGTAGAATAATCTATAGCCATTAAATCAAAAGATTATCAAGAAATTTTAGTGGGATGAGGAAACGCTTATGATATAATGCTAAGAAAAATAAAAGGACACAAAATTTTGAAGCTAAAACGTTTTCAAATACCTGTGTCAAAAGAAGCAATGAAATCTTTAAACATGTTAAATGTTGAATCCAACCACAGTTACTAACTGGGGTATGGATTATGGATGATTTTTTTTTTCTCCTTTACCCTTTTCAGTGATTTTGATATGTATACTTTTGTTAAAAAAAAAATCCCTGTAAGAATAGAAGAAATTTATAAAGACCAAAGAGATACCAAAATTGTATCTCTTCAGAGCTCATAGAAATTTCCAAAATTTCCTTAAAGGAACAGAAGGAGGAGGCATGACCCTATGGGATAGACACAGAAGATAGAACAAATAGAAATAAGGGCAAAACACTTAACTGGACCTGACCCAGGGTAAGGTACCAACCCAGTTATTTATGTATCCTCTAGAACTGCTGTCTACACCACTTGACTTCAACTAGAAAAGATACATTCTTCCTTAAGGTATGGTGTTGTTAGGTTCATAATTTAACTTTTAGGAGTAAAACTATCTCAAATGTTTCCTAGAAAGTTTCCTCCTAAAAATGTGTCCTGGCAGCCTGCAGGTACATGGTTATTAATACACTGCATTTACTTTATTTTATTTTTTATTTGGTTTTATTTTTTTGCTTTTTTAGGGCTGCACCCACAGCATATGGAGGTTCTCAGGCTAGGGGTCAAATCGGAGCTATAGCTGCCAGCCTAGGCCACAGCCACAGCAACACACCATCTGAGCAATGCCGGATCCTTAACCCACTGAGTAAGGCCAGGGATCAAACCTGCATCCTCAAGGATACTAGCCCAGTTTGTTCACCACTGCGCCACGACGGGCACTCCCACCGCATTTTTTTTAAATGATAGTAAGAGGAACCGGTGACATAGAGGCAAGTTTAATTTAATGACACATAACTAAGATTATTTTTGATTCATTTTATGATAGTAATATCAGAGCAGCATTAGAAATGATCTGATTTGACTCCTACAATTTATAGGTATGAAACTGAGGTCCACAAATGTGAGACAACGTTGGATTCAACTTGGCAATTAAAATCCCAGCTAATGTCTACAAGTTCAAAATCTTTTTCCATAAAACCATGGCAATGCTACCATTCTCCCACCTGTTGAAACGATCTAGAGGACTGATTCACAAGCCACCTAGGAAGGTTAAGCTTATCCACCACTTTATATTGTAAAGTACCTGTTTCCTTCTTTTATACCCTCCCCCCATATACTTCATTCAATCAAGTTGTCACTGTTAAGGACTGAATTGTGTCCCCCACCTCACTTCATCTTCTGAAGTCTTAACTCACAATGTGAGAGTATTAGGGATAGGGCCTTGGAGAGGTGATTAGGTTTAGATGAGATCATGAGGATAGGGTCTCATGACTGGATTGGAGCCCTTAGAAGGAAAAACTGTTCTTTCTCTCATCTCCATAGGATGACAGAGCAAGAATAAAGCCATCTGCAAACCAGGAAGAGGACTCTCATCAGGTGCTGACCATGCCAACCCCTGATCTCAGACTTCCCAGCCTCCAGAACTGAAACCGAGCAATGTCTGTTGATTAAGCCACCCAGTTCATGGTGTTTTGTTATAGCAGCCCACATTGACTGGTATACTGATGTAGCCAGATTTTGACAGGTAGGAGGCTCTTGCTTGGTAACCTACATTCCTTCTGGTCTTTACTTACACAACAAATCTATTATTAGGAAGTAAGCTTTGAATTCTTGCTATGGCACAGTGGGTTAAGAATCTGACTGCAGTGGCTCAGGTTGCTGCAGAGGTACGGGTTCCATCCCTGGCCAGTGCAGTGGGTTAAAGGGTCTGATGTTGCAGCTGTGGCTAAGATTTAATCCCTGGCCCAGGGAACTTCCATATGCCTTGCTCGTGTTCATTAAAATGAAAAAACAAAACAAAACAAACAAACAACAACAACTTTCCTCTTTGCCAAACACAGTTCAATATCAGTTATCCAAAGATAAGTTTGTGTCTATACATTAAAACCATTCACTTGTTTGAATGGAACACATTTTAAAATACAGTGCCCACTGATGGCCACTAATAATTACAAAAGGAAATATAAAGTAGAAAATAATTCCTAGAGTCTATTATAAATGCTTTCCATGGATTATCTCATTTAGTTATGTTGACAGCCCTCCTGGATAGATACTGCTTCACATGCTCATGGTATTTGTGAAGACTATTGCACTAGAAAGTTCTAGTTGCCTTCCTAGAATCCATTTTCCAGTTTCAGAAAGCACCAGCTCCTTCCTAACCTCTGCCCTATCTCTGAATTTTTTCAGTTATTTGAGCTAGTGTAGCCACTTTAGTGTTTAAGCATGTCTGGGTTGAGTTTTCTGTTGCTGCAGGCCAAAGTTTTCTATCTACTATAACTCTGACTCAGATCTCACCCCCAGCACCAAGTTTTATATCTGTTCCATAGTCGGTGCCCAATATATACTTCATAAATGACCAGATTCATAGTTACTATATCAATGTTAAGTTGTTTATATCTCAGTTGGTCTTAGCTTTTTGATGACTGTATTAGGCTCCTGTTATTGCTGCCACAAATTACCACAAACCTGGTGACTAAAAGTAGCACACATTTATTCTCCTATAGTCTGGAGGCCAGATGCCTGAAATCAGTTTCGCTGTGTGAAAGTTAAGGTGTCAACAGAACTGGTTCCTTCTAGAGGCGCTTGGGGAGCATCTGTTTCCTTGCCTTTTCTAGCTTCTGGAAGCTGCCTGCATTCTTTCATTTATGAATCCTGTAACCTCTTGCTTCTTTTGTCACATTTCCTACTTCTTTTTTAAAATTATTTTTATTTTTATTTTTTTCCCAGGCTAGGGGTCAAATTGGAGCTGTAGCTGCTGGCCTACACCACAACCACAGCAACATTGGATCTGAGCCACATCTGTGACCTCTGATGCAGCTTAAGGCAATGCTAGATCCTTAACTCACTGAGCAAGGCCAGGGATCAAATCTGCATCCTCACAGAGAAATATAGGGTCCTTAGCCCCCTGAACCACAGCAGGAACTCCACATTTCCTACTTCTTCTCTCATCAAATATCTTCTTACAAGGATGCCTATGATTCCATTTCGGTCCCACCTAGATAATCCAAAATAATCATCCTTTCTCAAGACCCTAACTTTGTCACATCCTGGAAACCCTTATGTCCAAATAAGGTAACATCTGTTGTTTCAAAGGATTAGGACCTGGATATCTTAGGAGGCCACTGTTTGGCCTATCATAATTGCCTGACTTTAAATTTAAAAATTAGTGAAAATAATGCATTTAAAAAATGTTTTAAACACTTTTGTTTTACTTTATTTTTATTCTGCATATGAGCGAAATGGCATCTTCTTTCTCCATCTGACTTACTTCACTTAGCATAATAACTTCAAAGTCCATCCATGTTGTCAGAAATAGCAGCATTTCATTATTTTTTATGGCCAAGTAGTATTCCATTGTATGTATCTGTGTGTATCTCTCACATCTTCTTTATCCATTCATTTATCAATGGATAGTCAGGTTGTTTCCATTTCTTGGCTATTGTAAATAATGCTGCAATGAACATAGGGGTGGATATATTCTTTTAAACTAGTCTCTTCATGGTCTCTGGATAAATACTCAGAAGTGCAATAGCTGGGTCATGTGTTAGTTCTACCCTTAATTTTTTGAGAAATCTCAAAATACTGTTTTCCATAGTGGCTGTGTCAATGTCCCACCCAACACCAGGGTTCCCTTTCCTCTACATTCTCTCCAGAATTTATTTTCTTGTCTTTTAAAAAATATCCAGTGTGAGGTGATATCTCATTGTGGTTTTGATTTGCATTTCCCTAATAATTAGTGAAGTTGAACATTTTTTCATGTGCCTTTTGGCCATCTGTGTGACTTTGGAAAAACGTCTATTCTAATCCTTCGCCTATTTTTTTCTTTGCCTATTTTTTAATTGGATGGTTTGGGTTTTTGTTGTTGAGATGTATTAATTCTACATGTATTTTGGATAAAATAACTTATTGGATAAATGAAAAATCAATCATTTTTCAATTCTTAAAAATATCTGATAGATAACCACCAATACTCTCATTTTGAAGAGGTAGAGATGGAGACCTGATGAGGTGCCTTATTCAAGGTCACAGCACCATAAATAGAAATAAGGCCTTCTGGTCCCAGGCATGTACCTTTGTTAATCCGCCATGTTCCTGTTGGAAATTAGAGTGGAATCTAAAATGTAAGTTACCATAAATTTTTAGTTTTGTAACATAAGAAAGTTATAAAAATTTGCCGAACTTAGACAAATAAATCCTAAATAAATTTTTAAAAAAGTTTAAATCATTTCTAACCTCTCTGGAATTCTTCCCCTCCCCCCCCCCCCCGCCCAGTTAGCTTCTGGATTGCTTTGTATTATTATACTGATAATCTCCTCCAGTCATGCTGTACACATTTTCTGGCTTTCACCAACTCAGTCAACAATAGCTTGAGAATCCCATTATACAATGTATTGAGAAGGGCCAAAGTAATTTCATTGTTCTATATTCTTCCTGTTTCATTTATCTCATCTTGAATGTACATTGGGCATAATGATGTCTTCTACTCAGCAAATCTGGTTTCAGTGAACTGAACCACTCTGGATCCTTCGGCTACTTCAAAGTACATCATAGTTTCAAATATACTGATCTACCACAGCACTTCTTTAGAAAATTTTTGCTTAGAATGACCAGTAAACAGGGAAGTGATTTTTTCCATAATTATACCATTAGACTTCATTTTCTACAAATATATATTTGTAGCAAATCATTTGTGCCATATTTTGGCTTGAGTCAGTTTAAGGTATGTTAGAGGTGATGCTTTTTGTCTCAAAAATGAATAATCTCTTTCTCCCAATTATGTTCTGAGTTTATTATATGCCTTTTTAAACTAGTATCATTATAGACTCTCTCCCCTGTAGTTACTGTCTAGTCAAAATGCATACTCCATTGAATTATTTGAAAACGAACAAACATTAGCCAGGCAAATATTATTGTTCTGACAAAAGTCATTTTTTTTATCATATTAGACAAGTTCTAAAAGTATCCTATGAGAAGGAAAGCTTTTCACAGCTTCATTAGTCATCCCTGAGGTACCTATAAAACAATTTTCATGGAAAATTCATTTTCATGACAAAAACCAAATTCACTTTCCCCCCTCTACAGATGTGGGGCTAGGAAAAATAGGACTAAAACTATGTAACTTATTAAAAGCTTAGTGTCTACTATGGGCCAGGCTCAGGATCAGGAATAATCAAATTCATCATTATATTCAATTTTCATAATATCCTTATAGTGTGAATGCCATTATTCCTATTTTACAGAAGAGGAAGCTCAGGCTTCTAGGACTTATGGAATTAGCCCAAAGTCAAGGTACCATCTACCATGCAAACAACAATTTCAAAAAGTAGTGGTTTAAAACAACAATTTACATATTCTCATAGTTCTGTGGCTTGGCTAGCTGGTTTTTCTACTGGTGTCCCTGGGTTCATAATGTGACTGAATGAACTGGAGAGTTAGCTGGGAGCAGGACTCAGCTAGGATAGTGGGGTTGGCTGCAAGTCTCTCTATGTTTTCTGTTTTATTTTAACTGAACTATAGTTGATTTACAATATGTGTATTAGTTTCAAGTATACAGCTTCAGATTCTTCTCCCATTTACCTGATTTCCTTTTATCTGATACCTCATGTTCATATTTCCATAAAAAAATTAAAAGACACACTAAAACACAGGAAAGTACAGTCTGAAGATACAGAGCAAGCATGAGGACCAGATTCAGATAAAACACTAATTTTGGAATACTCAGAAAGGAAATTTTAAATAACTATGATTAATATACTAAATACTTTGCAAAAAAAGTAGAGAACACACAAGGATAGATGAGTAATGTAAATTAAAAGATGGAAACTTTAAGAAACAATCAAAAGAAACATTAGAAATCAAATATGCTGTAATGGAAATAAAGAATGCTCAACAATTAAACTGGACATGGCCAAGGAAAGAAGCAGTGACCATGAAAATACGTCAGTAGATAGATTCCATACTGGAATACAAAGAGAAAAATTAATGGGAGAGGAATAAAACAGAATCTATGAGAACAGGGAAGCAATTTCAAAAGTTGTAAAATATGCATAATTAAAATACTAAAAGCAAAAGAAAGTAAATATTGAAAAATAATAGCCAAAAATTTTCCAAAATTAAAGACTGGAAGCTACAGATCCAGGAAGCTCAGATGACACCAAGTAGGATAAAGACCAAAATGTCTACATTTAGGCATATTATATCTGAACTGCCAAAAACAAAAACAAAAGATATAGAGAAAATCATGAAATAAACTAGAGAAAAAAGATGCCTTCTCTATAGAAGAACAAGAGTAAGAATTACACCAAACCTCTCATCAGAAAACACAAAAGCAGGAAAAGAATGGAATAAAGTACTTAAAATATTAAAAGAAAAAATCCACCAACATAGAAGTATGAATTAAGTCAAATTAACCTTCAAAAGTGAAAAATAAAAACTTTCTCAGAACAAAAATTGAGAGTGTTCATCACCAGCAGTCTTCCCCTATAAGAAACCTTAAAAGAAGTTTTTTGGGGAGAGTAGGAGAGTGGTATAGGTTAGATACTTGAATCTACAGAAAAAAGGAAAAACTTTGGAGAAAGAATAAATGAATAATGTTATTTTATTTTTTCTATTCTTAATCTATATAAAACATAATCATTATTTAAAGTAATAATGGTAATCATGTATTGGATGATCAATAGCATATGGATAAGTAAAATGAATGACAGCAATTTCATAGGAAATGGGAAGGAGATAATGGGAATATTTTGTGATGTATTAACTGCACTGAAAATGAAATGATACAGTGTTATTCAAAAGTGGACTTAGACTGGTTAAAAATGTATATTGCAAACTCTAAGACAATCCCTAAAAATATAATTTTAAAGGAAGATAATAATTATGCAAAGCAAGGAGATGTATTGGAAGTATTCAACATTCTCAATTAAACCCTGAAAGGGAGAAAAAAGAAAAAGAACAAATGCAGCAAATAAAAAACAGTTACACACAGTAAATATTAATCTAACTATAACTAATCACTTTAACTTGTGAATGGTCTAACTATAGCAACTAAAAGACAAATTTTCAAAGTGTGTTAAAAAAGACAACTATATGTTACACATAAGAAAATCACTTTTGAAATGAAGATAGGTTAGGGACTTCTTGCTGTGGCACAATGAGTTAAAGATCCAACTGCAGTGGCTTGGGTCAATGCAGAGGCTCAGGTTCAATCCCCAGCCCTGTGCAGTGGATTAAGGAGCTAGTGTAAATCACAGCTGCAGCTCAGATTCAGTCTCTTGCCTGGGAACTTCCATAGGCTGCAGGTGTGGCCTAAATAAATAAATAAATAGAAGATAGATCAAAGGTAAAGAGGAGAATGATATACCATGCTTACATTACAATCAAAAGAAAACTGGAATAGCTATATTAATTTCAGACAAAGCCAGGCTTCAGAACAAGCAAACTTACCAGGAATAAAGACAAGTATTACATAATGATAAGAATCAGTTCTCCCAGAAGACAGAACAATCTTACACATGTATGCACTTAACAACAGACCATCAAAATAAACAAGGCAAAAACTGATAAAGCTGCAAGGACAAAAAGATAAATGCACCAGTATATTGGTTAATGGGTACAAACTTCCAGCTATAAGATGATTAAATGCTGGGCACCTAATGTACAGCATATTGACTATAATTAATGGTACTATATTGAATACTTGAAAGTTGTTAAAAGAGAAAATCTTAACTGTTATTACCACACAGTCACACAAATGATCATCATATAAGGAGATGGAGGTTTCCTCTAATCTTATGGTAATCATTTTGCAATATATACCTGCATCAAATTAAATCATTTCATTGTTCACTACAAACTTACATATAACCTATGTCAAGATTATCTCAGTTAAACTAGGAAAAAAGCAGAGGGCCCAGACTCATCACACCACTCAGGCTCCCTTGTGCCCATAGTATTGTACAATCTTATGTGTTTTCTTAATGTCTGCATCCATATAACCAAAGTCCCTAGTCATATAAATTTTATATACTAGAATGAAAGAACCATAGCCCCCATCAAGAGGGATATTAAAAAGGGAAAATGGTAATCTAAGGCACTCTAAGACAACAATTTGGTGCCATAAAGGGAACAAAAGGAAAGCTATTATGTAAATACAAAGAGATTTAAGTTTGAAATAAAGGGTGTTAGATACACAATTTGGACATTAAAAAAAAGGAGAGGAAACTGATTTTTAAGTATTCTGCTCCTTAAAATAGTCCCTTAATTCTGTCTGAATATTAGTCTTCCCCAGAGCTAGGGGCTTATGGTGTGATAACTGATCTCATTCCTATCTTTAACCTGAGTTTGGTTGAGTTTAGTATCAACATTGAAAAACCCAGAGGTCAGACAGATGGAGATCCTTGTACTACCCTTATTACCAACAAAGCTGATTGCCAGATGTGGGCTGGCTGTGTGAACACTGTTGGGCTTCCTAATATTTGTCTTTCCAGTCAAGACTCCAGAAAGGTCTCACTTGAGTGAGAGTGTGACTATAAAAGATGACATAGTTCATTTGATGCTCCTCACCTCCACAGTAGAGAAGGAGGGACTGAATATACAAATGAGGAATAGCCAGAGCATATATTACAAATAGAATTCTGACCCAGAACCTGCAGCAGCAACCAGCCCAGGAAACTAGCCCATTATGAACAGTACTAGCCCAGGAAGCTAGCTTGCTATCTATAAGTCATACTTCAGGGAGTCAGACTGTTCTTGAGTCACTGGTCCAGGAAGCCAAACAATAATCTCTCTAATGATCAGCCCAAAGTGGCCAGAACTTGATTAGCAGTTGACAACTTCCCTGATTTCTGTTCCCACTTGAAACATAGGACCAATCAGAGAAAGGCAAACATGAGTATTTATCAATCCCATAGGGTGCCCCACTCCTTGCTGGCCTGCACACAGCTTCCCCAAGCCAACAGCCTCCAGTCAGGGCACATCCGAAGCCTTCTCTTTTTCTACTATAAAGCTTTCCCACTCCTTTGTCTTCAAGTCTCTGCCAAAATACAAACTGATAGGAGTGGACTTCTTTACCATGGCAAGTTCTGAATAAATAGCCTATGTTCACATTTGGTTGGTCTTCATTTATTGCCACAGGAAGGAGGGAAAGAGAAAGGTCAAGGATCTTTCTCTCAAAGGCTAGCCCAGGTATGGACTTGGTCTTGGTGTGCAGAGAAGTCAGGAGCAAACACAGATGCAAAGGTCCTCCAATAGCTCACTCTGAAAGAAGAGGATGGTTTCTGCTGGGCTTCTCAATTCTTGCCTCTCAATTTTACTAACTGGATACATCCCTCTCAATACCTTGGAAAGGAGTTAGGCGTGGAGGGGAGGGAGTGGAAGTGGCATCTCTTCCCCTGCAGAAAATGTGAAGAGTGGGGAATAAGCATAATCCTGATATATAGGATTTGGTCCCTGTAACTTTAATTCTTTCATATATTTCAACACTATTTGTGGTGTTATCATCATCATTGGCATCACTATAATCAAAGAGAATACACTGAAATGGAATAAAACCCAAGAAACTAATGGCCTTTCTGCCGGGCTGTTCTTTGTTATCCTGGAATTATTCTGCCCAGAATCCTTCACCTGCTTAAAATCTGCATAATCAGGAAATGATTATTGAATTCAATAGGACTTCAGACTCCTCTAGCAATCAGTACTGGGGCCCACACTAAGGGTTTCTTTGTCCTAATGCTCCCTGATTTGTGGAGAGAGGAAACAACAGGCCAAGTACCCATCCCCCATGGGTTAACTGACTGGGATTCACAGCCCAGGAGTAAGACGGGGGAGGGAAGGATCTCCCTAGTATCTCTCCATCTCTTTTGCAATAATATAGGTGAGAAAAGGATGATTCATTACATAACAAGAGTACTATCTGCCAATGGCTCCCCTGGGTGGCCAATAGAGGGACAGCTGTGTGCTCACTTTTCCATCTGGGATTAGCTCAAAATACAGGCAAGGAATTCACATGCAATCTTGGCTGTCCAAAACTAGGAATCTTTTCAAAGGCTTGAGAAAACCATCATGAGACCAAGTAGGACTCCTTTTGACACTCTCAGTTCAGAATTTTGAACAAATTTGTACTTGTAGTCATGCCCTGACTGGATAAATAATAGCATCTCCTGGTTGTCATAATTATTTGTATTAAAACTCAGTATGGGCAATGCAATAAAGCACCCTTCTTAGCACATTGTGTCCTGATCATAATGAATAGTGTGATTAAACCTTGTCTGTCTTCTCCTAACATGATTAAAAAGGATCAGTTATTAGGTAAAGGTACAGAGCAAAGACAAATGCTTCTTTGTCAGCAGCAGAAAATCCTGGCCTAAAGAGATACCCCCAAGTTGTAGGTACCAGTGACACCACAGCACATTCCTGGGGTAACCACAGAGCTCAAAGCACAGTTTGGGTCTTTGTATAAACAAGAGAGCTACACTGGTCTGAGAGAAAGTAAACGAGTGGGGAAGTGTTAGAATGAACTTGTGCAGAATAAGAGGCGGCTGTCACTGAGAATCAACCCCAAAATGTAAAAGCATTTTTACATGGGATCCAAAGCTTTTCATCTCTAGTCATCTCATAACAGGGAGTTACACTGTGTGTGGAGTTAGTATTGGGAGATCAAGTTTTCCCTAAGGAATTCAATTGTGCTCTTTTATGAATGGATCAACCGAAAATATCAGTCTCCATAAATAATAAAGGCCTGTGCTAATATAATGAGCAATGTGTATAGTTATATGTCTCAGCCTCTGGCTTTAAAAGGCTCTTACTTTAAGTGGGAGAAAATCCTCACATCTTGGTTTTCCCACTTATTAAATAAGACAGAAAGAAACTTCCACTTACTGAATGTCAAGCATTGTGAGAAGCAAATTCTGCATATGCCATCTCATTTCATCCTTACTCCAGACCTCCACAGAACCAAGTTTTATTCTCATTTTTCAGATTAGGGAATTGAGAAGAATGGATCTGGTGCCCAGTCTTGCAGCATGGCAGAGTCACCCAGCAGTAAGACTGTAGGCTTGGATTGAGATCAACTCAACTGAAACATGTCCTGGCCAGGGCTTTTTTAAACAAGCCGCTCAGCACCCCTCAATCTCAAGGTTCTCATCTATAAAATGGGGATAACAGCACATACCCTCTGGGCTTGTCAGTACTAAAGTAAAATACTATCCATTAAGTTTCCAGATTAGTTCCTGACACTTAGTTGATGTGCATTAAAGGGTACCTATGAGGACGCAGACCACAATCTGATGTTAAATGGGCCAGATGACAAGGGTGCACTGCAAACATATGGATCTAGACACAGTTTTAGGGAAATAATATTGGCTTTGATGAGCTTCTTTGAAAGTTCTGACATCATCTCTTGCTCCTCTGCCTCTAACCCTCTTAGAGCAGATAAATTGCATGGTTGCTTCTGAGAGAAGAAGAGAGCCTTGAACTCAGTTCTCCTGCCTTCCTGTTTAATGACTGGTGTTGATGGAACTCACATCAACCTCTTCTTGCAGGTGTATATAGAAAAAAATATATCTACATAATACAAGGCTTCTAAGTTTGCCTCCTCAGGGCCGGAATATTCATTACAAAGCATTTTGCGGGAACACCTAGTTACTATGTGCCAGGTACACTTCTAATTGTGAGGTCACATCAGTAAATAAGACAAAGATCCCTGCACTCATTGAGCTTACTAACCAGCAGAGAGAAAGATGAGAAATAAATAAGTAAATTATACAATATATGAGAAAAAGATCAAAGTGCCTCAGGAAAGAAGAAAAGAGATGAGGATAAGAGATTGGGCACATGGGGATGGGACAGATTGGGACAGCTCTTCAATTGGGTTTCAGAGAGTCTCACCCAACTGGCATCATAATTAATATCCCCTCAGAGATAATAGCTCTGAGCTTAATCTGCAGGTGTTTAATGCTGCTTTGTGTGAAAAGTGGATTGAGATGATAACGTATGAATAATTATTTTAATTGATGTTTGAGTATCAGAGAGGCATTGAGCACACTGGTGGGATTATGGCAAGGCATGTTTGTGCCCAGGGATCCTTCATCTCTTTAAATGGATTTTTCCATTCACGCCTCTTTTCTGAATGCACAGTAACTCTTCCAGGTGATCAGAAGCTGTTATCTTAACCTAGAAATATCCTCTCATTTATTCTCCCCTCGTTAGCAGAATGGGTTGAAAGCAGCTGTGAGAAACCTCAAAATTAGCAGCCAGAGATTAGAGAAGGAGAGTGTTTAGTCAGGTGGCTAAAATAGCACCACAGTGCCTGTTACTCTACCTGTCCATATCCAGGTGGCAGAAACTCATGGGAAATTTTCTGCCATTTGGTACTTAATAGTCACATCTTTCCAATGAAAAAGATGACACTATGCATAATGCTTGTAATCAATGCTTGCCCTATTGTTGCCAAACAACCACTAGAAGGAGTGTTACAGAGGAATACATAATCTCCTAGAAGAAAATGATCCAAACGTGTGGTCTGATACTAGTGTTGATATTCTCATTTGCATGAAAAAGAAAAGAAAGCAAAATATTGACAGAGGTTGTCTTTGGTATTGGTGGACTTACGGGTCATTCTTATTTTTCTTCTTTTTATACTTATGGTCATTTTTTGGAACAAAAAAAAGACATAAATAAAATTCGTATTTAATATACAATAAAAAATAAATCCAATCTTGTTCTCACCAAAAAATCTGAACTCCTTGACTAATGGGCTGAACCCATATGGTGTGTATGCAGTGTTAGTAGAAGGTTACACAGGTGATGTGCTAATAAATATTTTAAAAATGGCTCTCTTGGAGTTCCCATCGTGGCGCAGTGGTTAACGAATCTGACTAGGAACCATGAGGTTGCAGGTTCGATCTCTGGCCTTGCTTAGTGGGTTAAGGATCCGGCATTGCCATGAGCTATGGTGTAGGTTGCAGACATGGCTCCGATCCTGTGTTGCTGTGGCTCTGGCGTGGGCTGGTGGCTATAGCTCCAATTCAACCCCTAGCCTGGGAACCTCCATATGCCGTGGGAGCAGCCCTAGAAAAGGCAAAAAGACCAAAAAAAAAAAAAAAAGGCTCTCTAGCCTGCTTCTTTATCCCTCAAAAAGCCCTAATTTTTAGTTTGCCAATTTTGATGTAAGTACTCCTTCCATGTCAATTTCAAGCTACTGATGTCATGTCACTGAATGTGTTACCTCATGCACTGAAAAAATCCAGAATTTGCAATCTCTCATTTTATTTCACGAGGAAATAAACCTTACAAGAACAATTACTTAAGACATGGAAGAGCAAATGACATTCTACCAAAAGACCCTCCATTGTGTCACTGAACAAGAATTTGGGAAGATATGCTCACATTTGGTACTGTGGAGCCTTCATGTGTACTCTCATATCAACTGGGTTTGTGTTCACATCTGCCTGAACAGGGTTATGCATGGAGCAAATATGATCTTGCACACTGTTGGCTCACTGAGGCTTTTTTTTTTCTCTGGGAGAGGAAGAGGCAGATACAACTACTTCTTGTCTTCTTCCATGTTAAGCTCTCCGGAGAGCCACAGAATCTTTTGCTAGCAGAAATCTGCTGCTCTATTTCCTTAACTGCCTTTACAAGGTTTTGTGTTTTCATTTAAGTATGGAGATTCAGATTCATAATTTTTCAACACAGGAACTTTCTGATCCAGCATTTCAGGAATATTGCAAAGATTCCCTCTGCAAAACCAAGGACAGGGATTGAACCCACAATCTCATGGTTCCGAGCCAGATTCGTTAACCGCTGAGCCATGATGGGAACTCCTAGAGTTCTAGTTTTTGAGAAAGGCAGTAGACATTCACCGTGAAGCCTGATTATTACATAAAAATCACAGGGCAATGGTATTTGATGCAGATGGGGATAGGTTATGGCAAGGAATACATACTGTGAAATAATGTTTACTACTTATTAAACACACACTACATGACAGGAACAATCTTCAATTAAATCTTTGTGGCCACCTTATGACCTAGGCACTGTTATTAATCCCTACACTATGGATGAGAAAACTACTTGAATTTATAAAGATGGTAAACAGTGATTCAAAACTAAATCAGCTTTATCTGAATCTACTTAAGGGGATTCTCAAAAGCACAACACCATGTTGCCTCCCCAGCATGTGACTCAATCCCTGGAAAACCTGAGAGTGAGAACATACTCTGTCAGAGACACTACTGTATGGTTGCAAAACCCATGTCATGTCCACTTGGTTACATGGCTAAACTTTATTTTTTAGGCTCCTTAAGATGTGTTGGAGCCATGTGACTGAATTTAGATCAAATGGAATGAGGTCAGAAGTAACGTTAGTCACTCTTGGCCAATAATAACCTCCCATGCCCAATGCTTCACTCTCTTTTCTCCTTCCATGATGACCATGGAAGACACATTTTGAATATGGAGGTGACACAAAGTGTAAGGAAGCTGTTTCTGAAGGGTTGTTGTTAAGCCACAGAGACTTGGGTATATTTGCTAATGTAGTGTGACAGAGACTACCCTAACTTATTCATAAACTCACTGAAACTTTTTGGTTAAAAGAAAAAACAAACAACCTAATCAGAAACTGGTCAGAAGATCTAAACAGACATTTATCCAAAGAAGACAGACAGATGGCCCAAAAGCACATGAAAAGACTCTCAGTATCACTAATTATTAGAGATGATAGGTACAAACTACAATGAGGTGTCACCTCACACCAGTCAGAAAGAATGGCCATATCATCAAAAAGTCTACAAACAATAAATTCTGGAGAGGCTGTGGAGAAAAGGGAACCCTCTTACACTGCTGGTGGGAATGAAATTGGTGCAGCTACAATGGAGAAAAGTATGAAGGTTCCTTAAAAAATGAAGTATAGAAATACCATATGATCCAGCTATTCCACTCCTGGGCATTTATGCAGATAAAACTCTAATTTAAAAAGATACATGCACCCTAATGTTCAATGCAGCATTATTTACAATAGACAAGACATGGAAGCAACCTAAATGTCCATCAACAGAGAAATGGATTAAAAAGATGTGGTACAGACATACAATGGAACATTATTTGGCCATAAAAAGAACAAAATACCATTCGCAGCAGCATGGATGAACACAGAGATTATCAGAGAAAGTCAGAGAAACACAAATATCATACGAGATCACTAATATGTAGAATCTAATAAAAAGTGATACAAAAGTATTTATTCACAAAAACAGAAACAGACTCGAAGATTTCCAAACCAAATGTATGGTTACACTGGGGGAGGGATAAATTGGGAGGTGGGGTTTGGCATATACACACAACTATATATAAAATAGATAAGTAACAAGGACCTACTGTAAAGCACAGGGAAATCTACTCAATACTCTGTGATAGGCTATATGGAAAAACAATCTGAAAAAGAATGGATATATATACATGTATAACTGACTCCTTTGTTGTGCACATGAATTTAACACATCATTTAACACATCTATTACTCTAATAAGATAAAGGCAATGTTAACTCTCCAGAAAATGTGCATAGAGAGAACATATTTCAAGATAGTAAAGGCCATATATCACAAACACATAGTGAACATCATATTCAGTGATGAAAAGCTGAAAGCTTTTCCTCTTAAGATCAGGAACAACACAAGGATTCCCACTGTCACCACTTTTATTCAACATAGTTTTGGAAGTCCTAGTCATAGCAATCTGAGAAGAAAAAGAAAAGAAATCAGAATTGCAAAGGAAGAAGTAAAAATGTCACTGTTTGCAGATGATATGATGCTATACATATAAAATCCTAAAAAGGCTACCATAAAACTACTAGAGTTCATCAATGAATTCAGTAAAGTCACAGGATATAAAAATATACAGAAATATTTTGCATTTATAACACAAATAATAAGATATCAGAAAGAGGAATTAAAGAAACAATCCCACTTATCACTGCATCAAAAAGAATAAAACATCTAGGAATAAACCTACCTAAAGAGGCAAAAAAACCTGTACTCCAAAAACTATCAGACATTGATGAAAGAAACTAAAGATAACACAGATGTAAAGATATATTGTGCTTTTGGATCGGAAGAATCAATATTTTTAAAATCACCATACCACTCAAGGCAATCTACAGATTTAATGTAATCCCTATCAAATTACCAATGACATTTTTCATAGAAATGGAACAAGAAAATTTTAATTTGTATGAAAACACAAAAGACCCTCAATAGCCAAACCATGCCTGAAAAAGAAGAATGAAATTGGAGGAATCAGGCTTCCTGACTTCAAAATATACCACAAAACTACAGTAATCAAAGCAGTATGGTACTGGCACAAAAAATAGGCACATAAATCAGTCAGACAGGAGAGACAGCCCAGAGATAACCTCATGCATTTATGGTCAATTAATCTACAACAAAGGAGGTGAGAATATACAATGTAGAAAAGACAGTCTTTTCAATAAGTGGTGCTGGTAAGATTGGAAACTACTTGTAAAAGAATGAAATTAGACATTCTGTAACACCATTTAAAAAATAAACTCAAAATGGATTAAACACCTAAATGTCAGACCAGATACTATACAACCCCTAGAGGAAAACACAGACAGAACACTCTTTGACGTAAACGACAGCAATATTTTTTGGATCTACCTCCTAGAGTAACAGAAATGAAAGCTAAAATAAACAAATTGGACCTAATTAAAAGCTTTTGAATGGCAAAGAAAACCATAAACAAAACAAAAAGACAAGCTACAGAATGGGAGAAAATATTTGTAAGTGATGTGGCTGACAAAGGATTAATATACAAAATATACAAACAACTTATACAGCTCAATATCAAAAACAAAAGCAAAAATAAAAACAAAAACAAAAACCCCAAACACAACAATACAATCAAAAAAATGGGCAGAAGACCTAAACAGACATTTCTCCAAAGAGGATATACAGATTGCCAAGAGGCACATGAAAAAATAATCAATATTACTAATTATTAGAGAAATGTAAGTCAAAACTATATGTACCACCAGTGTAGGGTGGTACTATATGAGGTACCACCGTACACTGGTCAGAATGACCATCATCAAAAAGTCTACAAATAATAAATGTTGGAGAGGGTGGGGGAAAAGAGAACCCTCCCATACCACTGGTGGCAAAGTAAATTGGTGCAGCCACTGTGGGAAACAGTATGGAAGTTTCTTAAAAAAAAATCTAAAAATAGAGTTACCATATGATCCAGCAATCCCAGTCCTGGGCATATATCTGAGGAAAACTCTAATTTGAAAAGATACATGTACCCCAGTGTTCATCACAGCACTACTTACAATAGCCAAGACATGAAAGCAACCTAAATGCCCATTGACAAATTAATGAATAAAGATGATGTGGTATTTACATACAAGAGAAAATTACTCAGTCATAAAACAGAATAAAATAATGCTATTTATAGCACCATGGATGGACATAGCGATTATCATAGTAAGTAAAGTGAGGCGGACAGAAAAATAATTATCATACAATATCACTTTAGAATCCACAGAATTTTAAAAAGGATACAAATGAACTCACTTACAAAACAGAAATAGACTCACAGACATAGAAAACAAACTTTTAGTTACCAATGGGAAAGGTGGGGATTGAGAAATTAAAGATCTGGAATTAACATATATATATTAATATATATAAAATGCATAACCAATAAGGACCTACTGTATACACAGGGAACTATATTCATATCTTGTTAATAACCTATAATGGAAATAATCTGAAAAAGAATATGCATACACACACATATATACTCACACATAACTAAATCACTTTGCTGTAAACCTGAAACGTTGTAAATGAACTATACTTCAATAAAAAAAAAATTTTAAAAAAAGAACACAATGTGGCCAGAACCTTGCTGTGTTCAAATGTCTGTCTCAGAGCTGTCTTCCAGACTTGTAGAACATAGTCCTTATACCTCTATTTTAACTCTTACTCTAACAAATTGCAATTTACTGCTTGCATGTTTTTCTGTAAGTTCTGTCAAGGCAGGACTAGCCTTTATCATATGTTACACCTGTGTATTTCCATGATTATGTGATATGTGTTTATCTCCTGACAGACTGTATGCTAAGGACAGGGATTATATGTTTTTCTCACACTACAAGCCCAGTGTCAGGCACAGGCATTGTTTTGTGTTATGTTATGTTACGGGGGCTGAATGTCTAAGACTGTCCTGATGCCCAGACTTGGGCTATGGGGGATGAAGAGGCGACTGGATTAACACCTGTGGGCACTGTGCTGGAGAGCTGGTCTCTGAGATACTTGGTGTTTCCTAATTTCACAGAATAGAAAACTGTTCTCTGCCAGCACGTGATGAAACTGGGATGTGGCCAGAGTCAGACAGAACCTGGGCTTCAACTCTTGCCACCTAACTCCTCTCCTTCTACTGCTGAGTATCTCTTCCCATACCTCCTCCAAATTGTTCTCAGTCAGGCATGGTCAGAATAGAGTCAGGAATAAGGGGTTCAGCATCTTTCTGAGATATTGGCCCACGAGCCTTCAGGAGGCCCCTGATCCCTACATCTACGGATACCCTGGATGGATCTCCATATGGCACTGGAAAAATTCATGCATTCTCAATAGCACCTTTTCAGTTCTGGTTGTTGAAAGCAAGCACTAAGTGAGTGAAAAGGCAAGGTGAAAACAGAAACTCTTCTGAGTGGGCCAAGTGAATGAGGTACCTTGAGACCGATGAGAAATTTATCATGGCATTTTATGTATCATAACGATCTTTTTGGCCTTGCCTCTTTCTCTCTTTTCATGTCTTTTGTATATTACTAACCTTCTGCTATGTGTGTTAGGAAAGACCTACCCTATTTGAATGGACCAAGGCTTTGTACACAGGGCACTTCTGGAGACCACTGAGCCTAGCGCACCACAGACTACACATCTCCTTAGTTTGAACTGCAAATAGCTACTTTGCAAAATGCAGAGCTGTCTTATTTCTCAGCTGGTGAGGACCTATTCCTTTGAGGTGTAGAGAATTGGCATCAGGCTCATCTGCTTTTTTGCAACTTAGCCTGGCTATCAGAATAACAGGGGACACCTTAAAAATCTTTAGGGCAAATTCGGAAGTCTACGCTTTGTAGATTCAAAATATAATCAGGAGTTCCTGTTGTGGCTCAGCAGGTTAAGAACCCAACATAGTGTCCATGAGGATGTGTGTTCGATCCTTGAACTTGCTCAGTGGGTTAAGGATCAGACATTGCTGCAAGGTGCAGCATAGATTTCAGATGTGACTCAGATCCGGTGTTCCTGTGGCTGTGGTGTAGGCTGACAGCTGCAGCTCTGATTTGACCCCTAGCCTGGAACCTTCCATATGCCACAGGTATGGCCATAAAAAAGAGAAACAAAAACAAAAAAAACCCAAAATATAACTTTAAAAAATCTTGGAGTTGTATAAATAAATCACTCTTTAGTATCCCTCCTCTCAAAATATACCAGAAACAATGGAATCATGCTCACTTTGAAGACAAATTTTTTGTCTTTGATCCCATTTAATGCTTCTACTTTTATTTATTTGATTTGGTTTCCTGAGGGAATTGGGAAGGTGACATTTTATTTTCTGTGGTCCCATTGCTTTGAGTTGTTGGATTCGAGGGTCCCTATGCTTCTATATTGAATTAAATGGTGTACAATTAAGGGTCTGCAAGCAAATCTTCACTCAAGATAAGAGTCCCATTTCATCCTGTATCATTCAGAAGAAATCAAAGACTCTGTCAGTTAATAACATACAAATGTCATGGACTTAACTTGCATTCTCTCAGGGGAATCTAAAAAACAAACTTGGCCCTCTTCCCAGCTCATTTAAAAGTGAGAAGTCAAAGGAATGAAGCTGTTTGCACCAAGCAGAAATAGTGATAAATAATGCATGGGCATTTATTATTTCCGCAGTTCCTCACTTTCCTCTTGATCAAGGTCCTGAGAAAACTTTCTCTACCTTATGCTGCTTCTCAGCCAGCAGAATAGCCCAATAAGAAACACCAGGTAGTTCACGCCTCACCTCATTTGTGACAGAACCTGGGAGTCACGAGTACTCTGCAGGCCACACAGAAGAATGATGCCCCCTGCCAGGCTCTGCCCCATATCTCCACTTCACCAAGAAAATTCCTCTTAATAGCATCTTACAGCAGGCTTATGTTTAGGGAATTGGCCTGATGGGGGTGGGGGTGGATCAAGTTTACACAAAATTATGTAGCCATTGGAAAAGAGGGGAAAGGAATGTTCTGTGCAGAAGAAAGGGCAGCCAGACTACGAACTGTCACCTAACTTGTAGCTCATGGGTCCACTGTGGGCCTCATAGGGCAGTTGGACACTGTGCAGTTCATGGGGCCTTTTTGGAAGAGCAAACTCCAGGTTCTTTCCTTATGGCACTGGGAGGAACTGATTGGCTTGAAAAATATGATCCAGATGTTCCCAGCCAGAGGTCCAAGGAACAAGTCCCTCCACATGCCAGAAGACAAGACAAAGTTTTCCACGGGGAAAATATGTTTAGGGGAGAAATAGCAAATGATGGCTCTCAAACATAATTGATCATCTTGTTAACTTTTTTTTACGAGAGTCATTCATGCTAACAGTGTAACGTTAGGCAAGTTACCTAACTGTATCCTTTATTTTCAATCTGGGAAAATTAAACTGACGACATGAGTTAATATCCATAAAGAAATAAGAATAATGCCACAATATAGTGAGTATCATATAAGTAATAAGTGATTATTTATTATTACATAATAAAGTGATCTTTGTTGCAGAATCCGGCATTGCCATGGACTAAGAGTTTAAGAGTTTATGACACATAGTTTAAGCATAGTGGGGGGAAAAAAAAACATGAACTTGAAGGTCAGACATCCATGGTTTCTAGTACTAGCCCTCACTGGTATTTCTAGCTCTGTGCTCTTGAGAAAGTTTACTTCTGTACCTCAGTTTCACCTCTGCAAAATTTGGATTCTCTTAGTACCTTGCTGAAATATTTTGAGAACTGAATGAGGTGAGGTTACATTTGTAAGGTTCTTAGCCCTGTGTCTGCCTGCATATTTTAAGCCCCATCAAGTTATCACTTGCTATCATAATCACCTTTATCACCACAACCCTCATCTCAATTAATATTCACAACAAACCTACAAATTGAGAATTAGTATAGATGGAAAGTTAAGGCTCAGAGGAGTTAATCAATTTGTCTGAAACCACACAGCTAGTAAGAGACAAAATGCAGATTTGAACTCAGTTCTGTCTGGCTTGAAGATCTCCATGTGGCTGAGACATTAAGTGCTTAAAAAAAAAAAAATCCATGTGGTCCCTATAGTCCCCAAACTTGCGTGCTATCAGGTTGGGCCAAATGAAGGAATCTAGCAAATGGAAAATGATGAGTCATTTCTGGACTGAAACACTTTCACTTTGCTGACACTCTTTCATCCCCCTCTTCCCTGCTGTGGCAGAATTGGAAAGCATCTACGCTGATATGATGTGTCATAGACTGAGGGAGGCTGAATCCCAGGCTTCTAATACTTCTGTCACAGCTGCCAGTGCCGGAACCATTGCTGATACTGTCATTGCCACCAACACACCTCCTGCAACCACTGGGGTTCCCGATGCTGCTTTAAGACACTTCCAAATGCCACCTGTCAACATCCCACTAGGGGCCCCACTGGCAGAATTTAGTTGTTTTCAAGGGAGTCTGGAATACGTTGCCTACTTTTCACAGAAGTGCAGCATAGAGGGTTGGAGGAAAGCTGAGGGCACATGATTGGCATGGATTCAAATAGAGCAGTAAAGACAACACTTGCCAAGGGAGCTTAGAGCAGCAGTTAGGATAGGCTATCTGGTCAAGGAGAGATGTATTAGTTTCCTGTTGCTGCTATAACAAATTATTATAAACTTAGTGGCTTAAAACAAGACAAAGTTATTCTCTTATAGTTCTGGAGATCAGTAGTATAAAATGAATCCATTTTACTATGTAAGCTAACATAGTCACAGATTTCAGGAATCAGGGTACATACATATTAGGGGTCCATTACTCTGCCTACCACAAGAGATTTGGGCCAGCCTCTCTGAGGCTGCATAGAATTGAGATGAGTAGAGAAGGGTAAGGAAAGCAGTGAATTCTAGGCAGGGGAATTTACAAGTGCAAAGGCAGAGGGGCAGCAAAGCACACAGTCTGGTGGAAGGCAGTGTTTAGATAGTTATGACTAACAAATGGCTCATGTGGGGCCATGATGAAATATCAATCTAGAAAGGAAGGTATGGGCCAGATGCTAGAAAGCACTGATTTCAGAGTTTATGTTGCAGTTAGTAAGGAAGGTTTTTGAATAAGGGAATTATGTTTAAAAATAATAATAAAAAAAACTCAAAAGAAAGTTAAAAAAAAAAAAAAGCTCCTATCTAATAATGTAAAGAATGACAATAGCTAAGATTTACCAAGACTTTTAACTCCCAGGCACTGGGTTTTTCATATTTAATAGCTCATTAACCTACATGATAATCCTGTGAAATGGATACCCTTAAGATCTGCATTTTGCAGATGAGGAAACTGAGCCCGAGAGAGGCTTAGAAACTTTCCCAAGGCCATTTGTTTGGTAAGGCAGGGAGTCACAATGGAAACCAATTAATCTGACTGTGGGGTCTAAATTCTTAATCTTGTCTTAGTCTTCTTGGGCTCTCATAACCATATGACACAGATATGAGAAAGATACAACAGACTGGGTGACTTAAACAACTGAAAAGTATTTTCTCACAATTCTAGGGGCTGGAAAGTCCAGGATCAACATTCTGGCTGACTTGGAGTCTCTGGTATCTCTTCCTATAAGGGCACTAATCCTATCATGAGGGTCCCATCCTCAGAGGCTCATCTAAACCTAATTGTCTTCCAGAGTCCTTATCTCCAAATACTGTTAGACGAGAGATTAGGGCCTCAACACATGAATCTGTGGGACAACACTCTTCAGTCCATAGCGCCCCCCTGAGTGAGTGCCCAACACAGAGAAGACCTAAATTAGATCAGAAGTGGACTTCTCAAATGCTTTCATTTACTAAAATCCCCATAGGCCAACTCTGGAAAAGTTCATTTGAATTTTCATCAACAGAAAAAGAAAGGAAATTAATACAACAAAGTATCACTGCAATCCCATCACACGACTTTACATTTACAACTCTAACACCAAGTGTAGGGCACAGATATGGTATATGGGAACTCCTGCCTGGTGACAGGAAAGGCTTTGCTCCATTTGGGGAGAGCAAATGCAACACTTCACAAAAGTGGAGATGCTTATACCCCATAAGCTGGCAGTTCCACTCCTTAATATATTAATAGAGGAACTCAGTTACAATTACAGGGGAAGACACTTACCAATATGTTTACTGTATGTATATTTTTCTGTGTGTGACAGCAAAACAGAGAAAACAAGCAAGCTGCCTATTAGTAGGGAGAAAGATAAATAATTGATGGTTTAGTCCAATGTTAGAATAGCATTCAGCAGCTAAAATGAATCAACTGGGACTCTTCTGTCAACATGGATACATTTCAAAACTGAAATGTTGAAAAAAAATGTAGAACAAGGCATACGATATTGGCTAAAATGCATGTAAATTTTTAAAACAAAATCTAGCATGTATTTTTTATGGATATATACACACATAGTAAAATGATAAACACATCCACAGGAGGAATGAACATGAAGCACAGGGACATGAAAAAGGTGAGGAGAAGTGAGAGTAGGGCTTTGGCTTTACCTATAATATTTCTTGGGGAAAAAAAGAGATATCTGGAGAATATTTGCAAAATGTTAACATCCGAAAATTTCAGTGTGAAAGACGCTTTTGTTGTATTGTTTTCTGAATTAGTGTGTTTTCATGCTCTAAAATATTCAGATTATTTCATAATTTAAAATAATGGGGGAAAAAAACCTAGGAGGATCTAATAATAGTAATGCTCAGCTCCCCCTGACCTGATGTGCAGATTAAATGAGATATACCTAAACCCTTTTTCATGGTGTCTAGCTCCAGGGGCTAGATTCAGGTCTCAAAGGAGCTCCAGCTTTCAGATTTGCTGTCTCATCTTGATATTTGTGGAATGATTATGGTTGAAAAAATACTTTTATATTCATTATTTACTTTCATCATCATAATAAGCCAGTAGATCTTTTTTCCCCAATTTAAGACACGAGGGTCTAAGAGATGAATATAGATTGTTTGGGGCAGGCTCTCAGGGAAACCAGGTCTCCTGCTATCTAGCCCTTGATGTTTCCTGCTCTCTCTCTCCAGGAGCAGTGGTGGCTTATCAAGGGACCAAGAAAGCTCTTCTTCCTACAGTGGGAAAGCCTTACTGGAGGCTGCAAGGGAGAGAGCACGGGATTGGAGGGAACAGCCCCACCTCCTCAGCAATTCCTTCTCTCATGGCCAGCAACCCCCACACCCTCCCAGACTTTCTGCCTGAAGACTTCAATTCATAAAATGGATATAAAAATGCCAGTTTCTCCCTATCTAATAGTCTTGTTCCCTATAAATGCTTTAGAATGTTTTGCAGTTCTAATGAAGTCACATGCATAGTCATGCTTTAGAAATAATGATGTGATAATAAATATAAAATGCTAGTGTTTTTGCATAAGTGGGCTGCTGGACTGAAAATTTTGATATTTTAGCAATTCCATATGGTTCAGCTCCTTCTTAAAAGCCTAAGAAAAATAGAAGGGTGGGAGGAAAGCCTCATCCTTTTAGAGACTAATCTAATAAAAAGAGGATTTCTAATTGCAAAGAACCAATTCAACTGAGTCTAGAAAACACAAAGCTGGGTTTAAATGTGTGTGACATGTAGGCACCACAATATCTTCTTCAATAAGTGGCTTCAATTTATGCACATCATCCCCATGCTGTAAAAGTAGTTTCTAATTTACAATATCTGATATGATTCATTAATCTAGAAAATTAGATTTCTGACAGAACATGGTCTGTGTGTCCAAAAATTGAAACCAAACTCTTTGTGCTCTTTTGTTTTCCTTCAAAGAAACTTTTAGGTTTGCAAAAGCAAAACAAATTACCTTAGCAAAACAACTGCTCCCGTATTGATAGAATTCCATGTTTAACTTGGTTGTCATAGAACTATAGGGAGTGCTGGACACTAAGGACAAGGGGGCAGATTAAAATGGAAGAGATTTTCGTGGCAATCAGAGGCATCTTCACAATGGAGATGGCATCCTAGATACAGGTAAAACAACCTGCTGAAGGACTTAAAAGCTAACATCTGGGATGAGTAACTTCTGGTAGCACTACAGGGCTTGTCACTGAGATTTTTCAAACTAATACTTTATTGGGGAATCAAGAAGAAGCAGGAGGGAGATATCCAGCCAATTAGGAGCATGAGGTAGTTGGTTATAGTACCACTAGTTAGAGTAGAACTATTAACAAGGGGACAGGAGCATGGGTGCTGACCAAGTTTCCTGGTCTAAACTTTCTCATATGTACAAAGGGAAAGATACCTATCTTCCGAGGACAATGATGAGGTTTCAAAAGATGACACACTGTGAGTGCTTTGTAATGCCTAACATATACATTCATCTAGAGTGGCATTTTCCCTGAGAACTATTTGGGGAAAGAATGTGACTCAACATCTACCATGGGTTAGGTAGGCACTGTTCTTTCAACTGAAGTTCTCATTTTTCTCAGTCTACCTGAAGCACTTAATCAAGTCTTGTTGAAGTGATCCTTTGGGAACAAGACAAAGGGTTGGCCGGAGAATCAAATTATTTCTCATTGATGACAGTAATAGAAAACAAACCTCAGGAGAAATTCATAATAATAATTCCTGTTTTTCTAGGCAACAAATTTTATTTGGATTGATCTTTACTGACCATAATTCCCCAGCTCCTTACTATTTTTCTCATTTCTAAAGTAATTCTTTCCAAGTTATACATCATGTGCACTAGTTCAAACTAATTGGGTATTGCTTGGATTTTTTACAAAAATGATTCAGTTCTCTGAGTCTGTTTTTGTATCTAGTGTACCATGTGTCTTTAGAACTACTTTAATTTAATATTAGAGAAATTAGATATGCTTATAATCAAACTGCATTATTCATACTATTTAAGCAGCCACACTTTTCAATGCTTTCAATTCATACTTCAGTTTGTTTTCTTTTAAGGATTGAATCAACTTGATTAGGTATTCTTATTGTTCCATGTAAGCTTTGCCTTTCTTTTCAAGCCCCTTTCCTGGTATACCACATCTCTATTCATATGCATTTCTATACATTTACAGCTGATTATAAAATTCACATAAGCTTCCTGCTCTGAAGAATGGATGTTCAAAAGATTCTAAAGTTTTATGACATTTTGGTCTCATAGTCCTTTAGTCATGTAGCAGTTTAAGGTGTATAATAAACCATTGCAAAGTTTATCACTTTAAGTAACAGCCATTTCACCAGCTCAAAATTTAATGGGTAGGCATTTTAGACGGGGCCCATCTGGATGGTTCTGATGATCTCAGCTGGGCTCACTCAGGCATCTTCCATCAGCTAGTGGTTGATGATCTCATTCAGGTGTGGGGCAGTTAGCTGGCTGGCTGTTAGGATAACTGGGCCAAATGTCACTCATCATCCAGTAGGCTAGACCAAGCTTGTTCACATTGTATCACATTGTGATAGTCTCGAGGTTCCCAAGGGCAGCAAGAGAAATCAAGTTCAAATGTGCAAGCGTTTTTTCAAGTCTCTCCTTGCTTGACCAAAGCAAGCCACATGACCAAGCCCAGAGCCAGTGTGGGAGGGGACAGCCCAAGGGAGATGCAAATAAATTGCAGGCCATAACTGCAACCACTTGGCACAAGCAGCAAGGCCAATTATTATCCTAACATTCCTCCATTGTTCTCTCCTCCTGAATGAACCCCTCTGCCCCACCTTCCTAGGGTAGTTTTCAGAAGGAAGTTCTTACATACATTCTTCCATTCTGCTCTAAACCTAAAAAGGTCTTTTTCTCTCATCATTTCAGCCTAAACCCAGAGGTCTAGATACCCTGAGATCAAACCAAACATGGATGTTCTTCCTAAGTTATCCTCACCTGAGCACCAAGTCCCAGAGACATTTCAGGTTTGACATTTCAAAGTCAAACCAGGGTAGCACTGAGAAGCTGCAGGTCTTTCTCAATGATGAAAGGAAACTCGCCACAGAAATAAATGTTATTATTTTTGATTCTTCAAGAATATTATAGATTGCCAAGTTCACTTTGTTTTCCTGATGGATTGAACCACTTATAGTGTGAGATGTGGTTTGCTTGTTTCTTTGCAATTGCTGGGTCAAATGGTGTGTATTTTTAAATAGATTGTTCCAGATTGCTTTCTCCAAAATATATAACAATTCAGGTTTCTACTAGCAATGTATGAATGCATACTTAAATTCTCCATCAGAAATAGGTAATAGAGGCTTTTATAATTTTTGTCAGTTTGATAAGTATGTGATATTTCACTGTTACTTTAATTTGTATTTCCCTGACCACTAGGTGAGTTGGAGAAGTTTTAAATATATGTATGCTAGCCATTTGATTTCTTTTAATTGCTTATTCATGTTTTTTGGCTCATGTTTCTGTTTGGATATTTGTTTTTTTCATCAGTTTGTAAGACCTCTTTGCATATAATTAAAGTTCTTGATGTTTTTGTTGGTGGCACTGTAATTTCTACCCAATAGGGTTTATTGATTTGGTTTTACTATGCAGAAAGCATTTAACAAATTATCTTTAAATAAGTACACTTATTTGTTTTTTAAAATGGTCTCTGGTATCCCTGTCTTGGAAAATAAGATTGTATATGTAATCTCCTTGATTTTTACCAAGTTTTTTTTTTTTTACATTTTTGTTATTTACATTTAAGTGTTTTATCCATCTGGAATTTATTTTTGTAGGTGATACAATATAAAAGTCCAATGTTATTTTCTTCATTAGATAAGCATTATAGTACCATCACCATTTGTTTAATAATTCATCCTTTTCTCACTGACTTGAAATAGCATTTCTAACATCTTTTAAAATTTAATATATACTGGGATATTTTTGGATGCTCTATTTTTCTGATATTTTCATTTTAATTTGACAGTAGTATATTCTAATATCCAGTAGGGCAATCCCCTCATGTTGTGTTTTTGCAGACTAATATTGGGCAGTTTTTTTTTAATATCAATGCCTAACTAATTTTAAAAAATGAACTCTTGGGGGTTACTAGTTCTGGGAGAATCAACACTATTATGCTAGTAAGTTTTTTCTAAGAATGTACATATTCATATGAATATACACACACATATATGCATATATGTATGTTAGTTTTGTGTGTATATTAGTTATTATAAATATAATTATCTTATATCCAGGTTCTACCAAATACTCTAAGTTTAATTTGAATTTTTTCCTACAGTCGCTGAAATTTTCTGGATATGCAATCACATTATCAGCAAAAAAATAGATTGCCGTATCTCCTCCAATATTTATACCAATTATCTTACTGTCTTAACTTACTACATTAGTGTAAATTGCCAAAACAATGTTGATTAATAATCTCGATAGCAGGTGTTCTATTCATTTTCTGTTTTTATTATAAATGGTCTATTATTTTACCCTTTAGACTTTATGCTAAATAAAAACTGAATTGGATTTGGGGAAATATTATATTTAAGTAACATTATTGAGTAATTTTTTGTATAATGATTTTTTTTCCATTATAGCTGGTTTACAGTGTTCTGTCAATTTTCTACTGTACAGTATGGTGACCCAGTTACACTTACATGTATACATTCTTTTTTCTCATATTATCATGCTCCATCATAAGTGACCAGACATAGTTCCCAGTACTACACAACAGGATCCCATTGCTAATCCATTCCAAAGGCAATGGTCTACATATATTAACCCCCAAGCACCTATCCATCCCACTCCCTCCCCCTCCCCCTTGACAACCGCATGTATATTCTCCATATATTTTGCATATTTTGCATATGGGAAAATTTACACATTTTAATAAAAAGATAGTTTTTAAACACATCTGGTCTTGATCACTTTTCAATAGTAGATCTTTGTATACCTTATAAATCTAAGCAAATTTATCTATTTATCTATCTATCTGGCAATTTATATAAGCAAATTTTCTGCTTCTTTGGTCACACTTGGTAATTTAGTTCATATTTTGGAATTTTTAGTTTAATAATCAAGAATCTTGCACCTGAAGTTCCTTGAACACTTTAATTTTGTTTTTATTCGTCTCCTTTCCCAGTAGTTGTATTCCTGGATATCTCTTCTATTTGATCTTCCTTTCTCTGGCTCCTGAGTTCCCATAGGCGAGTTATTGTTTTACTGTTAGCTTACTAGGTCACAGGTTGTGGTAGTAATCTAGAAATAGATGGGAATTAAAACATTATGTACTCTGTGGGCTCTTGTGTCCTCAGTTTCCTTGAACTCTCCCAGCCTTGGGAGTAGAGATGCCTCACACAGTTGCTCAACTTCCCTTTAGCTTCTTGATGACTAAGGACACTGAAGATACTTATGTGTTTCCCCCAGATTCATATTTTGTTGGGCCAAAGTTTGCCCAGAATCCACAGCATTTTGATTCTCTGGGGATCTCTGAAGCTGCTATGCAGACTCTCAGGTGGATTCATCTTGCTGAGACTAGAACCCAGAGTCCAGAACTTCATAACGGCTTGGGCCAGAGGAGAACTGTACATTAAAGACAGGAATGGAGGGAAGATGTGGTACATATATACAATGGAATACTACTCAGCCATAAAAAAGAACAAAATAAGTCCATTTGCAGCAACATGGATGCAACTAGAGATTTGCATACTAAGCGAAGTCAGTCAGAAAGAGAATGACAAATACCATATGATATCACTTATATGTGGAATCTAAAAGAGAACAGATTTGTGGTTGCCAAGAGGAAGGACTGGGATGGATGGGGAGTTTGGGGTTGGTAGATGCAAACTATTACATTTAGAATGGATAAGCAGTGAGGTCCTACTGTACAGCACAGGAAACTACATCCAGTCTTTTGGGGTAGAATATGGTGGGAAATAGTGTGAGAAGAGAATGTGAATATATATATATGAGACTGGGTCACTATTCTATAGGCAAAAACTGACACAACACAATACAACAACTATACTCTAATAAAAATATTTTTTTTAAAAAATTGAGTGTTTCTCTTAAACAAAAGCAGACTTTAGAGGTCTGAAATCCAACTTAATGATGTTTACTTTTGCAAAGGTTCCTTTTCCCCTTCTTGTTTCATTATTTCTTCCCAGGTTGGCTTCTATGATCCATCATCTTAATAACTCATGTACACTGAAAAGCAGTTTGAGATTCATTAGCAACAGAGTTCTGATTTCTCTCACAATTCCAATAAGAACATCCAGCAAATCTTATGTGGAGACCCACAGTTGTCTTTCCCAATTTGTGGAGATTTCACATATGATATTATTTTAATAAAGTACTCCATAAGTTCAAAAAAGAGCCCTGCAAACCATTTTCTAAATATAGAGAATTCATATAATTTTTGCATCTGTCTGATTTTTTGATAATGGATATTAGAGAGATCTAAACAACACCTTGATACCATGAAGGAAGTTTTATCAAGTCACACCTTCTTTGCTGGCTTTTGGAGGCTTTGTTAGACTGTTTAGAGCTCTATGACCACAGCATGAAAACTAGAGACCCAAGAAAACGGTTAAGGCAAAAGAATTGAACCTGTTTAATAGATGAGAAAACTGGGAACTGAAATCATGAAAGGGGAATATTATTCAAACCCATCTGATTTCAGACTACTGTACTTAAGCAAGGTAGTTGGGGGTCAGCCTGATTCAGATTCAACTTCTCTCTTTACCTTAAGTATCTGTTGTACTCAAGACACTAGGGAACATGAAATCAGATTTAGCTTTGCCTTCAAGGAGCCAGGAGATTTGGGAAAAAAAAAAGAAGTGGGATAGTATGAAAATGCAGAGGAGAAGGATGAATCCCAGGAGCACTTTAGGGAGGAGAAGGACTTTCTCAAGGAGAAAACATAAACAAAATTATGAGCAAGTGATTGAATACTACTCAGCCATAAAAAATAACAAAATAAAGCCTTTTCAGCAACATGGATGCAACAAGAGATTTTTATACTAAGTGAAGTAAATAAGAGAAAGACAAATACCATATGATATCACTTATATGTAGAATCTAAAATATAGCACAAAGGAGCCTATCTCCAAAACAGAAACAGACTCATAGACATAAAGAACAGACTTGTAATTGCAAAGGAGGAAAGGGAAGGGAGTGGGATGGATGGGGAGTTTGGGCTTGGTAGATGCAAATTATTACAGTTAGAATGGATAAGCAATGAGGTCCTACTGTATAGCACAGGGAACTATATCCAATCTCTTGGGATAGACCATTATGGAAGATGATATAAAAAGAAGAATGTGTGTGTATATATATATATATATGCATGCATGCCTGGGTCACTTTGCTATACAGAAGAAATTGGCACAACATTGTAAATCAACTACTCTTTAATACATTTTTTTAAAAATATGGGCAAATATATGTGGCCTGCATGCATGACTTCACTATAACATGCTTAGGTGGTGAATGTGAAGAAATTAGTCATAAAACAAGAAAGGTAGCTTGGAATTAGATCATAAAGGATCTGAATGCCATGAAAAATTTGGTACAATAGGAGGATAAGAAGATAAGGTCAAGAGGTCTACTCAGAACTGGTTGATTCCCATTGGTCCTTAGGAAATGCCTGTGTGTTTCTGAGGGCACTCTTTCATCATGGTCCCACCTTCCAACAAAGGTGATTCTAATAAAGGCTATGCTATTCATAGCCTTAATCATAAGACCCTTCTGACTGTAACCAGTCTAAGCCAAAACTTGCATCTTTTTCTGTGTTTATCACTATCTCATTCCGACTCAGGTCTGGGGCTGTACATCTGGTCTGTACCCTCCTACCTCTGACTCTGCCCATTGAGAATGACTTAAAGTGATAACCTCCGCCCCCTGCTCTACCTTGATCTCAGAATTCAGTAGCAAAAGCTCAACCTAAATAAACAAACAAACAAAAACCACTGCAAGGGGAGGGAAGGCCTTGAACAATCCTATCCAGAAACTACACTGGACTTTTGATTCCAATCTTTTTCTAGCCAAAGTATATTTTGAAGAAGGAAATTTTTTTAAATGTTTCAAAAGATAGAAAAACAAATTCTATTTTATGTATGTTGCAAGGAAGGAAAGAAGAACAGATTGCAGACAAGTGGCAAGATTCCTTTACTAGGTTTGTCTTGTTTTTTCTTTTCTTTTTTTCTTCTTTTCTGATTATATCACTTCTCAGGGCAGTGCCATTCAAAGCTTTTTTTCTGTTCTACACATCCCTGTGGGCAGCTGGTCTACAAAAATACCCAAAATTGCTCCCTATAGGTGGCTACAGTTGGAAAGTGCTCCTTTTATATGGCAACATCTGGATATACTAAAGTTACATTTTCATTTTCTAACAAGATGACTTATTTTGAAAGATTGGGAACGTGTGCTTTGAAAACACGTTTTTGCTCAACAGAAAAGATAGTGTGAGTAATAACGACCCACAGAAACTGATTATTTCAGCTGTAAAATACAAGCTCCATGGAGAGTGATGTTTTTGAGAATAAGATGGTGTTCTCAAAAATAAAAAGTCTATATTTTCAACCCAACTTTTTCCACTGTTCAACAAAGGACCCCATTACCTGAATCACATTCTTAGCAACTTTCATTTCCTGGTGGCACACAGGACAGTTCATTTGGAAGACTCTTAAATCAACGAACACTATAACTACCAAATAAAATAACAACCACAGGCATACCTTGGAGATATTGTGGGTTTGGTTAAAGACCACCACGATAAAGCAAATATTTCAAGAAAGTAAGTCACACAAGTTTTTTTATTTCTCAGTACATAGAAAAGTTATGTTTATAAAACATACTATAGTCTATTAAGTGTGCAATAGCATTATATCTAAAAAAAAGCCAATGCGCATACCTTAATTTAAAAATACTTCATTGCTAAAAAATGTTAGCCTTTACCTGATAACACAGGGTTACCATAAACCTTCAATATGTAAAAAAATGCAATATCTGTGAAGTGCTGTAAAGCAAAGTGTGATAAAATAAGCTATGTTTATACTGTTTTTCATTAATCAACTCATTAAATGTATTTATTGATTTGATGGATGTACAAAAATTTGATGCTATGGCAAAAGTAAAATAATGAGATGTAATTTCTGCTTTCTAGAAGCTTATAGTGCAATTATAGACAGAAGATTTGTAGACTAATAACTGACAAAAAAGAGTATATGATAAGGGCCTTGTGAGTGACTTAGTATGGCATAGATCAGGAGATAAAAACACAAATGGCTAGAGGATCCAGCAGGAAATTAAGGATAGGTAAAGCTGGCCTGTAAAACAGGTAATAGGGATTGGTGGGGATTATGACAAACTGGAGAATTTATACTACTTAAAGAGAGTAGCTTCTACTCAATTGAGCTGTAATGTTGTAAGGCAAGAATATGGGCCAACTTCTGCCAATCATCTTATTTTTCAAAAGAATTCAATGATCTGGATTGTCAAAATATCTGCAAAAAAATCTTTAAAAAAAATCTGAACTCTAAAATCCTAAATACCAAAAAGAAAACAAAACCCAAAATCCCAAAACAAAAGCAAAAACCCCAAATGAACAAAAAAAACCCCTAAGTCCCCAGTGTGGAAGCCAAATGGAACATGTCTACGTGTCATATTGATCTCAGAGGCCACCAGTTTTTAAACTCCTTTTATAGTTATTCAGAGAAGGAGGCAATTACACTGTACCAGATAAGAGCACAGGCTTTGGAATTGAGCAGTTGGGATGTAAAGCAAGTCACTTAACTTTCAAAGCACCATCTATAAAATAATTCACAGATCTTGTTTTTGTATCCATTCAGCCAGTGTATGTCTTTTGGTTGGGGCATTTAGTCCATTAACATTTAAGGTAATTATTGATATGTATGTTCTTATTGCCATTTTATTAATTGCTTTGGATTTGTTTTTGTTGTTCTTTTGTCTTCCCTTCTTCTCTTGTTCTCTCCTCTTCTGGTTTGATGACTATATTTAGTGTTGAATTTGAATTGATTTTTCTTATTTGTTTATCAATTGTGTATTTTTGGTTTGTAGTCATTCTGAAGTTTTGATATAAAAGTCTCTCTCTATATATATGAGATTGTTTTAAGTTGCTGGTCTCTTAATTGCAAGTGCATCTCCAGTGTCCTGCATTTGTACCCTCCTCTTATGATTTGTGACTTTGGTGGCATAATTACATGTGGATGATTTCATATCTTTACTGAATATATACCTTTACTGGTGAGCCTTGTCATTTGTGGTATTTTTGTTTCCTGTTGCAGCCTTTTCTTTTCTGCCTAGAAAAGTTCCTTTAGTATTTGCTCTAAGGCTGGTTTAGTGGTGCTGAATTCTCTTATCTTTTCTTATCTGTGAAGCTTTTGATTTCTCCTTCAAATCTGAATGAGAGCCTTGCTGGGTAAATTAATCTTGGTTGGAAGTTTTTTCCCTTTCATCACACCACTACAATTCAACATTGTTTTGGAAGTCCTAGCCACAGCAATCAGAGAAGTAAAAGAGATAAAAGGAATCCAAATTGGAAAGGAAGAACTATCACTATTTTCAGATGACATGATACTATACCTAGAGAATCCTAAAGACTCTACCAGGAAACTGTTAGAGCTCATCAATGAATTTGGCAAAGTTGCAGGATACAAAATTAATACACAGAAATTGATGGCATTTCTATATACTAAAAAAGAAAGATCAGAAAGAGAAATTATGGAAGCAATCCCATTTACCATCACATCCAAAAGAATAAAATACCTAGGAGTAAACCTACCTACAGAGACGAAAGAATTGTACTCTGAAAACTATAAGATACTGATGAAAGAAATAAAAGATGACACAAATAGATGGAAAGATATACCATGCTCTTGGATTGGAAGAGTTAATATTATCAAAATGGCTATTCTACCCAAGGCAATATACAGATTCAATGCAATCCCTATCAAATTACCAAGGACATTTTTCACAGAACTTGAAAAAAAATATTTTAAAGTTTTTTTTGGAAGCACAAAAGACCCAGAATAGCCAAAGGCATCCTGAAAAAGAAAAATGGAGCTGGAGTAATCAGGCTCCCTGACTTAAGACTATACTACAAAGCTATCATCATCAAAACTTTATGGTACTGGCACAGACAGAAATATAGATCAGTGGAACAGGATAGAAAGCCCAGAATTAAGCCCACACACCTACAGCAAACTAATATATGGCAAAGGTGGCAAGAATATACAATGGAGAAAAGACAGCTTGTTCAATAACTAATCTATGACAAAGGAGGCAAGACTATACAATGGAGAAAACTGGACAGCCACATGTAAAAGAATGAAATTAGAACACTCCCTAACACCATACACAAAAATAAACTTAAAGTGGTTAAAGACCTAGATATAAGACCAGTCACTATAAAACTCTTAGAGGAAAACATAGGCAAAACACTTTCTGCCACAAATGAGAGCAACATCTTCTCAGATCCACCTCTTAGAGTCATGACAATAAAAACAAAAATAAACAAATGGGACCTAATTAAACTTAAAAGTTCCTGCACAGCAAAGGAAACCCTAATAAAAAAATGAAAAGACAACCCACAGAATGGGAGACAATCTTTGCAAACAAATCGACTGACAAGGGATTAATCTCCAAAACTTATAAACACCTTCTGCAGCTCCATACCAAAGAAACACACAACCCCATCAAAAAATGGGCAGAAGATCTAAACAGACAATTCTCCAAAAAAGACATCCAGATGGCGAAAAAAAACACATGAAAAGATGTTCAACATCACTTGTTATTAGAGAAATGCAAATCAAAACCACGATGAGGTATCACCTTACACCAGCCAGAATCGCCATCATCAAGAAATCTACAAACAATAAGTGCTGGAGAGGGTGTGGAGAAAAAGGAACTGTAGTACACTGTTGGTGGGATTGTAAATTGGTGCAACCACTGTGGAAAGCAGTATGGAGATTCCTCAGAAAACTAAAACTAGAACTACCATTCGATCCAGCAATCCCACTCCTGGGCATCTATCCAGAGAAAACCATGACTCGCAAAGACACATGTACTCCAATGTTCATTGCAGCACTATTTGCAATAGCCAAGACATGGAAATGACCTAAAGGTCAATCGACAGAGGAGTGGATCAAGAAGATGTGGTATATATACACAATGAAATATTACTCAGCCATTAAAAGGAACAAAATACCGGCATTTTTAGCAACATGGATGGACCTAGAAATTATCATGCTAAGTGATGTCAGCCATACAATGAGACACCAACATCCAATGCTTTCACTGACATGTGCAGTCTAAAAAAAGGACAGACTGAACTTTGCAGAACAGATACTGACTCACAGACTTTGAAAAACTTATGGTTTTCAAAGGAGACAGTTTGGGGGTGGGGGGATGTGCTGTGGTTGTGGGATGGAAATCCTATAAAATTGAATTATGTTGATCATTGTACAACTATAAATGTAATAAATTCTTTGAGTAATAAAAAAATAAAATAATAAAATAATTCACAGAGTTGTTACAGTGATTAAATAATAGAAAATACACAAAGTATTTATTAGAGTACCTGGAAAATTACAAATACTTATCTAAAGATAGTATTCTCTGGCGTGAGCACGTGCATGCGCTCTCTCTCTTTCTCTCTCTCTCTCTCACACACACACGCATACACACACACACGTTTTGGAGATCTTTAAGGCAAGAAGATCTATGGCTTCTATATTTATCCTTAAATTACATGATAATGCCGCATTCAGACTAGGGTTTGAATTAAACTGACCACTAAACTTAGTGAAATAGTTCTATTATAGTTTTATCCCTCTATTAATTGGTAGTTTAGACCTAGAAATTTGATCAGATACAGGTTTGATTTTGTCATTTTTGAGGCTGTCAGTCTACTTTATAAGTGAACTTCCACCAGTTAATATATAATGTAAGTTATCTCTCTTTTTATGATAGCAGCAATGATTGATGATCAATGCCTGAAACCATTAATTCATTAGTGGTTGCAAAATGGTGAGATTATAATTCTGTTATTCCCTTTTCATTTGTTAGTTGAAAACTTCAAAGAAGGAAAATTTTCTCATTAACCATTTTGTTATCCTAAGGTATAACTCTTATGGGAAAATATTCTTTAATTACCCGTTTTCAAAGTAAAGGATAGTTCTCTACCATCCTGAAATGGTCAACAACTAGTTTATCAGTTTTATCATTGTCATTATCATAAATATCACCATTATAAACTCATGGATTCAAAGATATTTAATATCATTTAGCCTACCGCAGTTATTATTCTTGGGAAGGACAAATTTTCCTTCTTTGGTCAGTAGAAGTTTATTCAGCTTGGCTTCGAAGTCCTTTTGCCACGACTCTACTTGACTTCAAAGCCTTCTCTGCTTTCTTAATGACAAAATAGTCTAAGACCATTTTGAACACTTTCTGGTGTGAACCTCAAAAGAGCTAATTCTTCAAGAACTCTTGGTCCTTTTAATGGGAAATGAAAAAATCACAATCTGGAAGTTTGAGGTGCTTATTCCAACTGACCTGGTCATGATTCATAGTAATTCCAATTGACAAAACCAAAAATAAATAAATAAATGAAGTGCATGATTTTTAAGATACCAATTCTTCAAATTCAAATTCAGAACTACTTAACTTGATGTGTTTACTTAATAGCAAAACCACATCTGTATTCTCTTTTAGCCATATTGAAAGTCTTGGTCCTCAAAGATATCGACATACTTTTTTTTCTTTTCTTTTTTTGTTGGCCACTCTCAGCATATGGAGTTCCCATGCCAGGGATCATATCTGAGCAGCAGCTGGGACCTAGATTTTAGCAGCAGCAACACCAGATCCCTAACCCACTAGGCCCCAGGCAGGGATTGATCCTGTGTCCCAGTGGTCCAGAGACACCACTGATCCCATTGTGCTATAGCAAAATCTCCTCAAGATAAATAGTCTTCATTTATTCTCTCAGACACAAACCACCTATCTTAGAAGAGCATCACCCATGCTATTGTTGACATTATATTAAATTGTTGTTTTTGACCATTCATTTTGTCCTTATATCCTCCAGGGATATACAGTCAAATAACCATGTTTTCAAATCACTTTGAATACTTTCCAAGTGATTATGGCACCAGCTTTAAACAGAGTCATGTTAAAATTTTGTTTTAAAGTTAAGTAAAACATACATAAAAAAGATATTTCAAAGAAGTCTAGCTTCTACCCATGCCCATTATTTTCTCTCTAGGTGAAAATATTTTAAGTTTGTATGAGTTATCTTTCCATTTCTTCCTTTCTTTTTTTTTTTTTTTTTTTTTTTGTCTTTTTACCATTTCTTGGGCTGCTTCCATGGCATATGGAGATTCTCAGGCTAGGGGTCAAATCGGAGCTATAACCACCGGCCTACACCAGAGCCACAGCAATGCAGGATTCGAGACACATCTGCAACCTACACCACAGCTCATGGCAACGCCAAATCCTTAACCCACTGAGCAAGGCGAGGGATCGAACCCGCAAACTCATGGTTCCTAGTCGGATTCCTTAACCACTGAGCCACGACGGGAACTCCTCCACTTCTTTTATATAAGTGTGTGTGTTTATCTCCCCATCTTAGATAATCCGTAGCATACTATTTTTTTGTTATTGTACCCTTGGTACAACAAAAATGGGAATGGTTACAGTGGTCATGCTTGATTTTTTTATAATGTTAGGGGGAAAGTATTCAGTCTTTCACCATTAACTATAGGTTTCTGAAGATGACCTTCATCATTTTTAAAAAGTACTCTTCTATTCCCGTGTTAAGAGTATTGCTTCTGAGTTTCCTTTTTTTAAAACGCCTCTTCTGCATCTATTGAGATGATGATGTTTTTTAAAAATTTAATTTGCTGGTATAGTAAATTATATTGATTGACTTTTGAATGCTAAACTAACACTGCATTCTCAGGTAAACCATACTTGGCATGATGTGTTATTTTACAGAGTATTATATTTTATTTGAGAATATTTTATTGAGTGTTTCTGCATCAATATTCATGAAATATATTGCCCTGCAGCTTTTTCTTCTAATTTCTCTGTTTTGGTATAAGGGTAATTGTGATCTCATAAAATGAATTTGGAGGTGCTCTCTCCTCTTTTATCTTCTTTTCTCTGTGAGAGTTTGTGTAGAATTTGAATTATTTCTTCCCTTAAATATCTTCCTTTATTTGGTAGAATTTCCAGTGAAGCCATCTGGGCCTAAAGTTTTCTTTTTAGAGAAGATTTTAGCTACAAATTAATTTCTTTACTGGATATAAACCAACTCAGGTTATCTAATTCTTTCTGAATTATTTTTTTTGTTCATTTGTACCTGTCAAGAAATCTGTTTGTTTCATTTAAATTGTTGAACTTATGGACATACAGTGGCTCTAGTATCCCACTTAGTCCACAGAAACTTCAGTGCTGTCTTTTATGAATGTTGTTGACCCTTTCAAAGATTCAAAATTCGAATTCATTGATTTTTTTATTGTTTTTCTGTTCTCTATCTCTGAACTAATTTTTATTATTTCTTACTCTCTGTTAGATTTGGGTTTAGCATGCTCTTAACTTTTCTAGCTTCTTAAGGTACAAATTTAGGTTATTGATTTGGAATCTTTCTTGCTTTTGATGTGGGTGCTTACAGTTATGAATTTTTGTTAATTCTCCATTTGTATTTAGGGCTCATGGAGATAACCAAATCACCCAATTTTGCTCTATAGACCCATAGGTCTTCAGTTCATTTCTTCTAGCTATTCTGCTAATTTAATGCAGAGGTTCTGGGAAAGCTGAAAAATTACACAACTACTGCTATTTTTACAGGAACTAGAGCTACTTCTTATTACTACTTAGTCCCAATAAAATGGCTATTTTCTGAATGCCCACTCTAGATCAAATACTTTACCTAGGTTATTCCTAATACTTTTTTTAAAATCAAACCTAAAAGCAATATTAACGTTGTTTTAGAGATGAAGTAACTAAGTAGACTTACCTACCTAAGATCCCATATCTAGTTAGTGGTAGAGTTTGAATTAGGTCTGTCAGACACCAATACCTGTTTTTTTTTTTGACGATATCATATTGTTACTTCACCTAAGAATATCAGCACAAGCCAAGGCAATGTTAAAGAATCCCAAAGTTAACTTCTCAACTATGACTTGCCCACACAAGCTTTCACTGACCCTAATAGGTTTATAGTCACTCATTCAATCAACATTTACTGAGTTATTTCATATGCCAAGAATTGATATAATGACAAGTATCATGAGTATTATCAATCAGAATCTCTGCCTTCATGTTATGTAATTTAGGACATATGCTCTAAGAGTAATATATCCTAAAAATAGCAATGACATAGTAAGGATGCTGACTTCAAAGGCAAGAGAGGGGAGCTTAGGCTCAGGTTAGTAAGAGAGATACCCTGAAGAGGGTAAAAATTAACTGACGCAAAGGGCATAAGAATGTCCAAGTATTGGACTTGAGCGTTCAATGGGGACTGGAGGTAGGGAACAATTAATAATGTTATTTGTTAAGATACTATGGGAATCTGATTAATAAACACTAAATTTAAAATTTGAAATATTAAAATATCATGTATATAAAGAGTTATATAAATAAAAAGGAAAGTGGTAAGTCTGATTCATAAACACTAAATTTAAAATTATTTGAAATGTTATATCATACTTATAAATAGATTATATAAATAAAATGGAAAGTGGTAAGCATTCTGGGTCATAAAGAATAATTGCAAAAGCGTAGATGTGGGAATGCTGTGGCCAATTCAGGGGACAATGAGGAAGTGAGCCTGCCCTAGAAGAGTGTATGGGATGGAAAGGTTGAGGCTATTACCATATGAACATTGAGTTCCAGTCTAATTACTAACTTCATGACCTTGGACAAGTGACAATCTCCCTAAGCCTGTTTTGTCACCTCTAATATAAGGATAATAATAACTCTTTCTCATAGAGTTGTAGTAGAGCTAAAACAAGATGAGGCACATAAAGTGTGCTTGCATGTTTCTCACAATGGTGCTAATGTTAGAGATAATGAGTGTAAAGAGACTCTTTCCCAGGCATCAATGCCCAGCTAGAGACCAAGATGTTGGAATCCTTTACCATAGCAGATGGGAACTGCTGAAGAGGAAACTGTAAATGACTGAATTGACTCTTTTTTTTTTTTTGGTCTTTTTAGGGCTGTACTTGCAGCACATGGAAGTTCCCAGGCTAGGGGTTGAATCAGAACTGTAGTCGCTGGCCTATGCCACAGCCACATCAGATCCGAGCTGCATCTGTGACCTACACCACAGCTCACGGCAACGCCAGATCCTTAACCCACTGAGCAAGGCCAGGGATCGAACCTGTGTCCTCATGGGTACCAGTGAGATTCATTTCCACTGAGCCACAATGGGAACTCCTGAATTGACTCTTTATGAAGATTAATTTGGCTATAGCATCAGAATGAATTAGTAAGTATAAATCAGAAAGGCAGGGAATCAAGCTAAAAGTTTCTGTCTGGCAAAAGTTCGGATGTAAAAAGTAAAGAGCATGGAGGAAATATAATCATCTACATTTTTCTCTCCAGGGAGGATGCTTTGGTTTTTACCTGGGGTTTTGTTCTGACTGAGCATATACACTGCTATCTCAAAGATATTTTCCCACTCGCTCAGAATCAATATCAAATTACTTTTTTTCTGCCAGTTTTGGAGTTCTTATCCTATAAAGGATTCAACTCCAGGCAGTAAAACTGAAATCAAATAAATAGAGATTTAGAACTGATTATCAGATGCTTAGTGTTCTTTTTCAAACCAGTACTCCTGGGACTGAAGAGAGGAGTGTAAAACAGAAGTGCACTTTGCCTAAACAAAACATTTCCCATGGCTTCCTAGAACAGTGTCTGTGTAGGAAATATAGCCTTGTTAACTACCCTGAAAAGGAGGTAAAAAAGAGGTCACTGGTCTGGTGAGATGAAATAATGAGGACGAACTGGCAAAGGCTCTGGATAGTTCATGACTTTAGGTGAACAGGAAGCATTAAACATATTCACCTTAAGAAGAGTGAGTCAACAACTTCCTTTTTGCTACATAGTTCAATAACACGGAGGTGGCTGTTTTAAGGAATTTTACTATCACCACGATGATTTCTTTGATATGTTCTCCAGTAGTAAGCATGCATTTTCACTAAACCACCAACAAATCATCTCCTTGGTAGCACAAATTGTCTACCTTTTGACCAAAAGCATAGATTTATCAGCTGTAAAATTGAAAAAAAGAATCATTCTGTGTATAGAGCTGGTCTCAGAAACTGAACAGAAAACAAATGGCTCATGTCACTACTCTACTGTGACACTGCCCTCAAAAATGGGATCTGATTGGGTTTTCTTGGGACTTGGACTGGATCCATGAGAGATTTTTTTTAAACATGATTTTTATTTTTTCCATTATAGTTGATTTACAGTGTTCTGTCAATTTCTACTGTACAGCACAGTCAAGCCTGGGAGTTTGGGGAGACTGTGAGAGATTGTTCATGCTTCAGTGTCTGTGCTGACACAAACCTTGACCATGGTCAAAATAAAAAAAATCACAGAAGACAGTTTTCCATCCTGAACCTGAGTCAGCTTTTATCCCACCCTCTCTTCTAGTGCCAAACTAAACCTTATTCATTTACTCTACATGTATTTCTCAAGTGTTGAATCTGAGCCAAGGATCCTGCTTAGAGCCGGAGAAATCTAGTTAGCCAAGAGATGGATTCCTACTTTCTCAGGACTGGTGTGTAGTTCCACACCATACATATGCCACAGCCTGTTCTTCATTCATTTATGTTTCCAGTCTCAAGAAGGGAATCCTATATTTTCCTCTCCTGTGATAGTAGGAACTTATCTTATTTTCCTAATATTTTCATATCTAATCCCCTAAAGCAGCGACTATTATTACCCTGAATTTCTCATTCTTATTTCATGAGTACAAACACTCTTGTAGCTCAACAAAATGTAAGGATATCTTATTTACTTAGCAACAAATAGTACTTTAATTTGGAGAGTATCCTGTTAGAATAGTTATTCTTTTAGCTATTTTTCTATTGTCAGGTGGAAAAACTCTAAGAACACTAGTTATTATTGCTCAGTAAAAAGGACTTATTTGAGACACTTTCGAATCATCAGTTATACAAACCTATTCCCTGAGTTCATTCTGTTTTATTGTGAATAAAACAACAACAACATTTTAAAATTAATATTATTGTCAATAAATGGAATAATAATAAACCATGGTGCAATACTTTAAATAGGCAGGCAGAATAGCCCACTCCGGGAAGGAAAGGACCTTGCCCTTGTGTCTGAGAGTCAGGAACGGTAATGCTGGGAAAGAATACAATATATACCTCTACCCTAGCAGAGTCCAGCCTTGCAGGAGACCTGGTACAACCTGGAACAAAGACAGCCTGTGTTCACATTACACTCTCTTGCTTGTCCCTGCTTCTGTAGGAGCTGACCTGTATCCCAGAAACTTCTGCTAGAAGACCAAAGCCTAAGACATAGCAAGCAGACAGGATTAGTAAAGACAGTGAACAAAGTATGGTATCATAAAAGGAAGCTCTCCATCCTGCACATCTTTGGGTTGCTGCACTCAAGGGGACTACCCAAGAATTCCCATCCAGTGAATTCCTGCTGCAAAACCTTTGCTGCAAAAACAGCATTTCATAACAGAGAAAAACAAACATTATGCCATACTGGATCTCTAACCTTTGCGTTCTATTGTCTGTGCTTAGTCATGACGGTTCTGTGCCCTTCCAAAAGAATGTTGCCTGTACCCTGAAATATACATGATAGCCCATTTTCAAGATTCTGCCTACCAGGCCTGACCTTTATAGATATAATACTTTTCCTCTACATAGAGATGTAAAGCTTTAGAACAGAGGATAACATTTGTCTTGTCCCAGGCTTATAGAAACATTGTGACCAGACCTACATGGATAGCAGCAAGAAAAAAGAATTCCTGCATCAAGATATTGGCAACAACTAGCTACATTCCTTTTCCTTTTGGTATAAAAAGAAGCCTGAATTCCAACTTGGGTAAGATGGTTCTTTGGGAAATGAGTCCACCATCTCCTTGGTCTGCTGGCTTTCCAAATAAAGTAGTCACTCCCTGCCCCAACACTTCATTCTAGATTTATTGGCCTATTATGTGGTGAGCAGTATGAGCTTGGACTTGGTGACAGTTTACCATACTTTGTACACTCAGAAAGGATCTCTCCCTTCTTTGCTGTCTTTTACATCAGTAGTCTATAGCAGTCTCTATAATTTTTCTGGATAAGATTTGGTCAGCTTTGAGGCTAAGAGAAGGATAGTGCTATGACGGATGGTTATGTGGAAAAGGCAAAAGGGTTTGTGTTTCCTCTGAAGACAGGGAGCTCCTGTTCTTCAGATCAAGGAGAATATCCATGATGACTCAGCAAACATTCCTAGCGATGGATGCCCTGGTTCTAGAATCCAGAGCCTCTTTTCAAGTATCCCTTCACTATTTCCTTACCAAATGAAAAAATTTACTGTGATATAATCTACTAGGGGAAGAGTACTTCCCTTTGTATCTGGTGTACACAAGCAGTGGTCACCTACCATCCAGTCCATCAGTGAAGGCTGTCAGCTCCAACTTTGAAATGCATCTGGTATCTGAACACTTCTCACGCTCACCACCTCCTCTGCTGGGACCTGGACTGAGCCACCACATCTCTTGCCTCAATTATTCCTTTATTCTCCTTACTGATCTGTCTTCACACTTGCCCCATAGAGTAAAGTGTCCCTTTCAAAGCCAGAATGATGTCATCACAGTGTAATTTTGATTGTTTCCTTCCTTCTGCTCAGCACACTCCAATGGCACCCTCCCTTCTCAGAATTAAACCAGCAGTTTATTTCATGACCTCAGATGTCTTATATGACCCAGCCGTCTTTTCCCTCTGATCTCATCTCTTACTAGTTCATACCTTTGTGGATCCACCCCAGCCACACTTGTCTTCTTGCTCCTCCTCAAACATGGTAGCACATTCCCACCCAGACCCTTCACACCCACTGTTTCCTCTGCCCAGAGGTGTCTTTCTTAGATAGCCAGTGCTAACTGACTGACTAGGCAAGAACAACTCCTCTCTCTCTCTTGCTTCCTTTTTCACTCCAGCCACTCCTTGTCGGAACTGCTGCAGCCACTGGCCTTCTTGCTGATCCTTAAACATGCTGAGCCTTTCCCTACCTCGGGGCTTTCACCTTTGAGGTTTATTTTTCCATGCCCTTCCCCAGACATTTGGTTGGGTCACTGCCTTACTTCATTCATGTCTCTGCCCAAATCTCACATTCTGAGAGGCTTACCTGACTATACCTTCTAAAAATGACCATTCCTTTTCCTTGTAACTTTCTTTTTTAAAAAATTTTTCACTTAGCTTTTATTTTTCTCCTTAGCATTTATTACCACCTAATACATATTTGTTTCTTTGTCTCTATCACCCCACTAGACTATAGCTTCCATGGAAACATGGACTCTCTTTTTTTCCTCTATCATGTCATTTATGAAATGAAAGATTAATAAATATTAGTTGACTGAGAGAGTTGACAGGTGAATGAAGAGCCCTACAAATCAGGTATAATCCACATGTTACAAATGAGAAACTAAGAATGGATAGCCAACCTAACTCTGCTGGTAATCAGTGCAGAGGAGATTCAAATCTAGATGGAAAAGCGACAAAATGGGAGGGAAGCCTGTTGAATTTCTTAGATTCTACCAAATGGAACAATAAAGCTATTCAGCTGTGAATGTGCACTATTCTTCAAAGGAAGAATGATTTGAAGGTGATTCCAAGATAACCCCCTAATTCCCATTTCAAAGGGTGGGACCACCTTCCTGGTTTTAAAAGGCCAGCCTATTCCTGAAAACTGAAAGGCCATGGCCTGTAGGGCCTCCAGGGCAGGAATTATGCCAAAGAGGATTATTGAGCCAAAAAGGGTTATTTTCAAGGTGTAAGGTATAACAGAATTAGCCGTGCTAAGTGTGAGACTTACTTGGAATCTGCTGCCCATTTTATGTTTCTCCCTTTTGAAGTGGGAATGTCCTCCTTTTGGATTGGGAATGTCTCTTATGCTTGTTCCACCAGTTTGTGTTTGAAGCACAGAACTTCTCAGGTTTCACAGGCTCACAACTGGAGAGGAATTTTGCCTCAGGTTAAATTATACCTCAGGTCTCCGTCAAACCTGATTAAGATGTTATTTAAATGAGACTCTGGACTTTAGAGTTGAAGATGGAATGAATTAAGACTTTTAGGTCTGTTGAGAATGACAGGAATGCATTTTTCATATGAGAAGGATCAGGGGTGGAATGTTATAGACTGAATATTTGCATCCCTTGAATCCCCAGTGTGGCTGTATTTGGAGATGAGGCCTCAAAGGAAATAATTAAGGTCAGGTGAGGTCATAAGGGTAGGACCCTGATCCAACAGGATTAATGTTCTCTCAAGAAGGGACATCAGAGAAATCGCTTCACTTCCCCCACCCACCTGTCTCTCAGCACACACACCAAGGAAAGGCCATGTGGGCACATAGTGAGGAGGTAGCAATCTCTAGTCCAGGTGGAGAGATTTTACCACAAACCAAACTTATTGGCACCTTGATAAAGGAATTCTAACTTTCAGAACTGCGAGAAATTAAATTTCTCTTTAATACATCCAGTCTTGTATTCTGTTTTGGCAGCCCAAGCACACTCAGACAACATGTCAACCATAACTATTACTGGGAGTATCACACAGAATTACATCTCTGAGAAGAGACCTTTGCTTTCAGTACCATCCGTAATATTGGCTTCAACCGTTCTCATACTGTGGTGGCTTTTCATGTACATTCATGTGTTTGCACAAGAATGAATAAAGGTATCGACTTATACAAAGAAAGCCCTGTTGAAAGAGCATTTCTTTTGTCATACAAAATATAAAAGTGGCTAAAACATTCAACAAATACTAAGCTTTGCACCTGGCTGCAATACCTTCTCAGAAATCTCTCTTTCCATTTGGACTCTGCCCAATCAATCCTTCTTCTTAAAGCACCTTCCAACTCATCCCCCACCCTTCATTTCCAAGGTCCACACTACCTGAGATGAATTTATCATTAGCTCTCACCTGGAGACTTGCTATGGTTTACTAATTAGCCTCCTGGACTCTCCTTGCCTCCAACCTCAGTCCAACTAATCCATCGACGGTCCTCACTGAATAGTCTTCCTGATTATTTCTCTCCTTTGCACAAAATCTTCCAATGGCTTCACATTACCAAACAGTGGGTGCCACACTTAGTATACTAGCCATTTAGAGTGTTTGTAAAAATACCTGGTATGAAGTCCTACCTCTGGAAATTTTGGATTCTGTCAAGCAAGACTATCAAGGAAATCCTGAGGTCCATACTTGGAGAAAATAATCCTAGAAGATAAAGTTTAAATTCCTTAGCATGGATATTTATGATCTTACTCCTTCTGTCCCAAAAATCATTTCTAGCCCTTTTCTCCTCCTCTACCCCATTATCATGTCTTCCAGTTATGCTGAACTACTTCAGTTCCCAGAATGTGTCTTGCTATTTCAGAATTTACGGCTTTGCTCCATTAGCCTAGAAAGCTACCCTTCTTCCAACTTGTCTGCCCAATGAACACCTTTACATCTTTCACTATGTGAAAATATTTATGGCGACTGCCATGCTCCCCAGGGAGAATTGATTGCTCTCTCCTGGCTTCATGTTATCCCTGTGGACCTCTTTCATAGCTTCTCGAACACCTAATGGCACATATGTGTCTTCTTAAGAGATTAGAAGTTCCTCGAATTCAGAGACCATGTCTTATTTTTCTCCAGAGCCAGACAGCCAGTATTGTTGCTGGCACACAGAAAGTGCTCAATAAATATATGTGTTAAAGAATGAATGAAAAAAAGTGATACAATTTAAGAAACAGGTGAATTCTTCCAAATCAGATTACAACTGGGAGTCCATTTCCTCCAGCCAATGACTAATGAAAAAAAAAAAAAAAGCTTTAGGTTCATGACACAGAAGGTCATGAGCACTGAGTCTTCAGTAATTTGGGGTCTTTCAGTGACCCTCAAACTTTAGATTTTGGGGGGTTTTCAAATGCAGGTTCTTAGGCCAGCCCTTGAGAGAGTCTAATTCTGAATGTTTATCCTGGGGGACCAGAAAGCCACATTTTATACAAGTGCTTCATGCGGTTTTCATACAGATTATTCTAAGAGCCTAACACCATGACTGTCCTAAATGTTTGTTCCTACATAGAAAAAAAGCATCCAAAGCCTGACGCAAACCTTAAATCCTACAACTCAACACCCTGGGGCCCACTAGCATTAATATAAGTATGCTCATCTATAACTTTGAAACTGAACAGGGCCCTGTGGGGCTCCTGGGCACAAGCCTTCCTATGTCCCCCATTTCTTGTTTTTAGGGAATAAGCTTTAGCCTCTTTGACCTTCCCTGAGTTCCAAATGTTCAAACAATTGCTAATCAGGGAAGGGAAGGGTTGCAGAGACCAGAGAGGAGAGTCAAAAAGCAAGAGTGCTGTCTTGGGGCAGTGTCCTGGCTCCTCTTCAAGGAATATATGCATAACAATATCTTTGAGTTTTTCTGCAGAATTGAAACCTCCAAGTGAAAACCAGAGAGGAGAACCACCAGAACCAGTCCTGGGGACACTAAACCCTAATTAAAGAATGAAAACTTGCATCTACCCTGATCCTTATCTGTGGCCCTATATTCCACTCCTAAACTATAAAACCACTTTCTATTCTCTCCCAAAGGAGGGCACAGTCTTTAGGAAATTAGTCTGCCGTGGCCTCTTTGCCTGGCAAAGCAATAATGCTACTTTTTTCTCCTTCACCCAAAACTCTGTCCTCACATTTCTATTCGGCACCTGTGGACAGAGGCTGAGTTAGGGCAACAACTTGAACACGTTCTCTTTAATCACTGATGAGAGGTTGTAAGTACAATTCAGAATTGTCAAGCTCTGGTTGGTAAGAAAGCACTGTTGTTAAGATACGACTGTCAACCTGTTAAGCATGGCAGGTGAAGTTGTAAACTTCTTGAATAGTTAATTGCCTGAGCCAGTGCTCTGCTCAAGCAGCCTCTAGTCTGCACACACTCAGGTGTGTGGGCTCTCCCAGTTTCCCTCTGTCCTGCAGGAGAGAGGGACTCCAGGAAGCTTGGGGCCAAGCCTGAGACACTGTGCCTTCTGCAAAGGTTGGAACTTTGTCATCACCTCTTCCCTACTCCTGGAACTATTCCTCATTGACTTTGGGACTGAGAAATCTCAAGCAAACAGAATTGCTGGGAAGATTTCTCTGTTCTACTGCTAGTCATAATAGGAAACTGCATGAGGGTTGGCCCCTCCCAACATTACCCCAGCCCTTCCGCTACTAGGCTTAGCATAAAAACTAATCTTATCAAAACAGGCAGACCTTCAGGGAGGTAACACTTGTAGGAAGGGAGGTAACCCTTGTAGGAGGGGAGGTGAGGTGAAGTGAGGTGAAGTGTCTGTGAGTTCCCAACTCTGCCGCAATACCTGGTTAGCTTCCTACACACATTGGTCCTTGCCTGGGTGAATAGTACATAATAAGAAGGCAGCACCAGGGAAAGGGGTAAAAAAATGTATATTAATGAAGGGATTCATGATATTTTTTGGGTCCTTCACATCAAAATGAATAATACTAGGAGTTTCCATTGTGGCTCAGTGGTTAAGAACGCGACTAGTATCCATGAGGATGTGGGTTCCATCTCTGGTCTCTCTCAGTGGGTTAAAGGATCCGGCATTGCCATGAGCTGTGGTGTAGGTGGCATATGCAGCTCCAATTTGATCCCTAGCCTGGGATCTTTCCTTTTGCTGTAGGTGTGGCCCTAAAAAGAAAAAACAAAGAAAACACACACACACACATACCCTGAGTAGTACTAATTTAGAAAAACATGATAGGTAAGCATCTAGGTTCCACCAGAGACAAGAAGGAGAATTCAGGGCTGGTTTTATAAAAGGAAAAACACCAACCATCATTACTTGGTATTTTTAGAACATGCTCTGTCCATCTTCATACAGATTTAGCCAGCAAATAATATCTAACAACAGTAGCTACTCCATTTTATGTGCAAAGTACTCAATGGAGCAAACACATTACATTTATTGTTGTAATTTTCACAGAAATCCAGAAATGCAGATGCCTCTATTTCCATTTTATAGCTGAGGAAATGGACATTCGCAGAGGAATAGCTTGCTTAATCTACTAGAGCTAAAGCTAGCACGTGCCTATCCAAGAGAGAGTAAGTGATATTTGTTTGAAAATCAATAATACAAGCAGCTTGGGGAATTTGTTCATAGGCATGTTCTCAAATAAAGAAAAAGCCGTAGGAGTGTCATAGGTCAAAATGTCAAATCCAAAAGAAGAAAAAGAACAGCAGTCAGGGTGGTCAGAGAATGTTTCATTGGGCTGAGTGGGCAGAAAATAGTCTGAGAAAAAGAGTAAGATCCTTGAAATGGATGATGAGGGCAAAGCAGAGGCAGGATTTTGGGGTACATGGAGTTGTTCAGTCTGGTAGATAGAGTTTGTATTTGGCATCATGGAGAGTTAGCCAACAGAATCTGTGTTTTTCCTTCCAGACAACTGCAAGTCTTTAAAGATGGTGGTCAACTTCATACAACTGGATACAGAATGAATTAAGTGAAGGCATCTATTTAAAGATAATTTTAGTGGTGGAGGATGAATTTCATGGGCAGCAAAAGGAGAGAAAAGGATGGGGTGGGGCAGGGGCAAAACTAAGAAAGAACTGCCTGGATTTGCTCTCAGAATTAACAAAGACCTGTTTTTGAATCCTGTTTCTACTATCCACATGGACAGGAATAAAAAGAATAGCCAACATTTAGTGAATACCTATAATATGCCAGGCACTATGCTAGTCATTCATTTTATTACACAGGTATGTTAGTGAATACCTATTATATGCCAGGCACTGTGCTAGTCATTTATTCATTACACAGGTATGTTCTGAGTATTTTCTACATGTCATGCATCATTTTAGGGTCTGTAGATATTACTACACAAGACAGAAAACAGCCTGTGCTGTCTCTAATTCTATGAGACAAAAACTACCACTGTCATTGTTTTGCAATGAAAAGATCAAAGTTTTGAGAGGCTAAGTAACTACCAAAGGTCACATAAAAGATAAGTGGCAGATCCATGAGCCTCTGGATTCTAAAATCTATGCATGACACCACCAGACTGTTAGAGCTGGGTGCACTTAACCTTTCCTGAGCTGCAGTGGTTTCTTCTGTAAAATGGGGATATAGAAACTTCTCTTAATATATGGTACTTTTATTAGTTGATTTATTTATTCATTCATTATTGGTGTCTAGTTAGTTTAGAGAACCTCAAAGAGATTCCCAACCCTCCCTTAAATAAGGCTGGCACAACTCTAGGGATATTAGAGAGTGACAGGGCCCTCCTCACATTAAGGATGAGCCCACTCCCTGTATTTTGGCAAAGGCCACTTTTGTAAGAAGCAAAAACGAACAAAGCAGGTATATGCTTTCTCTTCAACCCAAGTTCTGAAGCCTTCTTGATTTTCCCAGGAGTACAAGGCAAAGAATTATCACTGCCTACATTTGTTTTATCCTGCAATTCTAAAAATAAGGCCATGGACACAGGGACATCATTACTATAATTATGGTTTTGGAGAGCTTGGCAAGAAGCCACTTTTCTTAGCCTAGACTCAAAGAAGACAGGCAAGGGCTCCACAACTTGGTTAAGTATGTTGAAGTCAGCATCCTGTGGGGGTAATACCACTTTCTTACATTATATTTGTGAGAAGGTGGCCTTCTCACAGGGAGGGGCCAGGAAGTGGCACACAATCCCTGCAGTTGAGTCTTGCCACTAGGCTACTTCCCAGAAGAAGGGAAATGCATAGAAAAGAAAGTCAAGTTAATTGTGTCACCTTGCAGGGAATACCATTCATAGGCTAGGTATGGAGACAGCTATTCACATTGAAGCCATTTCCCTTTATTTTCACACACAAGAGATGGAGGAGGTCTTGGATGTGAAAGTGGCCTCTGTCTGAGCAATGTCCATCACTCAACAAGATGGCTGAAGATACCTGTCCCAAGTAAGGTCAAGTGTAGAGCACAAGGACTTGGGGATTAGACATCACTTCATGTAATTTAAACAATTATTTAATTCACATTGATTAAGCAATTTTTTAAATTGTATTGGCTAGGTTCTTGAGATTCAAGGACAGATTCACATATGGCAAATGAATGTGTTGCCTATTTCCTGATACTAGTAGAGAGGAGGCCTTGGCTTCTTACTTAATAACTGTGACCCCTACTGTATCATCTATAAAATGTGGGCAATAATACTTCACAGCATTAAGGTTAAGGGATTAAATTAGATAATCTATATATGTCAACAAACCTAGTGACTTGCAGACAGTAAATATTTGGTAAATGTTACCTGCTATTAGCAGTCATTGCGAGATGCTACGATAGAAGGATGGGCAATAGTGACATGCATGCCACCCTCTAGGGGTTTAAAGTCTGTCTCATGTGCTAATTTTCCAGAGAAACTGTGACAGAGGAACCCAAGGGTTATAGTCATCACCCAAGGGAACAGTGCTCAACCTATGCGGGAAAGCCAAAAAAAACTTTCATTAAGTAGACAGATTTGGCAGTGACAGTGCTATGCAAAAAAGGGGATTTTGGGCAGGCAGGTCATTGTGCTAAACGGTAGTATGCAACAGCCAGGACTGTCTAGACATGTACTGAGAGGTAGGCATGCCCGGGATGAAAAGAAAGCTGGAGGTCAAATTTCATGCCATGTGTACTTCAATAAATATTAAGTGACTGCCACGTGCCAGGCACTGTGTAAAGTACTGTAAGAGAACAAAGAAGAAAAGGTCTTTGCTTCAAAAGCTGCCTACAAATAACCCCTGCCCATGGCAGTGGGGCATTAGTACCGTGGTGGAGGAGTAAACAGTGCAGTGGCCATGTTCCTGCCCCAGACTGAACCCCAGCAAGCTAATCTTCTTTGGGGCTCAGCTTCCTTATCTATGAGCCAAGGATGTTCATTCTTCCTGCCTAGCTCACCTGAGAATGGAATGAGAGCTGAGGATATTGGGAGGAGGCAAGGCTGGGAAGACAACCCGGGGAACTGGTAAAGCACCAATGAAATAAAAGATTCAGAGAAAAGGATGATGGTAGTGACATCAACGGTGCTAAAGATGACGTTTGTGTTGACCATAATGCTGGAGGAGATGGTGGTAAAGATGATGAAAACAGTAAGGATCACCGCGACGGTTCATCATGATTCATTCGATCATTGAACAAATATATGCTAAAAGCCGACTCTATCAGGCACTGTTCTACCATTATGTGTATATTAATAGACAAAACAAAGTACTTGCCTTATTTTTTTTATTGGGAGGAATACTAGAAGCATATGAGTAGTCATTTAATTATTAGAGCTTAGGATAGTAAGAAAAAAAAATAGTGATGGAATAGAAAATGAGAAAATGACGAGAGGACGTGATGTTAATAGTGAGGATGGGACCGGTAATGCTCGAAATCTAGCAAAATTAAAAAAAACAAAAAAACAAAACCTGTGGAAGATTTTCAATTAGTCAGGCAGGCTCCCATGGACCCTTCTTCATTTTTATGCTCAGGTTCAATCATTGTCACTCTAGAAGGTACACGGTGGCATACATGTGGTGCCCTGTCATTTGTGTGGGCTCTGAGTTGGGTGACCAGGGGCTGACATGCAGAAGAAAAGACCTTATGGAGGAGATTTCCCTAAGCCTATCCTGAGCCCAAATGGCTAAACAGTCTAGGCAAACAAAGACCTTGTTTCTTTCACATAAAACATGTTTCTGAAGCTAGACTTCCCTGCCTCCAAGAGTGGTTTCTGTGTAAGTTTCAGGAGTCTGGCACTTACTGCAGGTTGGCAACATCAATCTTCCCCTTAAGAAATAATAACATTGTCATAATTGTCTTTGGCTTTAAGCTTAAATTATTGTCCTGAGGGAAACGAAGTTGAAGGTAGGTGGAGAAAGGCTATTAAGAAAGGCTGGGTTCTTTCTGCACAAAGAGCATATAATGACTCTACTCGCCCTGACTTTGGCACCAAGGATCTGAATAAGCTTGGGCAAACCCTGAAGTAAATACCTGAACATCATGAAAGAGAACAGAGAAGCAGAGGGTCTACAGGGATGCCTGGATACAATGAGCACATTCTGTAACATTGTAACAGTTGGTACATTTCCAAGAAAAGGCCCCATTGAACTCTGGAAGTTCCCCAAAAGCAGGAGCCATATTTTATTCACAGTTATATTCCTTGCCGCTTCGTCCTATACCTGGCAAAATAAATCTCCAAACACTCAGTTCTTTGAATGTGGGACAAAATGAAAGACAGAATGGATAAGCAAGTGAAAGAATAAGAGAAACTGGTGTGGAGCAGAAGGGCAAGTGACAGACAAATGTGGAATCCAATCCAGGAATCCTCTTTACCAACTGGAAGACCTTGAGCTACATTTTCCTCATCAGGAAAATGAGGATAATTATCATATCTACCTAAGAGCACTATTGTGAGGATTATGAAATAACAAATGGCATATAAGTTTCCTAAAGCAGTGACTGGAATGTGCTCAGCTAATTGTCAGTATTAGTTATGCTTATGGATCATTGTTAGGAAAGCAGTATTTTTCAGAACTAGAAGAAGAATGAATGATGTAGACATGTTTTAGTAAAATGACTAATCATGTCATCAACACATAAAGGCTTTTATCTATTCATACTGTGTGTCAGTCTCACCCTCTCTGAAATATAAGGTACATAAAGTTATTGATCACTTAATATATTTAAGGTGTTAGGTGATATGGGAGGACAGAAAGAATTACAAAATGTGGGCTCTTTCCTTAAGTAGTTTATTATTTAGAGAGGTAGAGACATATAAAAAACAAAACAGAACTGTGACACTAAGCAGTCTAAATTAAATATAATTAGGGGATCCAAAAATGTAAGGACTACTCAGGGGTAAAGTAGTTGGAGACACTGGAGAAAGTACAGCTAGGAAATCCCACCTTCAAAGAGGCAGAGGTTCTTAAACTGGATGATGGGTACACAAAGCAATGAAAATGAATAAGAAACATTTCAACCTAAAAAAAAAAACCTTAGATATTCTAAACTATCATTCTAAATAAGATTTAGATCACAGAGGAAATGAACACTGCAGTTATAGACTTCCAAAACAGTTACCATAAAAACATTACATATCAAATTTATGAAATGTGGTCAAAGCTGCATTCAAAGGAAATTACACTGTCATAAATGCTTTCATTTTTTAGATGCCAAAAAATAAATATAAAGGAAATAATCATTAAAATCAAGAAGTTAGGAAATTAAAATGTACTTAAGTAGGAGAAGAATGACAAAATAAAAGCAGAAATGAATGAATTATAAAGCAAAGAAACATTATTAATAAACCAGAAGTGTTTCTATAAAACACTCACATGTCTGGAAATGTGTATGTCTTGAGGAAAAAAGAATAAGAGATCATGTGTGTGTGTTGGTAGGGGGCTGTTTTGGGGGTGTGTGTGAGGAGGCTATCTTCTGTTAGAAATGAATGAGTCCGTAACATGAGAAAAGAGAAAATTTTAAATTATTTTTATTTTTTAATTTTTTTTCTTCTTACAGCCGTACCTGCAGCATATGGAAGTTCCTGGGGTAGGTGCTGAATTAGAGCTATAGCTGCAGACCGATATCAAAACATGGGACCTGAGCCAAATCTGTGACCTATGCCACAGCCTATGGCAATGCTGGATCCTTAACCCACAGAGTGAGGCCAAGGATCAAAGTCACATCCTCCTAGAGACTATGTTGGGTTCTTAACCTGTTAAGCCATAGTGAAAACTCCTTAAATTATTTTTAAATGGCCTTAAAATATTTGAATAAAATTGATAAGATTTGTAGAAGATACAAATGATCAAAATTTACTTAAGAATTACAAAAGCTTGGATGCCTAATAAAGGATGCCTTCTTCTCCCTCTTCTCAATGTCAAAAAAACAATTTTTATCTTGTGTAATGGACCTACATGAATTTTATATGAATCCTTCAAGGAATAGATTATACCCATGTTGTTTTAACTCTTCCACAAAAAGAGAAAGATTCCCATTTTTTTAAAGCTAGTATAACCCTGATAACCAGTCTGATAAATATAACACAAAAAAGGAAACAAACTATTTCTGTTGCTGTTTTATCCAGTAACAGAGGTGTTCTTATCCACTGTCCTGGATTCTGATCAATCAGATTAGCCCACAGTAGCTTCTGGGAAGAGTAAGGTAATGGATGGATATAAAAGCAAAAAGAAAGAAGATTTTTGTTGTGGGAAGGAGGGTTTAGACTCACTTCCTTTTACCCATCTTTATCTAATTGGAAAACTCTGAAAATCTACTGGAATTAGCAAAAAGAATTTAATAAACTGACTAGTAACAAACAAAACAATTATCTTTCTATATAACAAGTGAAACAACGCCATTCGTAGCAACATGCATGAAACTAGAGTTTATCATACTAAGTGAAGTAAGTCAGACAGAGAAAAAAAGTATCTGACACCTATGAGTAGAATCTTAAAAAAATGACACAAATGAACTTATTTACAAAATAAAATCAGACTCACGGACATAGAAAAAAACCTATGGTTACCAAAGGGAAAGGGGGGGAAGGTATAAATTAGGAGCTTGGGATTAAGTGATACACAGTATTATACATAAAATAGATAAACAACAAGGTCATACTATATAGCATATAGCACAGGGTATGCATTGTAACAACCTAGAATGGAAAAGAACTAGAAAAATGTGTGTGTGTATATAATGTATATATGTATACATTGTATATATATTAACATGTTTTATACATATCACTTTGCTGTATACCAGAAACTAACACAACACTATAAGTCAACTGTACATCAATTTAAAAAATACATGTGTATATATGCGTGTGTTTAATATAATGAAAAATTTGCCCAATAAAAATACAAAACATCTTAGAATAAATTTAATAAGAATACTTGGAACCTATATGAAGCAGACTATAAATCTTTTCTTAGGGTCATAAAAGGAGGTTTTAATACATTGAAAATTATGCCCTGGTTCCTTGGTAAGAAGACTGAATATTACTATGTCAAAAACACATAAATTAATTTATAAATTTTAATGCATATCAAACAAAATCCCAACATAGTTATTTCTGAACTATAAAAATGATTATGAAGTTCATTTAGAAAAAGACAAATAGATTAAAATAGCCAAGAAAAATTTGGTAAAGAAAGATGACAAGTTGGTACTTATATATTTATTTTAATATACCAGTGTTAAATTTTACAATGTTAGTATTTAAATATATTTTAATGCTAGAATGAGTTCTTAAAGCTTAAAAAGATATTAATTAAGGTGATAATTATGGTTGCCTCTAGGTAGGGGTCACTGTTTGCTTTTTTTTTTTTTTTTTTTTAGGGCAGTACCTGTAGCATATGAAGGTTCCCAGGCTATGGGTTGAATCAGAGCTGCAGCTGCAGGCCTACACCACAGCAAGGCAGGATCCAAGCCACGTCTGGGAACTACACCCCAGCTAACCACAACAGTGGATCTTTAATCCACTGAGCAAAGCCAGGGATGGAACCTGCATTCTCTTGGATACTAGTCAGATTCGTTCCTGCTGAGCCACGATGGGAACTCTTCCTTTTATTTTCTTCTCTGTAATTTCTCCATATTTTCTAAATTTTCACTTGTGGGTATGTATTACTCTTATTATGAGAATAAAAAGTGTTTTATTTTTAAAGGATCTATAGAATTCAGATAGAGAAAGGAAACCCATCTGGCTTGTGGCAACTCTATGAAGAAACAGATAGGATATATCTGCTCCATGAGATTACATGACATTTACACTCTTAATTTGAAAGTGTTTTATGTTTTTCCTTTTTTAATGTTTCTTGTATTTTTAAAATTCCTCCTTTCAAAGCTACATGAGGGATGGGGATTTTTTTTTTTTCCTGTTTCAATTCACTGCTCTATTTCTAGCATCTATAACAGTGTTGGGCCCATATTATGTACTCAATAAATGTTTGATGAATATTAAATGAATATACATTAGGTGTGGTCGGTTTCTTAGTTTGGATTCCCCCCACCCCCAAACCAGAGTCTGAGACAAAGATTTGGATAAGGCAGTTTAAATGGGAGCTAAGCTCCAAAAGTAAGAGTGAGGAAGTAGGTAAGTAAAAGAGAAAAGCAAGGTCAATCTAAGTACACCTGCATTATCTGAAGTACACCTGACAGTAACAAAAGCCCAATTCCTCTGGTATCCACTAGGAAGCATACAGAAATTGACACGTGAAGGATGAGAGGCCAAGGGATTTGTTTACTGGCTTCCATCCCCATTGACTGAGGTTTGCCCTGAGGGTATTGATTTCTCTTCACTATAAACAGGTAAGGTTGAAATATCTCAGGGAAAAAAAAGAAAAAGAAAAAAAGACACAGTCACCAAGAGGACAGACTTTATTCCTAGGAACTGTTCATCACAGCAGAGGCTAACATCAGAAGTGATCAAGGCAGGGGTGTGCTTGAGGTACCAGAGGTATCTCCCATATCTGATGAAGGATATAATGATGCCATATTGAAAAGACCTTGAGTCTCAGGTGAGGCAAGTTGGCCTTTACTCTAAAACATACTCATGCTAGTACCACTCAGAGAACCACAAGGAGAGAAAAGCCAGAGTAGCCAGGAGCACTAATGCTTTCCTTTACCACCAAATGGTTAACTACCACTGTGGGTGGAGAGATGATATGCTCTAATCTTTTTTTTTTTTTTTGTCTTTTTGTCTTTTAAGGGCTGCACCCGCAGCACATAGAGGTTCCCAGGCTAGGGGTCCAATTGGAGCTGTAGCCGCTGACTTACACCAGAGCCACAGCAACGCTGGACCTGAGCTGCATCTGTGACCTATACCACAGCTCACTACAAAGCCAGATCCTTAACCCACTGAGTAACGCCAGGGATCGAACCCCTGTCCTAACGGATGCTAGTCGGGTTTGTTTATTGCTGAGCCATGATGGGAACTCCTATGCTCTAATCTTGAATTGTGGGGTTAAACAGCCACATTACAAGATTCATATCCTGAATTAGAAGGTGGCTGCGTTTGCCGTGGTTAGACTCTGAAGGACAGAGAATTGCCCCTTGAGGTCCTTGTTCCTTATGGCTATTTCCTCCACTCCTTCTACTCATTGACCTTGGCCCCTAACAGTGACATCCCATTCTCTTGATAAACCTGAAGTGCCCAACCAAAGGCTGCAAATCTGTATTTCTCTCTCTTCTTTTAAACATTTTTTGTCCAACTATCCCCAAAGCAGACTAAACTTATTGATTCCTCTTGTTAAAGCTCTTAAAACTCTTATTTACCTTTCTCCGTTTAAATGATAATGTTCTCCTAGAGCCTTCTTGTGCCATTTTGAACAAAAGCTTAAGCTAACCATGCTCAGGTTGATTCTGCTGCAAAATTTTTAATACAATCAATTGGATCAGGATTGAATTTCTGCTGAGCAGCCTTGGGTACTCGGATGAGAATAAAGACTTTCAAAGACGCTTTGATGGTTCACATTGCTGAAGGCCCATGGCTGGTCCGCTGAGTGAGTCTTGCTGTCTCTTGCCTGCTCTCATCAAAGAAACCCTTTATAATCTGGCTTCTCCATTCTATCCTGATCTTACTAAAGACAATTATCTTCAGTGATGCCTCTGGAGAATTTATAACATGCATGAGAAAATCCATTCTTAGAACCTGAAAATCAGGAAGAATTCAAAGGTTCCAAATAATCAATGATGAGTAATTTTTTATTGGTATAAAGAGGCATCTGAAGGACAGGGAAATTCTAAAATTACTCCTCTTAAGAACTCCTTAGATAAGGCTAAAACATGTATTATGTAAAATTCTAGGAGTTACCATCATGGATCAGTGGAAATGAATCTGACTAGTATCTATGAGGATGCAGGTTCAATCCCTGACCTTGCTCAGTGGGTTAAGGATCTGGCATTGCTGTGAGCTGTAGTGTAGTTTGCAGACACAGCTTGGATCTGGTGTTGCTGTGGTTGTGGCATAGGCCAGCAGCTACAACGCAGATTTGACCCCTAGACTGGGAACCTTCATATGCCACTGGTGTGGCCCTAAAAAAAAAAAACAAAAAATAATCTAAGCATAAATTCCCCTCTTCCCTGTGCCCAACTCTAAACTGGCCTCCTTCCTGTTGCCCTAAACATCAATCACCTCCACCCTCTTGATCTGTTAACAATTCTTCCTCCTGAACCTTCACCAGACCCTTTCCACTTTCTTTCATATCCTTCTCACTGGATGATATGTGTTCATAATGTCTTACAGTGTAGATGGAGATGGAGATTAGCATTTTTGCTCTTATAGCTTTTAACTTGATCTAATCAAGATCAGATTTGAATAGTCTAGTAAAGAGTTACCCAAACTCTAGACAGAAAACTTTGCAATGAAGAATTTGGAATTGTCCTATGATCTTAAAATCCTGGACTCCCTGATAACTATCAATTGGCTATCTTGTGAGACCTAAAAATATTGAAACCTGGTTAGAAATTGCAAAATGTATTCATCATAGAATAATTAGCTATTCCTTAGGTCCTTCCTGCTAAAACTGACTAGTTAGCAATACAGCCTTATAACAGAAATGAATACATTAATTCCTAATTTCCAATATTGCTTCAAGATTATCTGCAAGGAATACTATATTTTTTATAGGGACAAAGATACTCCAACTGCCTTATCTACCTTCTTTGCTGATGTTTTTAAAGAAGTGGCATGTCTAGGTAGAAAACGGAGACAGAAAGTCTGCCCACCTCCTAAATTCACAGGGCTTGCTGGGTACTTTGCTGATACTTTGACTCAGAAAAAAAAAGAAAAATTACAGACCAAAATAATAGCTCCTCATATGAAGCAATTAGGTAAATCCAAGAATAATGCCTCCTCTGTGTCTGATAAAGACCAAGACATTGGCCAATACAGTAAGAAAAGGAGATACTGGAAGAATAATTCCCACCTTAGTTTGAAGGATGACATCTCAAAACTTTGACAGAAAGACAGCTGTGTGAAAAAGTTGCCTTTCAACTCTTAACATGGAAGGGGAAATTTTCAATGCATTTTCAAATGTGGAAGTTTCTATTTCTGGCTGATTCTAAGCTACACACTTTACCCTAAACCTTTCCACCTTTCAATCATTTCTTACTCAGAATAACAAAACATTTCCAATAGTTAGAATCTCAGACACCCCTTAGATTACCTTTGGGTCAGCCTCTCTTGTCCCTCTGGGTTCTTTTGCAAATTGGCCCACTTTACTAGTTAGTGATCCTGCTCCAGTGAATTAGTTGGAATGAGATCTATTTTCTAAATGAGGTGCCACTATTAACTATGGACTGACGGCCTCTTTCTGGAACATCCAGAAGAAGGATTACCAGCCCATAATTTAATGATTACACACTAAAAACATCTCAGACCTGAAGTCTTCCCCTGAACGCTATGGGTCAAAGACAAATCAGATGTGGGACATGTTAAGGGGGCTGAATACTTAAATTCTAAACCCAGCAATGCTCTTACCAAAACTGCCCCAAGACCCACACAGAAGGGAGGATACTGAAGGACTTCAGGCCATCATATATGCATATGACTCATTATCCCCTGTACCTGCCCCTTTAATGTCTCTGCTTACCTGCCTAAATGACAGATGCACATGGGCATGGCTCTGTTTAGGATTTCAGGATCATTAATAAGAATATGCCTCTTCACCTTCCTGCAACCCCAAACCCTAATACCACCGTGTTCTCAATCCTCAAGATAGCTGCGTATTTTACGTTGGTATAACTATGCTCTCTGTGTTCTTACCCTTGCACAGAGACTCACAGTATCTATGTGCATTTACTTGGGGTAATCAATAATATATAATATAAACACTTTGCCCCAATGGTTTACAAAGTACCCTCTTACTTCTTAAAAGAATTTAACCATAGATTCAGAAGTATCTAAATCAGCCAGAACTCTGTTCTTTTTTTTTTTTTTTTCATTTTGGTTTTTAGGGCTACACTTTCGGCATATGGGAGTTCCCAGGCTAGGGGTCAAATTGGAGGTGCAGCTGCTGGCCTATGCCACAACCACACTGTGGGGACCAAGCTGTGGGATCCGAGCCACATCTGTGACCTACACCACAGCTCACAGTAATGCTGGATCCTTAACCCATTGAGCAAGGTCATGGATCCAACCGACCTCCTCAAGGATATTAGTGGGGTTTGTAACCTGCTGAGCTACAATGGGAACTCCTAGGACTCTGTTCTTAAATAATATGTGTATGATCTGTTACACCTCCAAAGAAAAAGTTTTGTGGAATTGATTCCCTTCATCTGCAGGCAGTGTCAGCATTAGAGAGAAAGTCTCTAAGGATTATTTCCAATTTTATCATATCAAAGTACATTATCTAGGCTATGATATAACACAAAATGGAAAGGCTTTTTCCTCTCAAAGGCTGTAAGCTATCTATGACTTTCATGGGCCAATTATCAGCAGACAACTTCGCTGCCATGTACTAAATAGACATCTGATTTGTAACGTTCCCGAATTATCTTCTTTCTATGTGATCCAAAGAAAGTTGATGCACATGAGCCCTTGCTCTGAAAAAATCAGGAGAAACAGTCTTCTGTAACACAAAGGATTCCTTTGAAAGCCTGCTAAGCTTTTTACTATTAACCCACTCCATTTGTATATTTGTATATTAAAGATCAAGCCTTTTTTTGTATATTAAAGATCAAGACTAACTTTGGGGTATATACACCAGAATACAATAGACATCAATGATCTATATCACTTATTAGAGCCTCTCACTTTACCAGCTCTTCCACCCACCTCTGTTATTTGTGTGCAGTGGCAGCAGCTACAAACATAACCAAGGCTTCTCCTGACTTTGGAGCTGCGCTTAGCCTCATGATCCCTCATATTGTTCAGACCTGACTCTTAACTGAAAATACCCAGACTTTACTGCCTCTAGAATGACCTCCTATATAAAAAAAACATTTTCCCATCCACGCATATTTCTACCCATCATTGCAACACCCTAACCCCTATCACCCTTCTTCCACTCTCAAAGGAGAGAAAAATCTCATGACTGCTGTGCTTGTGTTCAGTTTTTCTTGCCTTTCCCTGACCTCCTTGAAACCCATTTAGAAAACCAAGATTCAGAAGTTTGTAAATGACCTTTTTTAAGAACTCAAGAAGGAAGCTAAAAAGATCGATATGCAATCACAACCCATTCAGTCTTGCTTGAATCTGTTCTTTTCCCAGAAACTGATTTTAAACAAGTTGATGAACTTACAGCTGTTACTAGGGCCTGCCAGTTAACTAAAGGCAAGAAAGTATCTTTCCTTACAGATAAAAGATATGTTTGCAGGAGTTCCCCACGTGGGCTCAGTGGCAACAAACCTGACTAGTATCCATGAGGATGAGAATTCAATCTCTGGCCTAGAGGGTGAGTTAAGGATTTGGTGTTGCCATAGCAGAGGTGTAGGTAGGTTGCAGATGCGGCTCAGAACCTAGCTCTGATTTGACCCCTAGCCTGGGAACTTCAAAATGCCATGCCACGGATGCAGCCCTTAAAAAAAAAGAGAGAGAGAGGTGCTTTCAGATAGAAGATATGTTTTGGGGATGATTAATAATTTAGGTTTAAGCAACATGGCTTAACTTCCCCTGTGTATGATTATGAATATCTTCATGCAAATGTCTGTTTTCTGGTTGTTCAAGAGCCTGTCCTTACTGTAAAGCAACAGTTTCTCATTTAGTGAATATTCACATATTGATTTTGTGGTGAGGTACCTATTTCCATGAAACAGTAATTAAAGAATTTGCAAGGCTCTGCTCATCACACAGAAGTTTTATTGCCTCTATTTCCCCGGGAAAAATAGAAAGAATGAATAGTAAGTTAAACTGAATCTTGCAGTAACTTAAGTTCTTAACATTACAGAAACTTAAAGACCTTGACTTGGGCTTTCATGGGTGTTAGATCTACTCTAAACAGGAATTCACAGACTATTCCTATATGAGCTGGTCAATGGATAGATCATATATCTCAGCAGATCAGGTCTTATCCTTGACTTTGTTCTTTCATGAAGTCAAAATGACCACATACTATAAAAGATTTAATGCAGTTTATCCAAGCCTATTCACAACAGGTCCAGGTAGCTTTTCTCAATTCTAAACCTTAAGAACCCTTGCCTGACTTTCAGCCTGGAGACCATGTGTACTTAAAATGATACTAAAATAAAATTTCTCATGAACTTCTTTGGAAGAAAACTTATCAGGTACTGTTAATCACAGGTACTGCAATAAAATTCCAGAGAACTGACTTTCAGATTATTATCTCCCATTTTAAAAGGTATCCTATATCTACTTCCTGGACTTTCAAACAATTGGCAGATTCTTCAGAAACATGCTATCATGAAGGAAGCAGCCTTCCCAAGATGAAGAAGTAGGCTGCTGTGGGTTTAACTATTAGTTGGGTTCTCCAGCAAACAGAACCAATAGGCTATGCATAGGAGATTGATTATGGAGACTAAGTTCCATGATACACTGTCTGCAGTGAAAGATGGTGGAACTCTCACCATCAGTCTGAGTCCAAAGGCCTGAGAACAAGAAGAGCTGATGGTATAAGCTCTAATGCCAGTTTGAAAGCCTGAGAACCAGTAGGTCTGATGTCTGAGGGGAGGAGAAGATGATGTCCCAGTTCACGTAAAGAAAGTAAATCTGTTCCTTCACCTTTTTATTCTATTTAAGCCATCACCATATTCGATGATGCCTGCTTGCACTGAAGAGATAGTCTTCTTAGTCTACCAATTCAAATGCTAATCTCTTCCAGAAACATCCTCATAGACATATCCAGAAATAATGATTTACTAGCTACCTGGGCTTAGCCCAGTCAAGCTGGCATGAAAAATTAACCATAACAATGTAGATGGTTCCCACCAAGGACCCTCAAATCGATATCTTGAGTAAGGCAGGAGTTACTTATTGCCAGATCTTTCTTTATAATTTTTCCATCTTTTTTTTTTGTCTTTTTGCTATTTCCCTGGGCCGCCTCCACGGCATGTGGAGGTTCCCAGGGTAGGGGTCTAATCGGAGCTGCAGCCACCAGCCTACACCAGAGCCACAGCAACGCAGGATCCGAGCTGCGTCTGCAACCTACACCACAGCTCACGGCAACGCCGGATCGGCAACCCACTGAGCAAGGGCAGGGAACGAACCTGCAACCTCATGGGCAACCTCATGGTTCCTAGTCAGATTCGTTAACTACTGCGCCACGACGGGAACTCCTCCATCTATTTTTATCCCGTGTTTAACTTTGTTTTTTTTTTTAACAATTTTACTCAGATATAATTTGAATACCATGAAATTCACTCAGTTAAAGTGAAAAATTCAGCTTTTTCAGCACATTTAAAGACTTAGCCAATCATTACCACGACTTAATTTTAGAAAATTTTCATCACCCTGAAAGAAACACTATACCCATCAAAGTCCGCTCCTCTTCCCCAACCCTCTGCAGTCCTAGGCAATCCTTTGCCCAATTGTCTTTACTACTTAATTGTAAGAATTCTTTATGTATTCTGGAAATAAGTCTTTCATCAGATATATTTGTCCTATATCATGTGAGTTTTCTTTTCACTTTTTTATGTCATTGTTTACTGTGTAAATGTTTTTAATTTTGATGAAGACTAGTTTACCTATAATTTTCTTCTGATGTTTCTGCTTTGAGCATAATATCTAAGAAACCATTGACTAACCCAAGGTCATGAAGATTTACTCTTGTATTTTCTTCTAAGAAATTTATACTTGGAGTTCCCGTCGTGGCACAGTGGTTAACGAATCCAACTAGGAACCATGAGGTTGCGGGTTCGGTCCCTGCCCTTGCTCAGTGGGTTAACGATCCGGCGTTGCTGTGAGCTGCGGTGTAGGTTGCAGACGCGGCTCGGATCCCGCGTTGCTGTGGCTCTGGCGTAGGCTGGTGGCTACAGCTCCGATGGGACCCGTAGCCTGGGAACCTCCATATGCCGCGGGAGCGGCCCAAGAAATAGCAACAACAACACAAAAGACAAAAAAAAATAAATTTATACTATTAGCTCTTACATTTAGGTCTATGCCCCATTTTCCAGTAATTTTTGAGTGTTACATGAGATAAGGGTCCAATCTATTATTTTATATTGAATTATCTTGGTATTCTTGTCCAAAATCAATTGGCCATAAATATATGTGTTTATTTCTGGACTCTCAATTTTACTCCATCAACCTACATGTCTATACTTAAGGCTATCACATTATCTTGATTAATATATAGTGAGTTTTGAACTTGGAAAGTGAGAGTCTTCAACTCTTTTTTTTTTTAAGAGTTTTTGGCTATTTTCAGTCCTTTGTGCAGTCATATAACATTTAAGATCAGCTTATCAATTTATGCAGCCTCGGCAGCTTAGATTTCAATAGGAGTTGTAATAAACATGTAGATCAATTTATGGAATGTTGTTATCTTAATATTACTGTTTTCCTACCCATGAACATCAGCTATCTTTTCATTTATTTAAATCTTTTTCAATTTATTTCAACAATGTTTTAGAGTCCTAAGTGTATAAGTCTTGCCCCCCCCCCTTTTTGTTAAATTTATTCCTAAGTATTTTATTCTTTTTGATTCTATGGAAAATGGAATTGTTTTCCTAATTTCACATTTTGGTTGTTCATTGCTAGTGTACCAAAATACAAGTGATTTTGTACATTGATTTTATATCTTACAAACTTAACTTACTAGTTATTATTGTTTTTTAGTGAATTCCATAGAATTTCCTATATATATAAGATCATGTCATCTGTAAAGAGAGGTAACTCTACTTCATCCTTTCTAATATAGATGACTATTATTTCTTTTTCTTGCCTTATTTCTCTGGATAGAACCTCTACTACAATGTTGAACAGAAGTGTCTAGAGTGAACATTCCTGTTCTTGATCTTAGAGCAAAATCATTCATTTTTAATTACATTGTTCTAGAAAACATTACAGGTCTAGTAAAGTACCATTTGAAGAACACAAAAACTGTCTATGTGCTTGGCTAGGGAGAGCGGTGCAATTAAAAAAATCAATCATGATATAAGCTTTAGTGTTCTCTCCAACCATGTACTTTGAATAATGTATAAACTCCTTCACCATCTTTAGCAGGAAGAAATAAATTTAGCTAAATAAGTACACAATTTAGGGGCAAAGTTAAGATCTGAGGCTGAGTATGGAAAGAAAGGGAGAAAATGAGGAGTGATGTTTTATTTTTGATGGCAGACACAAACTTCCAAGAGTAGAAGGTTGATGCTTCAATGCCAAGGGTAAGATATTGTGCCTATGAATAATATCAGAGAGGCTTCCTTAGATGACCAAGGATTTTCATAGCCCATGGACCCCAATATAAATCACCGGCTCCCTTGACTCTGCTTACATCATACACTGAGAGAGCAAAAGAGGAGACTGTAATTACAGTTAAAACCCTCCAATAACTGAGGTCTATCCTAAGAAAAAAAGAGTTAAGATTTATTCTAGAGACTTCAGAAGGCAGATCAGAAATGGCTTACTGAAATTAACATAGAAAGGAATTTGGTCACTGTCAGGGGGGAAAAATGGGGGTGGGGGAGATAATGCTGGTCAAAAAATGAAACTGAACACACCACAATGGCAAGAACAAACATTTCTGGAAATATTTCACCTTACTTACCTCTAGAGAATGTTACAGAAGGGGATTCCTGCAACTAGTTAACATAGAATCAAATGTTCCACGTGGTCCCTACCAACTATAAGACTGTAGGATTCTAGAAAGAACTAAACTGGGAAGTCAACACAACTCTTTGAGTAGAAAATCTAGGTTCTTTGCTCAATTCTCCTAATAAAAAAGCTGTATGACCTTGAGCAAATTACATGTTCACTATGAACAGTAGCTCCTTTATCTATTAAGTGCAAAATGCACCTTCAAGGTTGCAAGAGCCAATCATTATTTAAATTGCCTTTTGGTTTATGAAAATGCTAAGACAGGAGTTCCCATCGTGGCGCAGTGGTTAAGGAATCCGACTAGGAACCATGAGGTTGCGGGTTCGATCCCTGCCCTTGCTCAGTGTGTTGCCGTGAGCTGTGGTGTAGGTCACAGACGCGGCTTGAATCCTGCGTTGCTGTGGCTCTGGCGTAGGCTGGCAGCTACAGCTCCAATTCGACCCCTAGCCTAGGAACCTCCATATGCCATGGGAGCAGCCCAAGAAATGGCAAAAAGACAAAAAAAAAAAAATGCTAAGATTAAAATGGAGATGTAGAGTGGTCTAGCACAGCAGTATTCAAATTGGCATAAAGGAAGACCTTCTCAGCAGTACAGCACAGTGGTGTTCTAGAACCAGCTTCTACTGGCTCAGCAGAGCTGATTGTGTATCTTTTTTCTAACTCTGTAGTTCAGTGATATCAGATTAGTATCACAGGAAAACTCAGCAAATACTATAAATCTTAGCTAGTAAGTTCCAGAGAATAGGCTTATCAGAGCAACCTTGGTTACCATGCAGGTATAGTTTTATGGAAATCAATCTTCAGAGTAAAGACTGTCTGATAAAGTGGCTAAGGTGGTGGTAGTGTTTCTCTCCCAACTTTTCGAAATGAAAGTGTATCTCCTAATTTTCACTAAGCAGCATTGCCTTGGGGAGAAGAAGCCTCCAGAGCACTAAACAAAGACACATTTTGAAGTGCTGTTACTGGTTTTGAGAAAGTAAACACCTATGATTTAGAAATCAATGCTTTTGTAAGACAAGTAGTTTCTACTTTTTTTCAGTAAAATTGAAGGACAATCAATCTGGCTGTTAATTAATGGATGATTAACAGTAATTTTCAATGGTAAATCCCTAAGATTTTTAGTATGCAAGTCAGAGAGCGTTCAAATAATTGAGTGGCATTGTTACAACAAATCTTGAATATAGCTTGTGATTGTTTATATTTTAAAGACAAAAAGAGAGAGAGAAATAAAAACTGGTGGTGAATCCTCACTCATTCTAACATTAAATGATATTTGTTTAAATATGTAGAATCTAATCTAAAAATCCTTTCATCTCATTAAGAAATACATTTACTGTGAAATGTTATTATTTATTTATTTATTTTTGTCTTTTTTCTAGAGCTGCACCTGCAGCATATGGAGGTTCCCAGGATAGGGGTCTAATCGGACCTGTCTGCGACCTACACCACAGCTCAAGGCAATGCCGGAACCTTAACCCACCGAGCAAGGCCGGGGATTGAACTCGTAACCTCATGGTTCCTAGTTGGATTCGTTAACCACTGAGCCATGACAGGAACTCCAAAATGTTATTTTTTAATTAATAAATATTTTCAGAACTTACTATATATTTGGTTTTTTGTTTAAATACAAAATAATAGTATGGATGATACCTTACACAGAAAAAAAGTTAATAATACCTAGTGTCTAAGGCTCACAAGCAATAAAGCTACATATCCATTTATGTATAATATTTTTTATGCAGAAAAGCATAATAGGGTTTTCTATAAAACAGTTTCAAGCTTAAAATACATTACATAAGGATAAAATTCTATGTGAGAAGTGGAATGGAAAATTGAGTTCAGAAAGCAAAGGAACTCATCTGAAATTTCCAACTGCTGAAGAACTTATCCCTGTGTGTGTGTTTATGTACGTATGTGTGTGTTTTAAACTAAAGATAGTGAATATCACATTGCTAAAGTGTTTAGATCCCTCTAGAAACATTTAAAATAAGAGGTAACATTTACCTAAGATGTTAATAATTACCACACATTGGAAATGATATCCTGGACAGTTTAGTGAGTGAGATGGGGGGTGGGCACACCCTCTCTCATCCCATAATAAATCATACAGCACAGGGGAGCATGATACAAGCCTTCCCTACCAACATAGTGACACTCCTATGTGCTACTATATCACTTGGTACAGAGGAGCCTCTCACTGAATACTGGAGTGATCGATTGGTCTAGCTGGGGACCTCAGAGAGATGAAGTCCTTTCAAAATGCAGCTGGAATACTCAATGGCTACAGCCAAAAATGCCAGCCAGCCAAGGAGTTCTTGTCTTCACTCTCTGCTGAAACCTGGCAGGAGGAAGATTTGAGCAACATATGAAGCAATAATTCAGATGATGCAGTACAAGTAATACTCAAACTGTTTCTCAATCCCAAAATCAAGACAATGGCATTCAGCCCAAGTCAGGTTTGGATATATTTTGGGAGCCAGGAATACTTATGTAGTGGTGATCTTTATTCTTGGGAATTTGGGGTGAGGAACCTGGCTGTCTCAATGCAAACCATAGAAAATACATAGTGGGTTCAAGGAATGGGGAAACCTCTTTTGCCTCCTTCTTTTAATTTTCCACACTCATTCTCACTCATCTCTCTAAAAATAGTAGTTTTCAGAAAAGAAGCAGGGAATTCTTGATTTAGTTTCTCTCTTCTTTCCCTTGGAAACTAGAATTTCAGTTTGTTCCTCTTAGCCTTAATGTTTCAAACAAATCCCCATGAGGAAAGGACTATGGTGGAGCAGCAAAGCCTGTGGCTAGATGGGGAGTCTAATTCTGGTGGGGTTGCTAAGCCCTTATTAAAATGGCCAGGACTAAGAAGGAAGAGTGTTAGATCAGAGGGTTTCTCTCCCTGGGGTCAATGGTGAGTGGAGGTTATGTGCTCTTTCCTCCCTCCCCCTTATTCTCTCTCTTTTTTTTTTTTTCTTTCCTTCTAGTAATCAGTAGTCATGTGTTGCTGTGTATCTAAGCCACATCCTCCAACATGATGAAGCTGATAGTTGGCTCTCCAGCTAATTTTCCTTTGTTTCCTCTTGATGTGACAAAGAAAAGAAGTTCCTAAAACCTCCAAATAAGCATCCATCTGTGGAATCAAATTAAGAGGTAAATGTGACTGATCCAAAGATAAGTTTTATCAGGATTTGGAGGGGATGCAGGTATCATCAAAGCTGCAGTATAAAAGAGGTAATAAGATTAGACTGGGGGTGGGTGGGTGGAGGAGGGAAGGAAGGAAAGAAAGAGAGATGAAATGCCAAGTAGTAAAAGACTTTCCACCAACCTCTATCTATTTACCTAAGTACTTCCTATCTTTGTAGACAAGAGTGTGGCATACGTTTTAAAACCTGACATGAGCTAGCATGTGTCTTCCACTATAAAATGTACAAGATGATGGATATCCTAGGCTTATTATAACATAGTGGGGATTCCTCTTATTTAAATTTCTATTCCATAAAGAAGTAAATAGATGGTTTTATGGGCATAAATACAGATTATGGCTGATTGCAAAAACCTGGCCTATTGGTAACTGATGTTTGAATTCTCTGTTGTTCATTTCCTAGATGGGTAGATTTGTACCTTTTGTGATGTGGTCCAAGGCTCACTTCTCTAGCTTCCTCTTTGAAGTGTATCTACCACTGAGGATACAGGAGTTTTACCAGTACACACCCTACAGAAAAAGCTCTGTTGTTGTCTTTTAGCAGAACTTTAGACTGCTTTAGCTCATGAACTCTTTTAAAGGCAGAAACCATAATCTGATAAACAAGATGCTTAGTATCAGAAACTAGAACTCATACGAAGGATCTGCAATTCTACTCGGTAGACCTGGATAATTGATTTTTCATGTACTCATTCATTTATCCACTCAATAAGTATTTGCTGAGTGACTGCCATGCACCATGTGCCTGTTATAAATTACAGTGAGTTATAAATTCCTCCCCATCTTTGTATCTGCTTTCCCATCCTGTGGCCCCTTTGAAATGTGTCTTTGAAGCTTCTTCCATGAAAAGGGTGTATTTCTCTACTTCTTTAATCTGGGCTTGACCATGTGATCTGCTTTGGCCAATGTGGATATTAGCAAGTATGATGCAATCAGGGCCTTTAAAAAGTGCTTGATCATTGGGTTTTACTCTTTCTTGTTGCTCTTGGGAATCCTGTGACTATTACCATATAAATCAGCCCAGGCTTGCCTACCAGATAAGAGCAACACATGAGCACATGGTTATCTCCATCACCCTTGCTGACAACCAGCCAACCCCCAGATCTGTGAGTGGGCCATTGACCATTAGCTGATTGCAGATACGTGAGTGAATCCAGTCCACACCACGATGAGTTGAAGAAAACTGTCTTGGCAGAGCCCCTACCAAATTGCTGACCCACAGAACCATAAGCAAATAAAGACTGGTTTGCTGATTTAGGCCATTAAGTTTCAGGGATGATTTGTTACACAGCAAGGGCCAACTCACCTAGTGTTGGAGGGTCAATAGAAAATAAAGCTGAAAATGTCCTTGTTCTCCTCGAATCATCTTTCTTTGTGGGAAAAACATCATAAACACATACATACATGCATGCATAATCATAAAAGAAAGTATCACATGTGGCAAATGAGAGAATTGAAATATGGCAGAGGGATAGCAAGTATCTAGAGAACTGCTTAAGACTGGGCAGGAATGGCTCCTCTGAACAAGTGATACTTAAGCTGAGATTGGAATGGCAACAGAGTAGCAAGCCAAGCCTAGGGGTAAGATTTTTCCAGGCTGGTCTCTTTGAACAATTTCTTTATTTTTTAAATGATTTTTATTTTTTCCATCATAACTGGTTGAACAATTACTTTAGACAGGGACCAAGTTTATGGCAAACACTGGGATGGTTTCTAGGTGAGCATAAGGCAATGGCTTTCAAGGCAACTTCCTGCCAAATTTTAGAATGTTCAAGTTTGGTAACATATAGGGTTCTCACTCTGTTAGGACAAAGGAGTCTGAGAAAAGTAGGGAGACACAATTCTCATGAATTAGAATGAGTATTTTATAAGAGGAGTTTCCAAGATCTTGGTGCAAAGTTTGTGTGTTTGCTGTTGGGACGTGGTAGTTTTCTATCTGACAAGTTTGTCCTTGCTATAAAATACATTCCAAATGTGTATATGACAGGGACCAAAATACACCATGAAAAGATAGCAAGATGGATGATGCAGAGACTGCAAGGCTCTACTGGTCAGCATATGGTTTTTGAGAACATATGAAAACTAGATTGTTTTATGAAAACTGAATTGACAAAAGTTTAATTCCTCAAGTTACCACATGAAGGATATCAACCGTCCATTAATTCATTCTTTGTTCATTCACAGTGGCCCAAGCTGCCAAGATGATATCTGGCCTGTGTCATAGATATAAGGGAAAAGATTAAAAGGAAGGGAAAAAAAATGCAAGAAAAATGGGGGTGCAGTAGAAGCAGCATACCGGAGCCTACCATATAACTCCACACCAAGAAAACAGATCAAGAAGCTTGTTCTAAAGAAGGAGGATAATATTTTTCAAAACCAATTATACTAACCTTAGGGTATAATTCCCAACTATAACCTGGTTTTTATATAAAACCTTTTATGTACTGTTGACATCAAGTTGTAGAATAGTGGTAGAATAGATTGGAAAATCAATATCAAATACATGTACACATGCAACCACACAATGAATATTTTTAGTCAAATCAACTGTTAGTCTTTTAAGATCTGCTATACAGGACTAAATTAGGATAAAATTGGCCATAATATGAAGGAAGGAGGAAAAGAAGAAAGAATATGGAAACACAGAGAAGGAGGAGAAAAGAGAAGGTAAGAGTAAGAAAATTACCAAGTTAAATTTCAAGTATCACATGTGCATTAAAAATAAAGTGAAAAACACAGAAAACCATAAAGCACTATTGGACAGACTGAAGCACCACCTGCTGACTGGAAGACTTTTTGTCTGACAACAGCCAAAGGTTTCATGGGCCAGCCAGTGCTTCTCCAGTAAAAGAACAGTGGGCTGGTGGGGTAGTTGCTCCTTAATGCTGACATGCCTTTATGACTCATAATTTGTAAATGCCCAGAAAAGTCTGCCTAAAGAAAAAAAAATTAGTACTTTACCCCCCAACATTTGTTGTTAGGTTATTTTCACCTAAATTTATTTAAAGTTAAATTTGCATTAATTTTAAAGGTCTGGCACTGATGTGAACTTTAACATTCTTTTTCCTTTTTTGTCTTTTTAGGGCCACACCCTCAGCACATGAAAGTTCCCAGGCTAGGGGTTGAATCGGAGCTGCACCTGCTGGCCTACACCACAGCCACAAGGCCAGATCTGAGCCATGTCTGTGACCTACACCACAGCTCACAGCAACACCGGATCCTTAACCCACTGAGTGAGGCCAGGAATCAAACCTGAGTCCTCATGGATACTAGTTGGGTTCATTACCCCTGAGCCATGAACGGAACTCCAACTTGTAACATTCTTAATCATTAACTACAAAATTTTTCAAAGCAAGTTATGGCTGCCAGTATAAGAATACAGACACAAACTAAATACCTATTTTCATCTTATTTGAGAAATCTTAAAATTGCCTTAGGATATTGGCTGAAATGTACTGTCAGACGGAATTTGTGCAATTAAAAAACCTGAGAAAGAACATCAACAACAAAAAAAAAAGCCCACAACAACATATTTCCTCCTGCAGTTGGCTTTTAAGGATGTCAGCAAAGGCTCATGAGGCACCATCCAGTTGTGAACAGAATCCATACGAAAAAATGAAGGACTCTGGTCAAGTCAGCAGTAGCTGACTGGTAGAGGAGACACCACATTCAGGCTTCCTGCCTAGAGTGTAAACTCCCTCCAGTAAGCCCCCACCCTTACCATGAAGAGAAAAGCTCTCCATATCCAGGGCCTCAGGAAGGAAAGACTAACCTAGAAAAATCTAAGGACAAATGGATGTTTTGAAGGGTAGGGGTTGCCTCTGGTCATGAGAATTCTTTCCCAGGTCCAGATAATGTCACACAGGAAGTAGCCCACCATTTCATACCACTTGAAAGTCATGCTTGCTTAAGACTGATTTTTTAATGACCACATTTGCCCTTAGCTTCTATTAACGATGATCATCAGACTCAATCTGCCCACTTAGCAGAGGCTCTGGCCATCTGGACACCCTGAGTGGCTACCGAGGATCCCAGGCCTACGGTGCCACAAGTGGGCCATCCCTGTGCAGAGAGCAATAGCAAGAACTAATGACCCTCCCTGATGCATATCTGTTGCCACATCCTCCTTCCTTGACTTCTGTGGTAGACTCAGAAGACATGCAAATAAAGATATGACCTACACTGAGGTGGGGTGAAATTAATAAAGACTCAGCTTCCCTAAAACAAGGACAGTTCTACCAAGCAGATGGAAGCTGCCCATCATGTCAGCTTCAAAAAGTACAGGGAATGTCATTTTTCTCTCAAAAGACTGCTCAGCTATTACCTGTTGACTGAAGAGATGAAAGTAGCTGGCTGGGATGAGCAAGAGTTTGGAAACTAGGTCAGAAGGTGGTGGAAGGGGGCCACTAGGGTAGATTCCACAGGCAGAAAAAGACAGTCCTGCATATAGGTGGGGGTTATGTCCAGAGAAATGTACCATGCATTTACCTCAATAAGAATAATTTTCTCAACTATAAAATGGGAATAACTACCTTACATGAGATTTGGGGGAGGTGGGGGGAGAGTAAGGATTTAATGAAATAATAGGTTTGAAAATTCCTTCCTTATCTTCTGCACTAAGTGGATATTATTTCCAATTAATCAATGATCAACTGAAGCTCAGGAAGGTGAACTGAGTTCCCCAGGATCACACAGCTAACAAGAAGCAGCGCCAAAATGGAGTCCAGTTCTTCTGAGTCCAGTACCCTTTCCACTAAACCTCATTCCCTCTATCTAGCTGAGAATAGGAAGGGTCAGAAAGCTCATGGATACTTGTTTTCTTTGGTGATTGGAGTGATGACCAGGGACACAGAGAGCCAGAAGGTGAGTGAAAATTACCACATATACATGCACACACATCTCTGGGCCAAAGAAGGCAAGGGATTGTCCAAAAACAATAAATCATGTGGCAATGTATTAATCTCCAAAATATACAAACATCTCATAGAGTTCCATTTTTAAAAAAATCAAAAATTGTCAGAAGATCTAAATAGACATTTCTCAAAAGAAGACATACAAATGGGCAAAACACACATAAATGGGTTCTCAATATCACTAATTATTAGAGAAAGGCAAATAAAAAACTACAATGGCCATCATCAAAAAGGCTACAAACAATAAATGCTGGAGGAGGTATGGAATATTACTTGGTCATAAAAAAGAACTAAATAATGCTATTTGCAGCAACATAGATGGATCTAGAAATTATCATACTCAGTGAAGTAAGTTGGAGAAATACAAATATCATATGAGATCACTAATACGTGGAATCTAGTAAAAAGTGATACAAAAGGATTTATTGACAAAACAGATAAAGACTCAAAGGTTTTGAAACCAAACTTCTGGTTACCAAAGGGGAAATATTAGGAGAAGGGATGAATTGGGAGGTTGTGACTGGCATAAACACACTACAATATAAAAATTGATTGGACAGGTCCCGTCGTGGCTCATCAGAAACAAATCTGACTAGCATCCACGAGGACACAGGTTTGATTCCTGGCCTCGCTCAATGGGTTAAGGATCCAGTATTGCCGTGAGCTGTGGTATAGGCCAGGGGCGGCTACAGCTCCAATTTGATCCTTAGCCTGGGAAGCGCCACATGCCACAAGTGTGGCCCTAAAAAGCCAAAAAAACAAAAAAACAACTTATCGGTATCAAGGGCCTACTATATACATCTGGAAAATCTATTCAATACCCTGTGATAGCCTATATGGAGAAAGAACCTGAAAAAGAATGGATATATATGTATATGTATGGCTTTGCTGTACACTTGAAACTAACACAACATTGTGGGTCACCTGTACCCCAATAAAGTTTATTCAAAAATCAAAAAAGAAAAAGTCAAGTGGGAGCTAAACCCAAAGCGGGAAAAAACACTCCCCATAGTTTTCTTGCTATTACCCTGTCTCCCGTCTGCCCTTCACAGCCACACTTTTCAAAATCATTATCTATATTTGCTGTCTTTATTTTCTAATTTCTCAAGCATTCCACAATCTGGCAATGCATCCCCATTAGCTCACAGAGTGGTTTGTGATGAGGTCACCAATGAAGGTGCTGATACCACAATGGGCATTTTTTCAGTACCCATATGCAATGGTTTGAATGTTTATTTCATATGTTGAAATCCTACTCCCCAAGGTGCAGTAGTAGGTGGGGCCTTTGTGAGGTGATTCGGTCATGAGTGCAGAGCCCTTATGATTGGGAAAAGGGATGATAAGGAGGGATGAGTCCCTAGAGAGCATGCTCATACCTTCTTTCTGCCATGTGAGGTTATGCTTTGTTCATCTAGTAAATAGCTCCTCACCAGATACCATATCTCCCTGCACCTTGAACTTGAACTTTCCAGCCTCTAAAACTATTAGAAAAAAAAATTCTGTTGTTTATGAGCCACCCACTTTATGACATTTTGTGACAGAAGCCCAAACAAGCAAATCCAGCATCTCACTGACCACTCAACAGTATTCGGATGACTACTCCCTTTTTAAAAAACTTCCTTCCTCTCTTTTCCTCAGATTTCCTGTTTACTTGTTTTTAGTCTCCTTTATACACCTTCCCATCTTCCTAACTAGTAAATATTTGAGTTCTAGTTCTTCTCTCACTTGACATTCTCTCCCTAGGTAATCCCTTCTTTATGGTTTTAATTATCTTCTCTATGCCAGTGACTTTCAAATTTATATTTCTGATTCCTAAACTGAAGCCCTGTATATCAGACTGCCTACTTGAACACCTTTATTTCAAACTCAAAGGTGCTCTAAATGAAAAAGTGGTCCAAAACAGTACATGATTTTTGTCCCCAAACCTGGCCCTCTTTTGGCATGCCCTATATCACTGAATGACACTGCAATTCATCCAGGTGTGCAAACCAGAAAGTAAAAACCATCCTTTATGCCTCCATATCAATCTATCAGCAATTCCTATTGAATTTATATTCCTATATTATTCTTATCTAAACACTTATCTCTGGCTCCAATGTCAATATTCTTTTTGCCTGAACATCTTTAATAGTCTCATAATTGATTTACCTAATCCCCTCTTGCCCTCCTCCTAATCCATTCTTTACACAGAAGTCAGAGTAATCTTTTCCAGACCAGAAACTCTGATTACACGAGATCCTCAGCCCTTCCCCCAACTAAACACTTCAGTGGCTTCCTATGCCCTTGGGATAAAATCATGCACATGACCTAGAAGACTCTGCACTGTCTTATCCAACCCTGCAGCTGCTTATTTTGTCACCTTTCTCTGTGGTCTCTGCATTCTGGCCTCAAAGTTGTTCTTTGCTGATCTCTTTACCTGGGATGTTCTGCCCTTCCTCTACCTTCACCAAGCTTATATCTGTTCATTCTTGAGTTTTTGCAAAGGTCTTTTTTTTTTTTTCCTACTCTCTCTGGCAACATCAGGTGTGCCTTCTCAATGCTCTCATAGTATGATCACATGCAACTTCCTTAGTGCACTTATCCAGTGTAAGTTAGCACGTATTTGTATTATTTATTCACTGAGTCCCCCTTTCCAGATATTGGGAGCATATATATCTGTTTACCATTTTATCTCCAGTTTCTAGACCAGGGTTTACACATAGTAGAGGTTTAATAAATATTGTTGAATGAAGGGAAAACAAGGTAGAATGATGAGGAACTCCATAATGCTGGAGAACCAGGTCTGAGAGAGCCAAAGCTCCCTTTCTGGGGTGCCTGTGGCATGGTGCCAGACATCTCCATGTTCAAGGGTATGGAGCTTGAGAAAATTATAATCATCTCTAGGAAGAAGAGGATCAAGGTGATAGTACTATCCTTGTTCCCAACAGCTAGAATATCTTTTGATGACACAAACCAGGGAAAATTGCTGGGCATCTGAAGGGGTTAATGGAAGAATGGTTAGAAGAAAAGGCAGGCAGATAGACAATGCATATCACAAAAGCAAGGAAACAATAAAACATAACTTCTGGGGACTCTTTTCAGCCTTTTCTATCTTTGTAGAGTCTTCTCCCTGCAGGTTTTAATGAGACACACCCTGAGCTTCTCTCTGACCTCATTCTTGCTGGTTTAAATATCTCCAAGGTTAGTTCCCTGCAGTATCTAAATCACTGCATTTTTGTTTTACCTTGATTTTGGTTTTTGGTTTTTTTTTTTTTTTTTTGATACGAATGTCCTCCTTTTCTTAAAAAAGACAGGAGATATCTGAACATGGCCAACGGGTTCTTTTGTTCTCTCCTTGGCTAGAAGGATAGACAAGTAACAACAAATTGCCTATGATACACAAGTCATGGGATTTGCTTCTGGAACAATCATCCTTGGGGAGAGTGGCTCAGCAACTGGAGCAGCAACCATTTGCCAAGAACTAGAAGAAACTCATAGAAGGAGGCAGAACATATGGTGGTTCTGAGCACACTGCTTGAGTCTTCCCAAACCTTACCTCCACCTCCTTACTTGCTATGTGAACTTGAGCAAATGACTTAACTCCTTTGTGGTTGTACTTCATCTTTGCAAGTGGAACCGATGATACTCTTCTTACTTGAGAGAATTGTGAGGACTGAGAGAGATTATGCAGCAAACAATAAATGTTAGCTCTTAATATTTCAAGATATTATGCATAAAATACATATTAGGGAAGGTGTTATTCCTTAAGGGATAGAATGTAATTTTGATATTTGGGGGGCAATTATATATTGACAGTATTGAATATACAATTTTTAGTGATTTCATGTCTTTCAAGAACATAATGGGAAGATCTGACCATCATATCAGATTTACCTGATACTTAAAGCCATACTTCTTTAATCAAGAATGTTTATGACAATGCCCAAAAGGATAGGCGGCAGTATAGCTGGGACAGACGATGTCATCGGATAAAGTTGGCAGCCTTTCCTGCAGAATCCATTTTAGTTCATGAATGGTACAGAAGTTGAAACATTTAAAAACAAATAAAAAAATGCATCGGTTGGAGAGTAGAATGTGAAATTCCATTTTTTTAAAAAAGACTAAAGCCTCCAAAGAAATTTCAATGTAAGTGGGGGAATCTAAGAGTTGTGTCTCTTGACCTCCAGAGGTACAAGTTTACTCTCCTTCATTATTAAGGATATTTGGTAGAAAAATTCAATTGTGTTAATTTAAGGAATAGAAAGACGATTAGAGATGAGAAAACCATCATCTGAGAAAGAAAGTCAAGGTATTTTATTCTTTAAAAAGCTGATTTTATCTTTGTTTTTTCATTCAGACTCTTCCAAAGGAATTGAGAAAGAACAAGAGGAAAAGTGAAGGGGAAAAAAATCAATTATTTTAAATGATCGAAATAATTAGGGTTCTGTGCAACTTTACAGTGAATATTAAAAAAGGGATTCTTGGCCCAGGAATGACAGAAATGCAAATAATGCAATGCAAATAAGGAGCCCAAGATCTTCTCTCCTGCTTTGTAGCACTGAGATTCAGGGAATGTGAAACTGCTCTAGGTGAGAAATACCCAGGACAGCAGGTTCTCATCTATGTGAGACACACTTAAGATGGAGGGTTCAGGAAAAGAATGGTGACCAGGGACAGAAAATCATCATTTACATCACAGCCCTGCAGCCAATGGAGTGTGGGCAGTCTGTTTAACTTCTGCTGTTTGCCTTATCTATATATTGAGGGGTTAGATTCATTACCTCTGAATCTCAGAGTTAGAAAAGACCTCAGGCACCAATGAGTCCAATCCTTCTTTGATACCATGGCTGTAACTCTTTTGTTTGAATGTTTTCAGAGATGAGGTGACATTCCAATCTTTAAATGCCATCACTGGATGAAAACCTCAGAGCTGGGAGTCAAAAGACTTGAGTCCAGCCTCCATTAACCAACTGACTATATATCTAGGTATAGGAACTTTATCTTCTTGAGTTCCAGGTTCTTGATTTGTCAGGCCAGCAGGGATGGATTACACCTTAAAACAGCATTTGTGAAGTTTCAGTGACATTGACTCCCTAATATTCAAAGAATATCCCTTTCTTTCCTCCCCCTTGCATCCTCTTTGCTTAGGACACTATGTCAGAATATAATCACTGTGTCACTCTGCCACTGATCTTAAATGTGAAAACAGCCAAGGGGTATTTTTCTAGGGATAAAGAGGTGAAGCTTAAGCCTTGAAAGAAAAAAGTAGAAGAGGGGGAACAAGCAGGAGGAGTGAAGACAGATTTGACCTGAACTAGCTGGAAGAAGAGTACCAAGCTGGGACAGGAGGGTAAAACCAGCTCAGTGTCTAGATTGAGAAGGAATGGAAAGTGACTGAGAATACTGCACCTTGAGTGTGGCAAGGGGGAAGGTCCCTGTGTGGAGTGGGGGAGGGAAAGTGAGAGAGAAGTCGGAATATGTAGTCAAGTTTCTTCCTCAAAATTATGGATCAGACACCCTGCCCCAACTTTAATCCCACATATCATGCAGACTAAAACAAACACAGCAACCTCTAAGAGGCTGAGAATCCATAACTTGAGATTCCCTGAATATATGGTGGCACTTGTCCTGGAGATCACAGAAGCTGGGGGTATGACCTCGAAGGTTTCTCCCTTCTCTGGGAATCTGTGCTTCAAACACACTGAGTCCCCAGAGGACTTCCAAGGTAGCCTTGTCCTCACTCTCCAATCTCCGCTTACTGCTACAGTGATGGTTAATTTTATGTGTCAACATAATTGGGCTACAGGGTGCTCAGATATCTGGTTAAAGATTAGTTCTCAATGTGACTGTGAGGATGTTTCTGGATGACATTAGCATTTGAATCAGCAGGCTGATGGCCCTCCCCAGAGAAAGTGAGCACCATCTAATCCATTGAAACCTGAACAGAACAAAATGGTGGTAAAAGGGAGAATTTGCTCTGCCTGACTGACGAGCTGGGTCCTCTCCTATTCTCTGCCTAAGACTTATACCATCGGCTCCCCTGATTCTCAGGCTTTCTGATTCAGACGGAAAAGATCCCACCAGCCTTCCTGGGCCTCCAGCTGGCAGATGGCAGATGGTGGGACTTAGACTCCATAATCACATGAGCAAATTCCTTATAATAAATCAATAAATGATTTACTATAAAGATGTATATATCATCTCTTTGTGTTCATATACATTTATGCATGTGTATACACATATTCTCTTGGTTCTATTTCCCTGGAGAACTCTGACTAATAAAGTTTCCTTCATCCTCTGGGCTTCTCTGCACATTCAGCTTTTCCCTCCAACACTCTGGGAAAGGAAGCTAAAGTTGAATAGTGAGATAACGGGCTCTTGCTTTGGGCTCTGACCTGCAGGATGGCTGCCTTGCAGTCAGGGGCTGCTGTTAGGACGGAAAGTCAATTAGAGTCAGATTGGGAAGAAAAAGTGGGCAGCAACCAAGGCTCTCTTGGGAAACCCAGACTTATAATATTCAGTGCAATAGAGACCAAATCATCCATGGGTGCAATTTGTTTGAAAGCCACCAATATCCTAAGACTGGTAAGGATTTGGCAGTACCAAGGCTGATCCAGCTGGATGTCCCTATGATAATATAGAATGACTGCATTAATGGACCTGATTATTGGCCTCATTGTATCATGTCTTTGGAATTCCCCTTATGCATTGCATCTCTGTTTGGTCATGTGACTTGCTTTGACTGATAGGGCAGGAGCAAACTTAATGCATCAGAAATTTGTAGAAGCACTTGCACATTTTTTGCTTTCACTCTAGCTTCTCCACAATTGCTATGAGAACATGCCTATGTCAGCCTGCTGGAAGGATGGAGAGACACATGAGAGAGGCCCCAGTCACTCCAGACATCTCTATCCCATATCAAACATGGCCAGTCAAGCCCAGACCCATAAGGAGCCAGCTAAGACCCGGAGGACCATCCAAAAAGCAGAGGCTAAACTGCTATCCTATGAACTCACCTTGCCTTCCCATAGCTGATTTCTACACATATAAACAATAGGTGATTACAGTGTTAAGCTACTGAGTCTTAGAGTAGTTTGTTCTACAGTATTATTGTAACAATAGATTGTCAATATAGGAATATTCCAGGAATATTCCATTTATCTTATTTTATTATGTGAGAAATGAAACATTATTTAATTAGGCCAACTCTGAAACAAAAGATGTTTTGGAAAATACCACCAGCATTCAGCATTCAAAAAGCTACCCATTGCCTCCCTCATGCTATTTGGACTCAAACTCTGAATCTTGGCCCTGTACTTAATATTCATATGTTGAAACCCTAGTCCCTAATGTGACGATATTTGGAGGTGGGGTCTTTGAGAGGTAATTAGGTTTAGACGAGTTCATACAGGTGGAGACCCCCATAACGCAATTAGAGCTCTCATAAGCAGAGAAGAAAACCAGACCCCTTTCTCTCTCCATCATAGGAGAACACTCAAGAAAGCAGCCTTCTGCGAACCAGGAAGGGAGCCCTCCCCAGACACTGAATCTGCCTGCACCTTGATCTTGGACTTCCCCGCCTCCAGAACTGTGATAAATAAATGTTTGTTGTTTAAACCAGTCAATGGTGTTTTTTTAAAAAGTAGCTCAAACTGACTAAGACATCCCTTTTGCATTTGTTCTATCCTTCATGAAATACAAAAAGCCACAGTGAAAAGGTCAGTTGTGGAGAAATGATTATGTTCCTTGCTAGCTTGGTGTTTTGTCTCAAGGTCCTCAGGAGGCCACTTTTAAGTTCAGACTGTCAGGTGCATTACATAAACCTCTGGAGCTTGTCAAAGTGAGCCATTTAGCTCTCAACATTAAACAAATAATAACAATATCCTCCCCAAACAGATGGTCTTTCCCATCAGCATGAAGCCTTCTAACCTCAGCTAGAAACAAGAAGCACCAAAAAAAAAAAAAAAAAGGCATTTCTACAGAAACTGGGTTGTTCAAGGCTGATTTCAGATATTCTTTTCCTGGTCGTTTATCTACTCCTCTTACATGGTACATCACAGGCATACTAAAGATTAGCCTCATCACTAGTCCTAGAAAAAGAGGCGATATCTAGAATAGACCTTGCAGTTCTTTGCCTAAAGGCAACCTCTGGGTCCTATGTCCTTCGGAGTAGACTTCAAAGATATATTTCCCTTTGATAGTTGCCTAGCATGATCTGGGCGTCTTGGCCTTGGACAGCCAAGGACATTTGGCATTATAATCTGTCTTCTGACTCCCTGCATGCAAATTCCTGGCTGCTCAGCTACTTGCCTCCTCCAGCTCCATCCACTTCGGCCATCTGCCTTGCAAGCTGTGGTTAGACTTGGCCAGGTGGGAAGGCACTCCCTGTTCTCAAGCCATAGAATTCCCTGTGGAGGGAAATCCTAAGTCAGGCAGAGCTCTGAATCAATAGGGAGTGGATGTTAGAACCCTTTAAAAAATTAGTTGCAACCGTCTCATTATTCTCCATCCATCAGTCAGAGACTTGGTCAACATGAATGTCATTAAAACTTGGCACAAGGTCGTGGGGCGGCGGGGGGGCGGTCCTGGGCCTACCAGGAACTGAGTTGCTGAGCCCTTCCCAAATGTCCCTTGTGAAGAACAGAATTAAGTTCAAGTTAGGTGGAAGACCTGATTTTCAGAGAAGAGAAATTAGAATGAGGGCATCAGGAAGGCTAAGGGATCACTGCATAGAAAAAAATCCAAAAGGAGGGGCTTGATCAAAAGTCCCAAGTGCTGCACGCATGAGGAGGGTACCCAAATGAGGATAGGGAGGCACTCTGCAACAGCAAAGCTCCCAGGATTTATTCATTCTCTTGGCATTAGTATCACAAGTTTGGGGTGGATCCAACTTCAACAGAAGTTAGGGAGAATACATGTTATCTTTTTGGCTGAGTTGTCATTGGTAATTTCCTAGATAAAGGAACACTTGTTAATTGCTTAGGTGGAAGGACAAGGCATTCAGGTTTGCTCTCTCCCAAGAAGCCTTTCCTTTCTAACAGGTCCACTGCAGAAACTGTCACCCTAACCCAAAAAAAGAACTCATGCAAAGGGTGTTGGAGAGAATCACATCTCTCAGAAGACCGCGGCATAGACCTTTTCTTTTGCCCTATTAGATTGATTGCATGACCTGGGACAAGGCAGATCCCCCTCTTAGACCAACTTTCCTCATCTGTTAGCAAGAGAAGTTTGCTCCTTCTTTACAGTCCTTTCCTCCTCTGATGTTCGGTGGTTCTTATTATTTCCTAATTGATCTAATTGTTGCTGTAGAACCATACACACAGTCAGCTGAATGCTGGTCACTGTCAGAGTTCTCTGCCCTCAAGAAGCACATTCCTACAAGGTCAATTCTATGAGGTTGGCTTGCTCCTGAGGAAAAAGGTTCTAACTTCAGAGTGATTCCAGCACCAATGACCAGGAAAAAATACTGGGGCTGGAGGTTACCCAATAAACTAACCTAGCTGCTTGCCAAGCAAACTAAGAGGTTTTATTTTATTTTTTTCTGGCAAGCATCAATAACTCAAAATGCTAAGTGGGGGCTCCAAATGAAAGCTCTCTCCTTCATTCATGTGAATTTATAACTGTCTATACAAATAGACACCTAGCAAAGAAAACTACTGAATTGAACTATTTATGTGTTAACTTGTTAATGGCATGAGACACACAAGTCTTTAACCATTTACCCTGAAAAGCAAGCTAAGTCAAAAAGCAGCTATTTATCCAGGGGAAACATTGGCAATGATTCTTATTATTGGTAATGTGGTGTGATCAAACTCTTATCATCTGGGGGTAGCTAGCAGGTAAGAAGCCATTCAGCAGAGTTACAAAACTAATTTTTACTGGATTTGTCCCAAAAAAAGGATGACACATTTTTGCAAGAAGCCTCAGATCCATCCAGGGCTATAAGCCACTGTTCCCCTCCAAACCTGCTGAGGAAATTCAATATACCCAAACTAGTCAGAAAACAGTCCAGAGAATCTGAAATTGATTAAATCTAAGATGTGTTTATTATGTTTCTTGTGACTTGGCAGCCAGGGCCTCCTAGGGGAAGGAAAGAAAAAAGAATAAGCTAAACAAAATCAAACTATTTGGTATTCCAAGTGGATATGCAGGTTTCTTCTTTCTGGCCTCCATGGATTTCAATGAACCACCGGGGGCCAATGATTCTGCACCCAGGGGTCTGGGCTGAGTTAAGACTCAGGATTTCTCTGGGCTCAAGGATAAACCCACCATAGATTGCATGAGACTTGGCTAAGAGTGAATGATCTTTGAGTCCAACTCCCCAGGGAGAAGTTGACAAACTGTCTGAAATCTTCTTTTTCTTTCTTTCTTAATTAAGACCCAAGCAATAGAACTGTATCTCTGTGGATAGTGTGAATTTAATATGGCCAAAGCAAACATAAACACACACACATATACACATACACAACATACACACACATGCAGACATGCCTACGTGGACATTTGCAATTGAATTTCATCAGTAGATTCAACACATAGACTAAAAGAATTTAATTTAGGAAGTTCATCCCAAAAACACTCAAAGTGTTGTTGAGCAGGCATAGATTAGCCCTGTGGTTGTATTAACTAGAAAATATCTCCAAAGAGAAAAGTTTTCTCTCTACAAGCTGATTTGAACCGTAATTACTGCCTGATTTACCTACCTTCATCAATTTCCAGCATCCTCCATGTTCTAGCACTACCCTCTCAACTTCTCTCCCCTCTTCTCTGCCCAAGTGGTTCCCTTGCTACTTTGCAACTGGGGAAAATTCTAATGGTAGCCCTTGCCTGTTCTTTCTCCCTTCACACATGCCCACACACCATAACCCAACCACATCTAATCCATGATGGCTTTTTAAATGCAATCTATTGTTCATGAAAACAGTGAAAATTGTTTTCTCTAGGTAGTTCAATCTTATGTGGTTATTTTTATTTTCTTCTTTGTACTTGTTGGCATTATGTATACTTCTACAATAGAATATGATGTTTTCACAATGAGAATGGACTTTCATTTAAAAAGAGGAAACAAAGGCAATATGCACACAGTAGTGCATAATGACTGTAATTTTTATAAAAAAAAATATATCTGTTCAACAATGAAAATCAGGAGGGGGAACACCCCTGAAAATAACCGTTTTTTTCCTTTCTGATAATTGGCTCAATACAAGTAGGAAATAAAACTTCAAAACAAATGCTTTTAGAGGCCATCTGAGCAGAGCCTTAGACTGAAAGAATGAAGAGGGCCCCACTGCCACAGGCAGCAACTCGGCATGGCAACTCGTCAGGGAAAACGGGGCTCACCCTCTTTCAAGGCATTGCTTCTAAAGATTTTTCCAAGGCATGGAATAGAGCTTATGTCAAGACACAGCCCTGGCTACTAAATTGAGTAAATAGACTGCTCGTACTTCGAAAAGCACGCACACAATGCTATGCTGCCCAGTCACCAGGTCATGATTCAATCCAGGGTTATCATTCATCTTTGACATCTTACAATTTGACGCTAATCCTCAATTGGGGATAAAGATGTCCTATACAGAATCTGCACTGGAGATTTTAGAAGTGCTTAGCTTCTTCAGAGAAGCACAAGTTTTTCCTTCTCTTATTATTATTATTATTATTATTATTGCTTTTTTTAGAGTCACACCCACAGCATATGGAAGTTCCCAGACTAGGGGTCGAATCAGAGCTACAGCTTCTGGCCTTCGCCACAGCCACAACAATGCCAGATCCAAGCTGCATCTGTGACCTACACCACAACTCATGGCAACACTGGATCCTTAACGCACTGAGCGAGGCCAGAGATTAAATTTGCGTCCTCATGGATGCTAGTCAGATTCATTTCCACTGAGTGATGATGGGAGCTCCTCCCCTTATTTTCTAATCTTTCTCTAAAGCATTAAAGAGCAAGCATATGCCCAAGGATTAATCGTCCTAAATCCCCATCATGCTGAAAGGAGAAATCCTGACACTTGACCAGCAATTGAAAAGACATTAACAGTTACTTCTCAAAATGCTTTTTAGGTTAGGGTAGAACTTATTTTTAACATATTCATAAAGATGGAGTGAAAGAAAGTGAGAAGGGATGGAAGGAGGAAAAAAAAGGAGGTGGAAAGATAATGTATATATAGGGTTGCTCTAAAATCACAACTGACACTCCATCAGTGAGTTTGCTAAAGCTACCTTATCCTTTGCATATCTTCCTTTCTTATTAGGATTATATATGCCATTCAATAGTTGTAATGTAAAAATTAATCTGAGAGGGAGACATTAATTTGAAATGCAACCTAGGGGATACTTGAGTACTGAGATCCTGTTCCCAGCTATGGCACAGATCCCCAAGTGAGCTGGAAGACACTAGAAGGGCAGAATGTGGGTGGCAGAGAAAAAAAAAAAAAAAAAGCCCTGTGGACTGTTTACTTGGAATGAGAACATGTGGGTTCTTGTATTTGTAGCTTGATCATGTTGGATATAAAACTGAGAAGTAAGAATGATAAAAGAATGCTACAGATGGAAAAAAGGAGTTAAAAAAATGTTGGCACGCTAGAGATGGTACTGCAATTTGATGATTCGGCTCCATGGGGCAGTAAATTTCAGGTTGAAACTGGGAAGTTACTTTTTCAGGAAAAAAGACAGAGCCACATACTGCAGCAAGCACTGAAGTGAGAAGGTAAACCTACCCACAGAGGACTCAGCGAGCTCTCAGCAGAGCAGAGAGAGGCAGAGTCCTCAGAGCCTTGTAAACAGCAGGAGAGGAGATTCACTGGGGTGGGGAGGGACAAGTGGAGCACTTTTTTGAGCATGTTGTAGGGAATATAAACCTTCTTAGCAATAGTACTGAAAAAGGCCATACTCAAACTCAGGTAAGTTTATATGTATAAACAAGTTAATAAAATTTATCAAACAGCAACAATAGCTTTCTTCCCTCAAATTAAGAAGCTCTGCCTCTTGTATCACCAAGGTTGATAAATAACACCATAGTCCAGAATACGGAATAATTTTGATGTCCACCACCATACAAAACAGTTCCAATCAACACCCTCATGGTCTTCATTTGGAGCCACACTCCTGCCCACCTTCAAACCCTGGCAACCAATAACTGACTCTCCATCACTATGATTTTTTTTCTTTTGGAGGATGTCATACAAAAGGATATGGCATCTAACCTTTAGACACTGGACTCTTCAAATATCACACTGACTTTGAGATTCATCAAAGTTGTTGCCTATCTCAATAGTTCATTCCATTTTATTGCTAAATAGTATTCCATTATATGGATGTCCCACAACGTGTTTATCAAATTACCCATTAAAGGACATTTAAATTGTTGATACTTTTTGCCTATTGTGACCAGAGCTGAAATTTGTGTACAAGTTTTTGTGTGAACATAACTTGTCATAACTTTTTAAAAATTTTTTAAAGATTTTTATTTTTTCCATTATAGTTGATTTACAGTGTTCTGCCAATTTGTTTTGTACAGCAAAGTGACCCTTTCATTCATATATATATATATATATATATATATATATATATATATTCTTTTTCTCACATTATCCTCCATCATGTTCCACAAGTGACTAGATATAGCCCCCTTGTACTATACAAGCAGGATGTCATTGCTCATCCACACTTTTCATATCTTAAAGGTAAATATCTAGAGGTGGGAACACTGGGTCGTAGGCTAAGTTTACATTTAACTTGTAAAAAAATCCCCAAACTGTTTTCCCAAGTAGCTGCCCAATTTTGCATCCTAAGCTATAGTCTATGAGAGTCCCAGTTGCTTGTGAGTACTTAGTATTGTATATATATATACAGCCATTCTAAAAGGAGTATATTGGCATCACACCATGATTTTAATTTGCATCTTCTTAATGATGTTTATCATGTTTTCATGTGTTTATTTGTTTTCCATATATCCTCTTTGGTGACATAACCAAAGATTTTACTTATTTTTAATTGAGTTTTACTGTTAATAATAGCCTTAAAATATTTATTTTCTGGGAGTTCTCATCATGGCTCAGTGGTTAATGAATCCTACTAGGAACCATGAGGTTGTGGGTTTGATCCCTGGCCTCGCTCAGTGGGTTAAGGATCCAGCTTTGCCGTGAGCTGTGGTGTAGGTTGCAGATGCAGCTTGGATCCCGTGTTGCTGTGCCTGTGATGTAGGCCAGCAGCTATGGCTCCGATTCGACCCTAGCCTGGGAACCTCCATATGACATGAGTGTGGCCATAAAAAGAAATACTCTGGATATAAATCCTTTTTTATACATAGGATACTGCTAATATTGTCTCTCAGTCTGTACTTTGTTTTTTAGTTCTTTTCACATGGTTGTTCAGAGCCTGAGTTTAAAATTTTAATGAAGTCCAATTTATCAATTTTTTTTCTTTTGAGTATCTTGCTATTGGTGTCATGCTGCAAAAACTCTGTCTAACCACTGATCATAAATATTTCCCTTTTGTTTAATATTTTATATTTTACATCTAGATCTATTATTTATTTTGAGTTAAATTTTGCAAAGTGGTCAAAATTTAAGTGAAGATTAATTTGCTTTTTTCAAAACTATGCATGACTCACTATTCAGTGCTTTGTGGAAAAGATTATCCTTTCTCCCATTAAATTACTTAGTTTTGGTTAAAAATCAATTGATCATCTTTGTGTGAGTTTATTTGTGGAGGCTTTATTCCATTTCACCAGTTTATGTGTCTATCCCTATATTTGATTGTTACAGATTTATAGTAAGTCTTTAAAATAGGTAGTGATATTTTTCCCACTTTATTCTTCCTTTTCAACATTGCTTTATCTATTCTACTCAATTTTCCTTTGTCCATAAAATGGCAGTATAGGAGGTCTCAGTCTCCTGAGAGAATCACCAATTTAACAACCATTCAGGAATGAACATACCTTTACAAGAGTCCAGCTGAGAGGTTCCAGTACCCCAACAGAGCACAATATCTGAGAGTGGTTGCATTGAAAAGTGTAAAAAGTATAGTTTCACTTTATCTATATCACCTGCCTTCAAGCCAGTCCACTCATCACCAAGAGAGACCTCCTCAGGCTGTGATTTCTCCTGCCAGATAAAGAGAGGACTGAGTGTGTATGCAGCTTCCCCAGCATTTCCAGGCATGTCTGGTAAGCTAATTCATGTCTCCCCTCACCCATAACACTGAGGGAACTGGCATAACTAGATTTCTTGGGGGCAGCAAAAAAACAAAGGAAAGGGTCAAGGCTCATAGCAAATGGCACAGGGATCTCAACAACCATCCCACAGGCCTAGCCAGCTGGACTGTGGACACTGCCAACCAGCCCACTCATAGATCCCACAAGTCAGCCAGCCCACACACAAATCCTACTACCCAGCAAGGCTGTCTGTGCATGGACCCCACCAGATGGGCTGACTGTAAGCCCCACCAACTGTCCTGTGTTCACCTACACACCTGGCATGCCATATGCCACAAATATGTCCCCAGAGATGACATGCAGATCTCGAGAGTTCACAAGGATTTCAACAAACAGACTGACTCTTTAGGATTGGCAAAAGGCACACAACCCTGAGATGGCTGCTTCAGAAGGCAGGGAGAGTAGTGGAGCTTACATTCAGTGTACAATCATTTTGATGCAGTGCCTTAGGGAAAAGGGGTGGGAAACTCTCAGTACTTAGCATGACTCTGTAGGGTAGAGTGAAAATGTACAATCCCAATATGTCTCCTTTAGGAGGGAAGAGGAGAAGTAGAGGCTGCATGCACTGCACCAGCATTTCATGGCACTGCCCTCAGGAGATGAAATAAGAGGTTCTCAATAATCAACACAGATCTACAGCAATGAAGGAAGTCATACTATCCTAAGAAGTCACACTACTCTTCAGGATGGAGTAGTAAGGGGTAGAGTGAGTACATCCATAGAAAAGGTTTAAGATACCCTCAGATTCTCTAGCAGAGCTGACTGGTAAAAGTCTTTTCCTCCAGAAGCCATTCCATAAAGAATGGAATGCATGCTTCTTGAAACATGCAGACAATAATACAAGAATCTAAGAAGAAAGAAGAACCAGGGAAACATTACACCACCAGGAAAATTAAATAATTCTCCAGTAACTAACTCCAAAGAAATGGAGATCTATGAATTCTCTAATAAAAAGTTCAAAATAACTGTCTTATGGAAACTAAGTGAGCTACAAGAAAACACAGGTAGATTCTTAACAAAATTGGGAAAACACTACATGAACAAAATAAAAAGTTTAAAAGGAGATAGAAATCATAAAAAAGAACCAATCAAATTCTGGAGCTGAAGAATTCAATGATTAAACTGAAAAATTTAGTAGAAATCTTCAACAACAAACTTGATCAAGTAGAAGAAGGAATCCGCAAACATGAAGACATATCATTTGAAATTATCCAAAGAAACAAAAAGAAAAAGGAATAGAAAAGAATGAAGAAAGCCTATAGGACTTATAGGATATAGCAACAGGAAAAAACATATGTATTACAAGAATACTGGAAGTTGCAGAGAGAAAAAATAATCAGAAAGCATATTTAAAGAAATAATGGGAGTTCCCATCGTGGTGCAGTGGTTAACGAATCCGACTAGGAACCATGAGGTTGCAGGTTTGATCCCAGGCCTTGCTCAGTGGGTTAAGGATCTGGCGTTGCCATGAACTGTGGTGTAGGTTGCAGATGTGGCCCGGATCCCACATTGCTGTGGCTCTGGCGAAGGCTGGCAGCTACAGCTCTGATTAGACCCCTAGCCTTGGAACCTCCATATGCGGTGGAGGCAGCCCTAGAAAAGGCAAAAAAAGACAAAAAAAGAAGAAAAAGAATGGCTGAAAACATCACAAATCTGGAGAGGGAAAGGGACATCCAGATTCATGAAACCCAAAGAATTCCAAACAGGTTGAATTTAAGGAGTTCTACACAGAGACACATTATAATTAAAATTTTTAAGTCACTGTAAACCAGCTATAATGGAAAAAATAAAAATCATTATATAAAAAATTTTAAATCAAAGATAAAGAGATAATTTTGATAGCAGTGGAGAAAAGTAGTTCATAACATAAATAGGAACATCTCTTCCCATAAGACTATTGGCAAATTTCTCACTAGAAATCTTGAAGTCCAGGACAGAATGAGAAGATACATTAAAGATGTTGAAAAAAACCCACCCTGGTAACCAAGAATAAAATGTCCAGCAAAACTGTCCTTCAGAAGTGGAGAGATAAAAACTTTCTCAAATAAACAAAAACTAAGCAACTTTGTCTCCAATAGTCTTGCTTTACAAGAAGTAATAAAGGAAGATCTTCAAGCTGAAATGAAAAAGTGTTAAATAGCAACACAAAAACATGAAACTATAAATGTCACTGGTAAAGATCAGCACATAGACAAGTATAGAAAAATGTAATATGATAATAGTGATGCATAAGTCACTCTTTAATAATAGAGTTTAAAAAAGTATTAAACATAACTAATACTGCAAAAAACTATTAATGGATATATGAGATATAAACTATGACATCAATAACATAAAATAAAGGAATAGTAAAGATGTAATTTTGTATGTAATTGACATTAAGTTGTTATTGGCTTAAAACAGACTATCGTAACTAAAATATTTTTAAGAAACTCTTCAGGGTTGTCACAAAGAAAATACCCAAAGAAGATACATGAAAGAAAAAGAGGAAGAAATCAAAGCATATCAGTAACAAAATAATCACCAAATCAAAAAGGAGAAGAGCAAAAGATAAAAAGATAACTAAAAACCTTACAAAAAACAATAATAAACTTGGAGTTCTAGTTGTGGTGCAGTGGAAATGAATCCAACTAAGAACCATGAGGTTGTGGGTTCAATCCCTGGCCTTGTTCAGTAGGTTAAGGATCAGCATTGCCATGAGCTGTGGTGTATGTAGCAGACACGGCTCAGATCTGACTTTGCTGTAGCCCTGGCATAGGCCAGCAGCTGTAGCTCCAATTAGACCCCTAGCCTGGGAACCTCCATATGTTGCAGGTGTGGCTCAAAAAGACTAAATAAATAAATAAATAAAATAAACTTATTGACAAAATTATGATATTATGTCCATAACTATCAATAATTACTTTGCATATAAGTAGATTAAACCCCTTAACCAAGAGACATAGAGTGGCTAAATGGATAAAACAAGACACAACTATAAGAGACTCACTTTCTGTCTGATACACATAAGCTAAAATTGAAGGGATGGAAAAAGATATTCTATGCAAATGGTAATCAAAAAAGAACAGGGGTTACTACAATTATATCAGGCAAATTTGACATTAAATTAAAAACTGTCACAAGAGGAAAAAAAATGTCATTACACAAGATATAAAAGGGTCAATTTATTAGGAAGACATAACAATTAAAATATGTATATGTCGAACATCAAAGCACCTAAACAGATAATGCAAAGATTGAGAGATCTGAAGGAAGAAATTGACTGCAACACAGTGAGAGTAGGAGACTTCAATACTCCACTTTCAATAATGGACAAAGTATCCAGACAGAATATTAATAAGGAAACAGCAGACCTCAGACACATATAATGAAAAATTCACCCTTCCTTAGAATATACATTCTTCTCAAGTAGACATGGACTTTTCATCAGGATAGAACACATACTAGGTCATAAAATACATCTTAACATATTTAATAAAATTGAAATCTTCCTAAATATCTTTTTCTGACTACAATGGAATGAAACTAGAAATCAATATAAGGGAAACAGAAAAATTCACCAACACATGGAAATTAACACACTTTCCATCACTGGTTGGGTCAAAGAAGAAATAAAAAGGAAAATATATTGAGACAAACAAAAACAAAACCACAACACACCAAAACTTATGGGATGTAGCAAAAGCAGTACTTAGGAAAGTTTATATAGACAAACACCTATATTAAAAAAGAAGAAAGACTCTTAAATAAGAAATCTGACTTTACATCTCAAAGAACTAGAAAAAGAATAAAAACAAAGCCCAAATTTACCAGAAGGAAGAAAATAAAAAAGATCAGAGCAAAAATAAATAAAATAGAAAACATTAAAAAATAGACTAACCTTAGCTAGATTAACCAGGAAAAAAAGGAAAGAAGACTCAGACAAATAAAAAACAGAAATGAACAGACATTATAACTGGTGCCACAAAAGTTAAAAAATAAATATAAGGAAGTGTTATGAATAATTATATACCAACCAACTGGACAATACAGAATAAAGGCATAAATTTCTAGAAAGATATAACCTACCAAGACTAAATTGAAACGAAATAGAAAGCTTGAATACAGCATTTACAAATAAGGAAATGAATCAGTAACCCAAAAAACAAAGAAAAGCCCAGGATCAGATGGTTTTATAGGTGAATTATACCAAAGTTTCAAAGAAGAATTAAAACCAATAATTCTTACACTCTTCCAAAAAATAAGAGGAAATACTTTCAAGCTTATTTAACAAGGCCATTATCATCCTATACCAAAGCCAGACAAAGACACCTCAAGAAAAGTAAAGTATAGGCTAATATCCTTAATTAACATAGAGGCAAAAATCCTCTATAAAACTAAATTCAACAGATTAAAAGGATCATATACTGTAACCAAGTGGAATTTATCACTGGGATACAAGGATAGTTCAATTTATGTAAATCAATCAAAGTAACAAAACAATGAAGGATAAAAATTCTATGATCATCTCAGTAGATGCAGATAAAGCATCTGACAAAGTTCAACATACATTCACAGTAAAAACAAAAGAGACATGGAAGAAAACTGCCTCTATACACACTCACAAAAATCATATATGAAAACCCCACAGCTAATATTGTACTCAGAATGGTGAAAAACTGAAAGTTTTCTTCAGTGATCCAAAACAAGAGAAGGATGGAGTTCCCGTCGTGGCCCAGTGGAAACGAATCTGACTAGGAACCATGAGATCATGGGTTCAATTCCTGGCCTCGCTCAGTGGGTTAAGGATCCAGTGTTGCTGTGAACTGTGGTACAGTTTGCAACCTGGCTCAGATACAGTGTTGCTGTGGCTGTGGTGTAGGCTGGCAGCTGTAGCTCCAATGAGACCCCTAGCCTGGGAAACTCCATACGCTGTAGGCATGGCCCTAAAAAAAAAAAGATAAAAAGACAAAAGAAAAAAAAAATAGGAGAAGGATTCCCACTTCCACCAATTCTATCTAACATAGTGTTGGAAGTCCTAGGCAGAGAATTAGTCAAGAAGAAGGAATAAATGGCATGTAAGACAGACAGACAGAAAGAAAGAAGGAAAGAAAGAAGGTTGCCTCTGTTTGTATGTAAAAAGTCCCCAAATTAGCCAGAATGAATTCATTAAAGTTGCAGGTTACAAATCAATCTACAAAAATCAGTTGTATTTCTATACACTAACAGTAAACTATCAGAAAAGGAACACCAAGAAAATAACCTGTTACCATAGCACCAAAAAGAATAAAATGCTTGGGAATAAACTTAACCAAGATAGTGGAAGGCTTCTACACTGAAAACTATAAAACGGTAATGTCAGAAATTTTAAAAGACACAAATAAATGGAAAGGTAACCTGTGTTCATGGATAAGAATAATTAATATTATTAACACATTTATACTACCCAAAGTAGTCTACAGATTCAATGCAGTCCATATAAAATCTCAATGGCATTTTTGCAAAAATCAAAAAAACAATCTGAAAAGTCATATGGAAACACAGAAGACCCTGAATAGTTAAAGGAATTTTGAACTAGAAAGGCAAATCTGGAAATATCGTACTTTCTGATTTCTAAATATATTACTAAGCTCTGTTAAAACAGTTTGGTACTGGCAAAAAAAAAAATCAGAGAAAAATTGAACAGAATAGAGACCCCAGAAATAAACTCACATGTATGAAGTCAATTGATGTTTGACCAGGATGTCAAGAATGTGCAATAAGAAAAGGATTGCTCTTTAGCAAAAAGAGTGGAGAAAATTGGATATACTCTATAAAGAACAGGATTTGACCCTTGTCACACCATACATAAATATCAACCCAAATAGACTAAAGATTCAGATATGAGACAGAAACTATACAACTTCTAGACGAAAAGAGAGGAAAACCTTCTGGATACTGGTCTTGTCAATGATTGCTTGGATATGACAAGCAACAAAAGCAAAAACAGACTAGTGGGACTACATCAAACTAAAAAATCTCTGCACAGTTAAAGAAAAATCAACAAAGTGGAAAAGCAACTTACACAATGGGAGAAAATACTTGCAAACTATATATCTGCTAAAGGCTTAACAACTAGTGTCTATAAGAAACTCCTGACGTTCAATAGCAAAAATCCAAAATAACCCAAGTGAAGAAATGGACAAAGGATCTGAATACACATTTCTCTAAAGAAGACATAGAAATGGCCAACAGATATATGAAAAAGTGCTCAACAATTCTAATCATCAGGAAAATGTAAATTAAAACCACAATGAGATATCACCTCATACATGTTAGTATTACTATCATGAAAAAAAAAAGGTAACACTCATTGGAGAGGATGTGGAGAAAAAGGGACTCTTGTATACAGTTAGTGAGATTATAAATTGGTATAGCCACTATGGAAAATAGTATGAAGATTTATCAAAAAATTAAAACTTGAATTACTATATGTTCTAGCAATCCCATTTATGGATATATAGCCTAAGGAACTGAAATCAGAATCTGGAAGAGACATCTGCATTTCCATGTCCATTGAAGCGTTATTCTCAACAGTCAAGATGTGAAAGCACCTAAATGTCTATCAACATATAAATGGATTAAGAAAATGTAGTATTTACATACAATGAAAAATTATTCAGCCTCAAAAAAGAAGGAAATCTTGCTATTTGTGGCAACATGGATGAACCTGGAAGATATTTTGCTCAATTAAATAAGCCAGACATAAAAAGTCAAATACTACATAATACTACTGACATGAAGAATCTAAAAGAGTCAAAAATATAGAAGCAGAGAAGAGAATGGTTGTTGCCAAAGGATGAGGGGAGGGGGCAATGAGGAGGTATTCCACAAAGGATACCAAGTTTCAGTTACACGAGTTGAATGAAAGTCTTAGAGATATTATATAGCCTAATGCCTACAGTGAACAATATGTATTATATACTTAACTTTTTTTTGAAAGAGCAGATTTTATGCTGTATTCTTACTATAAAAACAACAAATAGACTGGGAAAAAACTTTAAGAAGTGATGGATATGTTTATGACATTAATTGTTGTGATGGTTTTACAGATGTATACTTATTTCAAACACTTCAAGCTATACAAATTAAATGTGCACAACTTTTAAATGTTAAACAGTTAAAGAGTAAAATCAGCTGTATATATCAACAAAAAATCCTATTGATATTTTCCTATGTTGAGTCTTTTAATTCGCAAAAACAATGTCTATGCATTTAGGTCTTTTTCTTTCATCAACATTTTATAGTTTTCAGATTAAAACTCCAAAGCATGCTTTTCTGGAGCTATAGTAAATAGCAATTTAAAAAAAATATATCTTGTTAGTATATAGAAATATGATTGATTCTTCTATGTTGACACTATCCTACAGCCTTGCTAAATTCGCATCTTAGTCCCAGAATTTTCATTTTTATTTTGTAGATTCCTTGGATTTTTCTGCATAGACAACCATGTCATCTATCAACATTAAAAGATTTTGTTCTTCCTGTCCAATCTGCATGCCTTTTTTTCTTTCCTTATTGCCTTGATTAGGACTTCCAGGATAACGTTTGAAGAGGTGGCAAGAGTGGACATCCTTCTGTACCTTATCCTTGAATTTAGAGGGAAAACATTCGTTGCTCGCTATTAAGTATGATATTAGCTGTAAGTTTCATAAGATGTTCCTTATCATATTGAGGAAGTTCCCTTCTATTTCTAGTACACTGAGAGGTGTTTTTTTTTCCCTAACCATGAAAAGCTATTCAAATTTTTCAAATACTTTTTTTTCCTGCCTTTTAGGGCCAAACCCACAGCATATGGAATTCTCAGACTAGGAATTGAATAAGAGCTGTAGGGGGGTGCTGGCCTACACCACAGCCACAGCAATGTGGGATCCAAGCTGCATCTGCAACCTACACCACAGTTCATGGCAACATGGTTCCTTAACCCACTGAACAAGGCCAGGGATCGAACCTGCATCCTCATGGATACTAGTCAGATTAGTTTCTGCTGAGCCATGACAGGAACTCCCTCAAATGATTTCTCTTCATCAATTGAAAAGATCATGTGACTTCTCTTCTGTTAATATGTTGAGTTACATTGGTTTATTTTCAAATACTGAACCACTCTTGCCTTCCCTTATGATTTTTTTTTTTTTGCTTTTATATATTGGAGGATTTGATTTGCTAAAATGTGCTAAGGATTTCTGTATTTATGTTTATGAGGGATATTGAAATGTACCTTATTTTTCTTGTGCTCTCTTTGTCTGGTTTTAATAATTTGGCTTCATGAAATAAACTGGAAAATGTTTCCTCTTCTACTATTTTTGGAAGAGATTATAATAATTTGTGTTATTTTATCTTTAAAACTTTGGTAGAACTTAGGGGGTCCCATGGTGGCTCAGCAGTTAATGAACATGACCTAGTATCCATAAGGACATGGGTTCGATCCCTGGCATTGCTCAGTGGGTTAAGGATCCAGCATTGACGTGAGCTGTGGTGTAGGTTACAGACACGGCCCAGATCCTGAGTTGCTGTGGCGTAGGCCTGAAGCTGTAGCTCCAATTAGACCCCTAGTCTGGGAACTTCCATATGCCATGGGTGTGGCCCTAAAAAAAGACAAAAAAACAAAAAATAAAATAAAATAAAACTTGGAAAAAATTTCAGTGAAATCATGTGGCCCTACATATTTCCTTTGAAGAATGTCTTTAACTTGAAATTCAAATTCATTGATAGCTATATGACAAGATAAATTCTGTAATTCATCTTTAAAGTTTTTTGAATTTAATCTTAAAATTTTGTAGCTGATGATTTTCAAGGAATTGTTCTACTTCATTGAAGTTGTCAAATTTATGTGTGTAGAGGTATCTGTGATAGGCCCTTGTTACTTTTTTAACGTCTGCAAAATCTCTAATGATACCTCCTTTTTACTGATATTGCTAATCTATGTCTTCTTTCTTCTTTAGTCAGCCTTGCAACAGATTCATTACTTATTTCAAATCTTTTCAAAGAAATAGCTTTTGGTTTTAGTGATTTTTTTTTCTATTTTTTTTCTGTTTTCAGCTTTATGGAATTCTGCTTTTTATCATTTCATTTCTTCTGCTTGCTTCAGGTTTTTTTCTGGTTTTGTTTCTTATAGAATAGCTTTAAGAGTTTCTGCTGTGGCACAGTGGGTTAAGAATCTGGTGTTGCCACAACCGCAGCATGGGTTGCAAGTGAAGCTTGGATTCACTTCCTGATATGGGAACTTCCATATGCCGCAGGTGTGGCCATAAAATTAAAAGGAAAAAAGAATAGCTTTAGAGTATTGTTTTGGTATCTTTTTTCTTTTATAGAATAAGCATTTAATGCTATAAATTTTCCCCTAACTACTGCTCTAGTTGCATTCCCTAGTATTTGATATGTTATCTTGGACATTTTTTATATCATCTTATGAGTTATTGGGTCTTATTTAAGTCCTTTTAAGAATGTTGAAGAATTCCCTGGTGGTGCAGCACATTGAGGATCTAGCATTGTCACTGCTGTGGCTTGGAGTGCTGCTGTGGTACGGGTTTTATCCCTGGCCCAGGAACTTTCACATGCCACAGGTGTGGCCAAAAAGGAAAAAAAAAAAAAAAGAATGTTGATATTTTTGCTTTACCAGGCAACCAACTCAGTTGACTTCAGGCTGCAAATTCTAACTAGCCTTCTGCAGGTTGTGCTTTCTATGCAGTCTCATTTTCATAGATTTTGCAGTGCTATTCACATCTACTCCTTACGTGTACCATGCAACAGCCATTCTAGGACCCAGCTGGTGGTCTTTCCACTCATTTAGTTCTCAATGTTTTTGATATACAGTTGAATATCAGATTATCCATCTGGGTGAGTTCATTAACAACATCTATAACATTGCATTTTCCTCTATATTTCTAAAATCTCCTGGTACTTTTCAGTTCCCTGGGGCTCACCTTTTCAGTCCTCTAGCCAGATGCTGTTTTTTTTTTTTTTTTTAACTTCAATCTGTTATGTACTTTCTGTGACTGCACCTGCATCTAAGATCAAGTGGCAAAAAGACAGAGAAAATAAAAACCAAGACGCCAATGTGATCCTGCTGCATAGCACTAGGAACTATATCTGGTTGCTTATGATGGAGCATGATGGGGGATAATGTGAGAAAAAGAATGTATATCTGTATGTGTAACTGGGTCACTTTGCTGTACAGTAGAAAATCGACAGAGCAGTGTAAACCAGCTATTATGGAAAAAAATGAAAAATCATTAAAAAAAAAAACCAAAGATGGTGTCCTGCCTTTTTGGGAACACAGCTCCGCTGAATAGAGAAGAAAATTACCCTCCTTGAAGATTTGATGTATTTTGGCAGCTCTTATGATACTGCTGGTACTGCCTTGTCACAGGATTAGCTATAGATTGGCACACAAGAGAACAAAGGAATGCAAAAGGGAGGGAGGAAGGGACACAGACAGACAGACAGACAGGAGGGAGAGAAATGGTACATCTCCCTACTCTCAGAGTGATGGAAGACTCAAGCCAAAGTTAGAGATCTCTCTGTTTTTTTACTAATATCCACTTCTGGGTCTCAGGTTATTTTAAGTCCAGGCTGGGAAATTCCAGAGGGAAAAAAAAAAGGTAAACTCACAATCAGTTCAGTGGTACCTCTAATATTCATTTCTTCCCAAATCCACATGCTACTCTTTACTTTATAGAATCCTCAAACAGATCTTCCATGCATTTGGCCCAAGTCTTATAGATGCACTCAGTGGGAGAGAGAAGATACAATGTATTTTATCTTACCTGGAACTGGAACCTGATTTTTATATTTTTAAAAATTATTTCAGAATGTGAAAGAACCACAGATATGGAATAGGGGTTTCTGGTACCAGTAACTTTATATCTTGTTCATTTCTGCAAGCAAGGCTCCTAGCACATGTCTAGCATATTGTATAAAAGTTTGAAAAATAACACAAGTGGATGGAAATAAAAATGAGTGACTAAACGGAGATGAAAATAGTATAGGTCGCATAGAAGAGACGCTACTGAATGCAGACGATGAAACATCATATGTGCCAAAGAGCAGTCCCTATTCTATCTGTTGTGACCCCAAAGGGAAAACAAACTAGAAGTTTACATCAAAACTACTTTTCATGCTGCATGTGAAACTCTTTTTTTTTTTTTTTTGTCTTTTTGCCATTTCTAGGGCCACTTCCATGCCATATGGAGGTTCCCAGGCTAGGGGTCAAATTGGAGCTGTAGCCGCTGACCTACACCACAGCTCACAGCAATGCCAAATCCTTAACCCACTGAGCAAGGCCAGGGATTGACCCAAGTTCTCATGGATACTAGCCAGGTTCATTTCTCCTGAGCCATGATGGGAATTCCTGCATGTGTAACTCTGGAAAATGGAGTGAAGATATGTTACAAATACATTTACTTGACTTCCTCCTCATCCACAATTATGTGAACTTCCAGACACCAGATAAATCCTTTTAATTCATTCCAAATGTTTCTACAGTGGTGAAGTGCTACCATGTAGTGGCCACTATTTTCTCTTCTCTCCTGAGAGCATGCCTGTCAATGCTTCCAATACTATGAGGATAGACTAGATATACAAGTTGGACTGGTTTACTTTTTTTTTTCTTTATTTCTCCAATAGATTATTTTCCTACTGTACAGCATGGTGACCCAGTTACACATACAAGTATACATTCTTTTTTCTCACACTATCATGCTCCATCATAAGTGATTAGACATAGTTCCCAGTGCTACACAGCAGGAAGACTCTGGCCATTCCTGAATCCTATATGTCCAAAGATCTTCTTGAGAGCTCTATGAGCTTCCAAATGAAAAGGAGTAGTTGACACAGTTCCTGAGCTAGGTGCTGGGATCCAATCATCAGCATCTCTGCTTAAGAAGATAAATAGCACTTGTGACTAAGGAAGCTCCATCTCTGAAGCTTCTTTTGTTGCAGTCAATTGCTTTTGCTTCCTTGTCATCCTCCAACAGAAAACTAAATAGGAAAGTCATTATCCCCAAAGGACTCGCTCAAATCTTCCCAACTAAAGCAGTAATGAATTGTCTTCACTATGATTCAAAAACAAAGGGAAAAAACTTCCTTGTAGGGAGATACAAAGAGAAATGGTAGAGACATGACTAAAATCTGAAATGTTGAAAGCTAAACACAACTGCTAGAGGACATGAAATTAAATTTAAAAAGCATCTGAAATTACTGCACTCCTTTGGCTGTATTTTTATATTGTTGAGAGAATGACCTGCACCTGATTTGAAGGTAATTGCCATGGTTTCTGTGCATTTCTCTATATGTTTTCAGGGGCCTACATCTGAATTAGCTTGAATTTTGCAATTAATTCTGGGTTGGGTCTTGATAGCTTGGGAGATCTGGTCTTAATGAGAAAGAAAAATTTTAAACCTGAGCTGGAAAATATAGTGAATAAGCCTGGGAGTGTCTACCTGGCTCATGGCAATCCCTCCTTTTCTGAAAACTGCTTGAATACACAGGGAAAGGCACCATGGCCATTATCTGTATTGGAGTGGCTCTCCGAGAGCATAGTGATTAAGAACACAGTGTCTATCATACAGATGGCCAATAAGCACTTGAAAAAATGTTCAACATTGCTAATATTAGAGAAGTGCAAATCAAAACTATAATGAACTGTCACCTCACCATCATCAAAACGGCCATTATTGAAAAGTCTACGAATCACATGCTGGAAAGGGTATGGAGAAAAGGGAACCCTCCTACCTTGTTGGTGGGAATAAGAACTGGTGCAGCCCCTATGGAAAACAGGATGGAGATTCCTTAAAAAACTAAAAATAGTTACCACATGATCCTGCAATCCTACTTCTGGGCATATATCTGCAGAAAACTCTAACTTGAAAAGATACACACATGCCAATATTCTTTACAGCACTATTTACCATAGCCAAGACACGGAAGCAACCTAAATGTCCATCAAGATGAATGGATAAAGAAGATGTGGGGTGTTTGTGTCTGTGTATATACACACACATTCATATATATACACACATATATCTACATACAATGAAATGCATGTATACTCAGCCATATAAAAGAATGAAATAACGCCATTTGCAGCAACATAGATGACCTAAAGATTGTCATTCTAAGTGAAGTGGGCCAAAGACAAATATCATGATACCACCTATATGTGGAATCTAAAAAAAAAAAAGATACAAATGAACTTAATTTTAAAACTGAAACATATCCACAGACATAGAAAACAAACCTATGATTACCAAAGAGGAGTGGAGGGGGTAGGGATAAATCAGCAGGTTGGTATTAACATGTGCAAATTACTGTATATAAATAGATAACCAACAAGGATCTAATATATAGCACGGAAAACTATATTCAGTATTGTATAATAGCTTATAAGGGAAAAGAATCTGAAAAAGAATATATTTATCTAAGTCATTGTGTTGTACAACTGAAGCTAATACAACATTGTAAACCAACTATACTTCAATTTTAAAAAAAGAACACAGTGTCTGTAATCAGCCTCTTTGAGTTCAAAACCTGGCTCTTCTTACTAGCTGTGACCTTGGCAAGTATCTCACCCATGTCTATGTCTTACTTCCTCCTTTGTGAAATGGGGGTTATAATAGTATGTACTTTGGAGTTACTTGGAGGATTAAATGAGATACATGCCCAAAGCACTCAGCACACTACCTGGCCTATGGTGGAGATCCCCCTGTGTGCGTTATTATCCTCTGCCACAGAGATGGATCCCGGAACAGATAGCTCACCCAAGGCAGTCCACTCAAGGTATTCATACTTAGAACTGTAAATCAGAATTATTAGTTGGAGTCATGGACTCAGAGTTACATTCATTACGTCTCTTCTGCTCCTGAGTTCCTGGTCTTTCTAATCTTGCCTTTCAGCCACTATGTTCTGTGAAATGATTTAGTATGTATCCAATAAAAGGAAGCAAAACTGAAAGAGTGTAGGGCTTCTCAAAAATGGTGGGTACTCCTGTCATAGTTGGTGACCTGAGAAAAGATCATAGAACAAGGGCAGAAAATGAGTCTAGATACAGAAAGATTAGGACACCTTCCTGTATATGAAGGTGTCTTTCAGTTCCTCTAAAGAACTCTGCTCTGCCATTCCTCAGGGCCTTGGTATATGCTTTATTTCTTCTCCTCATCCCACTCTGTCATGCCTATATACATCCTTCAGATCTCAGCCTGGGAGCTATTTCCTAAGGAAGGCCTTGGAACCAGTATGCCAGGTCAGTTTCCATCCCTGGACTACCACACTAAGTCAGATGTTATAAGAGTACCTGCATTCCTTCAACACACTTACCACAGCTTATAATTCTATATTTGCAAGATGTTAGTTAATATTTGACTGTCCCACTATCCTGTAAGATAATAATAACAGAAAACACCTGACCTGAGAAGACTTAAATATACATTTCTCCAAAGACATACAGATGGTACATGAAAAAATGCTCAACACCACTAATTATTAGAGAAATACAAACCAAAACTATAGTGAGGTACCACCTCACACCAGTCAGAATGGCCATAATTAATAAGTCTACAAATAACAAATGCTAGAGAGGGTGTGGAGAAAAGGGAACCCTCCTATGCTATTGACGAGAATGTAAATTGGTATAACCACTATGGAAAACAGTAAAGAGGTTCCTCAGAAAACTAAGTGTAGAATTACCATATGATCCAGCAATCCCACTCCTAGGCATATATCTGGACGAAACTACAATTCAAAAAATACATGCACCCATATGATCATTGCAGCACTATGTACTCTAATAGCCAAGACATAGCAACAACCTAATTGTCTATTTATAGATGAATGAATTTGAAGATGTGGTGCATATACACAATGGAATACTTCTCAGCCATAAAAAGGAACGAAATAATGCTATTTGCAGCAACATGGATGCAACTAGAGAGTCTCATACTAAATGAAGTAACTCAGAAAGAGAAAGACAAATACCATACAATGTCACTTACATACAGCATCTAAAATATGGCACAAATAAACCTATCTACAGAATGGAAACAGACTCCACAGACATAGAGAACACATACTTGTGGTTGCCAAAGGAGGCAGGGAGAGAGTGGGATGGACTGGGAGTTCAGGGTTAGTAGATGCAAACTAATATATTTAGAAAGGATAAGCAATGAGACCATAGTATATAGCACAGGAAACTGTCCACTCTCTTGGGATAAAACATGATAGGGGGTGATATGAAAAAAAGAAGGTATATAACATATATACCTTGACACAACATTGTAAATCAACTGTAAGAAAAAAATTTATAACCTAGGAGAAAATTTTTTTAAAATAAATTTAAAAAGAAAACACCTGACCTATTTATTACTGTATTACTAGCACTGAATATAGTAGCTGAAACAAAGCCAAGACTCAAGAGATTTGTTGAATGAACAGATGAATTTCTGGTGCAAAACTTTCCCACAATCATTTTGGTTCGCAGGTAGAATACACTGTTCCCTTATCCATGTTCCCAGAATGCTTTGCAGACACATTAATTTTTCTTGTCATATTCTGTTTCAGATAATTGATCTCAAACTAAGTTGTGAGCTCGTAGATGGCATGGTTTATGGCTTATGAACCATTTCTCATTTTATTTCTGTTAACACTCTGCCTGACACATCACAGGTACTCGATTTAGATTTGTTAGAATGAAAGAAAATTGAATTCTCTCCCACAAGGCCAAAACAACATGCAAAGTCAAATCTATGATTTGTTCTGTAGAACAAAATAATTAGTTGGCTGTTTTCCTGAATGGTACAATTGAGTTAGTCCAGGTGACCCATTGGCTGTAATCTTATAGTGGACTTATGTCAGCTTTTTAATACTTCAAAGAGACTTTAAGTCTATCACTTCCTTGAGAACTAGCCAAAGTCTAGTGAGTTAGCTGGGCAGATATTATTATGCACATTTCACATGAGAGCTGAGCATCATGGTGGTAAATTTTGCCTGCAATCAACACCTAGGAGTCAGGGAGCTAGGGCATCATCCAGCTGTTCAGACTCCTTCTGAGTCAAGGAATCTTACTCCAAAATTAGGGATCTCCAACAGTGTGGCTGTTAATTTTTAGGGAAGAGCATCTCCTAATTTCTTTGAACACTCAAAATTCAAAATGCAAAAGGGGAAAGGCACAGGAAAAGATGATGAGATGTCCCTGGAAGGAGACAAAGGAATGAGGGAAGCTGAGGTTGGAGGTTTGGAGAGAAACCTCTAAGGATGGGGTGTGGACCAAGAGGGCAGAAATGGGGATTCTCCATTGCCTGATACAATCCTGCCAGCTTTAGGAGGAGGAAGTATGGGCCCATGATGAGCATGGGCGGGGGGGCCCTTAGCCATGGTTTGTCACTCAGAAACCACCAATGTAGCTAAGATGGTGAAATTGCACTTGGTCAACTTTTTCCCAGTTTATTTCATGAAGGGCATGCTTTATGTTACAATGCATTGCTGATGGGATACCAATGGGCCTCACAAAGTATAATGTAGGCTTAGATTAAAAGAGACAGCAAAAAAATGATCTCGCAAGTGAATTGCTGCAAGGAATTATGCAAATTGTCTTTGATTTATGTGCAAATTAAAATTTTATAATTAAATAAAATAATGACCAGTTGAAGAAATCAAATGCTTTTTACCTTATTAAAAACACAAAGAATGGCATCTCACAAATGCATTTCGAAATTATAAATTAAAGAGACATGATGAGGAGCATTGCTCATCCAACAGATGACACAGATTATCTCAGAGGTCTTGAACTGGCCTGAGCATCATGAGGTGATAGAACCATGGCCCTCCTGCTGCCAGGGAACTGCACTCAACTCCTTGGTTTGCTTTACTTTTCCCTCAAAGCAGATAAGGTAGATTATTACAGAAAAGGCACAGGTTTCTGCTTTTTTAAAGATTCTTTTTCTTAGAAATTCACTCTAAGAAAATTTTTCTTAGATGTGAACGTTAAAAATAAAATTAGAACATATATTGTTCATGCCTGTATGTGAACATATATATGTGTGTGTGTGTGTGTGTGTGTATATATATATGTATGTATGTATATACAGGCATGCATGTAAATGTACAAATATACACAAACACATCCAAACACTAGCATCTCTTATGTTTCCAGGACCCAATCTGATATCTGGCCTAGAAAACCCCTTTGGGAGATCATGTCCACTTATATTCTAATTCCAGACCTCACTAGTAACTCACCACTGAACCCACTCATTCGACCTAGTGCCACAAAGAATGACATGGTGGGAAGCTCTCAGCTAGGTCTACCTTGTGCTCACAAAGGCCTGTACAGGAGTGGCCCTTGTGTCAGGAAGCAGATGGCTTAATCCAAAGGATTTCATTGAACTGAAATTTATGAAGGACAATTTCCTAAGGGCCTATTTCAAAGGAGGGAGGGTGAGGCTCTCAGAGACTGGAAACAGTGGGAAGTGTGAAAGGAAGGGAACCAATTTTCTAGAGCCCAGTGCAAACTCAAGCCACAGAAGGGTGACCTCCATAGGAGCTGTTGTCAAAAGAACGCAGTCATTATCAAAACCTCAGCCAGGATGCAGCAGGAATAGGAATAAACACCCTGGTCTCTCTAGGACTGCCAGATAAAATAGAAGATGTGCATAGTTTGATATGAATTTCAGATTAAACAACAAATAATTTTGTAGTATAAGTATGTCCCAAATACTTCATATACTTCATAGGACATACTTACATTACAAAAGTTTTTGTGGTTACCTACAACTTAAATCTCACTGAGATCTCCTATCCCTCCCCACCCCTACCCCGGCGCTTTACTAAAATAGAGTTGTCAAATAAAATTATGTATATTTCAAGTGTACAATGTGGTGATTTGACATATGCATACATTGCGAAATGATTATTACAATCAGGTTAATGAACACACCCATTGCCTCATAGAGTTACCTTTTCTTTGTGTGTAGGATGAGTATGATTAAGATCTATTCTCTTAGAAGTTCCCCCTGTGGCTCAACAGTAATGAGCCCAACTAGTATCCATGAGGACACAGGTTCAATCCCTGGCCCTGTCCAGTGGGTTAACAAACTGGTGTTGCCGTGAGCTGTGGTGTAGGTTGCAGATGTGGCTTGGATCTGGCATTGCTGTGGCTTTGGCACAATTCGACTCCTAGCCTAGGAACTTCCATGCGCCGCAAGCATGGCCTTAAATATGAAAAAAAAAATCTATTCTCTTAGTAAATTTGGAGTATATAATGCATTATTATAATATTATATATATATAATATCCATATATATTATAATGGAGTATTATTCAACCTTAAGAAAGAAGGAAATTCTGCCATTTGCTACAATAGGAATGAACTTGAAGGAAATTAAGTGGAATAAGCCAAAGACAAATAGTGTTTGATTTCACTGTTATGTGAAATCTAGACCAAAAAAAGTTGAATTTACAGAAATAGTAGAATGTGATTACCAGGGGCTGAGAAGTTGGGGAATGGGAGATACTTGGATCCTATATTTTTATTTGCAAAATCTAGCTACTCTAAACCCCTCTCTTCTCACTGTGTCTCCCCTCCCCAATCTCTGGCCAGTGTCTTCTATTGTCCAGACTCAGCTAGAAGCCAAAGGGCAAGGGAATCCTTGTGGTGCAGTCATCAGAGGTCAGCCTCGCCTAGACCCCAAGGTGAGGAGGAGAAGGAAGACAAGATGGGGCGGTGTGGTAAAGGGAAAATAGGCAGAAATAACCAACAGCCAGCTTCTGCCAGTCTAAAGTCATCCTTTATGGCCCAGTGGGGTTTCCTCTGGACAAAGCAAGTGATGTGCTCCTTATTTCCTGGCTTTATATACTTATAAATCATTCTTTCTCCAAGCTATACCAGTGGTTTTCTATCTTATTCTAAACAAAGTATTGCATAGAAACTCATTACACAAAACACATGGCATGTGGGCAGCTAAGGTAACAGCAGAGGTGGTAAGCCTAAAGCCCTGGCCACCTCCCCTCTTCACCATCTACCCACCCAGCCCCCGCACAGGTACCTGAGGCACACATCTGGAGCCCTGATCCTAACTGAAGCTCGTCTGCTTCCCAGAAATAAAGCTGCAAAAAGCAAATATGGAGTGCTAATTATTTGGCCATGCCCACATCATGTGGAAGTTCCCAGGCTAGGGATCAAACCCACACGATAGCAGGGACCTGACAATGCCAGATCCTTAACCAGCTGCACCACAGGGAACTCCCAAATGTGCTTTTTGTGTGTGTGTAAGAACAAAAAAATAAGAGAAGCATGTATCTTATTTTTGCAAAAGAAAGCATTGGGAAAATAAATTAGAAACTATTAAAAGCTATTACCAAAAGAACGAGGTGAGGATGGGAGGAGGAAGATAGAAACGGGAGTGGAATTCTCCATGTAGAGCCTTTGTGTAGTTTTTATTTTGAAATGAATGAGCTCAAAAGGGATGGTAAAAAGCAAACCCTAAAACTGAGGACAAACAGGAATAGATAAAACTCTAGGAAAGCAATGGCATGGCACGTAGAAAAAGAGTTCATCCAACTAACTCGTAAACACAGATCTCCGATTATAAAAATTTAGAGGGATATATTTCAAGACAAAAAGAACTGCAAGTGGAGTTCCCACCATGGCACGGCAGGAACCATGAGGTTGCAGGTTGGATCCCTGGCCTTGCTCAGTGGGTTAAGTATCCAGCATTGCCGTGAGCAGTGGTGTAGGTCATAGACGTGGCTCGGATCTGGCATTGCTGTGGCTGTGGTGTAGGCTGGGAGCTGTAGCTCTGATCCAACCCCTAACCTGGGAACCTCCATATGCTGCAGGTTCAGCCTGAAAAAGAAAAAAAAAAAACTTCAAGTGAGGGTGACTTGAGGTGATGGGAAAGTTCTGTCTCTTGATTGTGGTGGTGGTTGCAGGAATCTGTGCATGGAGTCAGACATATGAATGCATGTAAAGCCAGTAAAATCTGAATAAGTCCTGTGTATCATACTGATGTTAACTTCCTGATCTTGATATTGTACTATAGTAAAACAAAATATAACCAGTGGGGTAAACTATGGGGAAGAATACACAGGACCTCTCTATACATTTTTGAACTTCCTGCAAATCCACAGTAATTTTTTTTTTCAAAACTTAAAAAGACTGCAAGTAATGCTGGAACTTTACATAGGTTGATAGTATTAAAATGACCATAGTCATCTTGAAACTCTTATATAGAAAGTAGGATAAAGTTAGCATAGTCATGTTCTTAGGACTAAAATGTTTACTTAAAAGAAATTTATATACAAGACAAAAGAAAATGAGGAAAAGCCTTTAATGTCAATTATCAAATATCAATTAAGATTAAAGAGTTCCCAATATGGCTCAGTGGAAACGAATCCGAATAGCATCCATGAGGATGCAGGTTCGATCCCTGGCCTTGTTTAGTGGGTTAAGGATCTAACGTTGCTGTGAGCTGTGGTATAGTTTGCATACATGGCTCAGTTCTAGCGTTGCTGTGGCTGTGGTGTTGGCCAGTATCTATAGCTCTGATTCGACCCCTAGCCTGGTAACCTCCATATGCTGTGGGTATAGCCCTAAAAAGATAAAAGACAAAAAAAATTATTAAATAGAAAATTCCACTATAAACTCCCAAGTATAGTTGATTTACAATGTCATGCCATTTTCTGCCAGTCATATATATATACATAATTTTCCTCATAACATCTTCCATCATGTTATATCCCAAGAGACTGGACATAGTTCCCTGTGCTATACAGTAGGACCTCATTTCTTATCCATGTTAAATGTATTGTAAAAATGGCCATACTACCCAAAGCAATCTGCAGATTTAATGCAATCCCTATCAAATTACCCATGACATTTTTCACAGAAATAGAACAAACAATCCAAAATTTTATATGGAAACACAAAAGACCCAGAATTGCCAAAGCAATCCTGAGAAACAAAAACCAAGCAGGAGGCATAACTCTTCTAGACTGCAAGCAGTATTACAAAGCCACAGTCATCAAGACAGTGTGGTACTGGTACTAAAACAGACAGACAGACCAATGGAACAGAATAGAGAACCCAGAAATAAACCCTGACACCTATGGTCAATTAATCTTTGACAAAGGAGCCAAGAACATAAAATGGGAAAAAGAAAATCTCTTCAGCAAGAATTGCCAGGAAAACTGGACAGCTGTGTGCAAATCGATGAAATTAGAACACACCCTCACACTGTGCACAAAAATAAACTCAAAATGGCTGAAAGACTTAAATGTAAGATGAGACACCATCAAACTCCTGGAAGAGAACATAGGCAAAACATTCTCTGACATCAACCTCATGAATATTTTCTCAGGTCATTCTCCCAAGGCAACAGAAATAAGAGCAAAAATAAACAAATGGGACCTAATCAAACTGACAAACTTTTGCACAGCAAAGGAAACCAAAAATAAAACAAAAAGACAGCTTACAGAATGGGAGAAAATAGTTTCAAATGATGCAATAGACGAGGGCTTAATCTCTAGAATATACAAGCAACTTATACAACTTAACAGCAGAAAAGCCAACAACCTAATTTAAAAAGTGGCAAAAGACCTGAATAGGCTGTTCTCCAAGGAAGATATACAGATGGCCAGCAAACACATGAAAAAATGCTCAACATCGCTGATTATGAGAGAAATGCAAATCAAAACTACCATGAGGTACCACCTCTCACCAGTCAGAATGGCCATCATTAATAAGTCCACAAATAACAAATGCTGGAGGGGCTGTGGAGAAAAGGGAACCCTCCTGCACTGCTGGTGGGAATGGAAGCTGGTACAGCCACTATGGAGAACAGTATGTAGGTGCCTTAGAAATCTATACATAGAACTACCATATGACCCAGCAGTCCCATTCTTAGGCATATATCCGGACTAAACTCTCCTTAAAAAAGACACTTGCACCCACATGTTCACCGCAGCACTGTATAATATTCACAATAGCGAAGACATGGAAACAACCCAAATGTCCATTGACAGACGATTGGATTAGGAAGATGTGGTATATATACATAATGGAATACTACTCAGCCATAAAAAAGAAGGACATAATGCCATCTGCAGCAACATGGATGGAACTAGAGACTCTCATCCTGAGTGAAGTAAGTCAGAAAGAGAAAGACAACTACCATATGATATCACTTATATCTGGAATCTAATATACAGCACAAACGAACATTTCCACAGATAAGAAAATCATGGACTTGGAGAATAGACCTGTGGCTGCCCAGGGGGAGAGGGAGGGAGTGGGAGGGATTGGGAGCTTGAGGTTAATGGGTGCAAACTATTGCTCTTGGAATGGATCCTGCTGTGTAGTATTAAGAACTATGTCTAGATACTTACATCGCAACAGGACAATGGGAGGAAAAATTATGTATACATGTATGTGTAACCTGGTCCCCTTGCTGTACAGTGGAAAAAAATAAAAAATAAAAAAGTAAAAAAAAAATAAATGTAATATTTTGCATCTACTAACCCCAAACTCCCAGTCCATCCCATTCCCTTCCCTCTCTCCCCTGGCAAACATGTGTTTGTTCTCCATGTCTGTGAGTTCTTAAACTTATCTTTTAGAAACATATTTCCTGGTTCCCTCTAATAAAAGGGCCTGGAAGCAATGATACCTAGTACATAGTATCTTGGATTCTAAATACCATTCTACATTGAAAAACCAGAGTTCCTTGGGTAAATGCCTGGGTCTGAGTCTGGAGCAGAGACAGGATAAGGGGAACCTGGCATATTTTTGTGCGAGAGCATGCTCAAGTAAAAGGAAGCACATTAGAATGGCAGAAAAGCTGACTTGAAGAGTTCTTGCTGGCTGAATTTTTAACAATTTAAACATCAGGAAGAAATAATAATAGTAAAGGACTACAATACATTGAAGACTGTTTTTAAAAATATTTGGTTATTTGGAGAGAGATAGAGACAAAGAGGAAAAGCTATTCTTTTTTACAGAAATACTAGACAAGTTAGAAAAGATAGAAATGGAAAAATTGCCGTGTTTCAGTGCCTTGTGTAATAACAGGTTCTGGCTAAGATTAGAAGAATATGTTAATTACTGGATAAACTATTGGTGGAGAGAGGTATATAAAGTCACAAAACGTTTCCCCATATAGATCTCTCACTAATTACAAGGGGTTGAAGCAGACAATGGTGAGACCCAGAAGGCCTCAACTAAAGTATCAAACGTATTCTCCCTGATTAACACATACACACTGCTGTTTGTAAAATAGATAACCAGCAAGGACCTACAGTATAGCATGGGAAGGTCAACTCTGATCTATACGTGATAAAAGAATGGATATATGTATATGTATAACTGACTCACTTTGCTGTAAACCTGAAGCTAACACAACCATTGTACATCAACTATACCCCAATAAAATTGTTTTAAAAGATGTGTTATGCTCAAACATCACAAAGAGAAGGGTCCTGTAGCAACAGCATGCTGTGAATGGAGTCTGAACAGAATAGAGACTTAAAGGAGAGGGGATGGGGAGGGAAAGTCTTCCCAGAGGAGCTGCGTGGAGGTATTCCAGACATAGGGCACAGCAGAAGCAAAGGCAGAGTGGATTGCAAGAGCCTCCTGACTTTAGAGAACCACAGTTAGTTGAGATGGCTCAGAAGGAAATAGTGTGGAGAAGAGGTTAATAAAAGATGAGGTTGGAGAATTAAAAAAGATGGTTAAAGATCTCAATTACCTGATTATGGAGCTTGAAACCTATTCAGAAGGTGGTGGGGAGATTCTGGAGGGTCTTTAAGGAAGACAGAAATAAAGTGCAGATGAAAGATGATATAGAATGTAGGATCCATTGCACTCAGTGGTCCATCAAAGATGTAAATAAAGTGCAGATGAAAGACTATATAGAATGTAGGATCCATTGCACTCAGTGACTAGTCAAAGATGCGGATGAAGAGAGAAGCTATTAGGATGAACTGTTTTCATCCTATGGAAAATGTTTTCACAGAGGACCAATTCTGTACACGGGCAATGCTGAGCTACAGTTCTGGATGAAAAGCATCTAAGGCCAGCAGGAAATAGGGAAAGGATGGTTAGTGAAGTCTGCTTCAGTTAGGAAGGGAAAAGGAAAACTATCAAAGTGGATGGTGGTACCATTAACCGATATTTAAAGCAGAAGAAGAGGAACGGGTATAAGGTAGGAAAGATCAGTGTGTTATTTCAATTATGCTGCATTAGAAAGGGTTATCAGTTACTTTGGAATTCCTAGTACCTAGTGTGGATTCAGTACATATGCTAGAGGAGTCTACTTGAATTCTAATGACAACTTAGCTTATATATATATATATACACATTTTTTTTTACCCAATAGACCTCATGAGTCTCCCTCAGAATATGTACTGAAGAGCAACTTTCAGGATTTAGGATGCAGAGCTTTAATCAGAGGCATCCCATTAGATTTAATAGGATTTGCATATCTAGAAGGCCCAGAGATGCTAGAAAGAAAAAGGCTCTCAACCTGCTTTTGCATTTAAATAATAATTTATAATGAATATGCTCTTCCTCATGGGAGTTGAGCATAGACATAAATATTCGCTGCAAAGCCAAGCCCCACGCTTAGATCACAGTCCCATGCCAACGCCGGCACCCCAGTTCATCAGTGCCTGAGAGCCTGTCTAGCTCAGGACCTGCACTGGGTGACTTATAATTAAAACAAGTGCAATTCCTTTTTTAAATTTAATTTCAAATATAATTTCTCATTTGCTTCACAAGGGTATGGCATGCACAGCAGCTATCTGTGGGGAAATTAAAGGGAAGCAAGGGGATAGGCACCACACGGCACTTATATTAAAACAATCATTCATATGTTTCTGGCAACACTTTTTAATAAGTGTCAAATCTTTATTATTTTCTTTGGCATCTGTGTCCACATTAATCATGTCAAATTCATATGGTATTTATTTCTGGAGGTTGTAAAAATCAACACAGGGCCTTCCCCAGGCTAATCAATTAGTCTAAATCCACTCCTGTGTTTCTGACTTGGGACCTTGTGCCGGCTCAGGAAGCATGCAAGCAAGCAGATTCTCTAACTAGTGACGGTCTCGGGGGTGAGGAATAGATACAGTCCCTTCCTGAGCCACTCTCCATAGGCTTTCCTACTGCCTCAGCCACCAGGGTCAGGCCTCTCCTGGGAAGCCCACACATCCCCACTTCTCCAAAGTCAGAAAGGGCATGAGGTGGGTGGGCTGGAGCTCTCTGAACCCTCTTTTCACAGACAAGGGATGGTCTAACAAAATGGGAGTGATGGAGACACATGCTGGTTCTTCCAGGGTCACCCTAGAAATGATGGATGAAGAGTAAAAAGTATTCTTAATCAATAAAAGCTAGGAGGACAAAAGCTGCTGGTATGGTGCAAAACAGGCCTGTGAGTGAAGAGACATGATGTCCAGCCTCAGCTTGACCAGAAATGGCTGTGAACTTCACCTTCCTTGGTCTGAGTCCTCAGGCCTTTAAGACAGACTCGCTGGCGTGGTGTCTGAGGTCTCGGTTCTCAGGTTGGGGAGAGACATCATCAACTACCTCCACCCAGGAAGAGACTTGGATAACATTTGGAGGACATGACGACCTCAGCATTAAGAGTGACCAAAAGAGGAACAACTTTATCAGCGTCCATCCCCACATTTAGGGTTGAAACTTAAAATGTTGACATTGTTGATAGAGACAGAATGAGGCATCTGGGGTGCCTTGGGGTTTCACTCATCAAAGGAAAGACACAGGAAAACTATAATGGTGAGGCTGGACCAATCTGCATTCTAATTTACCAGTCTGGGGTGTCTGGCATCCAGAATGAAAATTTTATTCACTCTTAGTGGAAAAGATGAGACTGATTTAATTGACATGTTACTATTGCACCCACATTTATACTCAAAAATCACAGAACAGAAAGAATTTAAGGAATAAAACTTATTGAGATTACAAAACTGTGAAACTGACAGATTTTGACTTTTCTTCCCCTAGCCTCATTTTATGTATCATTTTCCCCAGAGGAATTCTCCCACCTTTCTCCCTCAGTTGTTTTTCTTCTTTTTGTCCTCCTCTATCCTCTGTTTGTGGGATCTCCCCTCAAACAGGATCCCTTGCCATCCATTTTCTTAGTGTGAATTTGCACAACCACTTCCTTCTCTGAATGGGGAGAAGAGGCAATCTGGATTTTGAGGTAATAGGTATGCAGGTGGAGACTTCCAGTTGTCACCCAAATCCATTATCTCCTGAGTCCCCTCCATGGCAACAGCACTAGGAGCCCAATTATCAGCAGAGGGCTTGGCTACTGAAAATAAAGATTATACCTGCCAGCCTCCCTTGCTGTTAGACGTGTTCAGGTAACTACATCATGGACAGTGGAATGTGGTGGGAAGCCATGTGTGTACCTTATGGCACATGTCCTTAAGGAAAGCAGGTATGTCCTTTCTGCCTACCCCCTTTTGTCGTCCTTCTTCTTGGAACAGGGTCATGGAAGGAAGCCATTGTGGAGCAGGAGGCAAGGGCAATGCCCTGAGGAGGGGAGAACCATAGGACCAAGGAGCCTGGGGCTCTGGATCATCACGGAGAACAAAACCATCAATCTACTGAAGTGCCTGTTTGGAAACTGTGATGTCATGGAGAAATATCGTTTAAGCCTCTGTTTTTTTTAACCTATACTACACAAACCCATACTGTAACTACAACCAAGGGCACAAGATTAGCCATGGTGAAAATGACAATATCCTTCCTCTCAGAGCACCTAGGTTTGAATTCCAAATCTTCCATTTACCATCTGTGCGACCTTGCACAATTTACTTCCCCTCCCTGAACCCTATTTTTCCCAGGTCCCTTTCTGCAAAATAAAAATAAGAATTTCTACCTAATACACTTGTAAGAAATAAAATGAATTCTAATGAAAATGATTTTGTCTATTGTAAGGCACTTCTAGCCCTAAAATATCAGTCAATGGTAGTCTAGTTGCTTTGGATTACAAGAATGGGAACTCACTTACATTAACTCCATGAGGGATTTATTTTAAGGATACAATAGGTGAGAACATAGACATGCAATAAAGGCAGCTGAGCTTTCAGGAGGATTGAAAACTCAAAAGTAAAAAATAGACACTATACTCAAACCCCCTGGGAACCATACAACCTCCTCCATTCAGCTTCCTCAACACCTCAACGTACTGAAACCCTCCAACATTGGCACCCACTGCCACCTGATTGTCGTCAGATGGGTCCCTGGGTCTTAACTCAGATTATTCATAAAGGATCTGATCAGTTGATGCCATTGGCTGGCTTTAGGTCATGTATATATTTGATCAAATCACTGTGGCTAGGGTACAAGGTCACATGGTATGACCTTTCCAGAGCTGTGGTTCATTAACCTCTCTAGAGGAACTTTGGGTGCAGCAGACAGTATTCCTTCTGGCACACACTGGAGATGATGACAAAAATTATGTTCACTCTTCCTGGTGAGAGGAATGCCTAAAAGTTTAAGTTTTGTTGGGGAAAAAAAAATGAGTTCTCTAGATATTTTACTTGTTCATCAATGCAGTGGATCTCATGACATCCATTTTTCATGGACCAGCCCAGCTGAAAACTCATCTTCTCCTTAGCAGTCAACATCCTCTTGCTTAACCACATCATGGACTGTCTGGACAGTTGCAGTATGATCATGGGCGGCTATCTTGTCCTTTATCTTTTAGGACTAAAATTGAAGGATTCTTTCAAATGGGACACTGCTGAGTAGAAAAGGGCATGGTGTCTTTCTGCCACAATCTGGTATCCAGAGCCATGCTGAATTTCTTTTCTCAGAGAGCCTTAAGCTTCCTTATAATTTCTAGCTCTTCAGTGTGAACTGCCTTCTAAGTAATTGACCTACACCTTTCCTTCTGAAAAAGGCAAGAGCAAAGAAAAGTCTGACCCAAAGACCTTGAAGAAAAGGAGGGAAGACAGTCTTCCCTGATTCACAGTCCTGCCCTCTTGGTGGAGAAAATAGCATCTTATACCCAGCCAAGAATCTCTGCTTTCATTCTGTCTCTGAGCTTTGTAAAGAAAAAACTTTTTGGAAAGTAAATGTGAAAAGTGAGTTAAATCCTATTTCTGACCATGCCAATGGGGAAGAAGAACAGAATAGAAAACTCTCTAAGCTTTAGTTTCCTTAATTTCACTTCTATTCCTTCTAATGAGGCAAACATCTTCCAGAGGACTCAAGTTCACCTAAGCCAATTTGTGTCCAACTTCCCATCACTTAGAACAGAAAAAAAAAAAATCTTAACCATAAAAATCACGGACCTAATTTTATGAGGGTGTTCAGTTTTTCTTTTTAAACAATTTCTATAAGTTGCACATATTTAAAGTATAAGATTCAATAAGATTTGATTATGTATACACCCACGAAGTCACCTATACAAATTACAATTAAAATTATGAATATATCACACTTAGAAGTTTACTCCTCTCTCTTCATAATTCCACTCTCCCATTCCTTCTCACCCTTCTCCCTGATGACCATAGATCTTCCTGTCACAGACTGCATTTTCTAGAATTTTTTATGAATACCATCAATACAGCATGGCCTTTTCTCACCTAATATAATTATGTTGAAATCCATCCATATTGCTGCATGTTCCCATAGTTTATTTTTTTAGTACCGAGTAGTACTACACTGTGCATATATCATCACTTGCTGGTGAATATTTGGATTGTTTCCAATTTGAGGCCATTACAAATAAAGCTGCTATTCAATTATGTCTTTATATTGATGTATACTTTTATTACTCTTGGGTAAATACCTACAGGTAGAATTGTTAATTGTACAGGCTAATCCTTTAAAAATTTGCTAAGCTGCTTGCCAAAGTGCTTGTTCCATTTTTTTATCATTTATTTATATATGTATTTTTTTCTACCGTACAGCATGGTGACCCAGTTACACTTACACGTATACATTCTTTTTTCTCACATTACTTGTTCCATCATAAATGACTAGACAGAGTTCCCAGTGCTACACAAAAGGATCCCATTGCTAACCCATCCTGAAGGCAACATTCTGCATCTATCTACCCCAAGCTCCCAGTCCCTCCCACTCCCGCCAGTCCCTCCCACTCCCTCCCCTTCCCCCTTGGCAACCACAAGTCTATTCTCCAAGTCCATGAGTTTCTTTTCTGCGGAAAGGTTCCTTTGAGCTATATATTATATTCCAGATATAAGTGATATCATATGGTATTTGTCTTTCTCTTTCTGACTTACTTCACTCAGGGTGAGTCTCTAGTTCCATCCATGTTGTTGCAAATGGCATTATTTTCTTCTTTTATATAGCTGAGTAGTATTTCCATTGTGTATATATACCACATCTTCCTAATCCACTCATCTATCAGTGGACATTTGGGTTAATTCCATGTCTTGGCTACTGTGAATAGTACTACAATGAACATGTGGGGGCATGTGTCTTTTTTAAGGAGGGTTTTGTCTGGATATAGGCCCAAGAGTGGGATTGCAGCACTAAGGTACCTCCATACTGTTCTCCATAGTGGTTGTACCAGCTTACATTCCCACCAGCAGTGCAGGAAGGTTCCCTTTTCTCCACACCCCATCCAGCATTTGTTATTTGTGGACTCATTAATGATGGCCATTCTGACTGTACCATTTTAAATTTTAATTCTTATGTGAAGAGTTCCAGTTCCTCCACATCTCCACAAACATTTGATGTGGCCAGTCTTTAATTCTGGATAATCTAATACATATGTAGTGATATCACAATGTGGTTTTAATTTGCTTTTCCCTAATGAGTAAAAATATTGAGATTATTCTTTTTACGTGCTTATTTTCCATCTTGTGATAAGGTGAAGTGTTTATTCAACTCTTTTGCATAGTTTTAAAATTAGGTTGTTTCCTTCTTGATATTTGAGAATTCTGGAATTCTTTGTACTTGCCACAGGTTCTTCATCAAATATGGGATTTGTAAATAGTTTCTTCATGTCAATAATAACTTTCAAAGAGCATAGGTTTCTAACTGTGATAAAGTCCAAATTATCATTTTTTTCTTGTATAGATTATATTTTATAGATTTACTTAGGATATCTTTACATGACCCGATGTTACAAGAATTTCTCATATGTTTTTCCATTTCTCTTTCTTTTTTAGACCTTGAAAGGGACTATTAAATGAATGTTCTTATCAGGACATTCAGCCACATCCAGAATGGCCAGGTGGAGCAAACTGGAATCAGAGTTGGGTAAAACCTGAGTGGCCTATCCTCTGATGAGATTCCATTTGCACCATTTTATCACAGGAGTTGACAGCATTTTGGAAAATTCAAAGGGCACCAAACAGTCCAAGAAGGAGAGAATTAGTTCTGGCCAAGAAGTGTTCCTTGCACTTAAATTTCAAAGATCAACAGCTCATCACTCAGAGACTAGCTCCTCACTGAAGTCAGGTGAGAAGAAAAAGGTAGGGTTCTTTTAAAATGCTCAAGGGGGAAAAAATGTATTGGAAGGAAAGGAGCACTCTGAGCAAGTATCCCACTCAGAGTGCGGGCTCTCAACAACTTGTACCAAAATCTCCAAGAGAAAAAAAAAAAGCAAACCCTGGCCCTACACCACCTACTTAACCAGAATCTCTTGAGGGGGCAGCATCTCAAGGTCACATTCATAAATTTGATTCTTAAAGTAGTTACAGATGAGCATTCTGGCACGTGAGAACTTAATGGGATCCTCCCTTGAATCAGCTTCAGGAAAGGTTCTTAGGGTGAACCTGTGGTTCTTAACCCTCTATTGGCATAGAATCACCTGGAGAGCATAAAAATGCAGGTCTGTAGGCCCCAACCAGGAGGCTCTTTAGCGCCTGGGGTAAGCCCAGTCTTTCATTTTTGCTTCTGCTCCTTACTTTCTCCCTCCTCTCCTTCTTCACCTTTTTCTTCTTCCCTCCTCCCTCTTCCTCTGATTTCTCTTCCTCCTTTTTTTTTTTTTTCTTTTTAAAATTAAAGCCTCCAAGTTAATTCTAACATGTAGCAAAGGTTAAGAATTCCCAGGTTACAGAACAGGAGCAGCAACATCCCAGCCATGGGCCTTTGCAGGAGATGGAAATGAAGGAAGCAGGCTGGCTGGGGACCAGACTAAGTAAAAACCCAAGCTGAGAAGTTAGAAATAACTGTTTGAATATAAAGTGTCCTGATATTTAAATGTTTGAAAATGACACAAATTGTGTAACTCACTGTGTGCAGAACACAGCTGTGGGGGGCGGTGGGCCAGGGACTGCCAGTTTGTGACTTCAGCCCGCAAAGTTTCTCAGCCCTGAGGATAATCCTAGGATGCCATTTCATGATGGCCACCCCTCGGAGGTTAGTTCAGAAGCAGCTCATGGGTTTCTGTTTAGGCCACACCTGCCTTCAGAGAACTTCCAGGCAGGGGTGAACTCTACTGTGTTCTTTGACTTGAGTCTGTCAGATTTCCTGACTATTTGAGGCCAACCAGAGAATTAATATGTAAGATAATGTATTTTTCATGGTTTTCTCCCTATAGAATCCTTCTCTCTTAGACAAGGGATATTTAAAAGAATATGACTTTTATAAAGACATCTGAGAGTCTTTTTTCTATCAGATTCACTATGAGTGACAATTTCATCCCATCTAATCGCTCTACTGCACTTAGAATGGTGGACCTAAAACTTTAATACACATAAGAATTACCTGAGGCACCTGCTACAGTGTAGAGCCTCAGGCCCAAAGTACCCATGGAGTTCATTATCAAAATCAGAACACTTGTGTATAAAAGAAACTCCAAGCTAATAGGTGTAGGCTGGTTCATACAGTCAGTGACCCCACCCAGGCATTACTTGTAAAGACTTTCTGATTCAGTGGTCTATGCTGGAGCCAGGAATTCCCCAATTTTAATAAAGCCCCCCCACCAAGCCAACCAGATGCAGGGGGTCTGGGTCACACTTTGAACAACACTGACTTCGTAGCAAGAAAGAAAGACAGCAGAAAGTACCCATTTGGGAGGTGGAGACCCAGAATCTAGAGCAAAGACGACTCACTGAAACCCAGCTGCATGATGCTCGAATCATTACAAGGTAAGCAACCAGCCATCAAGGAAAGTCACAGACAAATACTAATTACTCATCTTACACTTTCCTTTTTCCAGAATCCTCACAAAAGTAATTTGTTAGCTCTACTTGATTACATAGTACTTGACTGTCTTCAAGTAAATGCCTAAAAGCAACTGGTAATTAATGAGGTGCGTAGAAGCATTGCAATGAGCAATGAACATGTGTCGTAGACATGCATTTTTATGAAGATATGCTAATGAATGTTAGCGCCCCGACTGCAAGCGTAACTCCAGAGGGTTTTCTTTTTAGTTATTTATTTTAGCCAACAACAAGTGATAGGTAATGAGCTCACTCGGGTCTGGCTCTCTATGCTCTGGGCACTGAGGGGTCTCTGATGGCTGCGTCTGACTCGCTTCAGAACATCAAAGAGCAGGGCTGTGTTTTCCAATAGCCAGGAATCAGTGAAGAGGATTTGCAATTGATTTCTGTTAGCTACCAGCACATTTCTGTACAACATGAACTTGTCAAGATGTGGCTGTCTGGTTTGACTGTGCTTTTAATTGACTCTCATCTGGTGCACCGAAGTCAGAAAAATTCCAGGATATGGAAGGCCATTGAGGCGCTAAGGTTCACAAGCATCATCTACTCCTTTTCTGGATGAGGCAGCAGAGGTTAGTTCACATGTAGAGCATGGGCTGTGGGGCCTGCTGCCTGGGTTTGAATCCTAGCTCTGCCGCTTACTATGTCCGAGTCCTGGAAGTCAACTTCTCCAGGCTTTGGTTTCCCCGTTTCTACAATGGTGAGGATAAAAGTACCTATTTCCTAGGGCCTGTTTATGACTAATAAATGAGCTAATATCTATGAAGCACTTAGTGGACTGCTTGGCATGTGGTAAAAGTTACCAAGGTGAACGCTGAGGCTTGGAGGCCCTTGCCGTGGAGCCCTTACATGGGAAAGTTGGATTAAAGGACCTGTTGGTTGACCTTGGCCCCAAAGTTTCATCTGTGAATCAGTTGCTTTGTCTCTATGTGCCATCCAAACTGCATCTTGGTTTTTTCATCCCCCCTCCAAGTTTCCTTAGGACAATATTAACTTTTGGTACCATCCCCACACACAGGACTGTTCTATTGGCTGGATCTGCTTTCTTCTTAGCTGCTGGCTAAGAAGAAAGCAGCTCTGCCAGGAAGTTGGAAGCCAGCTACAGTGGACCCTTCCTTCACAGGGCCTTTTTTTCCTGCAAACACACAGTAGGCAGCTGAAAATGAACCCATGACCATGGCCTGGGCTTCCTGGGGTCCATGTCTTCTCAAGTGAACTTTGTTTTGACGTTTCTCCCTCCCCTACACCAGACTCCAACCACACAGCCTTGACTTCTCTACCCCTGTCTTTAGGAGAGATTAGATCTCTGCTCAAGGTTCTTTTCTCTCCCCTCCAGACATTCCACATTTAGAAGCATAGCCACCTTTATTTTCAGCTGCAAGCAGATGTTCCTGGCAGAAAACGCCTGCCAAGTGTTTCGGATCACATTCAGGAGGTTTGGGCTCACGCTTTGCCGAACAAGGATATGTGCTGCCCTTCTAGAAAACAGTAACACTATGGGGTGGTGAGACATCCCTCTTCTTTGTGAAAAGGGTAATCCAGAGAGAGGTTTCAAATTCTAATACCTTTATATTTGACAGGATGTTACAGTTTACTGAGTTCTTACCCATAATTTCATCCACATCTTATAACAACCTCAAGAAGTACTCCTGACAAGGATTAGAATGGTTAACTTTACTGATGGCAGGGCCAAAGGCAAGAGGGATGCAAGGACTTGACGTGCTTATTAGAGCATCCTCTCTTACTTTCCAAATTTAGGCACTTTCCACAAATAACATGATAAGTTCACATATTGCTTTTCCATTCACTTTGTAAAGTATTAATTTGAGATAACTTTTTTTTTTTTTTTTTTGGCTACAGCCACATTATACAGAAGTGCCAGGCCCAGGGATCAAACCCTCGCCACAGCAGTGACAACATTGGATCCTTAACCCACTGTGCCAACTGGAAACTCATATAAAGTACTAACATGAGACAGTACCATTTTATCTCCAGAACATGCCCATGAATTAGCTAGGGAAACGTGTTAGTCATCATAGAATAAGCTATGCTTCTGTAACAAATAAGTCCTGATAGCTTAGAAACTTAATCCAGCAAAAATTGATTTCATGTGCATATCATTTTCTGATGCAGGTCCAGGTGGTTCTCTGAGGTGCTTTGCCTTCAAGTGATAACCAGTACCTTTCCATATGGTCATTCTCTATTTTAAAAAAATGCAGCCTAGAAGTCACCAGGGAATCAGAATGCAATGTTATCAATTTCCAGAAAAGTTTTTTGGCTAGACCATCACTTCTACCCACCTCCTATTTGCCTGAACTCAGCCATGATCTCAACCTACCTGCAAAGAAAAGGTAATTTTCATGTGAGCCAGGAAGAATAAACGTGGGAATTTTCCTGAATACAAAGTATTATCTCTGCTATTTCAAATCGCACCAGCTCTTATTCTAGGCGGTCTATGAGGGGCTGGCAAATAAAACATCCTAGTCACAAACTTCGATACTGTGCCAACTACGGAGCAGCAACAAAATATATGCAGGACAAATTGAATTATTTCATGGGTAAAGCTCTCCACCAGCTGAAGAATGTTGCTATATATCACAACAGGTTACCAGACCAGAGAAAAGCAGGACAAAATGATTTGTTCATCACTGGGGCTGAAATGGAGATGCAGACAGACCTCATTTTATTTTCCTTTGCTTTGTTGTGCTTCATAGATATTATGATTATTATTTACAAATTCAAGCTTTGTAAGAAAAAAAAAAACCTGGACTCTACATCGATCAAGTCTATCAGTGCCATTTTTCTAACACTTGCTCACTTCTTATCTCTGTCACATTTTGGTAATTTTCACAATATTTCAAACATCTTCATAATTATTACTTTTGTTTTGGTGCTCTCTGATTAGTGATCTTTGAGACTTCTATTGTAATTGTTTGGGGAGGTGCCACTCATTGTGCCCAAAGAAGAACTTAAAAGATAAATGTTCTGTGTGTTCTGACTGCTCCACAGACCAGGCATCCCCCCTTCTCTCTCTCTCTCCAAGGAGTCCCCCATCCCCTGAGCCACCACAATAGAGAAATGAGACCAATAAATAACCCTACATGGCTCCCTAAGTGTTCAAGTGAAAGGAAGAGTCTCGTGCCTCTCACTTTAAGTCAAAAGCTAGAAACGAGTAAGCTTAGTGAGGAAGGCCTGTTAAAAGTCAAGGCTAGGCTTCTTGCACCAAACCAAGTTGTGGATGCAAAGGAAAATTCTTGAAGCAAATTAAAAATGCTATTCCAGTGAATTCATGTATGCTAAAAAAAAAAGCAAAACAGCCTTATTGATGATATGGAGAAAGTTTTAGTGGTCTGGATAGAAGATCAAACCAGTCCAAAGCCAAATACGAACAAGACCCCAATTCTCCTCAATTCCATCAAAGCTGAGCAAGGTGAGGAAGTTCGCAGAGGTTGGTTCATGAGGTTTAGGAAAGACGCCATCTCCACAACATCCGAGTGCAAGATGAAGCAGCAAGTGCTGATGTGGAAGCTATAGCAGTTTGCCCAGAATATGTAGCTAAGATAACTTATGAAGGTGTCACACTAAACAACAGATTTTCAATGTAGATGGAACAGCCTTCTATGGTAGAAGATGCCATTCAGGACTTTTATAACTAGAGAAGAGAAATCAATGCCTGGCTTCAAAGGATAGGCTGACACTTTTATTAGGAGCTAATGCAGCTGGTGACTTTCAGCTGAAGCCAATGCTCATTTACTATTCTGAAAATCATAGGGCCCTCAAGAATCATGTTAGATCTACTCTGCCTATGCTCTATAAATGAAACAACAAATCCTGGCTGACAGCACATCTGTTTACTACATAGTTTACTGAATATTTTAAGCCAACTGTTGAGACATACTGCTCAGAAAGAAAAAAAAAAAAAGATTCCTTTCAAAATACTACTACTCACTGACAATGCACCTGGTCACCCAAGAGCTCTGATGGAGATGAGATGAACAATAAGAGTAAAGTTGTTTTCATGCCTGCCAACACAACATCCATTCTGCAGCCCATGGATCAAGGACTAATTTTGACTTTCGAGTCTTCTTATTTAAGAAATATATTTTGCAAGGCTATAGCTGCTGGAGATAGTGATCCCTCTGAGGGATCTGGGAAAAGTCAATTGAAAACATTATGGAAGAGAGTCACCATTCTAGATACCATTAACAGCATTCTTGATTCAAGGAACAGGTCAAAATATCAACATTAATAAGCATTTGGAAGAAATTTATTCCAATCCTCGAGGATGACAAGGTCAAAATATCAACATTAATAAGCATTTGGGAGAAATTGATTCTAATCCTCATGGATGACTTTGAGGGGCTTGAGACTTCAGTGGAAGCAACGCAGATAGGGTGGAAAGGAACTAGAATTATAAATGGTACCTGAAGATGTGATTGAATTGCTGAAATCTTATAAAACTTTTCAGATGAGGAGTTGCTTCTTATGGATGAACAAAGAAAGTGGTTCTTTTTCTTTTTTCTTGGCTGTGCCCCAAGCATACGGAAGTTCCTGGGCTAGGGATCGAAACACAAGCCACAGCAGCAATCCAGACTGCTGCAGTGACAGTGAAAGATCCTTAACCCACTGTGCCACCGGGGAACTCTCAAGAAAGTGGTTCTTGAGATAGAAACTATACCTGGTGAAGAAGCTGTGCAGGTTGTTGAAATGATAACCAAGGACTTAGACTATGACATAAACCTAAGTGATAAAACCGTGGCAGGGGTTGAGAGGATTGACTCCACTTTTGAAAGAAGCTCTACGGTGATTAAAATGCTATCAAATAGCAGTGCATGCTACAGAGAAGGGAAGTCAATTTATGTGGTAAACTTCACTGTCATCTGTTTTAAGAAATTGCCACAGCCACATCAACCTTCAGCAACCACCACCCTGATCAGTCAGCAGCCATCCACATTGAGGCAAGACCCTCCACCAGGAGAAAAAAAAAAAAAATATATATATATATATATATATGACCTGCTCAAGTCTCAGATGATGGCTAGCATTTTTTAGCATTAAAAATTTTGTTTCTCTTTAGGACTGCACCCATGGCATATGGAGGTTCCTGGGCTAGGGGTGGAATTGGAGCTGCAGCTGCTGGCCTATGCCATAGCCACAGCAACACGGGATCTGAGTCACATCTGCAACCTACACCACAGCGGATGGTAACCCCAGATACTTAACCCACTGAGTGAGGCCAGAGATCAAACCTGAGTCCTCATGAATACTAGTTCAGTTTGTTTCTGCTGATCTGCAACAGGAACTCCTAAAATATTTTTTAACTATGGTAAATAACATTGCTTTTTTAGACATAATGCTACTTCATGCTTGCTAGACTATGGTATAGTATAAACATAACTTTTATATGCCCTGGGAAATCAAAAAAATTCATGTAACTCACTTTATTCCATTTTTGGCTTTACTGAGGTGGTCTGAAACTGAACCCACCATATCTCCAAGGTATGTCTATACAATTTATTCATTCATCCTTTTTGTACTCCCATCTACAATAACTGAAGAGTTTTCTTTATTCTTTTTTTGTCTTTTGGGGGCCATATCCACGGCATATGAAGGTTCCCAGGCTAGGGGTCAAATCTCAGCTACAGCTGCCGGCCTATACCACAGCTACAGCAACACCAGATCTGAGCCATGTCTGTGACCTACACCACAGTCCACGGCAACCCCAGATCCCACTGAGCGAGGCCAGGGATCGAACCTGCAACCTCATGGTTCCTGGTCAGATTCGTTTCTGCTGCACCATGACAGGAACTCCTAAAGAGTTTTCTAATATTAAAGCACATCCAAAAGGAAGCAATTAAGAACAAAACCACTCCACCCCCCCAAAAAAAGTAGTTATATAAAGCAGAAAGCTAGTTATACCAAATATTTAGGACTGAATAATTGCTGTAACTGAACAACAGGGATTTGTCTCTAAATTTACTAGAAGCTAAAAGAGAAAGGAGAATAGAGAGGTTACTAAAATAGCACTTTCAAGCACATTTAATGTCCCCATTACTATGTGAAATGCTTTACATACATCCGCTTATTTGACCCACCCATCAGCTTATGATCATCTGTTAATGACAGCAGCCACCACACACTGAATTTGTTCTCAGTGAGATGACATAAATTGTCTCAAGTACACTTTGTACAAGGCTAGGTTCCAACTCAGCCCTGTCTGATTCCAAAATCTGTGCTCTTTCCATAACCTAATAGTTCTCTTTGTTGCATAAAAGCATATAATTAACTAGACACAAGAAAAAAATAGAAAACACATTTACTCTCTCTTCTACTAAAAGAAAGAGAGAGGTGTCTTAATGAGCTCCAAGTGAGCAAATCCAAAATTGTCCTTACTACTTCAAACACCTGCAGGTTAAGGTAGAGTTCACCTCCAAGGGTATCAGGGGGCCTGCAACATACCTGTGGTGCAAGGATGATTTGTAGACCAAAAGAGGAACACAGTGCAGGTAAACAGAGGTTCAGATTTCTGTGTAAGTGTGCACAGCAGGGCAGAGCCAGGGTTTTCCAATCCTTCTCCTAGCATTCCGTTTATTAGATTGAATTGGATTAGCTTGGGAAGGCTAAACCACTAAAAGAGAGTGAATTTCCACTTCTACCAAAGGACCAGAAACAAAGGAGAGAGAAGAGAGGAAAACCTGTAGAGTACCTATTTATTCCCTTTACCATCTTTGATTGACACATGGGCAGTCATTTGGCTTATTAAACCTGCTAATGGCATCCTAGCATCTCAGCAGCACTGCACTTCATCTCACCTCCCTAATTAACAAATGTTTCCAGTCCATGCCAACTGCACAGACTGAAGGCTAAAAGTAGACCCTTCCTAAAGCCAGAGACCAAGTATATCATCCAGGGATGGGCATTTGATGAAACTGTTCTTTGCCTATTTCATAGCCACCTGGAAGTAAGGGGCTGGCCTGGGATGTCTCAGAAATATAGAGCTGAAAGAAAAGCTGACAGTGAGTGGCCAGTGAATGGATATGTCCTGATTTATAATAGAGGCAGTGTAACTGCACACAGTTCTGAAATCTGGTGCACAAATTTCAGTTATCATGGTTTAGTAAAATAACACCAGTCCCCCAACAACATAGTTCCATTTTCAGTGACCATGGTATATTAACTGAGTAACTGAATAAAGTAGAAACTTTGCCACTAGCTCTCATGTCCACAGATCACTACGTCAGTAACAGATATGCCCCATGGTCAAGTGGCCAGTCAACTCACATCTTCCAAAGGTTGGCAGTGATGAGTCATTGCACATGTAATTCAGTTCATGCACAGCCAGCGAATCTTGGAGTGGTGCTGCCTCCTTGCCTCGGTGATAAACCCATGGGGCATTGACAAAAGTGGGTAATCAAAAGAGGCAGTTGGCCAACAAGGAAGAAGATGCAGCAAAGAACTAAAAAGTGCAAACACCAGAGGCACAATTCAAATTGATTGTAAATTGTGCTGTAATAACTGACAATCAGATGCTGACTGCTGTTGCTAGAGATCCTTTAAATGGGCAGCCAGATGAACTCACTGAAGTGACTTATCCACATAAATGAGGAAAAGGAGGGAAATTTCCTAAATAAATTGGAACCTTCAAAAGCTTCTCATGAAACGAACTCTTGGAGTTATTTCGCAACACTGAGAGTGCAGAGGATAAAATGTTGGAAGCTGCTCCAGACTTAGAAAGAGGTGAGACAATTTGCCAAAGCATAGAAAAGATGTCACATGGTACCATGAGTTATATGATGAGAAAAAGGCAGGCGCTATTCAGACTACCTGTAATTTTTTTTCACAAGAAACAAAACATTTTGATTATGTTCCTGATATTGTAAGTAACAATGTATTAAGTGAACATTAATTTTACTAGCTTTTCCATATCCCTATACTTTGGCAAGTAACAGTAAGAGATTTGAATGCTTGGATGCAATTATTTTTTTCTTTCTTTTCGCAGCATACGGAGTTTCCCAGGCTAGGGGTTGAATTGAAGCTGTAGCCACCGGCCTACACCATGGCTCACAGCAATGCCAGATCCTTAACCCACTGATCAAGGCCAGGGATTGAACGTATATCCTCATGGATCCTAGTCGGGTTTGTTAACTCCTGAGCCACGATGGGAACTCCTGCTTTGATGGAAAATTTTAAAGGTCACAGAACAGTAATAAAGTTCCTTATTGATTATCAAGACCATTTCGTGCAAATTCAGTTTACACGGTCACTTTTATAGGCCCATGCTACTTTTCAAAGTGGATGATTTCCTGTATTTTCCTGATCTTTCACTGAGGTGTTCTGCTCACATAAGGCCTAATACAAAAATGATGCCTCATAAAAGGTGCCCATGCACTGGAGAATGAGATTCACTAGCATGACCTTTGTTCATCTCACTAAACTCTGCTTAGAGTTCTGGCCTGGATACAGTCCTAAAAATGAAAGAGGCAAATTGAAAAATCATGCAATAGTTTCCAGGAAAGAGCTTGTGAGATCTAAGCTGTATATGCCTAGAGGTTTATAGATTATCCAAAAGGAAGATCTATATATGTAAATGGAATAATAGTTGGGCAGATATTTAGAGTTCTCCCTCTGACTCGCAGAAGAAACTTAGGCTAAAGATAACTAACCAGAAATCATTGCCCTGCTAGTTATGGGCAAGATCATTAGCCATACCTAGTCTATCCAAGAGAGTGAGACAGACTCTGAATCCCACTTCTTTTAGTGAAAAACACCCCAATTTTTTTTTTTTGTCTTTTTGCTATTTCTTGGGCCGCTCCTGCGGCATATGGAGGTTCCCAGGCTAGGGGTCCAATCGGAGCTGTAGCCACCCGCCTACGCCAGAGCCACAGTAATGCGGGATCCGAGCCGCGTCTGCGACCTACACCACAGCTCACGGCAACGCCGGATCGTTAACCCACTGAGAAAGGGCAGGGACCAAACCTGCAACCTCATGGTTCCTAGTCGGATTCATTAACCACTGCGCCACGACGGGAACTCCCTCCAATTTTTTTTTTGTTTGACTTCTCACCCCGTATGGTTAGGTGTTCGGGAGTGGGGCCCATTTCCCCGCCACAGAACATAAATCCTACTTCATTGAAGGCTGTGAAGATCACTCCGTGCCCCCACAAGGTCCAGGTGTGGGCCTGGGATGCAGCTCTGCCCACTGAAGTGAGAACTGGGTCTTCTGGGTGAGAGCATCCTTCAGTGATGGAAAGTGCGTGCAACACAAATGTGTCTATTTCTGTTAGACGGACTGTATCGTATAACACCTGGGACTCAAAGTCAATTGCAACAACAAGAGGACAAGCCTGAGAACCAAGCCACCTGCTGAGGGGAACAGAATAAAACAGGAAAGTGACCTGAGCTGGATTAAGCCACCTGGAACTGACTGATGTGGGTGAGACAAGTGTGCTCCAAATGTAAGCTGTCACTTGCAGCTAAAACATCCTAATACATCAGACAGGAACCTGAGAAGTGACGGAGACTAGCGGATCCAGGGCAAAAGACCAGAAGGACAAGAGGAAGAGAGAAGAGAACCATGGAGTCCCAAAGAAGGGACCCAGAATGGGGATTTCTGGTTCCCATGGGCTTTCTCTACTGAAACGTCCTTGACAAATCAAATGGTAAGATATTTAAAGTGCACATCTGATCCAAGATTTTTAAGTAGACAGTCTGCTTTCTCTTACAAGTGTTAATACCATTTCCAAATATAGATTCAGGTCAGCAAGGACTTAAGAGTCAAGTAAATAGAGAAAGGAAAAAAATCACTGTCACTGCCTTAACTAGACAGAATTTAGTACTTATTTTTTTCTTTAAAAATCTTGGTTACATCTTTCAAGGCTCTCAAGCTACTGACATACACAAAACGAAGATGAACATCTTGGCAGGTGGTAGAAATGAACAAGCACGGGCAACCAGCAACAAGAGAAATGAGATAACGTGTAGCTTCAGTAAAGCTGAAATTATCCGCCACACAGGAGGAGATGATTATTAACAATAAGGCACTGATAACGGACCAAATGGAACTTCTGAAAACTAGCCCAATCATGTTTCTGCCTTTCAAATTAAATAGGATGTGGCATCTGTATTGAAGAAAGAAACGGCCGGGAGGAGGATTTTGTTGGATGTTATTGGATTGGGATGTCAAAACAGCATCTTCTACTCAACAGACTTCAAAATTAAATAAATAAAGGCTGCTTGGATTATGAATGCTCTGTAATTATGATGAGACACAGTGCCTAAAGGCTGGGGTGATACAAATTACTGCTCTGGACCCAGCACTGGAGTTAGGTCAAGAAAGACAATTTTGTCCACTCACCTCCCAGCTACCAGAGATCAAATTCATTACGCAGAGATCAAGAGCTTTGGCTCTGGAGTCAGACAAACCTGGATAATTATCAGCCCACCAGTTATTAATGGTGTGATCTTATGATCACAAAGCCTTGGAGCTTCAGTTTCCTCATGTGAGGCTGGGAACAATAACATAAGGTTATTGTATATATGATATAAAGAGATTGTTTTTGTAATAACCTAAATCAAAATAACAGAAGTAAGGAGTTCCCATTGTGGTTCAGCAGCAATGAACCCAACTAGTAGCCATGAGGACACAGTTTCGATCCCTGGCCTCACTCGGTGGGTTAAGGATCCAGTGTTGCCATGAGCCGTGGTATAAATCGCAGATGTGGCTCAGATCCCACGTTGCTGTGGCGTAGGATGGCGGCTGCAGCTCTAATTTGACTCTTAGCTGGGAACTTCCATATGCTATACCTGAGGCCCTAAAAAAAAGAAAAAATAAATTTAAAAAAAAGTGACTAATATGCAGTTAACATTTATTACACAGCAGACATATTATTAAGAGACATGAGAGAGAGCAATGAGAGTTGGGATCATCAACAGGCCATGTTAGTAATGGGAAAATGCTTCCTTGTGTTGAAAATGTGGGAAATACGGCTTTTCTCTTAGATCAAGATCACTTAAACAGTGGTTTTCATCAGTAAGACCAGTCAGTTCCTTAGACAGACAAGATGTTCAGCTTGTATTGAGCAATTTGAGCCACCTTAATAAGACCTGTCCCCCTAAACTTGCTCTCTCCATTTTGCTTGAAGTTTTAGTATGTCTTTCTGTTAAGCTTTGCCCTGCCCCAGGCTGTAACACAAGTGCTTCTGTAAATCAACCTGATATTTCTTCCCTCCTTCATTTCTAACAATCTTTTCCCTCCTTTGAGGACGTGAAGGTCCCCTGGCTCCAAGCAGTTCTGGTGGTGCAATGCCCCTGCATCCTGGCTGTAAGGGGAGGGGGAGAGTGGCAGGGGTGTCACGTGACCCAACCCTAGCTGATTACTCTAATTCACTTCTCAGGGGTTCCCGTCATGGCTCAGCAGAAATGAATCTGACTAGCATCCATGAGGTCACAGGTTCGATCCCTGGCCTTGCTCAGTGGGTTAAGAATCTGTCATTGCCATGAGCTGTGGTGTAGGTCACAGATGTGGTTTGGATCTGGTGTTGCTGTGGCTGTGGCATAGTCTGGTGACTACAGCTCCGATTAGACCCCTAGCCTGGGAACCTCCATATGCTGCGGGTGTGGCGCTAAAAAGACAAATAAACAAACAAATAAATAATTCAGTCCTCAGATCCTGGATGGGCAGGTTGACACTGGGATTTTATAAGTGGGTGTTCAGACACAGAGGCCTTAGTCCCCTGGATTACAGGACTTGAGGATGGCAATCCAGAACTGCTGACGTTCAGGTTATATATACTGGGAGGAAATATATCTGCAGGAGGAGAAAATGAAATCAACAGAGAGAGGAGCAGAAGGAAAACCAGAGCTGAGAGACAGGAAGCCCTGGGGATGTTTATTGTTTAGGTCCCCAGATTCAGTCACACCTCAGGTTAGCCTCTCCTCCATCCCTCCTGGTGACAGAAACCAACACATCCTCTTTTTTTGCTCAAGCTACTTGAATTTGAGATCTGTCACCTTTAATCAAGAGTCTGGATTAATACAGACCTAATCTAAAGCAAGTGCATGATTATTTAACTAAAAAAAAAAAGAAAAAAAGAAAAAAAAAAAACACCTGACATTTTGTAGCAGAAAAGCATGATGGAAAGTGATTAGAATGAAAATGCTTGAAAGTTGCTGGTTTCAAACATGGTCCTATCTCCATGGATTCCTCTCAAATTTCTTGGGGAAATCTTACCCTATGTATGTGTATACTTCTCTCTGCCACCAGAGACTCGTGATTTCCTGAAAAGAACTTTTTTCTGCTCCAGATAAACTGGTCCTGAAAGAATCATTTGCTGGGGCCAGAGTGCCAAAAGCCCTCTTGGATGTTCAGAGTGCCTGCAGGTAATATAAAGATTTCTTGCTGTCAGCTTTTTAAAAATGACTTAACAGGGGAGGAGGGGAGCTGCAGCCTTGTGGAGGGGACACTGAAGAGATAATAACTCATTCTCAAGACAGGCCAGAGGACAGAAGTAGGAGAAATAAGATACCAGGGACAGTCTTGAGTCTATTGAAGCTAGGACAGCTGGTTCCAAGGCGAAATCCACCTTCAGGCTTTCCATACATTTATTAAACACAGGGTTTGATGGCTTTGGAGAACTAAAACTAAAATAGCTCTGGTCCCAAAGACTCAGAAACACGACGTACATCTAGGATGAATTCCTCCTGTTCCCAAGGGCTTGATCAGATTTCTAACCTTATTGACCATGGATTCCTTTGTTTCCTGAACACATGTTTTTGTTTTTGTTGTTGTTTCAGGTAAGAGTATTAACATCTTAATATCGTCTGACAGTTTTAGGACTATCGTATCTGATAATAGGTATTAGGACTACTCTACCTGGTCTAGAAATAGATCTCATTTATTGAGTACTTGATATATGACAGACAGCCTTCTAAGCACTTGAGATGCCATATCTCAGTCCATTCTCACAGCAGCCCTATTATTTGGTAGGAATCATTTTTCCTATTTTCCGGATGAGGTAACTGAGCCTCAGAATGGTTAAGTGGCTTCTCCTGGGTTCCTGCTACTCAAAATGTTACTCTGTGAGCTCTTCACTGTCTGTCAGCAAGGGAGGAAGAAACTTACTCTTCCGGATGTAAATCAGCATCCTATTTCCTTCACTGAGAAAGCCATGCTTGGGTCAGGGGTTGGTGTGGGGGAACCTCAGCAGAACTAATGGTGTTTTTAGTGATGTAGCTGATTGACATTCCGGCACAAGCTCCTGATCTCCTCTTTCCTGACTGGTAACAATTTATGGACTGATGGTGGTCTGTGAACTCTACCTTGTACAGCGCTGCTCCAGATCACAGAACTTTGAGAGGAGAGGAGCTGAGATTCAAATGCAAGCATGCCCGGCATCAAAGACGCTTCTCTTAGAGGCACCCTACAACCCAGGAAATCAACTATACTTCAATTTAAAAAACACCCTGCTCTACCGCCTCCTGTCACATAAACCTACCGCCCAGTTTTCAGGCCGTGCCAGTTGGATTTCCCAAGCTACTAGCGAAATGGACCCTCCCGTAAAGGTATATATTCCCTTTCAAAGGTGGACAAACCCATAGTCCAAGCAGAACCTGTAGAATCTGTAAGACAAACATGTTATGACATGGCCACAGACCTGGCAGCTGAGCCAATGCATTCAAAAAGCACGAGGCATCTGAGGTGCACACTGACTTGTGACCCTCTTCTCAGGCAGAGGGAGAGCTTGCCACAGAGTCCCTTTCTGTATTGATTCACTGTAGCTTATAATTAGGCATTGTCATTTTGATGACTGAATGAATTAGAATGATGGGGACCTAGCAAGGGCTGAGATGGGGAGACTTTACCAAATAAACAGCCAGAAAAAACAAAAACAAAAACAAAATTGTTCTAAAACAGTAAGGAAGATTCGTGTCAGGAATTACATGTGGCATTCTGTGATGATTTTAATGACAATGTGCCAGCGGTGTCTGTTCTTCTCTCCCATCCTTGAGTTTTGTTTGTATGTGTCTTTCCCTTTGAAATAGTCACTTCCCTTCTCTGACTCTTAGAGACAACCAATAGTGTCTAAGAGAAACAGTACAACTCATCTATTTATTCTTTTATTTAAACATTTCTTGAGTTTTAGTGTGTGTCAGGTATTGAGTACTAAAATGAAATCCAACAAATCAAAAACACAGATGAAAACATACCCTGACCCATCACAGAATTTCAAAGAAAGCAACACTGTCTTAGACCCCATCCAAGGAAACTGAGAAATAAAGATCTTATGACCACACCAGCTAGTTTCACAGGCCTACAGCTGAACTCTGAGGAAGGTTAGAACAAGTCTTCAGGAAAATAATAATAGTAACAGGTAACTTTTATTGATGAGCTAAATATTATGTTAAGTGCTTCACATGTGTTATTGTATTTAATTCTTATAACAACTCTGGAGTTCCCGTCATGGTGCAGTGGTTAATGAATCTGACTAGGAACCATGAGGTTGCAGGTTCGGTCCCTGCCCTTGCTCAGTGGGTTAGCGATCCGGCGTTGCTATGAGCTGTGGTGTAGGTTGCAGATGCAGCTCGGGTCCCGCGTTGCTGTGGCTCTGGCATAGGCTGGCAGCTACAGCTCCGATTCGACCCTTAGCCTGGGAACCTCCATATGCCGCAGGAGCGGCCCAAGAAATAGCAAAAAGACAAAAAAATAAAAAATAAGTTCTTATAACAACTCTAAGAAGTAGGTCTTATGATTAGCTCCCTTTCATGTGGGGAAATCAAAGCACAGAGAGGTTAATTAACTTATCCAAGGTCACACAATTAGCCAGTGTTCTATCTTAGCCCAAACCACTGTATCCTGGCTTCAGAGCCCTTTATCTGAACTTTCGACCTCTTTGAAATGGTCAGGTTTCCCTTCTACCAACTGAAGCCTATTTTCTATTTCAATCAATTTATCAAGGATAAGTACCTGCTGAATTCAAGCCATGTATCTTTTTAGACTGGGGGTAGGGAGGACAAGGAGGACTGGGCCCCAGTCAGCTCTCAGCTGGGCTGACAGGGCACATGAGCAAAACACCACTTACAGGCAAGATGCCCTTTGATACAATAGCACTGGATCACACTGCAGAGCTAAACTCTATGGCTCACTGGAAAGCAACCTAGAGTACTGGTCCCAGACTTGGCAGCAGGCAGCACTGGTGAATTTAAAAAATACTGATATCCACACACAGAGATTCTAATTTAATTAGTCTGGTGTATAGCACGAGCCTCAGAGTCTTGAAATCTACCCAGGTGATTTTAGTGTGCCACGAAAGTGTGAGCATAACTGATCTGTTGTTTATCATGTGATGAAACAACACTATTCATTTATACACAGTTGTCATGTTTCTACCTGCCTTATAGGTGCTTTCACATGGTTCACTTAAACCTCACAGCCGATGCGACAGCTTTTATTATGCCCACTTTGCAGGTGAGGGAACTCAGAAGTAGAGAGAAGAGTAACTTGCCTGGGGTAGAAATCACAGAGTCAAGACTTCAACCTGGAGCTGTCTACCTCTTAAGACTGTTCTCTTAGCCATGAGCCTATGCTTTTCCACAGAAAGTGAGAAAGGAGGTGAAACAGGGCTGTATTCTGAAGGTCAGACAGAAGGTCAAGGAGAGGGAGGTGGATATATAAGATCAATGGACAGTCAGCAAAGCCTGGATGCCTCTGGGCATAAATGTATATATACATATATATATTTATGGGCAAATGCATATACTTCTGAGGTGTTGAGAATTTTAGTCAATAGTGTAACAAGCCATGTTCACCATGGACCCCAAGCCATTTTGGCTCTAACATTTTTGTTACTCTTCTAAGTCTGAAGAGAGTTAGGATTTGTGAAAAGCCAGGTAGGGTGAAGGTAAGGAGTTCCTAGAATGTGCTAAAAGGAAAATAGATAAATGGGGAACCATGAGAGCACAGAATCCAGGCACTGCAATATCTGATTCTGGTAGTGGGTTTATCCAGATGTCACCACTGCTACATTTATGAGACCTGCTATGTGTTAGGGAGTGTTCTGTTCTGTCAACAAGATACTGATTCATTTAAGCCTCATAGAGGCCCTATGAGGCCAATTCTATTACTATTCCCATTTATAGATAAGAAGCTGATACAGAAGGAAGTTAAGCAACTTGCCCAAGACCACGTAGTTCTTAAATAGCAGAGCTGGAACATGAACCCAGTGATCTGGTTCCAGCACTTCTTGATGATAGTGACAATAGCTAACTCTCACAATACTTACTCTGTGGTACGTCGGATATTTCACACATATTATCTCATGTAGTCCTGAAAACTGCTATAAAACAGCTCTACTGCTACAGCACTCATTCTACAGTAGAGAAAATGTATTATTAAATACCTCTGTCTAGCCTTACCTGTGCTGGACTGGTAGAAGAATTAAAGCAGGGGCTGGGCCCATCATTTAGGATAAGTGATGAGGGGAGAACACAGTGGATGGGAAGAGCAATTTTGAGGCATTACTTTGAAATCCATCAAGAAACCTAAAGCAGCCTCTTAAGCGAAGGATGTGCAATTAAGAGTGGGCTTGTGGGAATCAGCAGCATTCACTGGGGCTCTTTGAGAGGGTGTACAGAGGTCATTATCCTTGGAAATCATAGTGGACTGAGATTGGGCTATGTTCAATGGGTATTACAGGTAAGGTGCCTCCTTAGGGTCTGGGGAACTGAGATTCATTCATTCATTAAGCAGATATTTTTTTTTGAATCTCTTCTATTGCCTAGGCACTGTGACAGGAACTTGGAGTTTGTTAGTGAACTAAAGAGATAAAGGGCAGGCATCTTAGAGAGTAACATGTTTTAATGAGCAGCTTCTTGGCAGCAAAGCACAGAAGGCAGATCCCTATCCCCAGGGATGCCAAATAAGAGACCTGAATTCTAACACGCCCTACACCGAAGCTCTCCATCATTCCCTCTCTAGGCCTCAGTTTTCCCTTCTATAAACTGGAGAGTATTCCTACTTTACCTATCCAGTGGATATAGGGGAAGATAACAAGCAGATGATTTAAAAGAAAGCATTCTGTAGCCACAAACAACAAACCTTCCCTCTGCTTTAAACCCTCTTTCCTGAAAACTTGTATATAATTGCCAATAACACATCGTTCAAGAGCGGATAAGGACATGCTGTCTGCTATTCTTCATTTGAACTCCAGGACTCCCGCTCTCTTGAGGGGCTCAGCAGATGATTAACAAGTCGACTGATGAATATGCAACACAATTCTGTCTTAATAAGTTTCGCAGCTGTTGGGAACTTGACAAGGAAAACAAAGCCATAGCAATGTGTGATGTGGTTAAAACAGTCTGCCCACCTCGCCAAAGCACCCTTAGACGGAATCTCCCGGCCACAAAGGGGCCTGGGTTTTTCCAGAGATGCAGCATGTGCTGCTGGAAGGATGTACCCCCCCATTTGGGGTGACCAATAAGAAAACAACCTCTTCTCCCTTAGGATTGCCTCCTTAGCCAGCTGTCAGTTCTTAATATAGACAGATATACACACATGCACACATGCAACAATTTTTCCCCTATCAAATCAGAAATTAGAATGATGCTTACTTAGGAACAGGTGCAACAGACAGTCAGAATCCTAAGATAAACAGACCAGAGTTAAAACCCTGACTTCCCCACTTACTAGTTACACAGTCTTTTTTTTAACTTTTATTAAAATAAAGTTGATTTACAAGGCCATGATAATTTCTGCTGTACAACAAAGTGATTCAGTTATACATATAGACACATTCACTATCTTTCAGATTCTTTTCCCACATAGACTATCATAGAATATCAGTAGAGTTCTCTGTGCTATACAGCAGGTCTCTGTTGGCCAATCATTCATATACTTCACCGTGCATATGCCAATCCCAAACTAGCTCTGCAGTCTTGGCAATTCTTTTACCTTTTTGAGTTTCAGTGTCATTGTTAGTACTAATGATGAGAACACTAACACCTATCTTATGGTGTTGTGATAAGGATTCATAGTAGCTTGGAATACAGTAGGTGGTTAATAATGTTGATCATTATCATCATTGCATCACCATTTCATATAAGAGATCAAAACCTCTGAGTTTGTGTGGACATTTGTTGACTTTCTTGTCTAGCCCCCATTCCTTCTTTTTCTACTAGTCCTCCAATGATCCTGTTCACTTGTGCACAGAGTGAGGAAAGAACCGTCTCTACAAAACCCTGGCCACAGCAATTGGGTTTTGGAAAGGCATGTTACCCAATTCAGGCCAAAGAGCTGCAATCCTGGGACTTTAGTTAGAACTGTTAGAAAAAGGAGTTCTCAGGAGTTCCCACTGCAGCTCAGTGGTAATGACCCAAACTAGTATCCACGAGGATGAGGGTTTGATTCTGGCCTTGCTCAGTGGGTTAAGGATCTGGCATTGCCATGAGCTGTGGTGTAGGTTGCAGATGCAGCTCAGATCTGGTGTTGCTGTGGCTGTGGTGTAGGCAGCTGCAGCTCTGATTGGACCCCTAGCCTGGGAACTTCCATATGCAGCAGGTGCAATCCTTTAAAAAAAAAAAAAAAAAGAGTTCTAATTTTGCCTGGACTTCAACTCAGGAAGAGACAAACCTGGAATGTCTAGAGGCACAAGGAGAGAAGATGGCTGAGACTGATGATTTCAAAAATAAGTATAACCTAAAAGTTAAGAGTTAGGTTTTCTTTGGGGCAAAATTAAGACTATAGTCCAGGAAGCAGCATTTCAGATAGCTCTGAAAGCCACTCCAAAAAGGCAGGGGGAAATGTCAGCATTTATGTGATTCTGATGAAGAGGGAGGCGCATGCAGCCATGCACACATTTTGCAGAAGTTTGCTGCTGGTCTCGGGAAGGTGACTACTAGTCACAAGGAGCAGATGTCGCCATGAAGGATTTTAGTGCTTTTCAAGATACAAGGAGAAGCAAGAATTGGGTTCATAAAATCTTCTGAACATATCTGAAGACCTGTTCTGCCAGTTCTCCCAGAGCACAGCGTGCCTCCCTCCTAATCTCCACCCTGAGCTCCTTTCAGGGGTTGCTGAGGGTCAGCAGCTGCAGTGGCTCGTGATTCAACACATGTAGAGGCAGATGGCAAGTGCCAATCTCCAGTTCAGAAGACCAACAAAGGAGCAAGCAGAGCTGAGAAACAGAAAGAGATGGTTCTGAAGACACTGCCTGAGCCCCTACATCCAGCTGTACCTGAAACCCTAGAACTAACTTTCTGTTGCACGAGGCAACACACCCGTGGTGATTTCACTTTGACTTAAGGTTTCGGCAGTTTTGGTCACATGTAAACTAAACAGTTACTGTATTTAAATTCTAACACTAAAAATATATTTTTAAGTCAACATTTTTTTTTCCTGAGTTCTGTGCAATTTAACATATCTTCCCAGGAATAATTCCCATTGCCATTTCTACCAAGACATTTCTATGTAACTCATTTTTGGCCCAGAAACGTGGCACAAGTGCTAAAAACAGCAGGTTCACCATGCCTCCTACACAGTATCTGTGATGTGACACAGTCTTGCATATTCAATAGAGTTGTTAATTGATGCATTTTCTTCTAAGCTAGGTGGTTTTTAACATCTTAAGATACATAGATTACATTCACAGCATTTGTAGGCACTGATGTTTGATTTCAGTTTTCCAGACTGCTATTTTAAAATGTGGGGATCTTCCAGGAAGCGTTAAGGTCTTGTTTACATGCAAACTACAGTTTAATTCTACAAATCCTAAGAGTTTCATGGAACTCTTTGAGGGGCATACTCATGATAATAACCACAGTCAGCCTCCTCCCTTTGAGCTTGTTGACATATGGCCAAATCCGCTTCATCATTATTCTGCAGTAAAGTGCTATTTGTACTCGGCATTTCTCATTAGCAATTGGTTTTCCTTCAGCTCATTAAAGCCTGGGCAAAGCAGTAAAGCAGTGGAAAGCATCCATGTCCAAGCAGTACATGGAGATGTTGCAGGTGAGTGAAAACAGAGGAACCAAAGGTTCTTGGGTGGGTGGGGGGTCGCCCTACTTCTGCAGTCCTAAACATGGAACAATGGAGTAGCATCTGCTTGCTACTAACTCAGTTTGGGGGTTCTGAGAGCAACCCACATTATTCATGGCACATGGTAACTATTCTCCATTATAGCTAATTAATGCCCTTATGTCCTATTGTATATTATAGCTATTTATAATAAGCATGCCCTTGAGTTGGACAAGCTTGAATGCAAATCCTGGTCACGTGACCTTGGCTTGGATCATTTCCTTCCCATCTCAGTTCAAGCCTGCTATCTTTAAAGTGGGGGCAATAATGTCAACCTTCCAGGGCCATGACGAGGGTTCAACATCCTAACACCTGTGAAGCACCCACCATAGGGCCTGGTCCCTGGATGATCCTGTACAGATTATTTGCCTCCTGGCTCTTCTGCTCCCCGACAAGCTCTTCAAGGCCAGAGTCCATGAGTGTTTCACCTCTGTGTGCCCCCAGCTCTTAGGAAAACAGCACATGCTAAATTTTCCAGAATGATTGCATGAATAGCAATGACTTCATTCATTAGTACAATTATCTGGTTACTGGTCTCTCCTGCCAGACAGGACTAAACTCCAGTAATAAACTCCAGGAGCTGGAGGAGTGGATTTACCTGTGTTCATTGCCCTCTTCTCAGTACCATGGCATAAATGAGGTATTAAGTAAACATTTACTGAATGACTGAATGAATGAATGATCAAAAGATACTACCGTCATTATTGGAGGCAACGCTAAGAAATAGAGCTATATGGGCACCAGCAGTGTGTGTGTGTGTGTGTGTGTGTGTGTGTGTGTGTGTGTTTTGCCATGCCCATGGTATGGGTAAGTTCTCCAGGCCAGAGACTGAACCTGCAACCATACTACTGACCTGAGCCACAGCAGTGACAAAGCTGGATCCTTAACCTGCTGAGCCACCAGGGAATTCCTCACTCTATTAGTATTCTGAGAGAGGTAGAGGAAGAGGCCATATTGAGCAAAGGGATGGAGGAGGGAGAAAATATTTTTGGAAAAATTTACAGAAGGAATGAAAGGAGGAATCAAGGGCTGGCTTATAGCTGACCCCATAAAAGCCATCTTTTGGGTTTGGGGGGAAGACTATCACCATTTACAAATAAGAGTAATTGTGAATCCTCTTTATAATATGTTAAGTTTTCAGTTCTTCTTTTTTCATCACATGAGCAGAAACTTCAAGGATCACTTTTGGTTTTTTGCTATTAACAGGCTTTACTTTTAAAAAGAAGTTTTGGATTCATAGCAAAACTTAATAGAAAGTACACAGTTCCCAAACAGCTTGCTCTCTCTGCATCCCTGCCCCCCGGCAACGTCCAAAAGAGCCTCATACAATATCAACATCTGAAATCAGTAGTATATTTGTAACATTGAGTGAACCAATGCAGACATATCACTATCAGTCCATAGATTACATTAGGATTCACTCTTTGTGCTTATATTGTATTGGTTTTGGCAAATGAATAATGCCATGTAACCACCATCAGAGTATCATACAGAATAGTTCCCTTGCCCTAAAATTCCCTTGTTCTTCTCCTATTCTTTTCATCACTCCTTCCTCTGAACCTCTGATGTACACTGATCTTTTTACTGTCTCTATAGTTTTCAAGAATGTCATAGAGTTGGAATCCTGCAACATGTAATTTTTTAGATTGGTTTCTTTCACGTAGTTATATGCCTTTCCATTTCCTCTATGTCTTTTTGTGACTTGATAGCCCATTGCTTTCTAGACTGAATATTATTCCATTGTCTGGATGCACCACAGATATTTATCTATTCAGCTCTTGAAGGATATCTTGGCTGATTCCAAGCTTGGACAATTATGAACAAAACTGCTATAAATATTTGTGGGCAGGTTGTGTGTGGACATAAGTTTTCAGCTCCTATGAGCAAATACCAAGAATTACAATTGCTGGATTTTATGGTAATAGCATGTTTAGTTTTCTAAGAAACTGACAAACTGTCTTCTGAGACCATTTTGCCTTCCCATCAGCAATGAATGAGGGTTCCTGTTGTGCTACATCCTCATAGGCATTTGGTGTTGTGTTTTGCATTTTAGACATTTTAATAGGTATGTGGTAATATCTCATTGTTGTTTTAATTTATAGTTTCCTAATGGTGTCTGATGGTTAGCATCTTTTTCATATGTTTATCATCTGTATATTTTCTTTGGTGAAGTACTTGTTCAGATCTTTAGCCAAATTTTCAACTGGATAGCTCATTTTTTTACGGTTGAATTTTAAAAGTTTTTGCATGTTTTGGATATGTCCTTTCAGTGATGTCTTTTATAAATATTTTATCCCTAGATGACTTTCTAGACAGATGTGATAGGGCATATCCCATCTTACTGGTGACTTCAATGGGGATATCACTATCATTCCAACATTAATATAATGTGAGTTATGTTTATGAATAATTCTTCCACTTTAGAGGAAATGTAATTTAAATTCCCAAGTTCTAAACATGTAACTTGCAACTTAATATATGTAACTTAATTCATATGGATATTGAATTACATACCAAATCATGTTTCTCCTTTGACTTATTAATGTGAATGACTTTTATTAATAGATTTTTATTATTAAATCATTTTATGCTTCTGGAATAAATCATAATAGTATAATTTTAATAGACATAATTATTTTAATATAAAAATATACACTAATGTGCTATTTAGATTGATCTGTTCTATTCTCAGGTTTTAATATCAGATCAAACACATAAATATAACTGGTCAAATTTCTTTATCTATATTCTATAGTAGTTCTTACAGTATAAAATATATCATTTCCTTTGAGTTTAAAAACTCTTACTTTTAAAAGCAAAATAACTTTCTTTTATCTACCTTAATTTCTTCCTCCTGTTTTCTATCACTTACTGTCTTTCTTATCCAATTTCTTGTACTTAGTATTTAGCTTGTTTTTATTCAGTATTATTTAAGAATAAAAGCTTTTAAGGATAAGAATTTGCCTCTGAGTTTAGCTTTGGCTATGCGTTCCCATACTTAATATTCTTATTGTTAATTTCTAAATTTTATATTATTTATTTTGCTTTTCTCTATGACCAAGATTTATTGATATTTGCATTTTCCAAATAATTAGATTTGTAAAATATGTGTTTATTAATTTTTAATATTATTTCCTTTAAGATAGTAAAGTGGAAGTAGAACACATGCTCTATTTGATTTCTGATATTTTTGGAATCATTTGGAATTTTTTATGGCCTAATATATATATGCTTTTTTTTTTGGTATGTGCTTTACTGGAACTTGAATTAAAAAAGAATATTCTTTGTAGAGTGTAAAGCTTGGCATATGTTTATTAAATTAACCTTAACATTTTATTTTTCAAAATTTCTACTTATTTATCTCTTGGCCTATCAAATCCAAATACCTGCATGCAAGCTGCCTACTGCACTTTTTATCCTTTTGCCATTTTCTCTGGGTTTTTATTAGCCTTTCAGTATTTTGAGGTCATAATATTTAACAGTCATCATCCTTTTGCATTTTTCACATGTATTTTAAAAGAAATTCTCTTCTGTACTAAGGATTAGATGTTTCCCAAGTATCAAATTTGAGTATGGATTCACATTCAGCCATTGCAATTTTAATTTCAATTTTATTTCTATTTAAATTCACTCAGCTTCCTTTTATTTCTTTCTATACCTTAGTCTGAATGAAAAAATACATGTAAATGTTTTGAATAGTGCCTGGCACAAATAAGTGTTCAATAAATGTTAACTGTTGTTGTTATTAACACATTTTTTTTGCAGAGCATACAAATAACATATTTTAAACTATCAAGGACCTGCTTATCTAAAATTGATATACTTCCTGGGTGTTTCATGAATGCTCTTTTTCTAGGCCACTTGAGAGCAATACTTTCCTTTTTGTTGTAAGCTCTGTGGAGCTCTACAGCATTCCATTTTCCCATTTTAAATTGCTAGTCCAGGTTTGATGTTTACCCATAAATAAGTGGGATGTATTCTTTGGTCCTATTCATTGGACCACTCTTTGCTTTTAGAAGCCCCCACCCAAATATTAACTTGGAGAACTAGATAGTATAAATTGCATTATCAGTTCGGCAATCCAAAAACCTGGATGGGAAGGGATGGGAAGAGGCTGGAGTCCTTGATTGGCTACTGTTGAGAAAACTCTAAGCCATTTATTCTATATTGTTTAGTGAATTTTTTGTGATGGGGAAAAATTTTCAACCATCTTTCTATTTGGTCCAGTCTTTTTGCCAGGGGCAAGCTGCAGCCCTACCCAGACGCTTACCTAACTCTATTACCCACTACCATCTTCTCATCTGACTGCTATGGGAACCCTGGGATCTCCAGGAGCAATTACTTTGAAGGTTGCTACTCTGTATGGTCAAAAGGCAGTTTAAGACCCACATTGTATCCCACACAACCTCCCTTTTCTCTTAAAAATTAGGGGTTCCTATCAGAGGTTTTCTACTTGATTCTTATTGAGGAAAGATATCAATGTGGCCCATTGTGGCATTATCCCAGTTTACCCAGGAAAATCCCAGTTTATATTTGCCAAAGATCAGTTAATACCTACTGATTCTTTTAGTGGGCTCCTTTCATTCTCAAAAAATAGTCCCTCTTTGGGATATAAGCAGTTTAATTTTCATACGCATGACCTGTCTAGATCTGCTTGCATAGGAAGGTGGCTCTGAAAAGAGTCAACTTTCTCTGAAAGGGACACAGGTCTGGCACCAGAAAGTAGTAAACCTTTCAATAGAGGGGTGAGATGAGGTTGTCTGTGTGAGAGTAAATGCCAAGCACTGTATTTGTATGAGATCATTCTCTCTGTTCCATTTGTTCGGAACCTTTACTGAGAATCAACACACCCCCTCGGGAAACTGCATCAGAGTTTGCACTTGGAAAGCAACAGCTCTAACACATCAAACCTCATAATCAGAGGCCATCTCTCTCTGCTCAGCCTCGCTCATCTCCTGCTCATTACTAATCCCATAAGCTCTCAGACTGACGCTACAGCCAACACACATCTTTAGGTGATAGAAAAGGGATGATGCAACCATAGTAAGTTGTCAGCCAGTTCAACCCTGAGCAGTGGGAGGCAACAACAATAATTAGGTTCAGAATAAGTGTAAAAACTGAAAGGTAATGAAGTACTCCACATTGTGTTTGGTTACCAGGCAGTCTGGGGTCCTGTAGCTGCTTCAGCCTGCCAGGTAGACTGACAAATTAGATGTGGGCATCATTTTGCTCACCGAAATAATGAGCAGGCACATTTGGCAACAGGATGGTTCTGCTACTCCCCAGGTAGGTTTCCTGCTTCCATTAATCCCTACAACTCCAGCAGAATCAGGCTAGAGCCTTTAAGGGAAGCAGCCCCACTTTCTCCCAACATCTGAAGACCCAACCTAACAAGGAAGGCAAGGTGGCAGATGGGAACAAGGTTTAGGCTTTGTAAGATGCTAGCAGGGAGAAGAGAGTCAGGGCACAGGGTTCCCTTGCTCTACCAGCTCCTCTGCCTTTAAATTGATCACTAGGCACAGTAGCTACAAGCTATATTTTGCTTTCCATCAACAAGACAAGGAAAGGAGGTGACTACTGGCTTCAGCCTTACACTTTACCATCAGGAGATCTTGCCTCCACCATTCCTTGTAAGAACAATGCTCGAGAACATGAGGTTTGAATCCAGATAGACATGGGCTCAAATCCTGCTGCTTAACTACTATATGGCCTTAGAAAATGTGTATGTTTTCTCTGTGCCTCAGTTCTCCCTTCTGTAAAATGAGGATAATAATACTTTCCTCACAGTGTTAGCATGAGGCATTAAGGAGATGGCATTTGCAAAGTGCTGAGCACTGACTGCACACATCAGGGTTTTAACTCGTGGTAGTTTTTTTTAGCATGGTTATGTTTGTTGAATAAGGGAATCACTGAAGTAATGAATCAATGAATGAAATGGGACTAGAGTTGTGACTCGAAGGAATGAATAACAACTGAGGGACTACTCTGAGCTAGCTAGGCACTGTGCTAGGCATTGAGGAAAAAAAAATGGTGAGCAAAATCTAGATGCCATTCCTGCTGTCACAGACCACACAGAGTACTGGAGCCAGAACTTAGCTTTAAAAGGAAATACAGCACTGACAAATGGAGTTTTTAAAATGGAGTTACATACTCCATGAGAACATAAAACAAGAGAAAATGATCTCAGGGGAAGCTTTTCTGAGGATGAGCCATTTCTTGAGAATTGATCTCAGATCTGAGAGATGAAGAGTTAACGAAGGGTAGTGGTGAGCATTCTAGGAGAGGAAACAGCATGCGTAGAAGCCCTATGGTAGAAGGAAATATGGTGTGGTCAAGGAACTAAAGAAGGCAATAGAGCATCTTTGAGATACTCAACTGGGCAACTAGATCCATGGGACTGGAAGTCAGAGGAAAGCACCAGTATCTAAGACCATCCCCATGCTGTCAGCACATGAGCCTAGATGAGCTGACATAGGAGACTAAAAGGGGATCGAGGTTTAGTAGGCAACCCAGGAGAATTTATCATGTAAGCCAAGGTATTTCAGTTACTTGCTACATAACAAATAGCTCCAAAATGTAGCAGCTTAAAAAAACAAACAAACATTATTTTGCTTATGATTTTATGTGCTAGGGATCTGCAAAGCGCTTGGCTCAGCAGTTCTCCCTTGGGATCTCTCATGCAGATACAATCAGATGTCATCTAGGGCTGCAGTCATCTGAAGGCTTAACTGGGCTGGATGTTCAGATGACTTACTGGCACGTGTGTCAATGGACACTGGTTTCAGCTGGGGACTCAGCTGGGGATGCTGACTACAGTGTCTACAAAGGGCCTCTCCAATGTGAACTTCATAAATTACAGATGGTTTTGCCCAGATCAAGTGTCCCCAGAGAAGCAGGAAAAGCTGTATGGCCTATTATTACCTAGCCTCATAAGTCACGCAATCTAACCTAAGTTGCATCCCATTGATTGAAACAATCACAAAGCCAATCAGATTCAACGAGGGGAGACATAGACCCTACCTCTCCTTGGAAGGAGGGTAAACAAATGTTGAAGTCAAGTTTTAAAACCACCACGCAAGAGAAAAAATGATGATAACCCTCATCAATTGTTGATAAAACTCAAGCAGGAGTTCCTGCTGTGGAGCAGTGGAAATGAATCTAACGAGTATCCATGAGGATGTGGTTTTGATCCCTGGCCTCACTCAGTGGGTCGGGGATTTTGTGTTGCTGTAAGCTGTGGTGCAGGTCGCAGATGTGGCCTGGATCTGGCATTGCTGTGGCTGTGGTGTAGGGCCAGCAGCTGTAGCTCTGATTCAACCCCTAGCCTGGGAACTTCCATATGCCACAGGTGTGGTCCTAAAAGATAGGATTTAGCAAAGTGGACATCACCACTGACTTTGATCCAGACACTGCACAAGACACATTAGAGTTAAATCGGCCCACACTGCGCATGTATGTTTTGAAACCTCAGTAAACTATAAGGACTTGCTTTCTGCTGTGCTTCTCCTAGTGCCTCACACAGAAGAACTGAGCTCAGATTTGCAACAGATATGTTACGGGGTCACAGCCTTGGAAACCCTCAAGGACAGAGGCTGGGTCATCCTGGTCTACGTCTTCCAGTGCCTGGAACAGCACCTGAACTATATGGGTGCTCAACACCTACTTAACAAACCAAACCAAATCAAGAGTCAAAACTTCTCCAGTGGGATGCCCTTTAAGAAAATGAACAGTGACCACACCTACCTCAAAAGTTCTCATTTTGAGGATTGTTCCAGATTTATCTGCTAAATGTTGGAGCAACTCTACCACTGGCTAATAGTGAGAGTCTTCTCCAAAGATAATGATCAGATCCAGATTTCATTCAATATTTATTGAGGACCTACTATATGCCAGATACCTACCACACGCTTAGTCTGGGGAAAATCTATTCCTCAGACTTGACCCACTCCTGATGCAGTGGCTTCTATATTATACATTCTAAATGCCACATTTCTAGGGGCATCAGAGCAGGCTGCTTTATTTGGACAGCAAACAACCCTTCTAGTTAGAGATTTTGAAAATAATGCAATCTATTTTCCTTCCCCCTAGCTCTTTTCCATTCTTATGTAATGTGTTTCTATAAAGCCAAGCCAGGAAGCAGAAAGCAGCAGCCAGCACACATCTAATGTACTCAGGACTGGGGGTGGGACCAAGGCTCTGTGCCAGGGGCCTCTGGACTTGCTGGATACTTTGGCTCAAGAAGTTTGCAGCAAAATAGGGGGCTCAGGTGAGTTTAAAACCCATCAGAGTAATGAATAGACAGCATAGATGGAGGCCTGAGACATGGACAGCACTGATTATTTGGAGAATGGACTTCACTGGCTCATGTTTCCCAGAAGAAAAAATTGAGCAAAGGAATCTACTCAAGTGAAAATGCTTCATTCTGGTGTTTCTATCTGGTGCTCTTCTTTAGCAAGTGATTGTCTTCTTGGAGCAAGTGGCTGTAGGTGGCTTTCTAACTGAGTGGATGACTGACTTCTGAAAATTCACTGACTAGAGAAGTATTAGAAGAACAGAGGGCTTCTTAGTTGACAGGAAGTGTTTTTACCTACCATGGGATAGGGAGATCGAAAAACTCAGAACTTTTCCACTGCCTTTTGTTAGTATAAGGCGGTGGGAGGGGGTTCGTCTACCCTCTTAGGGTCCCTGTCTGGGTCTGAAAATTAAACTAACAAAGGTAGAATAATAGGAGAAGGGCATATAAGTTTATTTAATATAAATTTTATGTGACATGGCAACTATCATAAGGAAATGAAGACACCCCCACCTCAAAGGCAGCAGGAGGAACAGACCTCCGTATTTTTATGTTCGGTTTGACAGAGTCAAAGCCATGGAATATGATAAATTAAGGAGGATAAGTGAAACTGAGCAGGGCCCTGTGGGGCTCCTAGGCACTAAAGCCTTTCTGTGTCCCCCCACTTTTGTCTGTAGGAAATAGGCCTCATGTGGCCTTCCATGACCTTCCCTGAATTCCAAAGGTCAGGTTGAAACTTGCTAATCAGGGAAGGGAAGAGGTGCACAGACAGAGAGAAACAGTCAAGAAATAGCAGCACAGCCTTGGGGCAGGGTCCTGGTTCCTCTTCAAGGAATATACATAACAACATCTTTGAGCCTTTCTATGGAACTAAAACTCCTACCAAATGGAAGAATTACTTGAAGCATTCTTTATTCCAGAAAAAAGGTGGACCTCCAGAACCAGTCCTGGGACCACTGAACACTAACTTTGAAGAAGAATATAAGCTTGCACCAATCCTGATCTTTATCTGTTTTCCAATCCCAAAATTATAAAACCATCTCCTATTCTCTTCCAAAGGAGGGGGCACAGTCTTCAAGGCATCAGTGCTGTGACCTCCTTTGCTTGGCCAAACAATAATGCTGTTGTTTTTTTCTCCTTCCCACAAAATTCTGTCTCCGCATTTTGGCAACACAAGGCCATTGAGGTAAATCCAGGGAAACAAGGTCTGTTTCTTAGGAGTCTTCTTGGAGTCTCTTTGTCTTTAGAGATAAAGATGTTCCTTTCCTCTGAATAGAGGGAGGGCACCACTCACCTGAGGATTTACAATCTATTTCAGGGAAGGGGGAGGGAGGGAGGAGGAGGTCAAAGCGACTTTTCTGCTTCTGCAGTTTTCTCAAACTCTTTCAACCTAAAATATTCCAGATGCAAGGTGCCATATTTGGGGTAGCGTGTCCTAAGCCCTGTCATTAGCCTTTCTCTACTTCTTATTCTCTTGCCCAACTTCACAAAAAATATAATATGCTGCAACTGTCAGATTTAATGGACCCGTTCTAACTGGGAGCACTTTCACTTAGACTCCCCTCTTTCGGAGATGGATATAGATTTCCATGTTTAATTGAATAATACATTTTAATAATTGTTCTTTTCTGAGCAGAAGCCTTGAAACACCCAGTCCAATAGTTTTTAATTCAGTATAAAATGTCTCCTGATACTTTTATGAATCTTTCAATACAAATGAGAGGCTGCAATTAGCATAAATGGCTGGAGAATACACAGTAAGCTTAAGCTTTGATATAGCACCCGCTTGAATATTAATCACTTCAGCTGGAAGGAGAAGGGATAAATGGTAGCCTTCGGTAAAGAAGTGCATTTTGAAATAAAATGACTCTCTTTCCTTGGTTCATTTGAGAAGAGTTTGACAATTTCTGGTCTAAACTCGTCTTCTAAGAAGAAAAAGAGAAGTAGATATTCTCCAGTTCTGGTCTTCAAGAAGCACCTGAACTTTAAGAGTCACTTCCTTAAACTAGCAGTGAAATCTATTCCTTTCACTTAATATGCATCAGTACCACAGACATCAGAGTGGAGGGAATGAAAGACGTACAGCATTTGCTTAACCAGGGGTCAATCAAAGACGATGACTAAGCATCACTGTTCTGTGCTGCCTCTCCCTTAGAGACAGTTGCCTTGGTACCCACCTGCTTAAGGACCAACAGCCTTTGGAAACACTTGTTGCCTAAAAGGACTTATCACAATTCTGGAGGCCACAGTAGAAAACACGGTTTTTCGTGAAATAGGCTGCAATATCTTATCACAGTTATTGATCCCTCTTCTTTTCTTTCTCCATCACCCATCAGTCCTCAGGGAGCAGCAGTGTTTCTCTGTACTTGCACTTCTCTCCATTCTAGTCCATCTCAACACTCACCATGTCAATGCAACCTCTCAGCACCCTTGCCTACCCCTCTGCAATAGCTTCTCTTCTGGTCCCCCAGCCTCACCTGTCATGGCCTAACTCACCACTTTGTATGTGAGAGCTTGGGAATCATGGAGACCTAGGTTTGCATCTGAAGCACTTCACTTTGTAGCTACATGAACAAGTCATTCCACTTCCCTGAGCCCCTGCTCACCTACAACATAGGAATAGCAATGCCCACATCCTAAAGTTGCCATGAAAATTATATGTGGAAAACACATGTGAAACCCAAGTCAAACACCCTTACTCTCAGCTGCTCATGCAGGCTAGTGCAGTCCAGAAGAATGCCCTAAATTGTCTTTTACCTGAGGTTAGAGTTTTATCTTCCAAGCTTATTGGAGTCTAAATAAAAGTAGGATCTCAGAAGAAATTCCTTCTCTTTCAACCCATCACTAGCTCCTTACCAGGCTTGGGCCTCCAATCTCAACTTGTGCAGCCATTATATGGGGCTACTCCCTCAAAGTTACTGAAGAGCAAGGCAGGGGAGGAAGAAAAATCTTCTTCTACCCTTCTAGGCTCAATGCATGAGACCTATGAATCAACTGATAAAAGATTCACAGGAATGAATAACAACCAAAAAATTATTACTTGTGTATAAGTATGGATGTTCACAAAGAAATGTAATTCCAAGAGGTGATTAGAGTGTGGGATATAACGCACCATTTTGAAGGGTGCTAAGGTGTGGAGAAGAGGCTAGACAAAGGAGAAAGTGGTTGGGGGCTGGAGGGTGAGTAGGGAATATAAGGTAAATAAAGACTGTTTTAATAAGGTTTGCTATGCAGGTAAGAGTCCTTTCTTTGCTAAGTTGTCTCCAGGTTACTTTTCTTCCAGGTAGGAGAGGTGGTGGGAGACACTTTTGCAAAGGCAACTTTATATCCTGTTTTTTAAATAGAAAGGAGGAAGGCAGAAAGCTAACTGCCTCCGGTTCAAAACAATCCTTATGCCCAGTGGTACACCCTGGGGTGGCATATCGCAGTATCCTACAGCAACAATCATCTCCAAATGTCACTCAAGCCAATGAAATTCTGTGAGAAGCCACCCTCAGTCGTAGCCATGGTGCTACAGGCAGATAAAGTGTATTGAGTCCATCCTCCTCAAGGATCCGATATTTGAGTGGAGCAGTTTTTCCATCTGCCATGCCAAATTTCACTACTGGACCCTTGTATCTTCTCAAGTTATTTCCTTCTCCCAGTGCACTGATCAGTCAACCTCTTCTGCGAAGCCTGCCTGTCAAGAACGCACCCCTTTCCAACCTAAAGGGAACTCTCCCCCTGGAGGAGTCAGAGTCTATATAAAGCCATACTCCTCATTTGAAGCAGTTTTTTAACACTGGTCTCCTGAGTCACTGCATAATTATCTAATTTTTCCCAACAAAAGTGTAGGTCCCTCTAGGGAAGGAACTGTATTTTCAGTTTTTTAGTATTTCCCACAAATCAAGGAGTGGGTGCTGACTTGGCAGGGGGCGCTTTGTTTTTAAGAAGTAGGAATTGCAGAATAGCATTGAAAAAAAGCAGTGAAAATACTTTTCTGGTCACCAAAATGCCTAGTTCCTCTCCTTTTGGGCATCTGAGAAACTGCACTCCCCAACCTCCTTGAAGATAGATATAGTCATACAATTTGCTTTTCCCAATGAAATCTGAGCAGAAACAACAGTCACTTCCAGAATTCTCTGAAGGGTTGTTCATGATGTTCCCATATCGACCCATCTTCCATGCTGACTATAGTCTTGAAATTGAGGCTCAAGAGCCAGCACTCTTGAATGAGGCAGGATGGACTAACCTCTGCCTAGACCAATACGGACATGTAGCATAAATAAGAGTTAAACCCTTTGTTGTTTCAAGACATTAAGATTGGGGGTTTCTTTTAATAAACTTATTTTTAGAATAGTCTCAGACTGAGAAGAGAGTGTGGAAAAACTGATAGTACAGAGTTCCCACATAATTCATGTATCCAGTTTCCCCTGCATTAACATTTTACATCAGTGTTGTGTATTTGTTACAATCAATGAACCAACACTGATACAATACTATCAACTAAAATCCATACTATATTCATATTCCTGAGTTTTTACCTAACATCCTTTTTCTGTTCCAGGATCCTGCTTTCTGATCCAGAATCCATTTAGGTGATCATGTCTCCTATAGGCTCTTGGCTAGGATAGCTTCTCAAGACTTCCCTTGTTTTTGATGACTTTGATAGTTTTGAGGAGTACTGATCAAGTATATTGCAGGATAGCTCTCTAGTGATTTTTTTTTCCTTATGATAATGGGTTCAGGGAGGAAGTTAATAGTTATAAAATGCCATTTTCATCACATCATATCAAGGGTATGTATATATACCATCAAGATAATGAAACCAAGCAGGACCCTGCAGGGCTCCTGGGGACAAGCCTTTCTATGTCCCCCATTTCTTGTCTGTAGGAGAAAGACTTCATTCAGCTTCATGACTTTCCCTGAGTTCCAAAGTCTAGGTTCAAGCAGTTGCTAATCAGGGTAGAAAGGGGATGCAGAGACAAAGGAGGAACAGTCAAGAAAAAACAGTACACTTAGCCAGGGTCCTGGTTTCTCCTCAAGGAATATACATAACAATATCTTTGAGCTCTTCTGCAGAATGACAACCCCAACAAATGAAAGATGTTAACTCCTTGATGAAGCATTCTTCATTCCAGAAAGAAGGAGAACATTCAGAATCAGTGTGGGGGCCACTAAACACCAACTTTAAAGAAGAATACAAGCTTGCATCTACCCTGACCCTTATCTGTTTTCCAGTCCCCAAACTATAAAACCACTTTCTATTCTCTCCCAAAGGAGGGCACTGTCTTTAGGACATTAGCTTGCTGGGGCTTCCTTTGCCTGACAAAGCAATAAAGCTAATTTTTTTCTCCTTTGCCCCACACTCTGTCTCTGTATTTCTTTTCAGCACCAGTGGGACAGAGGCTGAGTTTCAGCAACAATAACATCACTACTGATGTTGACCTTGATCACCAGGGTCAGGTCATCTTTGTCAGGTTTCTCCACTTGAAAGTTACTCTTTACTTAGCCTCTCTTCCATAGTGTTCTCTTTGGAAGGAGATCACTATGCATGGCACGCATTTGAGTGGGGAGTTAATGCTTCCCCTCTTTAGGGTGGAGTATCTACATAAATTATTTGGATTATTTCTACACAGGAGCCTTAACTCCCCTTCTCCATTTATTGATTTATCCACTCATTTATTAACTATCCAATCATTTATTTAAATCAACGTAGACTCATGAATATCTGTGGCATACTTTGGGTTATAATTCAATACTATTTTCTTTGTTTCTCAAATTTTTCAAGAAATTCAGTGTTCTTTTTTGGTTTTTGAACACTTCCTTACTTCCTAAGACATTATAAGATGTTTCAGGATCATCTTGTGTATTTCCTGCCCCAGTCCTAGTAACAGATATTTCTCCAGGAAACCCTGGTTCCCTTTTTTTTTTTTTTTTGAAAAAATGGTTTTAGAAACCATGATTCGCATGCTGAATATGTTCATTGCTACTGAGGTATCATTTCTTTTAAGCCTTTTCAAATGAGGGAACAAATATATGAGCATATACTAACCTATAGATATACATGTATCTAAGAATATTTCCATGTGCAACCATCTATATCTATATCAGGCTAAACATGAGTTAGGACTGATGTCGCCAACTCTAAACCACCATCACGGGATCAGTCTAGTTTCTTCTCTTATCTGTAAATTATCACTCTAAACAGTGAGAAATATGGTTTTCACCATCCACCACCCGTTTACTTAATTGTTCATATGTACATAGAGCAGTATCAGAATTTATAACCCATGCTTTGATGGGAAATAATTTTATCTACTAGAGTAAATTCTTGTCTACAATTTCTTTGGTCATTAGCCTCACAAATGCCACTCATTTCCAAAGTTACTTAGGTCAGCACCGTCTTCCCCTACCTCCTTCAGTAAAACAATTTTATACATTTGTAACTTACTTAGATTCTACTGTCATAGTCTGCATTCCTTCCTTGAATCTGGGAACTTTTTAAAACTCTATTGATCCAATATTCGAGTCCTGCCTTTTACACGTATTAACCCACGAAAGCGCTTGAATCAAACCGAATGGTGTGCACGCAGGGAAACTTCTGACCTGCCTGTTAAAGGGTGGTATAGGATTATGTTTCTAAGTACCAGCAAATCCCTTGTAAAAAAGATTGTTTCAAAACCTGAGGGAGTTGTTGGCACTGAATTAAGAAGAAATTGCTTGCAGAGTAATAGGAATGTGCTAACACTAAGATGGCCCGGCATGACAAAGGTGGCAGATGTGCCCACGTGCACTCAAGGATTCATACACGCTACAAAGAAGGAAGGACTCTATCATGGCAACCTATCTCAGGCTGCACATTTAGAAACATTTTTAAATTATTAAAAGCCGTTTTCTACTACACTATATTCCGCGCTCATAAGGAGTCACATTTAGGGAGCTCCAGTAAAAATAAACACAAGCAGGTTCTAAAATGGATGGCTTGGATAACTTGTTTTTTTGCTTACTTTTCAAACTATGATAATTCAAAAGTAATCACATGCCTGCATCTTTAAGAGAACTATTATCCAGAGTCCCAACCTATGAGATAAACCTGTGCTCCCCCCAACAAAGCATCGGAGCACCTTCCAGCTTTACAGCCAGAACACAGCATACATTTGCCAACACACTGAGCTACACGGCAAGCAGGAGACAATAAGTCAAATACAATTTTGAAAATTTAATGTGTCAATTTAAAACTGCCAGTCTCAGAGTGGTTAGAAAACCAATTTTCGGAGGAGCGGGTCAGAAGTGGTAAACAAATTCCCAGTTCTTAGCAGTTGCTGATGTAAATTGTCTGAAATGAAAGATATTTATTCATGACCACAGTGGGCTCAAAAAATTAATTTAGAGAATTTTTTTTCACCTTCCCTGGAGTATGCAATTCTTAAATAAATGATCAATAGCTGACTTGAGCCAAACAGAGGGACTTGTCCAGGATCAGGCAGGTAATTACTTACAGTGATGAGCTGAGGAAGTGAGACATCCGGGATCACAGAGGCATTAATCATGGCTTTAAACCACCTCTTCTTCTCTAGTTGCATTATTTGAAAAATCACTGAACAAGTCTGTCCACTAAAAAATTCATAGATCAAGGTGTGTGTTTCAGAGGCCTTCACTTTCAGGTCCACCCCCAGAGTGGGTAGAGAGAATTATTAATGGGAAATAATATCATTTTGTGGAGTTCCCGTCGTGACGCAGTGGTTAATGAATTCAGCTAGGAACCATGAGGTTGCGGGTTCGGTCCCTGCCCTTGCTCAGTGGGTTAACGATCCGGCGTTGCCGTGAGCTGTGGTGTAGATTGCAGATGCAGCTCGGATCCTGCATTGCTGTGGCTCTGGCGTGGGCCACTGGCTACAGCTCTGATTAGACCCCTAGCCTGGGAACCTCCATATGTCATGGGAGCGGCCCAAGAAATGGCAAAAAGACAAAAATATATATATATATATATATATATATATAAAATTTTGTGCTTTTTAGGAGGCACTGGAGTTACTGGTCAGACGAGAGCCTGAGAGCTGGAGAGGCTGGAGGTAGTGAGTGAACCATGGGCCATTTGAGCCTGTAAATAACTGTTTAGTTGTTCAGTGGGAATTAGGTTAGAACATTCACTCTATTTAGCTCTCAGAACAAAATGCCCACAGCTGGTTCTGAAACTTGCAGACTCTACAAGCAGGACCAAGATGAAAAGACTAATGTTGGTGAAGTGAGTCTCGTACTTTGGTCTGGAAGTTCCTATATTTTTTTTCCAAGGGTGATTAACTCACAGACCCGTGGAAGGAAATTACAGTGCAGCACAGCAAAGCTGAAGCAACACTGGATGTGCAGATGCCATCCCCCAACAAATTCTACTTCTAGGAATCTAGAAATAGTCCCTCAACTATGTAAGCCTTGCCACAGCTAAAACGATAAGCCTTCTAAAGTCCATCACCAAGGAGACAGACTTACTTTAAAAAAAGTGAATAATTTATAGCCAGGAGAAAAAATAAGGTAGATCTGTATGTATTGTGTACAATGATTTGAAGATAAATATTTTAAGGGCAGAAAAACTAGAAACAGGATAGTACATACAAATTGTTTCATTTGGATAAAAGGATATATATATTTTATATATTATTATATAAACACAGAAAATTTCTGAAAAACATCTAAGAAACTATGTACAATGGTGCCTTTTAGAAGCATGGATGGGAGCAATAAAAATGGAGAAAGGGGTTCTACATTTTCCTTTTGTATTTAACTATTTGTTACTATAAGTATGTACTGATGTGTATTAAGAGTTAGTTAATTTTTTTTTAAAAAAAAAAGCCCCTTTTTGTTAAAAAGAATATATGATGACCAATGAGAACTTACTAAAATCAGTAGTCTGGGCTCTACCACTGACTAGTTGCATGACTTTGGGTATTTTTCTCAAATAAGTAGGTTGGTCTAGACATAGTATATTCAAAGAAGATGTCATCTGCTGCCTTAGCTAAAGATGTGGAAGGCTAAGGAAGAAGCCCAGGTGTTCCAGATGCTGTACAGACATCTCTACTTGAAAAATGGACCCAACTTTATGCAGTCTAGATAAATGGATCACCTATGTAAGTTAAAGGAAGGGTCCTGACACTAAAATTTACTTGAAAATCTAATGTCCCACAGATTTAATGGATGCACAACCATATTGGTTACTGCTTACTGAATGCCTGGGATGTGCCGAGCACTGTGCTAACCACCTTACGTGCACCGTTTTTATTCATCCTTATAGTAACTCTATGAAGTAGGGACTATTATCATCTCCATTTTATAGCTGAAGAGACATAAATAACCTCTCTTGCCTTGGCTTATATCCAATAGCAAGAAAACACTAAAGTAGAAATGGAGAACAAACCCAAGAACTTGTACATCCCAAGTCAGTGTCCTTGATGACATGAGATACCTGTCAGGTGTCTGAAGTGGAGGGAGCATGTTCTCATTCGTCTGCTCTACCTCATTCACTAGGATCTCACTGGCTGACAAGCATTGCAAGGAGGATGCTGGGCCAGCATTACTTATAGAATGGTCTGGGGATGAGCAGCATTACCTGTGAGCTTGTCAGAAGTACAAAATCATAGGTGTTGCCCAAACTCTACTGAATTAGAATCTCTGGGGGTGAGGTACTGCCACCTGTATTTTAATAAGACCCTCAGGGGATTCACAGGTACCTTCAGGTAAGAGAAGCCATCTAGAGAGCACTACTCAAGCTCATTGTAGATCAGAGGTTCTCACCTCTGCCGAACATTAGAGTTACCTAGAAATTTCTTTAAAATTATTGATGCTTAATTCCCTACCCTCCCCCACCGACCAACCAATTAAATCATAGGTGGGGCATGGGAATATGCATTTTAATAGCTGCCTAGATTATTCTACCATGCAGCCAAAGCTGAAAACCTTTTTCCTACACCTCCAACTTCAAAGACATTGTGTCTCAATCACTGATTGTAAACTGGAATCACCTGGGGAGCACTAAAACAGGCTAATGCACAGGTGCCCCCCCAGAAATTTTATTTTACTCTGACTGGACTCTGGTTTTGCTTTTAAAAACAAAACAAAACAAACAAACAAAAAACACTTCCCAAGCAACTTGAACATAGAGCCAGTCAAGAAGTGAGTACTATAAGAGGTGTGAGGGGCAGGACTGGACACCAACCTAGTTTCTGATTCTACGTGGCTCAAGCTCTGATAGAAAAGCAACCGAAGCACGTGCCTGATGGGAAAATTGTTCCAGTGGATAATCCACGAGTACCTGGGCGCTCTGAGCAAATTCCTAGTCGTGGCACTCTAAGACACTTTTTGCCAACTTGACTCTAGTGTAAAAGTTCTGCTGTACATTTTTCACTCCTGTTGCTTCCTCTGAATGCTCAGGTAGAAATGAGTACAGATATTGCAGTATATATGCTAGACAGCTATTTAGCTGAAATCTTGGAAAAATCTGAATCATCATTCCCAGGGAACACCTAAAATTGCAGGCCTGTTGAGGAGAAGCCTGAAGGAAATAAACTCAGACTTGAAGTACTCCTGAGAAAATCATGCCTTTTGAGGAAGAACAAGGCATCATACCTTTTAATGAATAGAATATACTCACTTGGGTTTCATGTTAATTTAGAGCTCATGCAAATCCCAACTGAGGAGTTAAATTTGCATTTATATAAAGGCTGAATACGCCACCAAAAGGCATCTGTCCTAAAAATTTATTTTTCTATATGAACCAGTGAAGTAAAAATGACACCATTAAATCATTAGGTGAAAGTACTGAACAAACCCTGGGGCTTCTCTGTCAGAAAGATCCAAGTTCAAGTATGGCCTCTACTTTTCACTAGTGAGGTAAGAGTCCACCTGTCTAAGTTACAACTTCCTCTTCTGAAGAGTGTGGATAATGTGGATTTCACAGGGTGACTGGTAGTAATCAAATAGGATGATGTGCATAAAGTTCCTAGCACAGTGATTTGAATGCTACAAGCACCAAATAAAAAATGTTTTTTTCATCCCTGTCCCTACCTTTTTTTTTTAAGACAGGAGAGGAAATGGATTTATTACTATTAATGAAAATCCATTCTAGCACCTCAAAGGGCAGCTATTGGAAGTCACATAGACCAAGTAAAACCAACATCCCACTTCTTGGGGCCCTTAACAATTTTCTAAGCTCTTCATTAAGCAAAAGGACTATTATGACTGACTTACACCAGGAAGAAACAGTCAGCATCACAAGAGCAATGAGAAACTGAAAGCCATCCTAGAAGGAAGGAAGTCTAAGAAATCAGAAATTTTTAAATGGCATAGAACTTGAACTATGAGCTTGACCAACCCAGACCTTATAAAGTCTCAAGAACTTCCTCCCTTGGCTTCTCTGACACTACTCATTGCTGGGCCTCCTCCTGAATATCTAGTATTCCTTCTCAGTCTTTATCTCATATTCTTTCTCCAGCCAACACTTGGAAACAGTGTTTGCTTAGGAAGAAGAGAATGTGGCCAAAGGCAGAAACTTAGAATCTTATCCTCACTCATGATCTCAAGGAGGGCATTTGAGAGATTGCTCTCAAAGTCACCACTCCAAACTCCTCTTCTGACCTCCAAACCTGAATATCCAACTGCCTGCTGGATGGAGATCCTTTGATTTCCAGCTGAAACCTGAATCCAACATGTCTAAAACTTACCCACGATTTCTCCCAACTTTGTTCTGTGTCCTATAATCTGTATTTCAAGGAAAGATGCCTCCAGTAATACAATCTCAAGTCAGAAACCATTCTTGATACTTGTCTTCCATATCTAAAGACTACTACAGCCTGATGATTCAATTTTTCATTAATTCAATGGATAACTCCAAAATCCATCCACTTCCTATTGTAGAGGCCAGATATCCACATAAGAAAAATGAATAACGGTAAAATCTAATTTTCATTCCTTTTTAGTAACTATGTATTGATTTTTTTTTCCTTTGGTAGATGTTGCTCTAGGTTCTCCAATAAAGAAAAAAACAAAATGGCAACTCTGCCATGGAGGGGCTCAGAGTCTAAAATAGGCATGAAAGAAGAACTTCTGTATCAATGACAAAAATCCAAAGTTATGATAACTGTAATGTAGTATAATACTTGCCAAAATAAAGTCTCTCAACATTGAATATTTTGAGAAGGGCTCATGGGAAGACAGAATTTGAGCAGGAAATATTAGAATAAAAAATTGTATCAAGTAGATTCTCCTGCCATCCCTCCTACTGTTACAGGCTAATATTTACTCAGTACCATACTGTGCACCAGGCCTGGGGTTCAGTGCTAAATATACATTATCTTATTTATTCCTCCCAACAGCCCAGTGTGTTAGAGGCTGCAGTAAAAACATTTCCATTTTACTGATGAAGAAACTGATGCTTACAGAGGTTGAATATTGCCCAAGGTCATACAATTAGTAAACGGCAGAGGTTCTAACTCAGGGTGATTCTTTTCCTCCCTGTGCTGCCTTAAGAATGGCATACCTAGCAGAACATAAAATCAGTGCCATGGGAAGACCAAAGAAGACAGGGCTCAAGCATGTAGCCCCCAAGCACTTTGTGGTTGGGCCACATTGAGATGCGTGCTGGAAACGTAAAATACAGGTCAGATTTTGCGGACTTCATATAAGCCAAAGAATGCAAAGTATCTTAATAAGGGATTTTATATTGATTACATATTAAAAGGATAATATTTAGGGTATATTGGGTTAGGTGAAATAAAGTATTAAAATTAACATTACCTGTTTCTTTTTACTTTTTACGTGGCTCTTAGAAAATTTTCAACTCCATATGTGACTTGCATCTGCGGCTTGTGTTACATTTCTATGGGCTATTGCTGAGCTACAGGCGTTGAGGGGGCGGTGAGATGACTATGAGCAGAAGTGTCTGAGAAAGTGTCACGGAAGCATCAAGGCCTGATCTGAGGGTTCAGAAGGATGAGTCAACATTGACAGAGTAGACAGAGGAGGCAGATTTTTTTAAGTGGAAAGAACAGCTAGGGAGGAGAGACAACCTTATTTCTATTGGGGAACAGAGGTCAGCAGAAGCTGAACTATTGGATCTGCGCATGGTATCTGTACATACATTCAAACTCTCATTTAGACTGATGCCTGTAAACAAGAAATAGTTTTTATTTGAATTCTTCGTTAGATAAAATGTAAGACCTATTGTAATTCTATTGTAAAGGGAAGTAAACTGTCAGTTTAAATAACAGGGCCATTTGGAGAACTGTTTTTCTATGAAAATATTAGGGAAGACAGGTCCTTGGAAATGCAAGATGGCAATTTGCTCATCCTTGAAATTTTCAAGTACATTATCTCTAACTGGAAGGTAGCACTCTAATAAATGAAAGATTTTATTTCAGATGAAAGACTGTATGTACTTTGGCCTATAGGTTCTAGTCCTAAATTTGCGTTAAGCTTTCTTTTTTTTTTTTTTATAAATGCCCATCTAAATGTGTCTCCAGTGGAGATATTATGCTTGTGTATAGATGGAGAGTTGAAGGGACACTGTCATGGGAAAGTTCGTGGGCTTTGAACTCAAACAGGTCTGGGTGGCCATGCTGATTCTCCTACTCACCAGGTAGCTATGTAACCTCTCTGAACCTAGCCTCACCTGTAAAATGGGGCCAAAGATACCTACCTACTCACAGAGAGGTGGTAAGGACTGAAAAAAGGTATGCAATGCCAGGTGCATGGTGGAAGCTTAGTGAATGGTAGACACATCTACTCAAACCTACGTACAAATGTATGCACCTAGTGTGAGAAACACAGGCTGGCTTTTTGAATGTATTTTGAATGCTGAATGGTCATCAGTAAAAGCATGCACACCTGTCCAAAGGACTTCCTAAAGTATCAAGGCAGTAAAACCACTCAGCCTCTCGCTCTCTCAATCAGTCTTTGGAATGCTTCATCAATGCCAAGTCAACTGAGAACACATCATTGATACAAATAGCAGCAATTTTCTTTTTCAACTTTCCCAAACAAGATAGGGAAAGAGTCTTCCAGAATAGGACGTATCTCTCTCAAGAGACTGGGTAAAGTTGATGAGATCCCTGGCCGAGACTCACCGAACAATCCAGCAAGGTCAGAAAGAAAGAGACTCTGTTCATTCTATCAACCATAATGACTAATTCATTTCCAGCCCTTCGCACAGACAGAAATAACCAAGCCGGTTCTGAATTAATCATGTACCCATATCTGGAAGGGTAGGCTGGAAACTCCTTTTATCTTATGACACTTATTCTCAAGATGTACAACAGGGCTTTGGGGGAATAGGGATTAGTTTACCCACACATGAATCCCCTACAATGATCAGCCCTAGTGCCAACCAAAAAATTAAGCAAATGAATGAACAAATGAATGCATGCTTTGGGTGGAAAACTAATGCATTTTTACATGCTTTTGTGGAGAATGAGTTTACTCTGGTACAGGGGAGAGGTGCTGGACTGTGCAAAGATCACTGGAACAGTGATGTTCAAACCTGCTTATAATGGAAAACCCAAAGGGAGCAATTTGAAATGCCACGTACCCCTGCTCCTGACTCTAATTTTGTATTTCTGAGGTGGGGAACAAAAAAATATTCCTCCCAGACAGTTCAGATTATCAAACAGATTTGGGACTCATTGTCTCAGGGAAAAAGCAGTGGGGGAATACAGAACCTAAGGCCACATGAAAGTCACTGAGTTCTCAATCGGAATCCTGAAAATCTTCCATCATGGAAAGAGAAAAGCTAAAGAGCAACTGAAACAACAAAAAGCAGTAGATTTCAAATATTTAGAAGCAGTGATAAATAACTAGTCCCAACCCTGAGAGAATGGGTATGCATTCTCTGGATTCATTAGGCACCACAGGCTTATCAGGTGAATGTGTTTAGAGCAATAAAACGATGATGAATGACGTCAGCTGTCATTAACAGGCAGACTTTTCTTTGGCGACTTCTGCTGCCAAGTTTATAAATGGAAAGAGAGACTCATTGACGTAATTAGAAGCCAGACTGGCAATTGCCATGATTCTTTCCCAAATCTGCTTAACCTGGAAGAAAGGAATGGTACCAGCTATGGAAAGACACTAAAAAGTCAGGGGCTGAAATTCCCGCCGTGGCGCAGTGGTTAACGAATCCGACTAGGAACCGTGAGGTTGTGGGTTCGGTCCCTGCCCTTGCTCAGTGGGTTAGGATCTGGAGTTGCCGTGATCTGTGGTGTAGGTTGCAGACGTGGCTCGGATCCCACATTGCTGTGGCTCTGGCGTAGGCCAGTGGCTACAGCTCTGATTCAACCCCTAGCCTGGGAAACTCCACATGCTGCGGGAGCGGCCCAAGAAATGGCAAAAAGACAAAAAAAAAAAGTCAGGGGCGTCAGATACAATGTCCCTACTGAGTAACAGAGTAGGGGGTGTGAAAAGCTGAGTGGAGCTGTGTGATTGCGTTATTTTACACATTAAGAAGCAAGCTTGTGCAGTGAGTCTTCTCCTGAACATCTCAAGCTCAGAGGCTAGCATGGAGGTGGACACCTGGCGGCACCTTCCTTACCTTTACCCCAGGTGGCTTCCCCAACATCAGGATGCCATGTCGTCATGTTTATCAGAAGCCCAGCCAATTTGAAAGAATTTAAATTTAAGAGGAAAGAGATTCAACATCCACTAGAGAAGTGCCTGACCAGTTGATGAGGTCTGGTTCAGAAGTACAGATGGAACCCACTAGCTCTCATTTCTAAAGGCCTCTTGGAATATGACAGCTTAAAAATACAGCCAGGGAGAGCTGTCTGACAGTAACAAAGATGCCTATGGGATATCCAATCCAAGCAGAGTCAGGTGGCAGGGTGGCAAGCATCCTCTGTGGGACTCCGAGGATGGGATTCTAGTTGGACTTCCTGGATTTCAGGTCCTGTTCTGCCCTTTGCTGGCAGCATGAGAAAGGGCAAGTTAGTTAACTTTTTGAATCTGTTTCATCTGACAAAGGGAATAAAAAGAGTATCTCAGTGGGTTGCTGTGGAGGTTCTGATCATTGTTGTGAAGTGAGTAGCCGAGTACTTCCTTAGCTCAGATATAGGATCAGAGATAGCCAGCATTTGCTGGGAGCACACCTCAATTCCCAGGTCTCTGTTTTGGGTAAGTAAAGAAATGACACTTCTTCCAAGAGCCGAGGTACCACTTTGACGTGGTAACAAAGATGAAGAGTTCCCTGTTCTTCACTTGATCTTTAAGACTGAAATGAAGCGCAGCCCTAAAGAAGCTGGCTTCATTCAGATCAGCTGATCCACCTTTCTTAGGCCTGAGTTTGGTCATTCACTCTGCAGGACCTGTGCCAGGTAGCTTTAGGAAGTCAGTCATCTGTGGTCCTATAAATCAATGGCTCATTTGCGTCAAACATGTCAACAAGTTAACAGAAAGACAGCGAGGCTGGTTCTTCTGGCACTTGTAGACTCTCTGGCAGCTAATTTACAAGCTAAATTGAATCATCAGCACCCAATTAAATTCCTCCTGCATCATGGCACAAAATGCTCATTTTTATTTTCTTGATGGAGGAGAAGTGGCAGGGGAGGGGAAAGCCGTCACATTCTCATCCACGTATTCCCCTGAATTAGAATATGTTTCACTATTGAATTCCTCTAGTTTCCCAAGACTAGTGAAGTAAGGAAATGTTATAATTATATTTCCTGGTCGCCTACGTATTTATCTCCTTTGCTATAATCTCTGTTACTCATTAAACTCCCACTGACTCCATCAAGGTTAAAAAATTTATCTGCATAGATCCCAATATCCGCTGCAGTCCCTGAGCTCCCATGAGCCAGCAGCTTTTGCACTGAATCCCATCCAGAGAGGGGGGGTTTGTCATTTCTGGATGGGACCTGCCAATGAAATATTAAAGTCTCTGCAGTCACAGTGCCACCAACAAAAACCAACTGTTCTGTTGAACAGGGACAAAATAGACAGCTCTTCCTTCTGGAAGGAGGTGGAAGAGGCCATGCTACCCAACTACGATTTCCAATATCCAGCTACTGCCACCACCGGTTCCCTGTCTCAGATCTACCCAATACCCTGCATCCAAGTTAGGGCATAAAGCCAAGTTGAAAACACATCAGCCTACATCAGATTTGATCTCAATCCTGTCTTTCTTCTGATTATGGACCATGGATCCCTTAGACTTGATATTCAGAGAAGAGTGCTCCAGACCTAAGTAAAGCCCATCTCTCAGGATTATACCAAGCTGTCTCAGTTCACCTTAGGGATGGTTTCAGTTTGGATTTCCCCAATTTGGACTGACACAGGATTTGGGTACAAGACAATCTCAAAAAGCACTGTGATGGACAATAGGAAATCCAACAAGAAAAGGTGTATTGATGAATAGGTTACTATGTGGACAACTTGTACTCAACCCCACTAGGCATCGCCCAAGGGAAGCATGGAGACACCTTAGAGTTGTCCCTTGGATGAGTGAAGAAGCTAGAAAACTTAGCAGCCAAAAAGTTCCATCTCTGCTCCCTGATTGAGGGTCTCTCCTAAAGCATGACCTCTAGGGAGGGGACCAGCTTGCCCTCCAGGCAGACTATATTCTGCGCCCAAAGAAGGTCTTCAGACAAGGAAGCTCAGGATGCCAGAGTATCTGTTGACTTTCCGGTAGGCTGAGGGGGACAGAGCAAGGCACCAACAATCTATACTAGGGACACGCTCTCGGTTCAAGAGGTCAAGTGCCAATTTGAGACAATGTTATGATGATTTCCATTCCCTTCCAAGAACCTCTCAGTCAAGAGTAACCTAGATAAACATACCGAAATAAAGAAATGGGCCACAAAATGACAGCTGTGGATTGGAATCTCTCTATTGTGGGGACAGAATATCATGGTTTGAGAAACTCTGGTTAACTGGTGAACAGTGCACAGAACTGGTCCATGCTGTTTATTCTGCATATGTTTATAATAGCATAGGCTATTGTACGACATTCTCACCATGATATTGTGAAATGGACATCTCCATTCCCATTTGACAGATGAAACTGCTGAAGTTAGGAGAAATTAATTTACCAGAAGTCACACTGTAAATCATAAAACTGAGCTCAGACCCTCCAAAACTCCCTCCCCCACTTTTTTTTTTTTTTTGGCTGGGCCACAGACGTCTTGTTCCCTTAAGGCAAGACTGGCAAGATGAACAGATAGTCTGCTCTCTGCAGGGATTTTGGAGACTCTTAGCACTACCAACCATCGCCACCCTTGCTAAATATTTCCATTCCTGGACTGTTACTGATGCCTAGAATTCCACGGTCATCAAATCATTCTTTGGGGTTAAGCACACAAAGACCACATACTTCTCTTGGGAAGAATAGTGAGTAAATTCATTAGACTCCGAGCTAATCTAGGGCAAGGGCTTTATGAATCCTCATTTTCTCTCCAGCTCCCAGCACAGAGCTTGGTGTGTTAAAAGGTCCTTTGCATTTACCTGTTGAATAAATGAGTAAACCTCAGTGTGAATAACTTTAGGAAATAAATATATGAAGGCTACAAGGGCTAAATATAAAAATAGAAAAGAGTAAACGATGCAAGCAGAGAATTTCCCCCATTTCTCATTAATCCTATTAACCCAGAAATCTGTATAGCGTCTTTCCTTTTGCTTCCTTGATCACTAGAGATAATATTTATAGGCTGCCTGCTACTTTCCCAAAGTTTTTCTACATATATATACCTTTTAAGGTCTTAATAGGGTTCTATATTCCCCTCTAGACTTGATACTCAGAAGGAATCAACTCTGTTTTGTATTTCACTGTATAATTATTCCCAACTTAGCATTGGCTCTGGCACAGAAAAGGACGAGATATACACGTGGGATCTTCCAAAGTGAGTTGCTGACCTTCTCTCTAAAGAACATCTGAGATGGTCAGAAGATGTTCTAATTTGCCATCTGCTCTAAAGGGTCATAAAGAACATATGATACTCAAGAAATACAGACATCAAATCTTACTCTTTGACTCCACGTAGTAGAAAAAGGGTTTCTGTGGTCTCTCTACACCTGGGTTAAAATATCCTCCTGCAATATGAAATCGAAGGTTATATTGCTCTTTTCCATGGAGACTTTAGAGGATATTATGGGGAGAGTGTGGGGCAATAAATTGTCCCGAGTTCCTGTTAAAGAAAAAACTATTCATGAAACTGGTTATAAGAGCAAGGCAGACATTATTCAAGAGCAAGACCATAGTGGTCTTAAGTCAAGAGGTATAGGAACTACTGCAATGGGGTTTTGTAATAGGTCAGAGAGGTTGGGCTTAACTCTAAACAACCCAACGTGAAAAAATGTATGACTTTATATCCCAGAAGCAGGGTTCTGTGGGAGAGGGTCAGTGGGTAGATAATTACTAAGAGAAAATATCAAGGGTAAGAGGGGAATTCTGGCTAAACCCGACCTACCAGGATTGCTTCTGAAGGGAGGCCAGAGTGCCAAGGTGCTTGGACATCACAGGGAGTATGGTCAGATATGTGAAATATGGTCAGATATCAAGGGTGACCAAATAAGGAGGTGGGGGAGTGGGGTGTGGTTCTGGCTAAGCTAATTTAGCAGTATGCTTGCTAAAACTGGGCTCTTAAGGCCATACTGACAGAAGGGGCATAATTCAAAGTGAGCTCAGAGGAGCCTCACTCACTTGGTTCAGGAGAGAACCTTTCTCATTCCTACCCACCAGATTTCCCTTTTATCTCTTTATCCTAAAAGCTTCAGGAACCCCCAACTGCTAAGGGGCAAATTCCAAGCTATGACAAATGTATCCGATTATTTAATTCCAGCTCCAAAAGTTCTATAAGTCCTTATAATTCTCAGCCACAGCATCACAAACCATAAAATAATTTTACACATTAAGAAACTGAACCAGCAAATGGAAAGTAGGGACTTAAACCTGGCAACTGAGATTCTGAATTTAGTGCTTTCCTACTACAACAACCAATAGGGTATAAGAGTCTTAAAGGATATATATTTTTTTCAATGGTAAAGTCATTACTCACACACATATGAAAGCACACATGTCAAAGGTCTTCTTTTTAGTCTAGTTAATGATGAGAGAACCAGTAAGATGTGATAGCTGGCTCCAAGGAGAAGCTGAAGGATACATAGATATTCGGGGATGTGCAAGAAGAATGTCTAATAGATTCAACAGGGGCCTCTTCCACAGGAAGGAAATCAAATGCATCTTCATGGGACAAAAACCATTTGCATTTCTATCACTGAGAATCATCTGCATCTTCATCAGGTCTCCACAGGTTAACTCCTATCTCTAGAGAGCTGCAAAATAGCGAAAGACAATGGGAGGCTCAGGCCCCTGTAAAATCAGCTAATGCTGGAAGGATGCTCAGTCAAGCCGTAGGATCCATCAACAGGATTTCCAGTAATCTTTAGCCCATTGCAAAGTCTTTCACAGTTGTTCCTGTTAGTGGTGAGGCATGGATGAGACATCCCTGAAGGGCTCAGCTAAAAGGACAATCTCTCTACAAGCCCTTCTGGTCTCTTTCTAACCTGTTCTATTTCTTTGCCTGCCTTAAAATGAGAATCAGGATCCCGTCCCAGGGTCCAGTTCAGGGAACTCCGCCAATGTGGGAAAATGATCCTGTGGAGACATCTAGAAACCACAGGAACCTCAAGCTGCAGCGATTCTTAACAGAGCAAAATCACAGTGCCCAGCCTCCCCACTCTCAAAGCGCTTTTGCCAAGGGCTAATCGCTCCGAGAGAAGAAGAATAAACCACCTCACCAGGCAGCCTGGCTTGCTGGTGACCCTCCAAGAACAAAAATTAAGTTAGAGCGGTTTGGACATGTGAGTCAAGGATTCTGTACTTGTGTCTTCCCCTACACATTTAGATGTGTACATCAAAACCAAGCGCTTCAAAAACACTCAAGGTATTCCTCGGTGGAGGAGGCATAATCAGGCGTCTGCAAGGAAGGGCAGCGGATGTTTGGGATCTGGCTACGTATACTTCGACATAGAGCAAAAGAGCACATTGCTCATCTTGAGGATAAGCTTGTAAAAGCACATTTTAGGGGACGTTTAAAAGAGTACAAGAGAAAGGAAGCCTGAGATGACACCAGACTTGGAGGGTGGGGGTGGGGGCCTGGACACCAGAGTTGGGTATTTAAGGACAGGCAAGAGTTAACCAGGTCAAGGAAGGTGGGGAAACAGCGCTCCTTGCCTGGGGAGATGCTACTGCAGCTGCAAATAATTTCCTGTTATGGCAAGTGCAGCTCCAATTAATCTCCCTGAGTTCTGACGTCCTGCCTCAGAAAGACCAGCCTAATTCTGCTTTCTCCCCCATTCTTCATGCAGACAATCAACTGAATTGTGTCCACTGCAGAGCCTGCAGCAACTAAATGTTATCAAGCTGCTTCGTGGGAGGATTCATGAGGTGTATGATGGACAGAAGAGGATCCTAAAAAACAATCTGTCCTAAATTAGAATGAGTCAGAGAACCTCCCAGGTCAATGGAGCCGAGTTAGAGAGCAAGGCTACTGTGCATGTGAGAGCAGATGATATGTAAAATCCTTAATCCAGGCTCTGGCACTTACTAAGCCTTCGGTAATGGCTAGCTGTGAGGCTCCCTCCCTTGCTGCCTCTCTGAGTACATCCTGGGAACAGAACCTATTTTATTTAGTATCTGTTGGGGTATTTGATGCCCTAGTGATGCTTGGTATCAATCATTTACTCGGTAGTTCTTTTCATCTGCAATATATTATCAAAAATAAAAAATAGAAACCTTCTCATTAGTTAGAAGTCTTTCACTTAAAAACTTGTTTTCACCCATCTAGAAGGTTGCCAGTTAATGGTGTTCATGTCTGTATTGTAAAACCGCTGCAGATGCCTTCACTTAATGAGATGCTTTTAAAAACTCCAGCTCTATAAATCTCCCAGTGCCACATAAAGGACTTTTATGAGACAACTGGCTTTCTGCAAATAATCACGCTAGTGATACATCCTAAACACAATTGTGAACACTCGGCGGTGCCATTTAACCTCAATGACACGCCAGTAGGGAAAAGCAGAAAAAAGAACCAGGGTCCCTCCAAGAGAAACCTGAAGTTATGAAAATGGGAACGGCTCTGCCTGCTAATTAAACAGGCTCTATGGAAGGGTCTACATGGAAGCCAGGTAGCCTAGTGGATGAAAAGACAGACTTTGGAATCCAGCTCAGACCTCAGATCTTAACCTCTGTGAGGCCGTTTCCTTCTCAATGATGTGAGGGTCATGTTACACACTGCTCAAGATGATGTGAGAATGCACTTAAATGAAGGCATACATGGAAGGTGCTTGGCACACAGATGATCAGCCAATTGTAACTATTTTCACCACAATCAGTATATACACGTAGTACTTGCCAGACTCAGAGTCGCTTGGCTATGACCCTTCGCAGACATTAAGAGTCACTTTCTACGGGAGAATCAGAGCAGTCAGGGATCTCCCAGTGAAAGTTTTATCCTCCAGCACATAATCAAGGTCCCTAAGTGCAAACTCGAAGGAAGATTTTTCTCAGGACTTGCATACAGCTATTTGAGTTTAGGTCTGCTCACAGGAGGATTTTGTAAGAAGATCAGCAGCTAAAGGGCTCAAGTATGAGCAAGATAGCAGAGAGTTCCCTCCCAAAGTGTTTTCCCATACTTATTTCTCAGCACTCTATCAGGAGTACAGTTTGGAAATTTCCATTATGTCACCTGGAATCTGTTTTGCCATGGGGGGGGGGGGTGTAACTTATTTGTGATGATGGTATACAATCTATTTTTTTAATCAGACAGGGTCCAGAGGTGAGGATAACAGAAGGCCAGCTTCAAAAACAAAGTTCAGACACTTCCTTCCAGGATCTGTGCTGACCTGTTTAGACACCCTCCTCCACACACACCTGCAAAGTATGGCCTCAGTGCCTGACGTTACACCCAGGAAAAAGAATATTGGAATTTGTGGGTGTGTATCTCGCTTTTTAAAAATGATGATGCAGATAAGCTAGTGAAGGGGTGTTGGGGGGAAAAAATAGAAAAGATGAGATGATTCTCATCCCATCTATATTTCAAAGTAAATCTCCAGGCAAAATGAATCAGCTCTTCAAAGACATTTCCCATCAAAGAGTATTTTGAGATTCCATGACAGGTTTCACTGTGGAATCCCAAATTGATAAATTAACTCCTTCACTAGAACTCTGTAGTCAGTTCTCTTCCAATAATTGAGGGTTTACGCCCCTGCTAATAAACTTTGAAAATCAGCTTTAGAATACAAGACATCCTCCAGCCGACAATGCCCTTGGACTCACCAGTCCAATCTTATTTTAGAGATGAGAAACACACTCTTATCAGTCAGGATATAGATGACAGGGAACCCCAGCTCAGATGGGCCTAAAGCAAAAAGAAATTTTTATTCAAGTAATGAAAAAGTCCAAGAGTAAGGCAAGCTTCCAATACGGGCAGATCAAAGTGCTTAGGCAGTAGCATCTGGCATGATCTGTCTCAATCCCTCATTCTATTTGTCTCTGCATTGCCTTAGTTTTAGATGAGCATCTCTTTATGACGAAACAAAGATGGCTGACATGACATCTAGTCTTGGATTCCAACAGGAAGAGAGCTCTCTTCCCTAGAAGTCCAGCAAAAGCCCCAGGGCTCACACTCTTCAGACAATAGGACTCATAGATCCATACTGTCATGTACTTGGAGTAGATGGAACGTACTGGCCACCAGACCTGGACCTGGTCTATGCCAAGACCATGAGCTAGAGGGAAGAGGAAGTAACTGAAGGAAAATAAGGCTACTCTCCAGCTAGAACACAGATGTGTATGTACTAGAGAAATTCAATAGATGTTTATTGCAGGCATCAAGAAGGGCTGTGGCTTACTCCAAATCACCCACAGTTAATGGAACACAGATCTTTGCTTCATTCTCTATTGAGGTTTGACCTACTAGGGTCAGAGGAACCAGGAAAAGCCTTTGAGTCAGCAGATGCCTATCAGGTTACCTGAACAGTATATATGTACACACTGTCAGCTAGCACACAGTGACAAAAGGAAACTATGAATTCAGCAACACCTTTACATAATGAGCAGTCACAAAGATATCTTTACACATTTGAAAAATAACCTTTCAATATATGCCAGACATTCTACTAACTCAGTCTACAGACCATGTGCGATACCCACGTGGATTCAAAGACCCTTTGTAATAAATGGTAAATGCTTCACTAGGTTCTAATCCTAGCCTTGCCAGAAGAGAAAGCACTGTTTTTGGCAAAAGTCAAGTAACAGCCTCAGAGGCAACTCCATGGAGGATGTAGAACTTGAGGGCTACAGGAAGAGAATGATCACTGAGTTGAGAAGAGGTAAGGCTTCCTTCTATTTGGTGGGAATAGCAGGAATAGAGAACATTAGACCAGCCTGCATGTAAGAGAGGTGGAGGCTGAGAGGCAGTGGTAGGCCAGATTTCGGAGACCCAGGAAATTAGCTTCTGTTTCTATATATCTACTAAATGTGTAGATTTTGATTCAGTAGCTGTGGAATTATAATAAATTACTTTCAGGGTATCAGGCTTACACTGAAGGTACGTCATTTTGGGTTCCTGAATCTCCAGTGGGATGAGGGGAGAACCGGCCCCCTTTACACGGAAAGGGAATGGAGAGCCAGAGTGAGAAATGCTGCCCGGAGAAGCAGAGGCTCATAGTCCTGATCTAACTCTGCCCAGCAGACCTTCCTGGTGCCATAATCAAGTCTTAATACTTGATTGTTTGTTACAGCCTTTAAATTGTCAAAATTACTCACCGATCTCAAAGTGCCAATAAGAGGTTAGTACCGTGACTCCTAATAAGACGTATGACTCACATCACCTCTGTTCCTCTTTATCGTGGTTGTTGGAACGGTCCACCCCCGAGCCCTGCGCTAGACTGTTGGAAAGGCCCAAGTGCTCCATCATGAGGAAAGCGAGGGAAAATAGAGTGAAGTAAACCCTCATCTTTTGGAGCCAGGGACCACGTTAGATTCATTCTCATTCATGGTTTTTTGTTTTTTGTTTTTTTTTTGTCTTTTTGCCATTTCTTGGGCCGCTCCCACGGCATATGGAGGTTCCCAGGCTAGGGGTTGAATCGGAGCTGCAGCCACCGGCCTACACCAGAGCCACAGCAACACAGGATCCGAGCCACGTCTGCAACCTACACCACAGCTCAGGGCAACGCCGGATCCTTAACCCACTGAGCAAGGGCAGGGACCGAACCCACAACCTCATGGTTCCTAGTTGGGTTCGTTAACCACTGCGCCATGATGGGAACTCCCCATGTTCTTTTTTAACCCTTCCCAATAGACTGCATGCTACATATTATTGCCTTCATCTGAACCCAGCGAGGTTGAGAGAGGCTGACTGACTTAATGACGCACAGCTTGGAGTGGCCTCGTTAAGAGGTCTGGGTCTAAAGTCCATCACTTCCCCATACAGTTTATAGCTTAGACAAATCAGGGAGGGGTAGGGAGAGGTAAAATGGCTTTGTCTATTATTATTCCATTGTCACTGAAGTCAGACAGAAAGTCCTGGGACTTGAATTATTAGAGAAAATTCCTCTCACTTCCTAGACTTATTCCCCCAATTGTAGATGATCAATCAGCAACCCATTTCCATCCAATTTTCTTTTGAGCTCACTCACTGAGACCCCAATGTGGCCGGCAATGTGCACAATCTCATTTCATTCTCACAAAAACTAAACAAAGTGTGTACTTTTTGTCCTCATTGGACCTATGGGAAATCTAAGGGACAAAGAAGTAAAGTAACTCACCCAAGGTCATACAACAAGCAAAGGACAGAGGCAGAATTCCTGCTCAAGTCTGGATTCCAAACCCAAGCTCTCCCCTGAGTGGCAGGCACTCAGCCAAACCTAGTGTTTGAGGGCACCTGAGTCACCAGCCATTTTTGTTCAAAAATCACTTGCCACAGAGATTTTCAATTAAACTGTGAAGGGCCACTGCCAGTTGAGCGTTCAGAAGTCTCTTCATTCAATTATCAACTTTCCCAAAGGAACAGAGACTCCAACAGGGTTCCTTCCTGCTTTAGGTACGAGCTGCCAAGTAGCAATTGGGTGTTCTCTACAAGGCTGAGTGGCACTGAAGTTACCAGTTGTCATTAAACTGTCAAATCCTTTCCTGGAGCCCCAGTCATCTGACAAGCTAATTGTCAGGTGTTGAAATCAACAAGTTTCAAAAGGTTTCACAATTAGCCCCCCTCTGCCTCCTGCAGCCTTGTTGCTCTTTCAGCTGAGGTTACCTTCACTCTCCTTCCACTGCACACAGTCGCCCTGTGCTGCTGACCTTCAGGTCCAGGAAACACACTCATTTCAGCGAGGCCAGTGCACAAGCATGATCAGAAACGTAAATCAGCTGCAACAAACACCTGCAAGTGTGTCCCCAAGACAAAGGCATTTTTCATGATCCACTAGGTTATTTGCCGTGGAACTATGAAACCCCATGACTGTTAGAGCATAAATAGAAAACAAAAAATGAAACCTTAACACAGACTCCCAAATATCTCAGTTCCTTTATTTGAGGCTGAAAGGGTGTTGGAAATACTCTTCCTCAACTAATCAAAACAAAAACAAAAACCCTAACATTCATAGATAAATTTATAATATAGAAAACTGCACTTATTGGAGTTATCCAAATTATAAATCAACCCCATGAGAAAAACAAGGTGGTATTTTTAGTCAAGGTAACCTAGTGATTATCAGAATATGAAATGGAAAATGGTTTTCTTGGTCCCCCTTTCAATGCTCTTTTCTTTGGGCAACACTGTCTTCAATATTCTCCAGAGACAGTGGAAGGAGACCAATTGGTGATTCAATGAGTTGGAGTTCAGAAATTGAAGAAAAGAAGAAATAAACTTCCAGAAAGAATTCTGACTTCCTACAGACCTAGTCCAGAATCCCTGGTCAATCTCACAATTTGAACAAATACGTACAGATTTTCTATTACATGCCAGGACAGTTCCAGATGCTAGAAATACAGTGTTTAATAAAACAATTTTTGCATCCCCACAAACCAGCTGTTCAACCAAGATCTACAGAAATAGCTGCGATTAGAGAAGGATACACAAGACATTTGAAAACTTAAAGGAGGGATGAGGGGGAAGGCAGGGAAGAAAGGCACCCCAGATAAAGGAAATGTACAAAAAGCAGGTACTTTTGGGGAACTTATTTGGTGTAGCTAGAATGAAGCTAGAAATGTAGGTAGGAACAAAACCCTGAAAGGTCTTAAACATCATGATCAAGGATTTGAACATTATTCTGAAGGCATGAGCAACCAATAAAGAAATTTAAACCACTGAAGAAATCTGAAATTATTTAACATGCATTTTAGAAAAATGCCTTAGATGGGAGTGGGCAAAATGGATTGGGCAAGAATAGAGGTAGGAAAAGCAATTAGGAAGTATTAAAATAATTCAAATTGGGTGTTTTGTTTGTTTTTTAACTTAATTTTTAAATCAAATTTATTTTTATTAGGGTATAGTTAATTTACAGTGTTGAGTCAATTTCTGCTGTACAGCCTAGTGACCCAGTCATATATGTATATATATATACACACACGTTCATATATATACATAGACATATATATATATACACACACACATTCTTTTTCTCATATTATCTTCCATCATGATCTATCCCAAGAGACTGGATATAGTTACCTGTCTATACAGTAGGACTTCACTGTTTATCCATTCTAAATGTAATAGTTTGCATCCACCAACCCCAAACTCCCCATCCATCCCACCTCTCCCCCTCCCCTCATTGGATAGAGAGCAGATTGTTTTTAATGGTGTGAAACTACTGTATCCACAGGGAGAGCTGGAAGGACAAAGACTGAGTTGAGAGGTGTTAAGGAGATTGAATTATGAGGAATTGGTGATAGATTAAAAAGTAAGAGTCAAAAAGACAAAAGGTCAATGATGACTCCCCAGTTTCTGATTTTAAGAATTGGAAAGAGTCATGCATTCACTCAGGAAAGAACAAAAGAGAGGAAGATGAAGAACAGGCTTTTAAACACGTCAAGTTTGTGAATTATCAGATGGAGATCAGAAGTCTATAAACATGGAGGTCTGGGCTTCCAGAGGGAGGCCAGGGATGAGGCAAGGGTTGGAAAGTCTTCAGTATGCAGTCAACAGTTGAAGCCAAAGGCAAAGATGTCACTATTACTGGGAGGGGGTAAGAGTGAACAGATGAAACACTGGGACAGGCAGAGGTCCTAGAAATCAAGGACAGAAAGAGGTCAGGAAGGAAGAAATGTCAACAGTGAGCTGAAAGGTGATCATTTCACTTAGCCCTGGAAATTTGCTGCTAAATTTTATCACTTTCCTCTGCAACTGGGTCTAGTTAAGTGGGAGGGGAAATAGGAGGGATGGCATTTTTTTTTTTCTTGGAAGCAGGTTATTTCTTTTTACAAAGGCAAAGGCTTTCAATTGTTTGTATACAAAACATCCATTCACATCTCACTGTGTAAGTCAAGGAACTGGAGGTAAGGAATAGGACTCCTAGGTCTAACATATATCATTCTTTCATCTAAGCTTCAAGTCTTCCATAATTAACAATTTCTTTCCTAGACTCCCAATTAGGAATGCCACGTTAAAAAAATACCCAAATATAAGCTGAAGCCTCATATGGTCCAATCTAGAGAGGATGCTGCAGTCAAAGAAACACAGTCCAATGATCATGAATACTTGAGTAATTCTAATTATTAAAGAACATGAAAGGGAACTGAGTTCATAATATGCCCCCAACCTCCTTAATGCTTTTTCAACCTCCTTCCTTTCTCGCACATCAGTTGCTTCTTCAAAGCCTCACTCCTAAACCCACAATTTCCTCTTATACCTCCAAAACATCCCAAGCCCCAGAATCTGTGTTATTTTCTTCCCTTGTCCCTTTAGCCTTGGAACTAGCTGCAGAGGCAGAACTCCCATCAAAAAGAGAGGGAGAGAGAGGGGAGCTGAACAAGTGAAGATTAGGTCCCTGCAAAGCCAGCATTGTGAAGTTCAGCAAAGGCTGAGAGATGCTCATTTTAATAAAGATTGTCCCAGCTTCATCTAGCACTTTAAGCTTTTCAAATCACACTAATGTTTGTACTCCCAGATGCTCCTCATCCCACTGTTCATATGAGATTAGTGGGACTAATTTCAACACCTCCATTTCTAGATGAGAGAACAGGCACTGAGATACCAAAACTCCTGTCTGAATTCACCTATTCAGTCACTTCAGCAAGGTTTCCTGACACCTGCCCAGAAGTGTCATCCCAGCCACCTCTCCCCTCCTATAGCAGCACATGGCTCAGCCCCAGCAGACATTCCCTGTGCTGTGGCTGATGAAAATGAATAGGGGAGTGTGGCTCCATCTATGAAACCCAGGGTCTTCAGTGCACTCCACTGCAAGGGAAGAAAAACAATTTTTCTTCTATCTTTCTGAGTTCTTAGCTATGATCTTTATAATAAAAAATAGATTAACAAGAGAAAAACAAACCAAAGTTTATCAACATGCATACCTCCTATGTACCTGGGAGACACCCAAGGGAAAATGTTTAACTCAAAGGGATGGCTCAGAATTCAGGCTAAATGCCATACTGTTCGGGGGAGGGTTGGGGCAATGCAGATCTCACAGGGGAGAGAAAATGATCTTTAAGAAAGATGAGTAAGAAGCATAGATGTATGATAGAATGTGACAAAGTTTATCTGGGTAGGATGTCCTCTCCTCTGACAAGAGTCAGTCTTCCCTGGTTGATGAGAAATCTCAGGGAAGGGATTTATAAAAATGGAGTTCCTCTTGGAGAATCTGTCTTTAGGCAGATAAGGGGAGTTTCAAGAAAGCTTCTCTGCATTTGCTGTATTTCAAGTGACTAGAGCTCAAAATAACCAGTATGCCAAAGTGGGTATATACCCCTCCCTTACCACACATAAGCAAAGGAAACTAAATCCCCAGAAGAGGGCAATGGGGAGAAATGAACTCCATTTCCTCACATTTGTACTAAGGTGTAGTCTAGGCTACTCCGTGGGCCAAACCAGTGACCTTAAACATCGTACTACTTCTTTTAGGCTTGAATTTTGCACGCCTACAGCTTTTGTTGAAATAATGCCATTTCATGCCTTCTGTTAGACAGTTCCCACCCAAATGCATCAGTGGCCAGATGCAGAAAATTAGGAAGGAAATGCTAGAAACCCAGCTCCCCCTTCGAAGATAATTATAGATGTGGATTATTCATAAATTCAATATTATTGGACAGCATTTCGGTGGCAATTTTGTCCACCCTCCACCTATTCTCATGGCAGCAAACAAAATTCAGTCTCCTACAGAATATTTTATTCCAACTCTTTCTAACTTTCAAACTACTTGGAGAGATAGGTCAAAAAAAGACACTTTTTTTTTTTTTTTCCTGGAAGAAGAGAGTATATCAAAGAGATAGTAGCTTCTAAGCTGTTGTGCTCAGATGAAAGGAGACAACAGATAGTAATGATTGTACCAGTAGTTCTTCTCGGAATGCTTGGGCAGCAACCTGGTCTCCTCTGCCAGCAAAGTCAGAGACTGATTTGAAAAATCAGTATGTATGCCCTGTTTACGCTGCACATCTTGGGGAAATATCACCATAAAATTAAAAATAATATTGGCACCAGGTGCATGCTAAGGATGTAAGAGGTGCTGTTAATTTACCCTAATTAATTACTTACAGTAACGCCCTGATCTACAGGGAATTTCCCTAGAAAGAGAAATAGAATAGTGAAAGGCAGCTCTAATGCTGCTTCATCACTGACACTGAAGGCAATTCACCCCAAAAGCACAGCTCCCAGAATCTGGGGCTGGGGAGGAGTTTGAAAGAAAGTCCCCAGAAGGATCCACAGACAAGTGTTTCTCAGCAAGCATCAGAACACCTGGAGGGCTTATTAGGACACACACACACACTGCTGGACCCCACACCCTCCCTGCTCTGAGTTACCGACTTGCTTCTAACAAGCATAAGGTGATGCTGCTGTTACTGGTCCAGGCACCACACTTCAGTGCTATGATCCAAGACCAATTGACCCACAGAGGAGGAGGCAGAATGAGCTCTGCCATCAGCTATGTCTGAATGTAACTCACAGCTCAGCTAACCAACTGCAACACTCCATGGAAGTACTTTAACCACTCAAAGAGATACACTCATCTGGGGATGGGTGACAGTAACCACCCCCAGGGCTACTGTGAAGAAATGGGCCATTCGGCCTAACAGTGTGTGATGTGGCAGGTTCCAGAGATGGGAACTGACCACAGAAGCAGCAGTGGCAAAGGCAGGTCCTTTCTATGCCCTCAGCTAAGGGTTCATCAGTGCAAAACCAGGAAAGGATGCAAGCTTACCCTGGCAGTGTTCCCTCTGTGCCCCTCTGGGTCCATCTTCTGAAAGCCCTGTTCTAAGTAAAGACCAGGATAAAGTGCAACATATAATGACAGTAACTGACAGCTGATGAGCACTTTAAGATGCTGGGCGCCATGCCCGGAGAGGTACCACATTCACATGTAAACCCCCTAAAAAACAACTGAAGTAGGAAGGATCATCCCTGAAACAAGGTAACTGAGAGGAAGTGGAGTCTCAAATAGGACCAGGAACTCGCCCAGGGTTAGAGTTCGAACCCAGACCAGTCTGCCTCCTGAGCACAGATGCTGGCCACCATGCTGTGGGCTTGCTTCTGACAGTGAGTGTCTGGCTCTGAACTTTCCAGCTTACACAACACTTTCTCTATGATGGAGGCTGTCCTCCCACTGTCCTAGGAGATATGCAAGGTAAGCATCACCCTGTCCATTTTACAGACTCAGAAGATAACACATAGCACAGCCAGGGCTCAGAGCTTCACATTCTGACACTCCCTGTGCTGTCTTTTCATTACACACAGACAAGCCCTGCTGCAATTATTTATGACGAATCTACCTTCTTGCGGAGGAAAAGCCAGCTGGTCACAAGTGTAGATGGCAAATCCTGGTCCCTGCCTCCATGCAGAGAAAGACTGTCTGGGGATCCAGCTTTAGCAGCAAGGGCCATGGGGAAAGTGGGACTGGGAATAAGAGACACTGGCTTTGATCTGTGCCTTTGCTACTGACTTTCTGTGTGCCAATGAAGAAATCATTTAGCATCTCTGAAGAACTTCATAAAAGCCGCCCTTATGGAAATAAGAAGAAAGATGTTAAGAGGGAACGAAAAGTCAGAAAAGAGAATGAGATGGAACCCCACTACCATGCACTTCTCCTACCAGTTTAAGGAGCTCCTCACATATGTGACCCAAAGGGTGGGGCTTTCTAGTCCCTCAAACCACGGGTGGATTAAACAGTGTTCCATCTTAGAAGTTATTAAGAAAACAACAGTTATTAAGAGAAGAGATAGAAATAACATTGATGAGCATCTCTTGTGTACTGGACCCTCTGATAATAAACTTGCAGATTTAGGGAGTTCCTGTTGTGGCACAGTGGAAATGAATCTGACTAGTTCCATGAGGATTTGGGTTCAATCCCTGGCCCCTCAGTGGGTTAAGAATCTGGTGTTGCCGTAAGCTGTGGTGTAGGTCACACAGCTCAGATCCTGAATTGCTGTGGCTGTGCTGTAGGCTGGCAGCTGCAGCTCTGATTCAACCCCTAGCCTGTGAACTTCCATATGCTGCAGATGCAGCCCTAAAAACCAAAAAATAAACCAATAATAAACCCTGTATATTTAGTTTTTCCTTTTAAAGCACTGGGGGAGTGGTATAAATGTTCTGGTCTTCCTGTTGAGTGTAGAGAAGTCAAGTTACCCAGCTAGACATAAACACAGAGCTGTCTTCTTCCAATGATGTCTCTTTCCATGGGAAACCCCACAGAGGTGGGGAGATAAAGGAGCCTGTCATTCATCTACCCATGATGTGCAGTAGCAGCCTCCGCCTGTTCTCGAGAGCCCGGTGTACACATCTCTCCCCATTTCTGCCGTCAGTCATTTCATCTTGACAGCTTGAAACCAGTCAGGAGTATTTACCAAGGAAATCAGCCAGTGCTGCAAAGCAGGGCTCCCCCTCCCCACCAAGAGAGTTCACCAGCACGTGAAGCCAAAGCCTATGTTTCTTTGAAGTCAAGGTTGGTCTCCCAGCAGGCAATAGAGAAGTTACAAGGTACTAAACCACAATTTAATATTTCTGGGAAGAAAACCAAAGTTGCTTTGATCAAAAATTGTCTGGACTTCAAAAGAGACCTCGTTCCCTATCCATCCTCACTCGATGGATGGTGTTCATTATTCCCAGAGCCCAGCAAAGAACTAAGTGTTCCAGGGACATTGCTCTATAGGTTCTGTTTGGCCTCTTCAGACTTCACATTGAGTGCAGAATCTCAGCCCCAGAACATAAAAATGTCGGCAGTGTCTTCTTCTCCATCCCAGACTTAGGACTCATTGAAGAGAGGCCATGCAAATGTCAGGCATCAATGACAGAAAGACACATCTTCACTTAATCTCCAGGATTAGGGATTATAAAGAGGGCCCTCTCTCCTGGCTCCTGAAAATAAAGCAGTCTTTTCAGTGTTGATACTGAAAGACTCTATGTTTCCTTCTGTGGTTGGAAGCAGGAAAATTCCTAGGAGGTGGGCCCCTCTCCCTCTTAAGGCTCCATCTCCTTCTCAGTAGGGTGATTAAACTAATCAAAAGAGCCTTTGCTTTCTCTTGCCTTTAAATTGCCTTCACACTCTGCATGCTGCCTGGCGCTCATTATAAGCTTGTATGCGACGCTTCTTCTTTCTTAGACCTTCACAGCTATTAGGATAGAAGAAATTCTGCTAACAGCCATTTTTGGGGGTTTTTTTGTTTTTGTTTTTTTTTTTGCCATTCCACAAGAGCAAAACTGCTCATTCCACAAACTGCTTTTTGTTTCTTCATTTGCTAAAAATAAATACAAATAAAAGTTTTAAAACAACAGCAACAAGAACTTGCCTCTGATTATCTGTCCTACCTTCAAATGCAAGGCACCTTATTCTGTTGGAGTCCCTTCCTTAGCCTCTCCTGTTACTCTTTCAAAGATCACTTGTTTTTTTCAGTTTGCTGTTAGGCTCTGCACTCACTCCATAGTACAGAAACTCATTGTTTTGCAGAGAAAACAACTGCTCATAGCTCAGTGGTGCAGGTGCTGCATTTTCAAGAGAAGAAACTTGAGCATAAGTTGAGCCTGCAGACAAACACCAACCAGAAGCTCCTGAGAGGGGACAAGGGCTCTTCCACTGTGATGGGAACACACATATGGAGTTAGAGTATTTCCTTTTTTAGCGCAGAATAAATAAGAGATTATCTCAGGAAACAGGACCTGACTTTAATTCCCAAGTCTAATCTTTAAATGAAAGTTTTCTTTTCATTAAGCAAATATTTTCTGAGGGAAAAAGTTTTTTATCATGAACAGAGCATACTGCTAGAGGACAGAGAAGGTAAACAGTGAAAAAAGGAGAAAGAATCACCCCCTGAACAGACAAAAACAGGATCGCAGAGGGTAAAACCCGGGAATCTTGTATTTTTTTTTTTTTTTTGTCTTTTTAGTGCTGCGCCAGCAGCATATGGAGATTCCCAGGCTAGGGGGTGAATCGGAACTGCGCCTACCAGCCTACACAACAGCCACAGCAATGCCAGATCTGAGCCATGTCTGTGACCTATACCACAGTTCAGGCAACATCGGATCCCTAACCCACTGAGTGAGGTTAGGGATTGAACTCAAGTCCTCATGGATACTAGTTGGGTTGGTTACTGCTGAGCCACAATGGGAACTCCAAGTAATTTTTTTTTTTTTTTAGTTGGCCAAAAGAATGGATCAGTGTTCTACAGAAAACTAGAATAGGAGATTCCTATCTACTTATCTAGCTAGCTATTTATTTAGAAGAGGTGGGGATGGGGGGAGGGAGTGAGAGAGGGGGGTAGAGAGAGAGAGAGGGAAAGAGAGAGGAGGTGGGGGGAGAGGGAGGGAGAAGGAGCGGGGAAGGAGGAGGGAAGGGAGAGGAAAGGGAAGTGGGGAGAAAGAGAGGCTGATTTATTTAAAAAATTGGCTCCTGTGATCACAGTGGGTGGCAAGACTGAAATCTGCAGGGTAAGCTGGCAGGCTGAAAATTCAGGCAAGAGTTGCCCTTGCATTCATGTGTACAAAACCTGTAGCCCTGGAAAGTCAGGCAGGATGTCCTGTTATAGTCATGAGGCAGAATTTTTTCTTCTCTGGTAAACCTCAGCTTTTTCTCTTAAGGCCTTTCAGCCAATTAGATGAGGCCCACCTACATTTTGGAAGATAATCTGCTTTACTTAGAGCTAGCCAATTGTAAACACTAATTGCACCTACAAAATACCTTTGCAGCAATATCTAGACTGGTGTTTGACCAAACCACCAGGCTCCATAGCCTAGCCAAGCTGGCATGTTAACTTAATCACCACACCAACTGATTCGACGGTGAAGCCAAAGTTGAGAACCACTGCCTTAAAGTTATTTTGGAGGTAATTAGTAGGGCTCTGTAGGTGCTTAAAGATAGCATAAGTTTCTAAGAAATTGGATAACTTGGACTATTAGTCAAAATACAACTTTGTTTCTCCATCTTCCTTCAATGAAAATGTACTTCCTGAGTACTCACTGGGTATCAGTCACTACTCTGAGCATCCTGCCGATCATGCAGGTGTAATCCTGCCTTTAAAGAGTTCACATCCTACTAAGAGAGGACAAAATTTGGCCCCTTGTGCCAATAGCTCTTAAGGCTATTAAACTTCTTGCCTCCCTTGATCTTCCTCACACTTATGGCTTCTAACCATTTCCACTCCCCCGAATCCTTCACCCCTTCTAACTTCTTTCACTTACATCAGATAAGCTTACCTCCTGTTTTTCTGAAAGATGGAGACAAAAAAAGGTAAAACACCTTTACTCCAAAAAAATTTGTTACCTATAGGTGGGAGCCCTTTACTGGGTTCTCCACAGTAAGATTAATTATGTGCAGAGAAGGAATCAGTTGGGTTACTGCCTCTGTGGGCTGTGATCATGGTGTTCCCAGTTACATGAGTCAATTCAGACATCCCTTCATTGACAGATGTGTTGCCACATAAGGGTATGGATTGTCTCCACTTGGTTTAGCAATATGTGAATCATACGCAGTTGCTCCAAAAGAGCGATTCCCCCAGTAAGTTTTTACATAAATCCAAATTTATAGGTCCTAGTGGATTGAGGATTATAATTCTAATTGGTCTCTCGACCTCATTCATTAATCATAATCTAGGAAAATGCTGCTGAATCTCCTGTTGGTAGCAGACAGGAAATGTTAAATTGTCTGCCAACACAATTATAGCAAAATAAGCAATGGGAAAAAAAAAATCCAACCCAAAGCAATACACATTAAAAACAACTCGATAATGGAAAACTATAAACTACTCTACTTGCATAAATTTTATAACGTAGACAAATGGATGAATTCCTTAAAAAAGAAACTATGACAACTCACTCAATATGAAATACATAATTGCCTATACCTATTAAGAAATTGAGTTGATAATTGTGAAACTCCCTGAAAAAGAAATATCCAAAAAAGGATAATTTAACTAGAGAATTCTATCCAACATTCAAAGAATTGGTTATAATTCTACACAATCTCTTCCAAAAAACAGAAGAGGATGGAACACTTGGCAATACACTTTAAAAGTGTATGTATAATTGGAATCCCCAAAAGAGAAAAGAGGGATAGAAAAAATATTTAAAGAAATAGTGATGAAAACGTGTGCAAATTTGATGAAAACTATAAACACACATATCCAAGAATCTCAACAAACCCTAAGCACAAGAAAAAAAGAAAACTAAAGAGAGGTCCGTTACAATCAAATTTTTTAATGCCAGTGATAAGAAAAATTTATAAATGAGCCAGAAAAAAAAAGGAGACATTATGTATAGAAAAGTAAAGATAAAGACTATAGCAGATTACTTATTAGAAAGATTGCAAGTCAAAAAAATGTGCAACAATACATTTCAAAATTCAGAAATAGGAGTTCCTGTCATGGCTCCGTGGTTAGCAAATCTGACTAGGATCCATGAGGACTCGGGCTTGATCCCCGGCCTTGCTCAGTGGGTTAAGGATCTGGCATTACCATGAGCTGTGGTGTAGGTTAAAAGATGTGGCTCAGATCTGGCGTTGCTGTGGCTGTGGCGAAAGCTGGCAGCTGTAGCTCTGATTGGATCCCTAGCCTGGGAACGTCCATATGCCATGGGTGCAGCCCTAAAAAGACAAAAAAATAAATAAACAAAGTTCAGAAATAACTGTCAACCTAAAATTCAATGCCCAGTGAAAATATCTTTCAAAAGCAAAGATGACGTAAAGACTTTTTCAGACATACAAAATCTGAAATGATTTACTTCTACCAAACATACACTACAAGAAATGTTAAAGCAAAGCATTACTCAGAGTCACATAATAAACAAACACATAATTGAATTTATTTTTGTATACAGTGTGACAGGATTCTAATCTCAGTGTTTTACCTGTACTTGTCCAGTTTTCCCAGCACCACTTTTTAAAAAGCTTTTTTCCCCTCCATTGTATATTCTTTCCTTCTTTGGCATAGATTAATTGACCATAGGCACATGGGTTTATTTTGGGGCTCTCTATTCCTTTCCATTGATCTACATGTCTGGTTTTGCACTAGTACCATGCTGAACTGATAGCTGTAGCTTTGTAGTATAGTCTGAGTCAGGGAGCATGATACCTCAAGGTTTTGATTTTTTTTTCTCAAATTGATTTATAAATTCAGAGTCTTGTGGTTCCATATAAATTTTAAGATGATTTGTTCTAGTTCTGTGAAAATGTCAAAGAATAGGGACTGCATTATACAAAAATAAACTCAAAATGGATTAAAGATCTAAATGTTCAACCTAAATCTATTAAAATCCTAGAAGAGAACACATGCAGAATATTATTTGTCATAAATTTTAGCGAAATAAATAAAAGCAAAAATTTTAAAGTGAGACCTAATTAAACAAAAAGCTTCTGTACAACAAAGGAAACTATTGACAAAATGAAAAGATAACTTACAGAATGGGAGAAAAATGATATGATCAACAAGGGGTAGATATCCAAAATATATAAACAGCTCATACAACTCTATACCAATCCAAAAAATGGGCAGAAGATCTAAAGAGACATTTTTCCAAATAAGACATACAGATGGCTCATAGGCACATGAAATGATGCTCAGCATTGGTAATTATTGGAGAAATTCAAATCAAAACCACAAGGAAATACAATCAAAACCACAAGTAGATATCACCTAATAACTGCCAGAATGGCTAATATCAAAGAGTCTATAAATAACAAGTTTTGGAAAGGATGTGGAGAAAATAGAACACTTGCATACTGTTGATGGAAATGTAAATTACTGCACCCCCTATGGAAAACTGTATGGAGGTTCCTCAAAACACTAAGAATAGAACTACTACATGATCCAGCAATTCCGCTGCTGAGTATATGTTCAAAGAAAATGAAAACACTAACTTGAAAAGATACATGTACCCCAACGTTCATAACAGCATTATTTATAATGGAAGCAACTCAAGTATCTACTGACAGATGAGTGGATAAAAAAGATGTATACAGACATTCCCATCACGGCTCAGTGGTAGCAAATTCGACTAGTGTCCATGAAGATGAGGGTTTGATCCCTGGCCTCGCTCAGTGGGTTAAGGATCCTGCGTTGCTGTGACCTGTGTTGTAGGTCGCAGATGTGGCTAGGATCCAACATTACTATGGCTGTGGCATAGGCCTGCAGCTACAGCTTCAACTGGATCCCTAGCCTGGGAACCTTCAAATGCTGTGGGTGTGGCCCTTAAAAAAAATATATGTGCACATACACACACGAAATGCAATATGACTCATCCATAAAAAAAGAAATAATTCCATTTGCAACTGTGTGGATAAACCTAGAGTACCATGCTTAATGAAATAGCTCAAACAGAAAGACAAATACTGCCAAATGCTTCATTTTATCACTTATCTGTGGAATCTAAAAGATAAAACAGATCAATGTATATAACAAAACAGAGACAGACTCAAGCTATGGAAAACAAACTAGTGGTTATTACCGGAGAGAGGGAAGGGGGTAGGGCAGAAGAGAGGAATGTGATTAAGAGATATAAACTACTATGTATAAAATAGATAAGCAGTAAGGTAATATTGTATAGCACAGGTGAAATATAGTCATTATTTGGTAATTTTTTTTTTTTTTTTGAGGATGTGGCTTGGACCCCTGGCCCCGCTAAGTGGGTTAAGGATCCTGCATTGCCACAAGCTGCTCCCTTGTTTTTTTACATCAATAAATTTTATTATATTTATAGTTGTGCAACCATCTTCACAACCTTATTTTACAATATTTCCATACAAAACCCCAGCCCATCCCTCCCCCACCACAACTTGTCTCCTTTGGTAACCACAAGTTTTCCAAAGTTTGTGAGTCAGTTTCTGTTCTGGCAAATAAGTTCACTGTATCCTATTTTTCAGACTCTACATATAAATATGTTTGTGTCTCACTGTCTGGCTAACTTCACTTAGCATGATAATTTCTAGGTCCATCTGTGTTGCTACAAATGCCATCATTTCATTGCTTTTTATAGTTGAGTAATATTCCATTGTGTATATGTACCACATCTTCTTTATCCACTCCACTGTTGATGGACATTTAGGCTGCTGCCATGTCTTGGCTGTTATATATAGTGCTGCAATGAACACTGGAGTAGATGTATCAAGTCACAGTTTTCTACAGATAGAGGCCCAGGAGTGGGATTGCTGGATCATATGGTAATCTCCATACTGTTTTCCATAGTGCTTGTACCAATTTACATTCCCACCAACAGTTTTCTCCTTTTCTCCACACCCTCTCCGGCATTTATTTTTTGTAGACATTTTTATGATGGCCATTCTTGCTGGTGCAAAGTGGTACCTCATAGTAGTTTTGATTTGTATTTCTCTAAAAGTTAGTGAGTTGAATACATTTTCATGTGTTTTTGGCCACCTGTATGTCTTCTTTGGAGAACTGTTTAGATCTTCTGTACATTTTTTTATGGGGTTGTTTGTTTTTTTGGTATTTAGCTGCAGAAGGTATTTATATGTTTTGGAGATTAATCCCTTACCAGTCACTTCATTTGAAATATTCTCTCCCATTCTGTGGATTGTTGTTTCATTTTGAATAGGGTTTCCTTTGCTGTGCAAAAACTGTTGTTTAATTAGTTCCCATTTGTTTATTTTTATTTTTATTATCATTACTCTAGGAAATGGGTCTGTAGTTTAATGTCACAGAGTGTTAGGCCTAAATTTCCTCTAAGAGATTCATAGGATTAAATTTAGGTATTTAATCCATTTTGAGCTTATTTTTGTGTATAGTGTTAGGAAGTGTTCTAATTTCCTTCTTTTACATGTTGCTGTCCCAGCACCACTTATTGAAGGGACTATCTTTTATCCATTGTGTTTTCTTGCCTCCTTTGTCATAGCTGCGTGGGTTTAATTCTAGGCTTTCTATCCTATTCCATTAATCTAATATTTTGGTTTTTGCAACAGAACCATACTGTTTTGAAGACTGTAGCTTGATAGTATAATCTGAAGTCAGGAAGACTATTCTTCAGCTCCATCTTTCTTTCTCAGGATGGCTTTGGCTATTCTGTGTCTTTTGTGTGGCCAAACAAACTTTAAAATATTTTTAGTTCTGTGAAAATTATCATTGGTAATTTGATAGGGATTGCACTGAATCTGTAGGTTGCCTTGGGTAGTATAGTCATTTTGACAGTATTGACTCTTCCAATCCAAGAGCATGGTATTATCTTTACATATGTTTGTGTCTTCTTTGATTTCTTTCATCAATGTCTTAGTTTTCAGAGTATAGGTCTCTTGTCACTCTAGGAAGGTTTATTCCTAGGTATTTTATTCTTTTTGATGGTAAATGGGATGGTTTCTGTAATTTCTCTTTCTGATCTTTCATTGTTAGTATATAGAAATATAGTTGATTTCTGTGTTTTAATTTTTTATCTTTTAACTTTACCAAATTCATTGATGAGCTTTAACAGTTTCCTGGTAGCATCTTCAGGACTTTATAGGTATAGTATCATGTCATCTGCAAACAATGACAGTTTCACTTCTTCCTTTCCAATTAGATTCATTTTTTTTTTCTTCTCTGATTGATGTGTCTGGAACTTCCAAACCTATGCTGAATTATAGTGGTGAAAGTAGACATCCTTGTCCTGTTCCTGATCTTGGTGGGAATTTTTTCAGCTTTTTACCATTGAGAATAATGTTAGCTGTGGGTTTGTCATATACGGCCTTCATTATGTTGAAGTAGGTTCTCTCAATGCCCACGTTCTGGAGGGCTTTCTTCAGAAATAGGGGTTAGATTTTGTAAAAAGCTTTTTTCTGCATCTATTTAGAGGACCAGATAGTTTTTATTCTTTTGTTTGTTAATATGGTGTATCACAATGATTGATTTGCAGATATTGAAAAATCCTTGGATTCCCTGGGATAAATCCCACTTGATCATGTGTACAATCCTTTTAATGTATTGCTGGATTGGGCTTGCTAGTAGTTTTTTGAGGATTTTTGCATCTATATTCACCAATGATATTGACCTATGATTTTCTTTTTTGTGGTATCTTTGTCTAGTTTTGGTATCAGGGTGACAGTGGCCTCATAGAATGAGTTTGGGAGTATTCCTTCCTCTGCAATTTTTGGAATAGTTTTAGAAGGATAGGTTTTAACTCATCTCTAAATTTTTGATAGAATTTGCCTGTGAAGCCATCTGGTCCTGGACTTTTGTTTGTTGGAAATTTGTTAATCACAGTTTAAATTTCAGTACTTGTGATTGGTTCATTCATACTTGATGAATATTTCATGGAATCTACCATCAGTTTTGGGGGAATGAATATCTAAACAATGTTAAATCTTAGAACATTGTACTTTTCTAAGAATTTGTCAGTTTCTTCTAGATTTTCCATTTTATTGGCATGTAGCTGCCTATACTGAATTCCTGTGATGTCTGTTTTAACTTGTTTCATTTCTAATTTTATTGAGTCCTCTTTTCTTCTTGATGAGTCTCGCTAAGGGTTTGATTTTTTTGATCTTTTCAAAAAACAATCTTTTAGTTTTTTACTTTTTCCTATGCTTTTCTTTATTTCTATTTTATTTATTTCTGCTCTGATCTTGATTTCTTTCCTTCTGCTAACTCTGGGTTTTGTCTATTCTTCTTTCTCTAGTTGCTTTAAGTGTAAAGTTAGGTTGTTTATTTGAGATTTTTATTGTTTCCTGTGGTAGGCTTGTATTGCTATAAACTTCCCTCTTAGAACTGCTTTTGCTGCATCCCATAGGTTTTGGATTGTTGTATCTTTGCTGTCATTTGCTTCTAGGTATATTTTAATTTACTCTTTGATTTTTTCAGTGATTCATTGGTTGCTTAGTAGCATATTGCTTAGTCTCTACGTGTTTTTTTTCCCAATTTTTTTCTGTTGTTGTTGACTTCCAGTTGTATAGTGTTGTGGTCAGAAAAAATGCTTGATATGATTTTTTTTTGTCTTTTTGCCTTTTCTAGGGCCACTTCCTGTGGCATATGGAGGTTCCCAGGCTAGGGGTTGAATCAGAGATGTAGCCTCTGGCCTATGCCAGAGCCACAGCAATGCAGGATCCAAGCTGCATCTGCAATTTACACCACAGCTCATGGCAACGCCAGATCCTTAACCCACTGAGCAAGGCCAGGAATCAAACCCGCAACCTCATGCTTCCTAGTTGGATTCATTAACCACTAAGCCATGGCAGGAACTCCGATATGATTTTAATTCTCTTAAATTTACCAAGGCTTGATTTGTGGCCCAGAATGTGATCTAGCCTAGATTAATAATACTCAAGTTATATTTCTATTAGATAGCCTTAAACAATCATAAATTTAAATTAAAAACCAATGCCATTTATAATAGCATCAAAATCATGACGTACATAGTAATAAATCAAAGATGTGTAAGGATTACACACTGGAAACTAAAAACAAAAAATGCTATGCAAAGTTAAAGAAGCCCTGAATAAATTAATATTATTTCAGAAGATTTAATATTTTTTAGACATTCATTCACCGAAAATTGATGGTAGATTCCATGCAACATTAATCCAAATGCCCACAGGCTTTTGATATAGACAGTGACAAGCTGCTTTTAAGATTCATGTGAAAATACAGTGGACCTAGAATTGACAAAACAACCTTGATGAACAAGAATGTGGGGTACAATAAATTCCTGATTTGGGACTTATTGTAAATCTGCAATAATCAAGACAATAATCAAGATATAATGTGATATTGGAGTAAGGTGTGCATACACACATAAAATCACTTGACTTTGGACAAAGGTGCAAAGGCAATTCAACAAAGAAATGGTAGTCTTTTCAGCAAGTAGTGCTGAAAATTTGATATCAATAAGAAAATAAAAGGTAAATCCAAACTCCATATCATATACAAGATCTACTCGAAATAGATCGCAGAACTAGACCACATTTAGAAAACAGAGAAAATATTTATGAAAATAGGTAAGGCAAAATTTGACACAATACCAAAAGTTCAATCCATAAAGGAAATACTTGATAAATTGAACTTTATCAAATTAAGATCTTCTGCTCTTTAAAAAACAAAAACAAAAAACAGCTTTTAGAGACTAAAACTGGTGGCATGGGCTAGAAGAAAATCTTTTTAAGTCATAGATCTGACAAAGGCCATGTGTCTAGAATATATAAAGAACTCACAACTTAAGCAAACAAAACCCAATAAAAAATGGACAAATATTTGAACAGATGCTTTACTAAAGATGTGCAGATGGCAATTAAACACATGAAAAGATATTCAGCATCATTTGTCATTAGGAAAATATAAAGAATGAAAACCCTAATCAGATGTTACTACATACTACATACCTGCTAGAACATTCAAATTTCAAAAGACCAACAATATTAAATGTTTATGAAACTAGAGTAACTAGAAATCTCATATTCTACCGGTAAAAATGTAATATGATATAACCACTTCATTTTGTTTAAATTTTATTGTTGACTTACAATTTTGTATTAATTTCAGGTGCACTTTGGAAAATAACTCGGTAGTGTTTTTAAAAGTTAATCATGTGCCCATATATACATTCCCCTCATAGATATTTTCTAAGAGAAATATGGCCATATAAGGACATATTAATTTGTAATAATCTCAAACTGAAAACAACCCAAATGTCTACTGGATAAATAGTGGTATATCCAAACAATGTAATATTAAATGAAAAAGCAGGAGCTCAACATGGATGAATGTCAAAATAATCATGATGAATGAAAGAAGCCAGACAAAAAGAATATATTAAGATTCCACTTATAAAAAATTCTAGAAAAATCAAACTCATTTATAGAGACAGGAAGAAAATCAGAGGTTGCATGTGGGTAATCAGAAGAGAGGAATCACAAGAGGAAAGAAAAAAAATGAGGATAGTAGATACGTTCATTATTTTGATTGTGGTGGTGGTTTAATGAATGTAAATATATGAAGCTTGTCGAATTTTACATTTTACCTATGGGCAGATGCCAATTATACCTCAATAAGCTACTAAAAATGGAAATCAAAATTTAAATTAAAATATATTTTAAGTAAATGGCAAAGTGAGCATTACATAGTAAATCCACTGAATGAGACTAAAGCCATATTTATAGGAAGATAAAGAGTCATAATTCCAGTCATTCAACTGGAAATGAAGTTTTCATTCAATACTGAAAGCTAAGAAAGAACTATAATACAAATTTAAATAGAAATAAATACTTAATAAGAATAAAAGCATATATAAATAATATAAAATGCCAAGCCAAAAAAGTCTCAATTGATTAAAAATTACTTGTGTTTTTATTTTTTTATTTTTATTTTCCTTTGCTTTCTAGGGCCACACCCATGGCATATGGAAGTTCCCAGGCTAGGGGTAGAATCAGAGCAGCAGCTGCTGGCCTACACCATAGCCATAGCAATGCAGGACCTGAGCTGTACCTGCAACCCACACCACAGCTCATGGCAGCCCACACCACAGATCACGGCAACGCCAGATCCCCAGTCCATTGAGATAGGCCAAGGATCGAACTCGCATCCTCATGGATACTAATTGGATTTGTTTCCACTGCTCCACAACAGGAACTCCTGCTTTTGTACTGTTTTGTTTTGTTTGTTTGTTTGTTGGTTGGTCTTTTTGACTTTTCTAGGGCTGCGGTTGCAGCATATGGAGGTTCCCAGGCCTAAGGGTCTAATCGGAGATGTAGCTGCAGGCCTTCACCAGAGCCACAGCAACACATGATGTGAGCCGTGTCTGCAACCTACACCACAGTCACAGCAACGCCAGATCCTTAACCCACTAAGCGAGGCCAGGGATCGAACCCCCAACCTCGTGGTTCCTAGTCAGATTCGTTAGCCACTGAGCCACGAAGGGAATTCCCTGCTTTTGTTTTTAAAACCAAAGAATTGATCAAAATTTTAGGCTAACTCCTTGAGGGAAAAAAAAAAAATAAGGCACAAAATCTGGGAATGAGAAAGATAGTCATAACTAAAATACAGAAGATTTTCAAAAGTATATACTATATAATATTATAAAAATTATTTGAAAAGTATTGAGATAACTGAATTTATAGAAAAATATAAATTACAAATTTAACTCAAGAAACCAATAGCTACAGAGTTACTTTAAAAGTAGTAAGTTTTTGGAGTTCCCATGGCAGCTCAGCAGAAACAAACCTGACTAGTATCCATGAAGACACAGGTTTGATCCCTGGCCTTGCTCAGTGGGTTAAGGATCTGGCTTGCCATGAGCTGTGGTATAGGTTGAAGATGGGGCTCAGATCCCGAGTTACTTGTGGCTGTGCTAGGCCAGCAGCTACAGCTCCGATTTGACTCCTGGCCTGTGAACATCCATATGCCGCTGGTGCGGCCCTAAAAAGACCAAAAAAAAAAAAAAAAGTAGTAAGTTTTCTATTTTTACCACACCTAAATGGTCTCCTTGGTTAGTTCTTCAAAACTTTCTAGAAAATAGGTAATTCTTATTGTTATAAACTCTTCAAGAATAGAAAACTTAGAAACCTTGTCAACTCAATGTAAAAACCCAGTTCAACCCAGTACTTATCACACATATAGAAAAAACAAAAGTAGGAAAAGTAGGTCAATTACACTCAAGTTTATATCTTTCTCATCCTAAATAAATGTTAGTAAATCCAATCTAGTGGTGTACTAAAGGAAAATAAATTATAACCATTATGTCCCAATAATGAAAGGATGCTTAACATTAGGAAATCTACTATTATAAAATTACAACTAGGGAGTTCCTGTTGTGGCACAGCAAAAACGAACCCAACTAGTATCCATGAGGATGCAGGTTCAATCCCTGGCCTCACTCAGTGGGTTAAGGATCTAGCATCGCCGTGAGCTGTGGTGTAGGTCGCAGTTTCAGCTCAGATCCCACATTGTGTTGCATTGCTGTGGCTCTGTAGTTCCAAATCAACCACTGCCTGGGAACTTCCATAAGCTGTGGGTATGACCCTAAAAAGCAAAAAAAAAAAAAAAAAAATTACAACTAGCTGATTATAAGTACAAGAACAATATACTCACATTAATAAAAAGATTCTATAAAAATATTAAATAAAATTTAATATTTTGTGTTTTCAAATCAATGGACCTCTCAATAAGCTAGTTTGATAAACTATCTACTTTCCTTAGATCTATAAAATATTTCTAAAAAAATCTAAGCAAACATTTTTTAAAGGTAAAACATTCCCAGAAGCATTTTCTCAAAAGGATTAAGGATTACACTTACTAACAAACATTGAACTGGAGAATGAGTAAATAAATTACAAATAGAAACAAAGTGTATAAACAGTGAAAAGAAGAGATAAAGCTATCAATGCTTTCATCTACATAAAAATCCAATTAAAAAACACTGGCCAACTATTGTTACTAATAGGAAAGATCTGGGAATTGACTGAATTGAATAATAACAACATACAAAAAGCCAGAAATAATCAAGTAGATAATAACATGTGAAAAAAAATTATAAAATACAAGAAAAATAAGGAATTAAAAAAAATCAACAAGTCATATGCAAGATGGGAAGGAAATATTTTTTTTAATTGTACAAGCTCAAATAACACCCAATGCATGGAAAGAGGTTATTTGCCTTCCAGAAAGGATTTTAAAATGTCAGTTCTATTTAAATTAATCAAGAAATCACTCATTTCTAATAAAAATCTCAAGAAGATTTATGATCCTATATTATGCAGACTATAAAATACAAAGAAGTGAGAAAGATCTTTTTCCAAACATGGAGTCATCAAATATAAAGACATTGAAAAATGGATCAGTAGAACAGACTGTAGAGTACAGAAATAGACCCATTTGTACTCTCTTGATCCACAGTGTAGAGCGTATGCACATCCCTAAATTTCAGTCAGATACACCTGCTCCCCATGTCTGGACTTTTTGCTCAGTGGAGACCCTGGAGCCCCCAGCCATCACTTTTCTTCTAATACTGATGTATGTCTCATTTTTCTTGAGAGACTTACAGCTGGGTTCCAGCATAGCATCCTTGTGCCTGCTGCAGTGAGGTCACAGTCACTGGCCCAAGATTGACTGTGTCTTATCCACAGCTGCTCTGACTTCCTTGGAAACCGAAAATAGGGGTGATAGTGTGAAAAAGTCAATAAGCAGAAACCTCAATTGAACAAAACTCAAAGACAAAGGAGGGTTCTCACACCGTAAGATAATGGCAGAGTCCAACAGGAAGAAGAAAGATTTTCTTTTCTTTCCTAGCAAGAGCTCAGCCAATGAAAGACTGTCACATCCTAGCCAACGAAAAGCCATGGGCCCTGTTTACTACAGCCCTCCCAACTTCCTTTTTGTCTCTACAGAAGAGTGTTGCTCTTGCACAGGGTTCACCATGATTATAGACCCTGAACTACAACTCTTTGCTGAGTCTGAATAAACCCATTTTTGCTGAAGAAATAGTGGTCTATTTGTTTTAGATCAACAGTGGTTCAGAGAACAGGAAAGTGCTCCAAAGTGAAGTATAGTGGGGCAAAATCTGACCAATGAGAGATAACAGACAAGATTAAGAAAGAAGCCTGTACATAAATTTCTCATCTTCTTGCCTCCATCAGACGATACCAAGACACAGTCATTATTTATGCTGTTGCCAGCCTCAAAAGACTGAGAAATAATCTTTTTTTTTTTTTTTTTTGGAGGCTGTGGCCAGTTCAGTAATTAACCGCTTTGTACTTTCTTCCTCTCCTTTTTTTTCTCATGACCTTTCATTTCCCCACATTCTGAGGGCCAAGGCTTGCATCCTCTACTAAATCATTTTCATATAATCTTTGACTCACGCTTTTGTGTTTTCTAGGGAATTCAAGCAAAGACTCAAACAAAAGAAAATGGAAATTTTGCATATAACAATCATGACATTTCAAATAGTTGGGACTGTACCAACCATTCAATAACTAAGTCATGACAAGTGGCTGTTAATTTTGGGGGAAAAAGGTTATTAGCTTCCATCATTACACAAACGTAAGTTTGATATGAATTGAAAAACTAGATATAAAAAAGACAACCATAAGACATAAGAATATAGAAAAATATGTCTTATACTACAAGATAGAGGGGTCTTTTTGTTTCGTTTTAGCAAAACATAAGATTCAGAAATAAAGAACAGGATTTAACCCCCGCCCACCCAATTATAAAACTTTTGCAAGAAAAAAGACAATGTAGGAAAAGCTAAAAGACAAGTGGATGACTGGGAGAATGTAGTTACAAAATGAAACAAAGTATTAAATCAGAAAAAGCTCTTGCAAACTAGTATGAGTAATACAGAAATCCTAACTAAAACATCAGCCAGTAGTCAAAGGTCAGTGAGGAGACCAGAAAGAAACACATTAGGTGTTTCAAACAGCAGATTTCATACAGCAAATTGGTTACCCAAGCATTGGACTGCTGAAGGAAGAAAGAGGAGACACTGAGGGAACCTAGATAAAATAGGAAGTCAATATCACTGCTAGTCCTGGAGGCACAAGAAAATCAAGAGGTAGGACAACCAGAACCTGAGGTGGTGGTGCAAATGTCAGGGGAAGAGTGATGTGTCTTGCTCTAGGGAGGCTGCAGGAAGCCAGTCGCTGGAGCCAACTACTGCTGGACGATAAAGGCTAATAGCAACATGAGGTCCCTTCTCCCTTTCTCCCACTTTCCAATCTCCCTATAGTATAGACTTCCTCCTAATCATAGACCCAAGGAAGCAAAGATTACAGAGGAATCCAGTTTTCACAGTTCCAGTTCCAGGAGAACAGAGCAGAATGCAAAGAATGGATTTGGAGTTGAGACACAACAGGTAAATAACCAGCCGAGTTCCAAAAAGTGAATTCCTACAAGAAGAGAAATGGCCAAAAAGATTATTAAGATTTTATTTTTCTCGCTAGTGGCCAAGCAAATGCAAATTGAAACAACCCTGCCATCATTCTACCACCAAATTAGAAAAATACAGAGTGATAGAAAAATACGGAGTGCTAACACTCAGTATTGGCAAAGCAGGGGGCAAGGGGTCATCTCTTAGACTTTGATGCCTGGGTATGTTGCTCTAGTCCTTTGGCAGTGTTGGCAGCATCTGTCAAAGTTTAAAACAGGCACTCTCTTCAGACTGGGAAATACTGGCCATGTGCACAAAATGCAGCATTGTTTGTAAAGGTAAAAACAGCAACAACAACAACACCACCTAAATGTTCTCCTGTTGAAGAAAGAAAACCATAAATAGTGATTACTTTGGGAAGGGAACAGAATTGGGAGGAAAGAGTAGGGGGGAAGGGAAGCTTTTACTTATCTCTGTACATAGCTAAAAAGTTTACAAACATATAGAATCATTCATTGCAATTAGAGAGGAATCTTTAGCACTGAATTATTTTTAAACATTATTGTTAATGTATTGATTTAAAGTAACATTAGTGTCAATTTCTGTTGTAACTACTGACACAAAACTGTAAATCAACTATACTCTTAAAAAAAAAAAAAAAGAACTCAGAATCTTGACTATAACAGAGAAGCAAAACATTCATTGTTGGCAGGATTTGCCCCCATAATACAGAAATGTTAAATCAACATTTTGGTTGTAGAGAAAACTCCAAATTGTGCGTGAATTTTACATTAAAATGTTATTGTGTGTGGTTTATTCCATTGACATGGAAATACTGAAACAGCCTTTAAGACATGTTGATTCTCAATCAGTAATATTGTCCTGTCTTCATACAGCATTGTTGAACTTTGGGTTTCCTGATTGATGAAGAGTAATTTTACATACACACTTTAAAAAAATAAAATGAGTGATAAATTGCTAAATTTGCAAACAATTACTTTTTAGTAGGATAGATCCTCTTGAATAAAAGAGAAGGAAGTGACACGGCAATCAGTGTTAGGTAGGCCAACAGGCATCATGAAGCATTACCCATCCTGTGTCTCATGGGAGAACGTGGCCTAAGAACCACTGCATCGTACTCCACTTCCAAGAATCAGAATTTCCATGTGACTAAGTCCTTGTTTTCTTTTTATTTTACTTTCAAGGTTCAGAAAGCCACTTGTCATTGTCCCAATCTCTTAAAATCATCTTCAGAGAATTGGACATATTGAAAACTACAAAAAAATTAGAGAAAGACTAAGTGACATACAGTTGAACTGTGTTAGTGACATAGTACAAATATTTATTGTACAGAAACTCTAAGGCAAGAAAAACTCTGAGGCCAGCTTTTCATCATTCATTCTACTTTCTTTCTAAAGGTCTCCAGTGGGTTCTCTTCCCAGATATGGCAAGAAAACTTGTTCCTAGTTCTCTATTTAGATCATTAAGCTTTCTCTATTTAAAACACCTAAGGCTTAAGTAAAAACCCCTATTGCCCCTGCTCCTTTAATTCAAGAAGAAGAAAGAAATTTTAACTCAAGACCCTCCCTGACAAAAAACATGTGGTCCACAAATTGGATTTCTCAGAAAGATATAAATGAGTAGAGAGAAGAGGTCACGACATAAGACATGTTGGGATGAAAATCTCATTCACTGCCATGGCTACCATAATGTGGTTAAGGAAAAAAGAGTAAGAACATGACAGAAATGGGAAACCAACAGACTTTTATTTCTATCCAAAGATACACCAAGGTAAGAGCCATAATACAAACCCCCAGATTCCCTCTCTAATTAATGCCAATCCCCTCGCTCCTGCATCACACAGAAGCAATGCAGAGCAGAGCAAAGAGCACTGGACTAGGAGGGGGATAAAGCCCATGGCCCTCGACTTAGTTTTTAGCCATGTGACTTTGGATACTTCACTTAACCTTTCTGAAAGCTCTAGTTACCTTATTTATTAAATGGGAATCATAGCAGTCTTTCTAGATCGCAAAGTGTTACATTTCTGATCAAAGCCACGAGGTTTACAATGTTTCTGTGTTGACCCTCGCTCTTACTTCTTTGCCAGGGTCTTAGTGACTGAGGTTATCCCACCATTTGCGTAACTGTCTGCTCACCAAAGCCATCTTCCACAGTAGGACTGTCATCCACAGTAAGGCTGAAGCTATGACCTCACAATGAATGGTTCAGAGTTTCTCACCCCTTGAAAACTATGGCAGGTTAGTCAAACTATTCATCACCAATAATTCCAAGATTAAAAATCCCTAGTCCTTTAATGCTAAGTATCTGGCTGCAAAACATTTCTTATAAGGAGGTTTTGTTGGTGTCATATCTCAAAAGCAAAATTCCCAAGTTTGTTCCTCATAAGCTAATCTACTAAAATGCTTGGCAGGGGGGTGGGGGTGGGGTGGAGGTGGAATGGGAAGGGAGATAATCCTAATTAAATTTGGGGATAATCCACATTAATCCCCTCCCTTTGAGATTCACCATAAATATTAGCGTATTAAAGAATCTTAGCAGGAGTCCCCCATCATGCCTCAGTGTAAACGAATCTGACAAGCATCCATGAGGATGCAGGTTCAATCCCTGGCCTTGCTCAGTTGGCTAAGGATCCAGCGTTGCTGTGAGCTGTGGTGTAGGTCAGAGACACAGCTCAGATCCTGAGTTGCTGTGGCTGTGGTATAGGCCGGCAGCTGCAGCTCCTATTTGACCCCTAGCCTGGGAAACTACTTATGCCACAGGTGCGGCCCTAAAAAAAACAAAAAATAAAATAAAATTATAGTTGATTTACAATGTTGTGCCTATTTCTGCTGTACAGCAAAGTGACTCAGATATATATATATATACACACACACACACATGAATGATAAATGCTGATGACATCATTTGGGAGATTCTTCTGTCAGGATAAAGTTAAGGAGAAGACAAATGATGAAAAGGAGGAACAGAGGGCACCAAATACGACTGAGAGAGCTTTGCTGCTCATCTAACCTCTGATGACACCTCGTCTCTCGTTTCTATCATGACTTATTACAATGACTATGACCTTTGTCTCTTTTCCTCTCATTCAAACGTGTGCCATGTTTTAGCTGATCACTTGAACTCCAAAGAGCCATATACTATAACAGAGAAAGCAAAAGAGACAGAAGCCTTTTTCCTAGCAAAGGCTAAGAAATTAGATCCGTCAAGACCTCATGCCCAAGGGTACTGACTCATATTTTAAAGACGTGGATCTTCAAAGTAACAGCCAGCCTAGAAAATGACAGCACTCATTCATCCAGAGGAACCAGAACTCATCAAGTCAATACTACTGAGCCTATGCAGGAATTTTAAAACATCCATGATATTTAAGGCTGCCGAAACAACTCAGAGGGAAGAAGGTGGGCAAGGTGAACAGAGAGAACCCTAAGATGAGAATGTTTGTACTAGGTTGAATGTCCAGCAGTAATTTTCCAAGAACTGATCAATAATAGCTAACTTTTTTTTGTAAACATCATCTGAATCATGAAGTAACAATTGAATCATGGAAGTAAAATCTGGAGAGTTTTCCTTAGCAATTGATGATAACTAGCAGCTTTCCAGTTACCCTAAATCTCAATATACACATTCTTTTGACCCAGTTCAATCCTGACGTCTGGCCAGGTTAAGAAGCATAGCTAAATTCAAACAAGCAAGCTTAGTAAGAAGGTATCACCACTTTGGGTCTACATAACTCAGTTCATTCATTCATTCATTCATTTGGGAAATATATAAGTGTCTCCTCCCCTTCAACACAAGGAACTTATGTTCTCTTGAAAGTAACAGAGGCAATTGTCATCAGTATGCTAAAGGCCATAATAAAGGATTATCTAGATGGGCTGGGAGAGAACAGAAGGCAGGCATTCACCTAGTCCTTAGGCATGAGTCAGGATTAGCAAGAGGCGCTATTAAGGTGACAAGGATTTTCAAAGCATGAGAAGAAAATAGTTGAAGTGGATAGAATGAAGGCTTTATCCAGTTGATGCACATCAGCTCCTTGGGATGGGAAGATGTGGAGTCAGAGCAGGTTTGGAGTTCAGTAAGGGTAAGAAATAGAGAAAGACGTGCATCTGTGTAGTAGTTGTCTTTAATGGGTAAAAAACTAGCTGGAACAGTGGGTAAGGTTCTAGTTTTCATGCCTCTTGCTCAAGGTGGACTACTGTTCTTATACAGTCAGAGTATTACTTTCAAAAATTGGTTTTGCCAGTCTTGCAGTTTTTTTCAATTAGTTAAGGTTCAGGGGCAGGGAAGATAACCCCCAAAAAAGTGGAAAGAGATCCTCCAACATTGAGTTTCTGTTCTTTTACAAAAAAAAAAAAAAATCTTGTTAATGTAATGCACTTCATTTCTTCCCATCTTTAGAGAAAAAACAGGAAGGGAACACCTATACATATGAAATGTTTAGTTAGGTTTCCCAAGGTTTCAGCCGGGGGAGGTTTCACAGAATCCCTCCATCCAATGAGGATTCGAGACTTCAATGACTGCAGGAAGTCTATGACATTACTATTCAAATACTGAAAGAACAACTTTGAAAACAGTTGGTGTTACCTTCTGATATTTGTATTTGATCTTCAGCAGCTAATGCTGCCCTCGTGACATCTTTTCCTTTGAACTCATTAACTGTTTTATCTGAGAGGAACAGAATTGGTAAATATGTTTACAATGAAATATGAATAAATACATAACACATATCAATATTTTATTAATAAGCCTTGGATCTGCCAGAATGAGCATGATATGTGTCAGGTTCTGCCAGCTGAGATAAAAGACCCAAACGTGGCTTGATATTCTCAGAAGAAAGACAGTCTGTACTCAAGCTGTTGTTTCTAATGCTGTGAATAATCACAAATATCACTACACATACTAATGATAACATTTCTGAGCAAAGAAGGTAGCAAAAAAGGCTTACAATTCAATTGTTTTGCCAATGGCAATTTTTATGTTGGAAAAGGTTAGAGTCTCTTGTTTTCTGGAGCAAATCACTTTTCCTTTCTGAACAGGGGACCTCAATTTCTTCATCTGAGCCACACAGACGTCAAAAGGGACTCTGGGGGAGGGGCAATTCCTTCTTAAACATTTCAGCAATGTTTGCTTGTCTCTTGGGCCAGGGAGCTGCCTGGAAATGGTTTCAGCTCTGGACCTCCTGGATTGATTTCACCAATTCCTTACTGCAAACTGGAGTTTTTCCCATGTCACAACATTCAAAGTTTCATCTGAGAGCCAAAAATTGTGATGGAGGGAGGAGAAAAATGGAGAGGTGGAAATTTAACCAATTTCTCCTGAATAAGTCCAGTGCTTCCAGGCCGAGCAATCTAGGTATCCTTGGGTATTAGAGAAAAGCTACCTCTATTTTTATTGTTTGTAGCAGAATCATGAAGAAAGAATAGGGATTGCAATAAAAAGAGGTCTAGAAACAAAGGAAATTAACCTGGTAGGATCTCAAACAACTGGTTTTGCATTTTTAAAGTAAAGGACCCCCCCAAAAAAAACAAGAAAACAGTAGATAACAAAGGTATCTGATAAACTGAAAACCTCACAATAGAATCTACCATTAACTCTTTCTAGACTTTTGCAACTAAACCTCACTATGATGCCCAGCCCAGTGATTCCAATGAACGTACAAAACCAAGAGTGGTTCTGGAGAACTCACTGGAAGGGGATCAACTGACCCACTGCATCTGGAATATACTGCAGGTAGACCCACTCCTCTTCTTGGGCCCTTCTGACATTAAACTGCAAAATATAAGCCATAGGTAAGTATTACATCTACTAACAGATTTATAAGGATTAACTATGCCCTAGACACCAATCATTTGAAAACAATTTTGGAGTGACCAGTTAACCATCCATTGCTTCCAAAGGTTGCAAATGAAATATTCATTTGAAATGAACAGTGTTTTGGTTGTTTTTGCTGCTGTAGCTGGTTTTTTTTTTTTTTTTTTTTTGCTTAGGTTTGTTTTGTTTTGCTATTCAATAATGTTTCAGCACATAGCCTTGTCCTGAAGATATCTAAGTTTTAAGTTTCTAAAGCTGTTGTTCATTTCCTTAGCGCCTAAGGAAAGTTGACATCCTAAACTCTCCAGAAGAAATAATTCTTAGGATTTCCTCAGAAAGTTTCACACCCAAGAAGGAATGGTAAGTGGAGAGAGCATCCTTCGGCACTAGTCGCTCTGCTCATCTCGTTGGCTGCTCTCTGAATTGCCCACTCTCCAGACATCTGCACCCCTTCTGAAAACCGAAGCTGTTTACACTATGTAGTCTACTTTGCCTGCATTAACATAACTTTACAACCCACAGTTTCCATCAATTCAGCTTCACCATTCCAGGAGACTCTTGCCCAGGCAAATCATCTGTTCATTTATAGGAACCTCCCTGAATTCCTCAATAGGAAGCATTGACAGACAGTTTGAAAACTAAGACTCCTTGAAACCCTCATCTTAACATCCTCACCTAGCTTCTTCTACCAATCCGAAACTTAATTCTATCGTGATCCTCACATGAGTCTAATCAAACCCCACATGGAAGGACCTGCCCAGATAAAGAGCATCTTTCCCCTAACTCTGCATAACTATCTACTTACAGATTTCATTTAAATTACCTTCTTTGGGTCACTGGCATGAAGGGCTTTCCCCAACTCCTAACTTGGTAAAATGAGCACTAGACTAGGAATCAAAAGTGTTGAATCTTGGCTTTGGCTCTGCCATAAAAGACCATAAGAATTTGAACCAGTCTTGGTTTTATTTTTGTCATTTGAAAAAGGTGAGAGTTCGCTTATTCACACATGTTGAGTGTGTGTGTGTGTGTGTGTGTGTGTTTAATCTGCTCTACTAGGGTCCTCTGACACTGCTTTGTTGCAAAGTAAAGTCCACTATCTCTCAATATGACAATTCTAAAAATCACACCCCTATTACACATAGATTCTCCAAATGAAATTAATTTGTGGCAAGCTGGTTATGTTTTGTGTACCATTTATAGAACATACAGAGCCAAAGAAAAAGAAAATTAAGACTGTCAGATTCCAGCCACCAGCAGGACATGTTTTATGCATTATTTTAATAATTTTCCTGTTAATTAATGCTTGTTCTTATACTTTTAATGAAACAAAGAAGTTCAAAAAGTTTTAATTCCTTGCAGAGGAAGTGCATCATATCCTGGAGATTTGGCTGCTGTAATGTTCTTCCTCAACTTTTTCTTCATGCATAAAAAGCTTCCAGCATTAAGAATTTTTAACTGCTGAAGTCCTTGGGGATAGAAAAACTAGAGCATTCAGGCTTGGTCTAAGAGGCAAAAATCTAGTTAGAAATTGCCTAGGAGAATTAAGACAAATAAAATGCTCAAGTCCTGGTATAGAAATCTAAAAGTAAGTAAAATCAACAACATAAAATGACCTCATTAGATACCTACTCTACCCAGAACTGCTCATTAGTGTGTGACTTTGTATCTAGTAGACAGACATATAACTGGCTATACCAGAAGTGAAGAGAAATAGGTTTCAATCTCTGCTCCGATGCTAACTAGCAGTGTGGTATGACTTTGAAAAACATACATCTTCCCTGATCCTCTATTTCCTCATTTAAGCAGGAGCCATAAAATGTGTCCTGCCTAGTAGCTGGGAAATAAGACAACATATGTAAACGTGCTCCAATATTTTAAAATGTCATTGCATTATAAGGAAACACCATGAACTTCCAGCTAACACTTGTCTAAGCTAACAAGGGAATGAATCAGAATCAGGTTTGTACCTAGAAATGCTGGCATCTGCAGGAGACCTTGTGGCTAACCCTTCATCATCCACTGCATACCAAACAATTGACTAAAACTAAGCCAGTCATGCTAACCCATCCCCTTCCCTGTGGTTCAGGGATGGGAGGCAGATTGGGCCCGTCTGAGTCCAAGACTCTTAAGGAGAGGCGGATTCAGGGATAAGAAAAAGAGACTAGTCCCTCTCCCCCGTTAGACATAAAGTGCATCATCTCGGCTGCTGCTGGTGGCCTCTTTCTTTTCACTCCAAAAGGTGGAGCAGAGACGGTAGATGAGATATCCACAAGGAACCAGCGCACATGAGAGCTATTGACTTACTAAATCGGCCAATCTTGAGATCTGCTCTGCCTCTCTAGGACCTGATATGGGGCTCCATAAATGAAGTGGCCAGGAGAACTGGCCAAGAAGCTAGTTTCTGATTTCAAATCCTGGCTCTGTATAGAACGTGGGGGTTATCTAGTAAAACAGCTCATGTTCCCTCAATTAATAAAGATCAACCCCAAAAAAGGGCAGGATGCCCCTTAAAAGACATCATCAAGTACAGGAATAAACTTAATGCTGCTCTACGTAATCTTGCTTTTAGTAAGGACTCTGGATAGTCAGATGAATCACTGGATTTGCTTGATTGCTTTCACCTGACACACAGAATACAGGCGAAGAGCTCTGTGTTCCTCCGATGGGGCCCAATCACAGCACTCACAGTCACTCCAGCCCTTAATTGACTCCACAAGGGCCATAGGACATGTTTTACTTTTTCCTTTGAAAAGGAAATGTTTTTCAGAGAGTTATGTCAGCGACTTCAGGCAGCAGTCATAAAGAGAAAGGTTATTGTTCTATTCCCAATATAATTGTTCATTGCAGTAGGTGATGTCATCTGTCAGAACCCCTGAAATGTGTCTCTGAACTCCTAACATGGACTCAACAGTCACTGTCACTCAATCCTATGTCCTCTTTCAAGGGGACCGAGGCTGTGACTTAACTTTGATGGTTCACCTATTCCAGAGCTAAAGGCTTTCATTCCATTAAAAAGAGCAAAGGAGATATAAAAGGCTCTACTACTATAGTGCAAAATCCTTCTAGAATATTCTAGAGTTTGTTTCTCTAGTGATCTATTTAAATAAGACAACAAACACAATAGATGTTCTACCTTTTACCCCCATCTCATACCTACCTCTCACTTTTTTTTTTCCCCCTTTTAGAGTCTTTTTTTTCCTTTTCCTTAGGGCCGAACTAGCAGCATATGTAAGTTCCTGGGATAGGGGCCAAATCAGAGCTGCAGCTGGAGCCATAGCCACAGCCACACCGGATCCAAGCCACATCTGTGACCTACGATGCCACAGCCTGTGGCAACACCAGATCTTTACCCACTGAATGAGGCTAGGGATCGAATCCACACACTTATGGAGACTGTCAGGTTCTTAACCCACTGTGCCAGAACAGGAACTCTAAGAGTCATTTCTAAAGAAGTATAAAAATAAATAAGTGAATAAATAAATAAAGTAAATGTATAAACTGTGACACAGCTTCATTTCCATACCACGTTTCAGACTCATTTTCATGAAGGATTGCTTCCAAATTCTTCACTATTCTCAGCATAACACCAAGGGGCTCAGGGAAAGATATGATTTGGAAGACTTAGACCAAGCTGTGCCTCTGTTAAGGACATTTGAACCTGAAGGTCTCTCCAGAGCCCAGGTAAGCATTCTCCAGGTGAGCTGAAAACAGCAGATGGCCCAAAGTAACAACAAGTCAAGAATTCAGATTTGGGAACCTCCATATGCTGCTGGTGCAGCCCTAAAAAGAAAAAAGACAAAAACAAAGGCAGAAATAAAAACAAACCAAAAAACACAACAACAAAAAAAAGAATTCAGATCTTGCCTCCACTCCACCCTCAACACCTCACCATATTTTCTTTAGTGAGAAAAGAGAACCTACAGTGGTCCACGTATCTTGGTGGCTTCTTTTGTTTTTATTACTCATTCAACAGATACTGCCTAGCTTCTACTCTATGCCAGGTACCTGCAATGGTAAAAGAAACTACACTGAATACATCATTTTTTAGTTTTGTTCATTGCCAATATATAATATTTCTGGTACATTAAAGTTTAAAAGGCTTTATCTTTAAAAACTTTCAGCTTTAAAAGATGGCCTGGGAATCTCATCATTATTCATCACATTATTCCGCAAGAAAAATACATGGTGAGTTCCAAACAACTGCCTTTTATTTGCTCACAATTTCTTCTCCACCTCTTCTTCTCAAAAGGATTTTAGGTGGTTAGCTGAAAAGCCATTAAAAAAAAAAAAGGAAGAACACACACTGTAGCAGGGACACGCTATTAAAATTGAGCTCTAAATCAGTTGAATAATTAATCGAACAAGAATAGTTTTAAGTTATTACTAAATGCCAGGCATACAGTATGGAATAAGATGGAAAAGTCCCAGACTCTCACAAAACTAATATTTTAGTGTGCTAGAATAGGAAACATGGTGGAAGGATTCAAACAGTAAACAAGGAAGACCTTGTTAATAATAACTCCAGATTGTGATGGGTGCTGCGAAGGAAATATGGACCATGATGTGTACTGTGGGTTGCATCTCCCCAAAATGCATTTCTACTGGGACCTCAGAATGTGACCTCGTTTAGAAGGAAGGTCTTGGCAGATAGAGTTAGTGAAGTAAAGCTGAGATCATCTGGATTAGGGTGGGCCCTATGTCCAGGGACTGGTATATTTATAAGAAGGTCATGTGAACACACAGAGGAAACAGGTACAGAGGGAAGATGGCCAGGTGAAGAGGGAGTCGGAAACTGGAGTGAGGTTGCTCTAAGCCAAGGGAGGCCAAGGATCTCCGGGAACCCTTAGAAGCTCGGAAGAGCTACGGAAAGCTTCCTTCCTAGAGCCTTCAGAGAGAACTAGCCCTGCTGACACTGTGATTTAAGGCTTCTAGCTTGCCAGAACTGTGAGCTAATCAGCATCACTTGTGCCAAGCCACACAATTTGTGGTGCCGTATTTCAACAGTCCTAGGGAAATAGATACAGTAAATTAGAGTGAGCAGAAGAACACCCAGCTAACGTAATTAGACCCAATTAATTAAGTTACCTTTCTCAAGAAGGGCCATGTAAGCTGAAATCTGCATGACACCAACTTTCACACTGAGCTTCCTAGCAGGCAAGGTGGAAAATGAGGCAGTGTTTCTTTGCTGTTAAAAGCAACCATAGGAGTTCCCTTTGTGGCTCAGTGGTTAACGAACTGGACTAGGATCCATGAGGATGCAGGTTCAATCCCTAGCCTCAATTAGTAGGTTAAGGATCCAGCATTGCTGTGAGCTGTGGTATAGGTCACAGACATGGCTCAAATCCTGTGTTGCTGTAGCTGTGGCATAGGCTGGCAGCTGTAGCTCAGATTCGACCCCTAACCTGGGAACTTCCATGTTCCATGGGTGTGGGCCTAAAAAGCATAAAAAAAAAAAAATATATATATTCATTTTGAGGAGACAAACATGTTGACAATCACCTTACAAATTAATTTTGGGGATTGGAACCGGTTTTTAGGTTAAGGATTCTTTTTTTGTGTGTGTCTTTTCCAGGGCCACACCCATGACATATAGAGGTTCCCAGGCTAGGGGTCTAATTGGAGCTGTCACCACCAGCCTATTCCAGAGCCACAGTAATTCGGGATCTGAGCCACGGGCAACGCCAGATGCAGGTTAAGGATTCCTTGTCTTAAAGACCAAACTTGCTTGCTTTCTTCCCAAAAGCTGATTTTTTTTCAAAGCTACATCCACAACATAGGGAAGTCCCAGGCCAGGGACTAAAACCAAGCCACAGCTGTGACCTGTGCTGCAGGTGCGGCAACACGGATCCTTTAACCCACTGTGCAGGGCTAGGGATCAAACCTGCATCTCCACAGCGACCTAAGCTGCTATAGTTGGATTCTTAACCCACTGTGCAGGGCTAGGGATCAAACCTGCATCTCCACAGCGACCTAAGCTGCTATAGTTGGATTCTTAACCCACTGTGCAGGGCTAGGGATCAAACCTGCATCTCCACAGCGACCTAAGCTGCTATAGTTGGATTCTTAACCCACTGTGCAGGGCTAGGGATCAAACCTGCATCTCCACAGCGACCTAAGCTGCTATAGTTGGATTCTTAACCCACTGTGCAGGGCTAGGGATCAAACCTGCATCTCCACAGCGACCTAAGCTGCTATAGTTGGATTCTTAACCCACTGTGCCACAGCAGGAAATCCACTCAAAATCCCATTTTTAAAAACCTAAGCCATGCCTTTAGCAACAGGGTCTCCTTCTGTTCCTGCAATGGGGGAATATGTTTAAAGGCAGCAGGACTTCATAACAAGGTAGGGTTGAAATGGCCCCAGCATTCTTCCTTGGTCTCAACTGCTGCAAAATGAAAAAATGTGTGCTTTGGCCACAGTTTATTTTACATGGCCCTTATTGGGCAATGTGTGTCGTTTGCTACTCATAAAGTTAAGTAGTTTAGAAACCAATATATTATATAAATTATAGAGACAATGCAGAAATGACATGGTGCACTACGGAGAAAATTTACAGCATTTGGTCTTAAGGCCATTAGCAGATGAAAGAGAAGTTAAGTCATGGCAGAGAAGACAAAGATGGGCTCTGATATCAGATCCTACAAGAGTCAATGAGGTGCTGCAGAGAAATTCAGAACATCAAAATGATTATTCTTGAAGTCATAGCATTGACTAAACACCACTAATGGAAAAAAAGTCAGCTACAGAACTTTTCGTGAACTTTTCAATGTTCAGCTTTCAGTCTGAATTAAGCCAGCATAGCTAGCTCCATCTCTGCATCTGCCAATATTAAAGACTGAGAATGGTAGAAGCTTTGAATAAAAACCTTACTTTCTCCCCACTCCAACCTTTTCAATGGATTAGACATGACTTTCAAACAGATGCCCACTGAGTCCTATTAGGCCAGTCCTATTAGGCCTTCAGCCTTGTTCTGAAGAGCAGCTTCTCTTATCTCTTTCATGTACAAATTATCTGCCTCTAAGTAAAATTTTTAAAGAGATCTACTGTTTTTTTTTGGGGGGGGGTGCTTCCCCCTTTTATTTTTATTTTTTTATTTTTTTGCCTCTTAGAGCCATACCAGTGGCATATGGAGGTTCCCAGGCTAGATGTCCAATCGGAGCTATGGCCGCCAGCCTATGCCACAGACGCAACAACGCAGGATCTGAGTTGAGTCTGTGACCTACACCACAGCTCACGGCAACGCCAGATCCTTAACCCAACTGAGTAAGGCCAGGGATCGAACCTGAAACCTCCTGGTTCCTAGTCGGATTCATTTCTGCAGCACCACGACAGGAACTCCATAAATAATTATTTGGTGGGTTTTTGGGTTTTTTTGTTTGTTTGTTTGTCTTTTTAGGGCTGCACCCATAGCATATGGAGGTTCCAAGGCTAGGGGTCGAATTGGAGCTATAGCTGCTGGCCTACACCACAGCCACATCAGATCTGAGCCACTTCTGTGACCTACACCACAGCTCACAGGAATGCCAGATCCTTAACCCAGTGAGCAATGCCAGGGATTGAAGCTGCATCCTCCATGGATACCAGTCAGATTTGCCACTGCTGAGCCATGACGGGAACTCCTCTCCCTTTTAAAATAGAAAACCACTTATTTGTATCCAAAAGAGTAGCAATAAATCCATAAAGACTTGAACTTTATTGTCAGGAACAAAGCCTCCAGGAAGGGTCATTATTTCATTCTGTAGAAAAGGTCACCTTAAAATGAACTTTAAAATCTGTTACAACTTGAGCAGAACACTGTTCAGCAAGATCAAGGAGACCATGGGCCAGCTGCTCAGAGGACTCCAAAGAAATCATTTGCCTTGATGAATTCACCATGGCTCACCTCTAGCACCTGCCTTTGAAGTCTCAGGATCTGGCTTTTGTCAGCTCTGCAAGAGCGGACCCAATGATCTGGCACTGACTCATGTTAACCCAAGCTAAGAGAGGCTGATGTTGAAGCCAGAAGGCCAAGCTCCATGTTAACATGAAGAGAAATTGAAATGTCACAAGAACCAGAGCTGCCAGGAAGATATTCTCTGCCTGGAGGCAAATCCATGGCAAAGGCCAAAGGACACTCCAAAGAGGAAAGACTGAGCAATAAGCCTCTATCCTAAAAGATGCAGGAAAAGAAGCAATCAAATATGTTCACTTTTCATTGCCAAATGTCCACTACCCCTGAATGCTAGCCGGCTGTGAGGTAGGCTTTTGAGCACGAGAGCAACACCAGAGGATTTCCTACACCCAACCCCACCACTAGCAGTGATCTTCTGCTGTTCAGAAGACCTGGTTTTTGTTGCAAAAACTCCTGTATGGCCTGGCTCCCCCCTTACCTCTTCAGACAATCCCTCAGAGCTATCTCACAGGATGCCTCCTGAGCTTAAGTCCCAAACAAGTCTGCTGCTTAACATTCTCAGCTTTTATGTTGTGCTTTTTTTTTTTTCCTCCAATCAACACAGCCCTTTGTCAGAGATAAGCTTACCATCCTCTAATTCCTCACGGCTACCTTCACAAGGGTCTTCACATCCTACTGACCCCACTTCCCATCCACTCCCGCTCTCACAGAAGACCTGTAGTTAAGCCAAAACAAGACCCAGAGACCCAGCAGAGAGCTACACGGTCAGGATGAAAGTGAGGTAAGAAAGCCCTCCCTTTCACCCAAGAAAAAGTCAGCAAGGGTTATTAACAGCCGTAATGACTCCAGGGAAAAGACCAACTCTTTGATCTTTCAAAGGCCATTGTTATCTCAATCAGAGATAGACTCTTAGGCCAAGTACAGTGCTTTCATCCAGCTTCCACATACACATCTTGACTTTAAAGCAACAGACAGCTTTTAATCTTTTCAGAAGGGATGGCTAGAAAGTGGAAACCCTCCTTGCTAATGCTCTCCCATTTCCCAGAAGCAGATGAAAATCAATTTATCCTCAAGTTTTCTTTTTCTTTTTCTTTTTTTTTTTTAATTCTGACTGTATATTCAATTTGGGGCTCAGGGAAAGTAGAACATGTTGTACTCCCCCATATAGGAGGCTGAAATCCAACAGCCAAACAAGATTTACATGCTTGAAAAAGGGGCAATTGCAACATGCATGGAAGTTAGGCTCATTCATTCATTTGACAAACATTTGTTGGCTTTGAGGAGAAAAAGAAGAAATATTGTATACGTATATATATTTCACACATACACATCTAAATATATATCTACTCTATCCTCCAAGGAGTTACTATTCTAGGATGGAAGTGCTAAATCTGTGGGCCAAATCATTATAATATCATTTGATTCGTGCTATAAAAAACACAGGCTTTTTTGGACACATGGGAGTCAATAAATATCCTAGAAGGATTGGGAAGGATTGCAGAAAATATATTGGCACCATCTTCAAGATATCTAGGAGATTACAGAGAAAAGTACCACCCAGGCAGAGGGAAAATTATCACTGTACTAGAGCAGGACCCTCGGGGCCCTCCCAGTGAGGCCCCTCCCCGACATTCTCCACTTTAGCTCCTCTCTGAAGTATCTAGGGGAGGTTCTGCTGTGGCTCAGCAGTAACAAACCCGACTAGAATCCATGAGGACGTGGGTTCAATCCCTGGCCTTGCTCAGTGGGTTAAGGATCTGGTATTGCTGCAAAACATAGGTCAAAGATGGGGCTGTAGCTCTGATTGGACCCTGACTGGGAACATCCATATGCCACGTGTGTGGCCCTAAAAAGAGGGGAGGGGCAGGAATGAAGTATCTGGATAACATTTTCTGATGCACATTTCCTTAGCTGTTTTATGGTGGTGAACTCCCCGCCAAATGGAACTTATTAACTACTTGATGACGAGACGCATATATAGCCCACTGGCTTCCTAGAACCAAGGACTGATGTTAACCCTTTCGACATGGCCCTGTTACCTCACTATCAGCCAGCCAGAGAATTGGGCACAAGCTAATCACATATTCTGCTACTCCTTTCCTTCACCTGGCTTTTAAAAATCCTTCCTGAGGAGTTTCCTTCGTAGCTCAGCGGTTAACGAACCCAACTAGGATCCATGAGGATGAGGGTTCAATCCCTGGCCATGCTCAGTGGGTTAAGGATCTGGCATTGCCGTGAGCTGTGGTGTAGGTTGCAGATGCGGCTCGGATCCCCAGTTGCTGTGGCTGTGGTGTAGGCCAGCAGCTGTAGCTCTGATTTGACCCCTCGCCTGAGAAATTCCATACGCCATGGGGGCGGCCATAAAAAAACAAAAAAATTTAAAAATTAAAAAAAATAAAAAATAAAAATCCTTCCTGAAAGCTTTCAGGAGTTGGGGGTTTGGTGCATGAGCTACCTCTTGTCCCAAATCCATGTCTCCTTGCATGGGCTTGAAATAAATCTTTCTCCGCTCCAAACTCTGGCATTTTGGTATTATTTGTCCTCACTGTGCATCAAGCACACAAACTTGCAGTGGCCAACATCACCATGGTCAGGATACCCAGACAATGGAAAGAAGGACCGAGAGCTGTGGGGCTCACTGACTCTTAAGGATGTTTACTGGCCTGAGGATTACCACTGGCATGGGAACAGGAGAAGTGACACCCAGAGTCTAGCTCTGTGGAGCTCACATTGACAAAAATTATACTGGTTGTTCCCTTGTTCACAGAGACAAGTTTGTTTCCAGAGATCCATTGGCACCATTCTGTAATAATCCACATCTCACCACAAGCCAAAGACAGAACCAATAGCCTGAAAATAACAGTTTAGCCCAGTCTGTCCCCAAGAGGTGTCTGTCTTCTCAGAATCCACCTCGCATCTTCTGTTCATGACGGGCAATGCCTAACGTGGTGGTTTTCAATGTGCAGTCTCTAGGTCAGCAACATCAGCGTTACCTGGGAACTTGTTAGAAATGCAGATTCCCAGGCTGCACCCCAGACCTCCTGAATCAGAAATTCTGGGGGTGGGGACCAACAAATCTGCATTTTAAGAAGATCCCCAGAGGATTCTGATGTTCACTGCAGTTTGAGAACCTGTAGGCTAAACATTTCTAGATACCAGAGAATGGTGCTTAGAATCCTAAAGGTTCTGCTTCAGTAAAAAGCAGAAGGAAAGGAATTCTGGCTCTACTCTAACTACAAATATGAAAGGGAATACAGACATCACTATATGGCCAAATCTACAGGTTGGACAAGACAGGGTGTTAGAAGACTGGGGGATAGTAACAGGTAAGACAATGATAGTAACTGCATATGCCACCCAGGCAATTAGATGAAAATGCCTGTCCATATTTTCAGGTTACTCCTGAAGCTTCTTAAGCTTTCTCAAGCAGGGAACATTGCAAAGGTCCAGAAACTTGGAAGAACAAGAAATTTGCTGTGATTCAATCCTAAAATGAAAGTGACAAAGGATAAAAAAAAAAAAATAGACCAGGGAGTTCCTGTCATGGTGCAGTGGTTAACGAATCCGACTAGGAACTATAAGTTTGCGGGTTCGGTCCCTGCCCTCGCTCAGTGGGTTAACGATCCGGCGTTGCCGTGAGCTGTGGTGTAGGTTGCAGACGCGGCTCGGATCCCGCGTTGCTGTGGCTCTGGCGTAGGCGGGTGGCTACAGCTCCGATTAGACCCCTAGCCTGGGAACCTCCATATGCCGCGGGAGCGGCCCAAGAAATAGCAAAAAGACAAAAAAAAAAAAATAGACCATAAATGTAGATTAGGGCAAGGGCGTGAAAGGCTGAGTCCTTCTTCTGCATCGGAGCATTTATCTCATAGAAAACAGGAATCCACTAAAAGTTGTTTTCAGTGGTGTGTAAGGAGACATACCTTGGTGTGGTGATGGAAGGAGACCTAACTTTCAGAATTTCATTCTGGAGGCAAGATTAGGGTGGAGGACATAGTATTGAGAGAAAGATGGAGGCATATCACTTAAAAACTATTATTCCAGGTGATGAGAACCAAAACCAAGAACCCCACACAAGGGGTGGAAAAGAGGTGTCAGAGTACGGAGAACTTTCAAGGAAAACATGGTGCCAGACTGGATATTGAAGGTGTAGGAAGGGGTCAGTAGAGATGACTCAATTCCTAGATTGGCTGTGGGATAGGTAATGGGGCTACTCATCAAGGTAGGTGATACAGAGAAGGAAGAGGGTTTACAGGAGAAAAATGAGTTTTGAGCAGGTAATTCTCATGGAGCCTGTGTGAAATTTACATAGAAATATCTAATGCCATTTAATCTCTTTACCTATAAGAGCAGAATGCATGCAGCAAATTTTCATGGGGTTTAGTCTCTACTACTCACATCAGACCCTCATGTGTTATGCAATGTCTACCCATCTCTATTACGAAACAGAGAAAATTAATGATCAGTTGAGGAGCTGTTTCCATCCAGGTTTGAATATGCAATCAGGTTTACAACATGATTCAAAATTGAGCTGTACTAGAAAGCATTTCATATTCCCTAGGACTTATCTGGGACATTATTTTCGACTCACCAACTTTTCAGATTTCAGGGGGCTTTGGCTGGAAATTAAGCCAATTTAGAGCAAATCCATCATGCTATCTGGCATCTCGTGTTTTAAAGGATAGAATTAGGAGACACAGCCAGTCATCTGACGGTATGTGATGTGAACGCCATGCAAATGAACAATGAACATGTTGCCAAGTTTTAATCAATAGCAGTGAATTGAAAAGAAGGTACCAGCCCTGATAATAATGCTGTTTCCTCAATCTCTCTATAAACAATTGACTCTGTCTGCTCAAGCTACTTTAAGAAAAACACCACCAAACTCTTCATTTGTGGCATTCTCAATCCTTTCTCCTACATGTGATTTAAAGAGGCCAAAGGAAATGTGTTTAGTGGCCTAGCTCAATTTTGAGATGTGGGCCAGAGCCCAATTTCAGTGAGCTGCATCTATGGGAGGCTAGGAAATTTACCCGTTTCTTCTTTGTTGAACCAGTAAAGCAAGTTAATAAAAAAAAGAGGCATATGTTAGCAGTAGCCTTTCAGGGTGGTTATTTGCTCTATTTTATGTTTGCATCCAGACTTGATTAGAGAGAGAATTTCCTCTATAATCATCCTGACCCCCTAGGATAATACCTGGTATGAGGAATAATTAGTGATCAGAACGTGAGCACGAGAGTGAGAGTGATATCATTTGCAGAGCAATCATTTGCATTCAAACAGCCTCACAGCCATGGGTGGACTAGGATTGGATCACAGTCTTTTGATGTTGACCTCTCAATGAACCAAAAGCTTCTGAGGGAGGAAGCGGAAAAGTAGCCTGTGCCGTTTTCTGGGCAAAATTAGAAATACATGGTACTTTCGGTTTGAACACTCCAGATTGGGGGAAAAAAAAAACAAAAACTTGGCTGCAGAGATAATTACTTGGGTAAGAGGGTTAGAGCAAAGAATGGGGTGTCATATCCTTAATGACATGACCAAATACCATTAAGCATTGCCTCAGAGCAGCAGAGGGATTGTCTTTTCATGCCACTAAATAATAATAGTAATAATAATAATAATATTAGAAAGAGCTCACTTTCCTGACCAGAGGGTGAGGGGGTCCTGGAGTTCAGGGAGAGAAGGACTAAGAGCCACTTCCTTTATTGTCCTGTCCTTTACCTTTAAACCCCCGTCCTGGGGAAGGTTGGGGTTGGGGAAGGTGAGGGTGAGGCAGAGTGTTTGTGTGTGTATATCTATGTGCAAAACAAATGCACTATAGCTTAAGTAAAGCTATATACTTACACAGAAAGGGGGGATATAGCGTGAAATGAATAGCTGACATTGGCAGAAAAACATCTCTTAACAACTAATATAATGATCATAGCAACACAAGAATGGGCTCTTAAGAAAGAGGTAAGTGCCTGGAACGTTGACAATGATTTCTGCACACTCACCCCTGTAAGCCCAGCTCAGGGCTGGGCAACAATGCTGTGCAGGGTGACCAGCGCAAGGCACATGCCCTGTAGATTAATGGGCAGGGAGCCTCCACATCACCAGCTACACCACTTCTGTCCTGGCCAATCAGAGGTCATCCTTCAGGGAGAAATGACAGACAGCTGACTCCTGGACAAGATAGACTCTGGCAGGCCAGCATGGCCATGATCACAGAGACAGAAAGACTCCAGGATCTATGTTCACCCTCAGACCTTCAAGTCAGGCATTGAAAGCCTAAACCTGAGGGAACCAATTGGGGACATAAATGCATCCAGAGGGGCAAGTGGGGACTGTGGTGAAGGGAGTGGGCTGCCGCTCCTAGCTGCTAATCACGTGTTGTCAAAAAGGGAAGGTGGCCGATGTCACATTGTGAGGCCACCCAACATCCCAACAAAATCTTCCACTTTATACCTCATGAGGAGTTCCCTTGACTCAGTGGTTAACAAACCCAACTGAGGATCCATGAGGTTGCGGCTTCAATCCCTGGCCTCACTCAGTGGGTTAAGGATCCAGCATTGCTGTGAGCTATAGTGTAGGTCACAGATGTGGCTCGGATCTGGCATTGCTGTGGCTGTGGTATAGGCCAGCAGCTGTAGCTCTGATTCATCCACTTTCCTGTAAACTCTCATGAGGTTTAATATTTCATAAACCTCACACAGGTCAAACAAAATGCTGCTTTCAGCAGGTCCACTAGGCTGTGATCTTTGTTTTACTCCTTAACCAGGCTCGAAATCCTTCACAGCAAAATCAGTGTTACACAGATCCAAGTCAGAGCCTGAGGCAACTGGGACCCACAGCTCTCCGCTGGGACTTGGGGAAAGTGGAATGAAGGGCATAACATGGTAGGTTCCCACAGAGGGCACTGTGAGTACAAGATCAAAGGGAGCCAAAGGTAGAGTCTCTGAGCCTCTGTGCTCTGGGGACTCAATATTTCATTCTGGGTGGGAATCTTTTGTTGTTAAGGCCACTATTTTAAGAGTAACCAGTGACCACAACAGCCAAAACCATTCTTGTCATCAAAGAAACGTGTGTGTGTGTGTGTGTGCGTGTGTGCGTGTGCGCGCGCGCGCGCACACAGGCACATTGATAGGAAAGGGAAATGAGCAAGAAAATGTCTTCTAGGACCCCAGCGGGTGCCGCCAAGACCACTCTTCAAATCAATTCCTTCCCTCCCCTTCACATCCTCTCCACCAATTCAAAGCACGGCCATTGCCACTGCCATTCTGAGCACAAGAAAAGAATCAAGCTTATTCATAGTTACAATATGCATGGACTTTTTTATTATTTAAAGGATGCTCTAAGCATCTCTGTTCATGCAACTTAAAAAGAATGGAAATTGTCAGGAATAGGATTTGGTGAATAGGATAAAGAAATGGAAGGATTCGGCCATGGGCTCTGGGGGTGCCCTCCTCGGGGACATTAGCAATCAGGGCAGCTTTCCTGAAATTCTGCTCTGAGGCTGGAGTTTCTCACTGTAAAGGGGTCTGTTTATTTTTTCATATAGAATGGCTTCAAAGGGCATTTTTTTTGCTTTGGATTTCCTTTGGGCAACATAAAAGGGGAGAACAAAGGGAATTCACAATCGCTTTTTTTTTTTTTTTTTTTTTTTTTGCCATAGGCCACTCAGTAGACAATCTAAGTACGGAGTGCCTGAGAAGCGCTGGTCTGCTCCTCTGCTTGTTCACTTCCACCCTTGACACTGCAGGCAGTCCTGGCCCTGTTTCTCCAACCAGGACCAGGTGGAAGGAGGTCCCTTCTTGGAACAGGAACTTTGTTCTCAGCAAAGTGAAGACATGTGGCCAAGGTCCCATAGCAGGTGCCAGAGCAGAAGCTGTGTCAGGCTTTCTGGTTTCAAGTGTTGGCTCTGACACTTTATTAGCTCTGTGATCTTGGTAAGTTACTTAACCTCTCTGTAACTCTGTTTCCTCATCTGTAAAGATAATATTAATACATACTTTCTGGGGCTGTCATGAAGATTGGACAAGATAACGCATGTGCCTGGCACACAGTAAACACTGAATAAATGCTAACTTGTTTTGTTATTATCATCATTATCAGAGAAATCAGCACTTTAACTGTATACTTCCTGGTTCATAGGTAAACCATGTAATGGCAACAGAAATCATGCCATCTAAAGAACACCAATTTAGAAGTTAGAGGACCAAGAGATGAGAGTCCACATTTAAGCTGGGCAGCTGACCAGCTGGATGATGCTGGCCAAGTCATGGCACTTCCTTGAGTCTCAGTTCTATTATCTGTGAAATGGGATTAATCTTTGCCTTTAGGCCTTTATAGGATTGTTACTAAAATCCATGCTACAAAAAATTATTTGTCATTAAGCCAAAACACATCCTATCAATCTTAGTTATTTCTATTCTCCCTTTCTATTTTACTCACTTCTCTACTTCTGATACCTAAGGCAAACTGAGGGCACAACTGAGATTACTGCAAAGGGGAGAGAGGAAACACTGAATGATTATTAATGATTATTCACTTACTCAAACAGGGTTGCACTTTTTCATTTTAAAATATTCTCCTTAATCTAGTGTCCTATGCTTTTCAGTAATTGATGTTAATTGGCCACCCTGAATATAAGCAAAGCATTTGCTGTATGAAAGACATGAGAGCAAAATTGGTGCAAATCTTCTGGAAAGTCCCATCAGTATGTTTCGGGCATTATTAAGAAGCTTACTCCCTATGATTCTGTCATCCCACTCCTGGGGATTTGTCCTGGAGAAGTATTTTAAAAGAAGAAAAATGATCATGAGGTGAAGCTGCTTATTGCAGTATTATGCATAACAGTTGAACACTGAAGACGACTGGAATGTCCAACCACCAGGGGATGAGCAAGTAAATAGAGGCCATTAACTTGATGAACTGTATTGCAGGCATTAAAGATGAAAGGGACAGCTCTCCATGGCAGGGTGAAAAGGCATACCACATTTCACAGGGATCGGGATTACTACTATCTAAAAATAAAGCAGTTGTCTGCATGTGGTGAAGTTATGGAGGATGGTTTCAAAAATTTTAAATGTATTTTAAAGATTAACATTGTGGTTTTTTTGCAATCAGGAAAATTAAAGAATTGAAAGTTTAAAATCATATAGACATCAGGGTTTTTTGTTTTGTTTTGTTTTGTTTTTTTGGAATGAAGGTAAGAAGACTTAAGAAAGACAAGTTATAGTCCAGAAATGATCAGGACCAGTCTGGCAAAATGGCCAAATATGGCTTCCCAAGGATATGTCTTAGTGGCTTTGGCTCACAAAAATCAATTGTTAATTCATAATACTCAGTAACTCCAAGAAATATCTTCATTTTTAGAGGAATCTCAACGACCAAGCTTTTCAGCCCCAAAGGATAAGATATTGTTCCAAGGTCAAAACTGAAGTCAAAACCTTGGTGGAGATAAAACAGGAGCTAAGAGAGACAGCTACATGTAAAAGAGTGAGATTAGTCACCTCACACTACATATAAAACTAAACTCAAAATAGATTAAAGCCCTAAATGTAAAAGCCTAAAACCATAAAACTCCTAGAAGAGAATATTGGCAGAAATCTCTTTGACATAAATTGTAGTAATATTTTTCTAGATCTGTCTCCTAAAGCAAAATAAATAAAACCAAAAACAAATAAGAGGGACCTAATTAAACTTAAAAGCTTTTGCACAGCAAAGGAATCCATCCACAAAATGAAAAGACAACCTACGGAATGGGAGAACGGTATTTGCAAATGCTATGACTGACAAGGGGTTAATATTTAAATATATTTAAATAGCTCACACAATGTCAAAAAAAATAAATAACTCGATCTAAAAAACGGTCAGGAGACCTGAACAGACATTTTTCCAAATAAGACAAACAGAGGGCCCAACAGGTACATGAAAAGATGCTCAACAATGCTAATTATTAGACAAATGCAAATCAAAACAATGGAGTATCACCTCACACCTGTCAGAATGACTAACATCAAAAAGTCTAAAAATAACATTTTGGTAAGGATGTGGAGAAAAGTGAATGAACCCTTGTACACTGTTGGTGGGAATATAAATTGGTACAGCTGCTATAGCAAACAATACAGAGTTTCTTCAAAAAAAACCTAAAAACAGAACTACATATGATCCATCAATTCCCACTGCTGGGTATATATCTTGTTAAAAAAAAAAAAGAGAGAGAGAAAAAAAAATAGGAGCTAACAGGCATTGACACTCCTTTTTCTGAGTCCTCTTCTAATGATTTGCCTATATGTCCTCCCATTGACTCCTCAAAAAAACCTCAATAGACAAGCAAAGCATCATAAACTTTTATCAGTTTAGCTCAGAAAGGCTATGTTAACAGGCTGACTGTCATGCAGCTGGAGACCCAAATTCTAATCCATCATAAAATTGATGGACCCAGTAAAACAACATGAAAAACTGTATTTGGTGTAGTGTTAACTGGAACAAAATACAAAATCATATTCACACTGTAATTACCACAGAGTAAAAGCATTCAAGTGCTTTAGAAAGAATTAGGAAAAAATTAAAACAGTTTTGCAAGAGTGGTGAAATTAGGCAGGTTTTTTTTCCCTTTATTATTATAATATTGTTTTTGCAATAAAGAGACTCCTGCTATTTTGATTGCACTGCACTGCATGGTGTACCCTCACCTCTTGTAGGCCTGAGATGTCCTGGCTGAAGCCATAATTATATTAAAAATGAAACTGAATAGATGAATAATAATGATAACCATAAGAGCTGCTATGAATTAACCATAATTGTCTTAATGATTAGAACCAGCTATGAATTAAGAAGCCAGTTGTAATCATAATGGCCATTGCAATAATGAGCTAGAAAATGAGTGCATGCAAATGGATCCATGAGGAAAGAGGCCAGAATCTACGGCCAAAGACCAAGGGTCTGTGTGGGTAGAGGTAGAAAATTACAAGAGCACTGCACCAGCCAAGGATTCCAACAGAAGTACCCACCAGAGGGCTTTCTCATACAAAAGCACCTTGCATGGAACTGCACAGGACCAGACCCATCTAAGAGTTAGACCCATCTAACTACACAGGACCAGACCCATCTAAGTGCACAGTGCCAGCTGATGTCTGGATGCTTCACAAATGAAGATGGGGGGAGTGGGCACCTCTAAGTGGGGAGAAGGTCACAAAACTGCCCAACAAATTGGTGAGGCTAGAGCTGAACATGTCACCCTCATGCAGGGTACGTGTGGGCTCTAAATCCTATGTAAAATGAACTCCAAAGGTGGAACTTTCCTAGAACATTCCGCCGACAGAATTAACCCATGCACCTTGTATCTCTCCACACTGATGGTGGCAGCTATCATGAACCTGGGCTTTGGAAACAGAAGCATGGTTCGAGAAGAACTCTTACTAGCTGTACTTCTCAGACAAGCACTTGCCTACTTTGGTCTTAATTTTCTCCCCTATAGAACAGGCAGAATAATAGAGCTTCTGTAACAGAGTCATAGTGAGAATTAAACGAGATGATACATGCCAAGTTCGTAGCACAGAGCTTGGTGCACTATGAAAGTTACTGTTAGTTGTGACAGTTAACATTATTAGAATAAGATTAAATGATGTAGTAATTTGTAAGTCAAAATTTTACATTTAACCAGAATTGCACCCTATTGGTGTATCATCTTCCAACTTTCTCTCCTGAGATTCTGCCTTTGAAAAATGATCTGTCTTTCTGTACTTGAAGCAGGTAACTGGAGTCCAGCCAAAACTCTTAACTGAAACATCAACAGTGAGGTCCTATGTCCAGCATGGATATGATATGAGGAAACAGGTAAAAGCAAGAGATTTTCAGAGTAGACAAGAGATAGAGTAACAAATCTAGTTTCAAAGTGTGAAACAGAAGTAGGGCAGTACTACAATTGATTCTTCCCAATTCATTTATTCATTAGAATCACTTAGAGAACTTAAAACCTATATACTAATGCCCAAACCCATCTCACAGACTGATTTAACCAGAATACCTGAGGGTGAAACATTTGCATCAATATTCTAAAGCTCTACATTTCTTCTAAAGTACAACCAAAATAGAGACCTTTACAAATTAGTAGAATTTCAACCTGAAACACATTTTTTTTTGTCTTCTAAAATAATGTCTAGGCAAGATTGCTATTTAGAGACAATCACACATTGAATTACCTTTCCAGCAGAGTCCCTAAATTCTCAGCCCTGAGATAGTTCCATTCCAGTCCAAGAAGCGTAAGTATCTGGGAATGGAGAAAGTGAATTCATTTGGGGTGCCAAGCAGCCCCTTTTGATGGAGAGACTTTATAGACTCTAAAACAGTGAATTATAAAATTCTGACATATCAAATAGTAGCAACAAAACAGAGGATGGGGAGTTCCTAGTTCCAAAGAGAGCCTAGCACGGACTTGAGTATTTTTCATGTAAAACAAGTTTTTTTTTTTTTTCAATGAAAAAAACAGCATTCTAGTCTAGGCTGGTGAGCCTACTGGTAGGGTTCTGGGGCCAAAAAGTTCTCTTTGCCTCCCCCAACATTCACTTCCAGGCAGCCTGGATGGGAATATGACCTTTAATGACTAATTTAATTTGAACAGAGCAGCTTCTGACCACCTATTCAGGCCATCAGGGCAGATGGTAAGGCCAGAGGATACTAGTCAAGGCCAGACTTCAGCATCATCTAGAAAGTTTTAAAAGCATGTATCTTCAATTTCTAAGCCCTCTTATACCATTTCAGAATCTCCAGGAATAAAGACATTGACATTTGAAAAGCTCCCACAATTGATTCTTATGTGCCTGGTTTGGTAGAGGCCTTGAGTCAGAGTTTCACAAGAAATGCTTTAAGTCTTTAAGCCCCAAAAAGCTCTCCCAGCTTCTCACTCTCACACCTGAAGAGTCCCAAGTACAAGCCAATGCAATGAGGAGGTTCTACACAGGGACCCCAGACCACTCTGTAAGTAAGGCTGGCGTGGAGCACTTGCTAGAGAACTGAGCCAAGGGGCCTCACTGCACAGCAGGAAGATGTGACTTTGGAGTCAGGCTGATTCAGATTCTGTTCCTGCCTTTGGCACTTCACCAGCTTTGAACAGGTGAACCGTTAACTTCATCTCTCAGCTTCAATATCTGCATCTATAAGCTGGGAAATATAAATGCCTTCCTAGACATCTAGGGCAATGGTATACCAGGCCAGGCCTGAGCCTACTGATTTTTCGAATCCATTCCTCATCTTTTCACTGGTCTGCATGGTAGTAGGGAATGGACACCCACAGGCTGGCTTTCAGCTTGGCCAATGGGAGACGGAAGGTGGAAAGGAGGGAGAAGCCATGGCATCCTCTCCTTTTCTCTCTCCCTTGGTGAGTCCCTCCAATGGCTTCTCTGTCACCATCCTATCTCCCATCAGCCAGGCCCCAACGTGGTTCTAGTGCCTACTGAGCAACCCCATCCCATAGCCTCCAGGTACCCTGAATTCTGTTATCCCTCCATCCTATGGGTGGATGTAGACCTCACTCTGGCTAATCCCTGGGTTGCTTCATATCCCAGATGGCCTTGTCAGCTATTCCTCCACCTGTGTGACCAGTTCCCTGGTTTATATCCTCTCTTTTAAATGTGCCCTAGTCCCCAGTGCATCCTTACATTATAATGTTCCACGTATAAGGCTTGGTACTATTTATGCTCAGCAAATTGGAACTATTATAATCAATTATGTTATAACACCCCCTCCGCCTTCTGCCACTGTCTTCAGATTGTAGCCAAATCTGTTTGAGAAGCTCTCCCAACCTTGAAATAACAACCATCAACATTTACATAATGCTTCCTTTGTACCAGGCATGCTTCTAATTGCTGTGCTTAAATTAACTCATTTAATCTTTACCACAGCCCTATGAGGTAGACATTATTACTATTAAAAATGAGGCAAAGAAAAAAAAAAAGTTTAAGTGACTCACCCAAGGTCAGAGAGCTAATAGGTGGTAAAGCCCAGATTTAACCCCAGGTCTAGTATCAGAAGCCGTTCTCCAAAAGCCCAATTCTTTCTACACCCCTTTTCAAGATGACTCTCTCTCATTATCAGAGGCCACTGCCACTCAACTCTAAAGCCTGAAGAAACCTCTATGTCTTACAGTTTCAGACCTACACAAAAACTGTGATGTCTTGGTAAAGCATCAAGATCAGATCCCCGCCCATCTGGCCCAAAGGAAGGTCCAGCATCCAGCCTCAAGGCTGCCTGGTACCCACTGCCTTTTCTGCTTTAATAGACACCTCTAGCGGCGCCTGACCACACAGGAATCCATAAGTCATTAATTGCAGCTACATTAAGCCTAAAAAAATCAATGACTAACATTCCTTATGACCTTGTTATAAATTATCAGATGGTTTTACCCATTCACTAATTAACTGAAGGTAGACGGGAACTAACTTTTATTAAGAGTATTTACTCTGTGTCCATCTATTCTTCAGGAGCCCTGCATAGGACACCTCTTCCTTTTCACCCTCCTAGCAACCCTGTGAGAGGAATGTATGATTCTCACCCTACAGAAAACAAAACTGAGCTCCAAGAGATTGTACTGATGCCATCATTTAAACTGCAGTCTGTCTGATTCCAATACACTGCAGTGTCTTCTAAGCTAAAAATGCTGTCTAAATGGGAATTTTAGAGTTCTTTTGTGGCACAGGGGTTTAAGGATCTGGCATTGTCACTACAGTGGCTCGGGTTACTACTCTGACACGGGTTCAATTTTCAGTCTAGGAACTTCTATATGCTGGGGGCACAGCCAAAAAAAGGTGTCTGGAGTGGGAGTGTGTGGATTTTAAAACATGGCCACAGAAGGCATAATTACAAAGTTTAAGACCCTTCCATGGAGATTTCAGAATTGCTTTGGATAATTACTGCTCTATGGCTCACATTTTTTCCACTTTTGAACAGGATTGTCTGGCAGTTATCCTATGCATATCTCGCCTCTGTATGTTGAGGGCACGGGGTGGGGGTGGCAGATAACTGTCCTTTTAGTTTCATAGATCCTCATATGGAGGGTAAATGTACTGAAGGGGCTCTACTTAACTACAGTCAAGGAGCCTCACCCTACCTGAACCTGATGCATATAGTGGTATCCAGGACTTGAGCTAAGGCTGTGATGATGTATTTACAGACCTCGGAAATAAATGAATACATTTTGTATGTGAAGAAGGTGTGAACTGTTGGGGGCCAGAGGGTAGACTGTTGTCGGCAGCCTTTAACATGGCCCACCATGATCCCTCCCTCCTGATATTCAGGCTCTTGTGCAATGCCCTCCCCCTTGAGTATAGGCTGGACTAGTGACTTGCTTCTAAGCAATAGAATACAATAAAAGAGAAGAGTTTGGGTTACAAATTAGGTTACAAAGGACTCTGGCTTGTGTCTTGCTCATTCTGTCACTTGCTTACTCTGGCAGGACCCAGTTTCCCATGTAGTGAGCTGCCCCTTGGAGAGGTTCATGTAGCAGGGAACTAAGAATGGTCTCAGACTAGCTTCCAGCAAGGACCTTGGGCCCTCAGTTCAACAGAAATTGAGTCCTGACAAAACCATGGGAGTAAATTTGGAAGCAGATTCTTCCCCAGTCAAGACCTCATGTGAGAACACAGCCCTAATGGACATCTTAATTAAAAACATGTGAGAAACCCAGATGCAGGAGCATCCGTATTTCTGACCTACAGCAACTGTGAAACAATACATGTTTGTCATTTAAAGCCACTACATTTTGGGGTAATCTTCTAACTCAGCAATAAACAGCTAACACACTTGGTATCTCGTCTCATCCATGGTCTTTTCCCAGTGGGGGCTTAAGAGAAGGGTATTATTTGGCTCCAAATTCAGTTTTCTAGGAGAGAAGGAAGAAAGGAAATGAAGATTGATCAGGTACTTACATTTAACCTTAAGCACTTTACTTCATAATTTATTATCACATCTAATCCTCCCCAATAAAAACCCTATCTCCATCTTATAGTTGAGGCAGTCAAGACTAAAAGAGGGTATTTCACTCACTCAAGTCACAAAGCTGATAAATATCAGAGCTGAGGTTTAAACATGAGTCCCTTATCCTGCAAAGCTAGTTCTTTTCTTACAAAACCACATTGTTGAGGATCATGTTACTCCACAGTAGCTGCTTTGTTGTTGTTTCTTATTTAATTTGTTGAGTTTACTAAAGAAAGCAAGCAGATAGATGAACAGACACCAAGAGGATAGACAGTGTGGTCCATGAGACACAAAATAGAAAAGACAGAGAAGGAAGGTGTTTAAAAGAACCATCTCCCCAACCACCACCCTAGCCCTACTTTGTCTCAAACTACACACATACACTACTTCCTCAACCTAATTTCTTTTGACCCTTTATTTGCAGATGAACAAGACCAATTCTATACTGGAGGAGAATTTCACAGCCTGTGTTTGACTGAAAATGAAGAAAATCTCTAAACATGCTAAGAAAAAAAAAGCAAGGTAGGGTAAGGGCGAAGACTAAGAGGCCAGGCCCAAAAGACTCAAAACCCTTTCCAGGGACACAGCCAAAGGGAGAAATCAATATGGTACATCTGCTCCAGTTTTAAAGATTTCCTCTGCCCAACCCAAGCCTCTACTTTCAGAACATCATTGCCTGTATCCCCTAAGGGAATGCCCTCAACCCGTCTCTACGTGCTATCTTCCTAAGGAAACACTTGTGCTAGAGTGAGGCTGTGGTCCTCCAACTTCTTTGCTATATATTCCTCAAAAATTTGGTGAAAAAAATATTTACTTTTCAAAGATGATGACTAAAATTTAAAATTTTCTGTTTAAACAATGTAAAGAATGTAATTTCATGCATGTCATTAATGTTCTCCCAGCATATCAGATACACTATATATATAATACATACTTTTTTTTTTGTCTTTTTAGGGCCACACCTATAGCATATTGAGGTTCCCAGCCTAGGGGTCAAATCAGAGTTGTAGCTGCTGGCCTACACCACAGCGACAGCAACACCAAATCAGAGCCACATCTGCGACCTACACCACACAGCTCACGGCAACGCCAGATCCTTAATCCACTGAGTGAGGCCAGGGATTGAACCTGCGTCCTCTTGGTTACTAGTCAGTTCGTTTCTGCTGAGCCACGACAGGAATGTCTTTAATATATTTTTAATTAAGATTTTTGAGTTGCAGATTCAGATAGAGTTAAAAGAAATAAACAGCGAGGCCATGTGCTCTTTATCCCGCCCCCGCCCCCCCAACGGTAACATACTACAGAACTGCAGTACAGAATCACAATTCAGACCTTTTCCACAACCAAGGGTATCTTTCATACTGCCCTCTTGTAGCCACACCCACTTTTCACCCACCACTTTTACCCTTTGCCTTTGTTTCCTAGGGCTGACATGTAACAAAAGTCCACACACTGCGTGCTTTAACAACAGGAATCTATTGCCTCATGATTCTAAGGGGCTATAAGTCCAAGATCAAGGTTGGTTCCTCCGGAGAGGTAGGAAAAGACCCTGTCCCATCTTCTCCCAGCTTCTGGTGGTTTTCTGACAATCGTCGGCATTCCTCGACTTGTAGACCTCTTTCTCCAAATCTCCACTTTTTATAGATAATAAAGGGATAATATTGGATCAATGACCCACCCTATATATCAGGTTTTCCCTCACCTTAACTAATTACAAGTGCAACAATTCTAGTTACAATTAAAATCACATTCTGAGGACCCGGGACTTAGGACGTGGACACACTAATTTAGGGGGTATGCAATCCAAGTCAGAACACAATCCTCCCCTCCCCTCAACCTCTGGTGGCCACTAATCTAACCTTCATTTCTATAATACTGTCACTGCAAGAATGTTATTGTATACATCCACTGGGGATTCCCTTTTTTCATTAGATGTTTTTCTTAGAAGATTTATCCAAGTACTTTTCCTCAATCTCTATAGGGCTCTGGTTCCAGGACCCTCCCACCCAGATACCAAAATTGACAGATGCTCACGTCTTATATAAAATGGCATAGTATTTGCATATAACCTATGCACACCTCCCATATACTTTAAATCACTTCTACATAATTTATACCTATGACAATCTAAATGCTATGTAAATAGCTACCAGCATGAGGCAAGCTTAGGTTTTGCTTTTTGGAGCTTCCTGGAATTTTTAAAAATAACTTTGAGCCTTGGTTAGTTGAATCTGTGGATGTGGAACCTAAAGATAGGGAGGTTCAACTGTAGCTGAATGTATCATTCATTCCTTTTTATGATTGATCGGTATGTTCAGAATACCAAGCATTGTGTGGATATCCCATATAACGGTTAAACAGTTTGTTTAACCTTTCACCTGCTCGAGGACACCTTATTCCAGCAGCTTTTGGCTATAACAGTTACTGTGAACATTCTTGCACAGGTTTTTTGCATAAACATAAGTTTTTTATTTCTCTAGCATAAATGCCCAGCAGTGAAAATGCTAGGTCAAATGGTAATGGTATGTTTCGTTTTATAAGACACTGCCAAATTACTTTCCAAAATGGTGGTACCATTTTATATGCCCATCAAGATATGATGTGATCTGATTTCTCTGCAAACTTGTTAGCATTTATTTTGTGACAGATTTTGTTACTGTTGTTGTTACCATTAAGCCATTCTGACAGGCTTGTAGTGATATCTTATTATGGCTTTGTGTTTTCATATAAGAAATCGTCCATAATTTTAGTCAATGCTCCCCCATAGGTAATGAATCACTTCTCTTTGGCTGCTTTCAAGGTTTATTTATTTTTAGTTTTCAAACATGTAATTATAATGTGTCTCAGTGAGAATTTCTCTTGGGTTATTTAGCTTCTTGAATTGTAGTTTTATGTATTTTTACCAAATTTGGGAAGTCATCACACATTATACCTTCAAGTGCCATCTCAGCTCTACTTTCTCCTGTCCTCCTGAGACAGCAATCATATGAGTATCAATCATTTGTTTTATCTCCCAGATTTCTGAGACTATTTGTTTCCATCTACATTCTCTCTGGTGTTCAGATTAGGTGATTTTTATTGTTCTGTCCTCAAGTTCCCAGATTCTGTGTTAACCTCCTTCAACACTAAGCCCATTCAACAAGTTTTCTATTGTACATTTTAGTTCTATAAATTCCATTTGATTCTTTAACTTCCATTTCTTTGCTTAGATTTTGCATAGTTTAAAATGTGTTTCAAAGGGACTTATAATTGGTTATTGAATTATGTTTATAATGGCTGCTTTAAAATCCTTGTCAAATTATTCCAATATCTTATCCATCTCAGCGTTGGCATCAGTTATCATTCGAGTTGTAATTTGCCCTGTTCTTGGGTGGATGGGTGAATTTTTTTTTCTTGTATCCTATACGTTTCGTTTATTATGTTAGGAGATTCTGGTCCCATTTAAATCTTTTGTCTTAGCAGGAAGTCACACTGTTTAGGTTTAGCTCAAGTGTCTTTTGTGGATGAATGATAGTTTAATTTTCAGAGCCTCTGTGGTTTTCTTTTAGTTTATTTGTTAGATCTGGTACTTCTGGGGCTCCACTGGTTCCTACTTGTGCTACCTGAGAGGGTGGAAAAGCTTTCTCTAGCCTGGATCATCAAGGTTGGAAGAGAGGAGAATAACTTTAATAATCAAATTGCATAATCAGTACTGCATTTTAAAACTGCTTTTCTCACTTATAATGTACCATTAAGTGTAAGCATATAGCATTAAATTTTAAATTGTGAGTAACATCATCTTTAATGATTCTTATATTGTTTCAACTCTCAGGTCGTTCCAGAAAATAGGTGGGGAGATTAAAAAATCAGGGAGCTAATATTGGTATTCCTGTCTCATTTTAATTTTTAAGATGTAACTGCTGAGTTAATCTTATCTTTTGTCTCTTTTGTCCCCTTGACATTCCAAAGAAGAGTTTAATGAAAATCATAGTTTCAAGGACAGCAGAGAATTCCCCTATTGAGGATATTATCCAAGTCTAGAATTTGAACATTGTGTACTACTTCTCCTTTTCAAAGTGCTATAATGTGAGAGTTTATATTTTTAATTATGGTCAACATTTTCATGAGAACATATGAAAATGATGTGCAATGAGCATGAATCTCCGTCCATGAACTCAGGTGAACAAAATATATTAAAATATATCATATTTTCTCTATTTTTTTATTTGTACTTATATATTTATTGCTTTGTTAGCATGCAGCATACAGAGATTTCCAGGCCAGGGGTCAAATCAGAGCTGCAACTGCCACAAGAGCCATAGCCGCATGGGATTCAAGCTATGTTTGCAATCTATATCACAGCTCATAGCAATGCCAGATACTTAACCCACTGAATGAGGCCAGGGATTGAACCCACATCCTCATGGATACTAGTAGTGGTAACTGAGCTACATCAGGAACTCCATATTTCTTGAAGTTTATTTAATATCATCTCAAGGCCTTCCTCCAATAGGCTATACATATAAGCTCCATCAGTCCTGGAGACCATCCCACAAACCTAAATCAAAGGACAAAGAGACCTCACTTGACACCATGATTCTAAGGTCCCCCTCACATTGTTTAGTCCTAACAAATCCATCATTCTAGTTTGTAAGGTCCTTTCAGAGCCTGGACTTCTCCAATGAGACCATTCTTCTCCAAAGTAGCAAGGTATCTTTTCCTACAGCCTGCAAAAACCATAATGCCTCTCTCATTTTTCCAGATTTGGGAAATCCCTTTCTAGTTTTTGGTAAGATCCTTTCATTTTTTCTCATGGACTCTGCTGTAGAGCAAATTTGGGCTCAAACTCTGGCTCTGCCACTTATGAGCTTGGATAAAAGCCTCAACCTCTCTGTGCTTCGAGTTTCCTCATCCATAAATTGGGAATAGAAACAGAACCTACCTAACAGGATGTTATGACTTTCAGTGCACTAATATATCCAAAAGCCCCCCAGATTTGGGCCTGGCATTTCATCCTTCTCTTTACCAACATTTTTTTGGGGGAGGGTGGTCACACCCATGGCAAGCAGAGGTTTCCAGGACAGGGATTGAAACTAAGCCACAGCAGTGACAACACCAAGTCCTTAACCAATAGGCCACCAGGGAACTCCTTTACCATTATCTTCAACACCATCTTCCTTCTCTCCAGGACACTCCCTTTCTTCCCCATTGGGATGCCTAGGATAAACTCCTCCATGGGATAAGGATTTTGAAAACCAAAGTCAGGAAGTGATGAGCCTTGCAGCCACAAAATTCCTCTAAGTCAGGAAGCTGGAGCCTCTGCCCATTTGGGAAAGGCAAAGAGGGAAAATTATAAATCCTTATTTACAAAGATTATACTGCCAGCTGTGGTGATGGTTTTATGACTGCGTATTTATCGAATCTCATCGAATGGTGCACTTTAAATTAGTAAAAATTGTATGCAAATTATACTTCAAGATAACTGGCAAAAAAGTGTCCTGCTACATGAATAACACTGTATTCAAAGAAATTATATGGGAAGAAACACCATGGACATAGTTTTTTTTTTATATGGGGGAAATGACCATTCTAGGCTGTATTAACACTTCTGATGTCTCTACCATGAGATGAGATCAAAGCTTTTAACCAGAAATTACCTGATTTGGGCTTTGGTAGAGGTTGTGGAAGTGGTGGTTGCTTTTATAGGTATTCAACAAAGGATGGCAGAAAACAGTCTTCGCTTACTAAATATTTGATTTTAGAGCCTGAGATCATGACAAAAATAATTACCACCACTTCTTTGTGCACAGCCCTAAATTAGAGCAAGAGACACACCTTCACACATGATCTAATTTGAGCAACTGCATGGCCCAATATGTCAGTAAGGCGGGCACTGACCCCACTTGACAGATAAGATGATCATGTCTAGAGAGAGGAGGTCATTTGTCCAAGGTCACACAGATGGAAAGTTCCTTAGCCAGGACTTGATTCCTGGTATTTTGTGGCCAAATACAATATTCTTTTTACTATGTAATTGGACACAGTGATCTTATTTTCAGGTTCTGGAATTGGCTACATTTGCCTCCAGGGTCTATTAGTACCAATTCCTATAATAAAAGAGGATGCTGCTGGTCCGAGTCTAGAGCCTTGGGTTGGCATCCCACAGCGAATGCCATATTGTTATCACACAGGCCTCACAGGAACAGATGGGGAGAAAATGCAGAATATTCTTCCTCCTGCCCCTATGGTCCTGATCCACATGAATTGTGGTGCAGCAAAGGGAAAATGAAAAGGTAGCAGTTTGCCTCTAAAGCATCCAATTGCCATCTGGTCTTAAGGAAATTATTATTTAACCATTCCCATGTAGGATTTGAGGCAGCTCCAAAGTTTTGTTTTGCCTTGAGGAGTTGGACAGTTTCTGAAGCACATTTTACCACCTTCTTTGTTTCCTAAAAGCAAAGGGCTTGCTTCCTGAAATTCAACAACGAACTGATATGACCCTGAATGTCAGAGCCAGCAAGAATCTCCCGAAACCTCAAGAAAGAGAAGGGGGAGAATTAAACGGTGATGGATGAGAATTCTATCTGCAGGAGTGATCCAACTGATGTCTGCAAATAGGAAACTGAGGAAAGCTGGGGACACAAGTTTAATCACTGAGTGTTAGAGTCAATCTCCAAGGGAGACAACAGAACAGAATGTATCTCAGAAGGCTGCCACCTCCTTGTGTCCATTTGTTGGAGCTGTCATAACACAGCACCCCAGACAAGGTGGTTTAAACACAAAAACGTATTTCCTCATGATTCTGGAAGCTAGAAGTCCAAGATCAAGGTGTGAGCAGGGCTGATTTCTTCTAAGGCCTTCCTCTTTGTTTTATAGATGACCTCTGTCTTCCTTCCTGATGGTCTTCCCTCTGGGCTTGTCTATGTCCAAATTCTCTCTTCTTAGAAGGATACCAGTCATATTGCATCGGGGTCACCATGGTGGCCTCATTTTAACTTTATTTGCTGTTTATAAACACCATTTCCAGAGTTCCCATTGTGGCTCAGCAGTAATGAATCCGAGTAGTATCCACTGGGTTCAGGATCCAGCATTGCTGTGAGCCATGGTATAGGCCAGCAGTTGCAGCTCCAATTCTACCCCTAGCCTAGGAACCTCCATATGCCACAGGTGTGGCCCTAAAAAGAAAACAAAATGAAAAAACTAAACAAAAACAGCATTTCCAAATACAGTCACAAATGAGGTAGTAGGGACTAGGTCTGCAACAGATGAGTTTGGAGAGTGATACAGTGCAGCCTGTGACATTCCTTAATGTGTTGTCTTTTGTGTTGAGACTCGTTGCTCTCAGATCTATTTCCAATCTTCGCTCTGTATTGTAGAAAACTACATTTCCCAGGCTCCCTTGCCAAATGGATATATAGAAGGCATTGGGGGAAGACTGAGCAGCAGAGGAGGAGAGGAGCCTGCACAGTTCTCCCTCTGCCTCAAGCAGCCTCTCTGACAGAGGATGACTCTCCTCCATGGTCCCAGCACCTGGCAGAAACTCCTCCTTCCTAGTCCCCATTTCTGCTGGGCAGTGCTCACCAGGGCCGAAGCGCCTCTCAGAAAGTCCTGGCTGCTGGCTTGGCTAACTCCATTTCCTTCCCTTATCCTTCCATCCCTAAGGGTGAAAGCCGAATTCTGCAGTTTCTAACCTCCATGGTTTCTCCACACCCTCTTATTTGGCTTCTTGGCTCATCCACCATCTGGTCAACCAGTCCCCTGCATCAACTCTCCTCTGTTCGAAAGACTGAGAATGTCTTTTGCTGCCCTACTAGACTGAATGCTACACTCCTCCATCTCAGAAAGAGAAGTCTGACAGAAGCAAAAGCACAGAGCTCAACCCAGAATCTTGGAACACAAAGCAGTGCCTAGTATGTGACAACAAAAAATGTAAACAAAAACCAGGTATTCTCTCTACTTATAGAATTTCTTTCTAGGTCAAGAGAGATACAATAATAAAAGACTCACAAAAAACAAAATGACATGATCCCCAGAGACAAAGCCAACAGTCAGATGCCACTGGACAAGCTTCATCATCAGGGTCTTCCACCTTCATGGGCTTTTCAAAGGCCCTGGGAGAAACCCTAGCTATGTGTTTACAGGGTCATATTTTTTGGTAGAATTTCCAAAAGGAACATATTTTTGTACTGCTTTTATTTAAAGAGAGTTGCTAAATTTACATATACTTGAAACCCAGAAAAATCTCCATCTGCCTCTACTGCATTAGTTCTGAATAGGCAGGTAGGGGCTCAGCCCTTGCCGAAGCAGATATTGGCATTTGATTAAAGACCTTAATCTGTTCTCTAGATTCTTGAGTTCTGGATACTCTGATGATGGATTAGAATTAGACCCTGGAGTTCCTGTCGTGGCGCAGTGGTTAACGAATCCAACTAGGAACCACGAGGTTGTGGGTTCGGTCCCTGCCCTTGCTCAGTGGGTTAACGATCTGGCGTTGCCGTGAGCTGTGGTGTAGGGTTGCAGGCACGGCTCAGATCCCGCGTTGCTGTGACTCTGGTGTAGGCCAGTGGCTGCAGCTCCGATTTGACCCCTAGCCTGGGAGCCTCCATATGCCACGGGAGCGGCCCAAAGAAATAGCAAAAAGACAAAAAAATAAATAAAAATTAAAAAAGAATTAGACCCTGGCCATGGTCATCCTTATTCCTCAACATTATACTGAGGAAGCAGCATGCAGTTAAGTACACACTTTAGGGTCAGGTAGCCTCAATTACACTCCCAGCTGATCCTTTTCTTACTATATGACTTTGAGCCTCAGATTTCTCATCTGTTAATGGTCATAATATTATAACTTAACTCATAGATTTGTTTTGAAGATTTAATGAGATGATACAGGCAATGTGTTCAAAGGGTACCTATAACTCTTTATGTGTTACATAAACATCAGTCATTGTTTGGCTTATTATTATAGACTTGATCTCAGACTTCCTGTGTCTTAGTTCCTATCTCCATGTTTCTTGGTCTGGACTCACTCAGCTGCCCACTTTGAATACTACTGTCCCCTAGTAGTAAACTGACTCCATCAACTCTACTGGCTCTGCCCTAGCCCTAGCCTTTTGCTTGGAACTTAAGCTTACACAGGAAATTCCCTAGGAATGAACATGGATTTCTTTCCAACCCACTAGTGCAGAGGCTCCACAATGGTCTCAAGAATTCTGTTGGACCTCCCTAACCATGCGCAGCACTGCCCCCATGAGGTAACTGGTGGACTTTTTGTATCTGGAAGCAGCAAAACAAAGTCAAAACTAGCCACGCAGGCAGAGTTATTACCAAAATTCCCCCCACTTTCTTATGAACTGTCTTCATCCATTCCTTCAGACCTCCACAGCTCCTGTGACACCTGATAATTGGGTCTCCCATTAGAGATACCTTTTTTTTTTTAATGATTTTCATTTTTTCCATTATAGTTGGTTTACAGTGTTCTGTCAACTTCTACTGTACAGCAACATGACCCAGTCACGCATATACATATACATTCCTTTTATCACTTTATCCCCCATCATGTTCCATCATAAGTGACTAGACATAGTTCCTTCAAAATATCTGTTCTGATAAGAGAGTTTATTTTATAGACCTATCTTCCACCCAAACTTTATGGTCATCAGAGGACATCTGCCCTAAGTAAACTATCCTACACAATTCTACTCGTGAAAGCTTCTAACTTCTCAAATATAATTTTACAGCAGACAGGAGAATTTTAAGTACCAAATGCTCAAATTTACTTTTCACAGACACCTGGATTTTCCTGCTGGGGTCAGCAGTTAGACAAACATTTATAGAACTCTCCAGGAATCCAACCTAATGTCCCCCAGTCCATCCATCACCCTGACCTAACACAGATTCAAACTGCGAAAACTCAATATATAATCAAGATGAAAGCAGAACTGCTCTGTTTGAAGTAAATTGGGCCCCAAGAACCTTGTCAACTGACACTCACGCTCCAGTCAAAGAGGCTTTTGAGTTCCATTTCAGTGAACTAATAAGTCTCTGGAGAACACGGTTTGCAAACTGTTCCTTTAGGCCATGGGTCAGCAAACCTTTTCTGCAAAGTGCCAGATAGTAAATATTAGACTCTGCAAACCAGACAGTCTCCATGATAAACACTCCAACACTCCAATTTGCCATCCTAACACAAAAGGAGCCACCATAGACAATAGGTGACAAATGGATAGGACTGTGTTTCAATACATCTTTATAAAAACAGGTGGTAGACTGAATTTGGCCCACAGATCTCTACAGATCCCTGCTTTAACTGAAAGGGATCCTTAGAAATCCAGGGAAGTTTCTAGAAGCCAGCACCCACTCTTGTTGAAGGTCTGAAAGGTTAGGCACTTATTCTTTCCTTATTTTATCATTGTTGTTGTTACTAGTTACTTTGCCTCCACCATCTATTAAGTAAATAGCAACTGGGATTCTCAGCGTCTTTGAAGTGTCCTTGCTTACCTGTAGAAAATGTTTATTAGAGAGAGCGAGCCACGATGATTGCAAAGTACCATCCTTACTAGCTGTGTAAACTTGGGCAATTTTCTTCCTCTCTCAGAGGCCTCTTTCATCATCTATAAAATGGGAATCATAATAGCTACTTTATAGGGTTGCCCTGAGGATTAAAGAACTTCAGGGGAAGTGCTAAATAAGTGGCAAGTCCCTTTCCTTTTTTTATTAAACACAGAGGACAGGGGTGGATTTCTTCTGCAAAGTGGAATCAAAGGAACAAAGTCAAAAACATCCAACTTGCCTAGACAATTCTACTCATGAAAGCTTCTAGTCATCTCATGATGCTCAGACTAGGTGACCCAAATGGGAAAACCTCAGTAATTCCTCCATAAATGTCAGTAATATTTTAAAGAACTCCAAGTCTTTCTGTTCCAGTGCTCATAGGTCTAGCCTGATAGAGGGGGAGAAACCTCAAAATTGGAAAAGGGTCCAAGTGACCCAGGTTCTTTTTCTAGCTCTACCATGTAACAAGGAAATCACTTCTATTTCCTTAATTTCCTCAATTGTCAAAATAACAGTGGCTGAACTCGATAGGGGGTTTTTCCAAACTGTCAGAACATCATCATGAGAGGTTCTTGAATGCACACAAGCCTCGGGTTTTATCTGAATAAAATGTTCACATACGGAGGCGGGGGGAGAAACTTCACGTTAAAGCCACACTGGCTGAGGTGTTTCCCCAGGTGCCTGCCAGTTCTAACTACCCAGGTTTCAGTGACACTTGCAGTTCTACTCTTTCCACGCACATCACATAAATCTAAATGTCCATATGACACTGATATTCAGGAGGCATTTTATTAGTCCCAGTGAGTTCACACTATGAATGCAGACTGGGGATGTGGATTGTCTCTTTGGCTGTTTGAGAATCAGTGCAAGCCCAGCTCCACTGTAGGGCAGCATGATAACCATGTACACAATCTTCCCTCTTTGAAGAAGTCACAATGCCCGGGGACAAGGAAAAGTTTACTACGATGGAGAAACGGATGAGAGACAGGATCTCAGGGTGGCTGAAGTTAGGCAATCTCACTTGGCAAAGGCACAGCTGTTGCTCTAGAACTAGAATGTAAATCATGGGAGACTGAATTTGGTTTTGTTTGCTCAGCATCCTTTCCCTTCCTTGCTGTAGCCCTTCAGTTTTCCCAGGAAGGGAAGGGACATGATTTCAAGCCTCACTAGAAAACTCTAAGCGAGATGGTGTTGTATTAGCATCAAGCTGACAAATTCGTCAGTGGAACAAAACAGTGCATAAGCAAACCCAAACATATATGGACAACTGAGGTTTTGACAAAGATGCAAAAGCAATTCAATGGAGAAAGTATCATATCTGCAACAAATATTATGGAAACAACTGGAAATCTATACCTCCACAACATATACAAAAATTCAACATACATGTGGTACCTAAAACTATAAACTTTATAAACTATATGACTTCTAGAAGAAAACAGAGGAGAAAGCTTTAGTGACTTCAGGTTAAGAAAGAAGTTTTTAGATAAAACACCAAAAGCACAATCCATAAAAGGAAAAAATTGGTAAATTGATTGCTTTTCTTTTTTTTCTTTTGGCTTTTTAGGGCCACACCAGCAGCATATGGAGGTTCCTAGGCTAGGGGTTGAATCGGAGCTACAGCTGCTGACCTACACCACAGCAACGCAGGATCCAAACCACGTCTGCAACCTACACCACAGCTCATGGCAATGCTGCATCCTTAACCCACTGATCAAGGCCAGGAATGAAACCCACAACCTCATGGTTACTAGTTGGATTCATTTCTGCTGAGCCACTATGGGAATTCCAACTTTTGCTCTTTAAAAGACACAGTTAAGAGAACGAAAAGCCACAAAATGAGAGAAAATAGTTGCAAATTATATCTCTGGAATGGGACTTAAATCCAGAATAAATGACTCTTCAAAGTCAATACTATGAAAACAAACCATTTTTAAAAACAAGGAAGAGATTTGACCAGATATTTCACTGGAGAAGAGACACCAGTGGAAAATCAGCACATGAAAAGATGCTCAGCATAAGTAATCATTAGGGAACTTCAAATCAAAACCTCAATGAGATACCTATGTACACCTGTCAAAGTAGCTAAAATTTAAAAGGCTACCAGTTCTAAGGGATAGTTATAACTTAGAGAATTAGAATCCTCACACACTGCTGGTGGAAACATGAAATGGGGCAGCCACTTTGGAAAACAGTGTGGCAGTCTCTTTAAAAACTTAACCAAAAAACTACTTTATGATCTGTTCATTTCACTCCTAGGAATTTGCCCAAGAAAAATGAAAGTGTGTCTCCATGCAGAGACTGAGGCATGAATATTCAGAGCAGCTTTATGTGTAGTAGCCAAAACCTAGAACGACCCCAATCCATCCACAGGTGATAAACTGGCTCAACTTAGATATACACAAATGAACACTTGCAAGTAAAAAGGAATACCCTATGGATAAATGATTCAATATGGATAAATCTCAAAATAAGTATGCTAAGGGAAAAAGGCAGGCAAAAAAAGTATGACATAAAATTCTACAAAATGCAAGCTCATCGGAAGCATATCAGGGTTGTGTCTATGTAAAATTCTAGAAAACGCAAACTAATCAAAAGCCGATCAGTGGTCATCTGGATGGGAGAAGGGGCAGGAGGAAGGATTACAAAGAGGCATAGGAAACTTTTCAGGGGGACAGTTATGTCCATAATCTTGATTATGGCAATGGGTTCCAGGTATGTGGAAATGTTGAAACATATCAAATTGTGTATTTTAAATATGGGCTGTTTGTGGGTATGTTAATTACACTTTAATAAAGCTGCTTTTAAAAACAATAATCACAATTATTTTCCTTTGTATATCCACGTCCCTTTGCAAAGTAATTTTGCAGCTACTCCCATCAAGAGGAAATGTCTTCCTCCATCCTTTGAATCTGGGACAGCTAATAGAACCTGCTGGAACTGATGTAGTAGCCTGTTCTGAGCCTAGCTCTTAGGAGACTGGCACATTCCCCATTGTCTTGGTCCATCCAGGTTGCTATAATCATACCATTGACTGGCTGGCTCAACCAACCAACATTTCTCTCTCACAGTTCTGGAGGTTGGGGATTCTGAGACCAAGGGGTCGGCAGATTCAGTGTCTGGTGGGAGCTCACTTCCTGGTAGGTGATTAGGTCAGGAGGGCAGAGTCCTCATGAATGGAATCAGTGCCCTTACCATCTGTGATCATCTCTTTTATAAGGGCACTGATTCCATTCATGAGGACTCTGCCCTCCTGACCTAATCACCTACCCCAGGCCCCCACGTCCTAATACCATCACATCTGGGGGGGGTTAGAATTTCAGCTTATGAATTCTTAAAGAGGACACTAGCATTCACACTATAGCACCTGCTCACGCTCAGAACCCTGCTACCACCCTATGAACAAGCAGGTGTGACCCAGTCATACTTCCCCTTTTTCTTTTTCCTTCTCTTTCCTGGCCACCCTGTAGCATATGGACCAGGGATCAGGTCCAAGCCACAGTTGCAACCTATGCCATAGCTGCAGCAACGCCGAAGCCTTAATCCACTGCACCAGGCTGGGAATTGAACCTACATCCTGGCACTGCAGAGACACTACTGATCCCTCTGCACCACGGCAACCAAGAAAACTGAGCACATGAGGGGGGCTCAGCCAGGACCATATGACCTGCCCAGCTAAGACTAACTTGAACTTTTTTTTTTTTTTTTGTCTATTTAGGGATGTACCTGTAGCTGATGGAGGTCCTAGGCTAGGGATCGAATTGGAGATGTAGCTAGTGGCCAACACCACAGCCACAGCAATGCCAGATCTGAGCCGCCTCTGCCACCTACATCACAGCTCACAGCAATGCTGGATCCTTAAGCCACTGATGGAGCGAGGTCAGGGATCGAACCTGCGCCCACATGGATGCAGTCAGATTCGCTTCTGCTGAGCCACGACGGGACTCCTGAACTTTCAACCCTCTGATTTATCAACTAAACAACTGTTGTGTGAAGGCACTAAGTTTGGAGTAGTCTCACCTGTAGTTAACATGTAGTAATATACTTCCCTGCCGGGATCACATTCCTCACTCAGCCTTGCTTGGTCTTTGTGGGGCAGTTAGAGATTGAGGAGCTGTTCGCTATCACAGATCAGCTACCTTCACTGCACTGCAAACTCTCATTTGTTTATATACCAAATTGGAGTGTTTGCCGTGTTCTAGGAACTGTGCTAGACCCCAGGTGCTAATGTACAGAAGAGGTGGTCCCACCACGGGAGACCTGAGAATATAAACCAGAGAGGTGGGCGGGTCGCACAGTGCCTTTCAAACCCAGTCTTTCCCTTTTTGAGGTTGGCTCTGGTGTCCTGGGTGTTTCCATATCAGTTAATTTCTCTCTAAACTCGATACCAAATCCCACCCTAATCCAAGAAGGGTTAAAGGAACCCCCACTGAAGGGTTAAAGGAACCCCCACTGAAGCAAGACAAAACTCAGGCAGTGCTAGAGAAAGATGCCAATTGAAGAGTGAAACGATCCTAAGTGAGGAAGAACAGAGCTTAGGCAACAATTGCTGAAGGGCAGAGTTGCACGCGGTTTAGGAGCAGATGAGAAGCCATAGGATTGGGCTGAGGGGGAAAAAAAAAAAAAAAATCAATGAATTCATCAAGTGCAAGTATCAAGCATTTGCCCTTCACATTTTAAAAAGTTTAAAGAGCCCAGCTTCCAAAGGTTCTTTCTACTTTGAACTGGCGACAGCCTGATCGTCTTAGTCAACTGCCATTTAAATGTTCTTCCCTCAACCAAAGAAAACACGTATTTTATAAACCAATCTCTGGGAGAGCATGGTTTCTCAAGGCTGGTGTCGTTCTACTCTCAGAAATGGTTTATGTACATAATAACAAGGGCCAGGAACACAAGTATGAGGTGTTCTTTGCTCTTCATATCTTTCCAGATCAAGAGAATACTCATGATTGCCCTCAGAAATATTTCCATTAGACAATCAAAAAATCCACCTCCTTGGTGCCTCAAATGTCATCCTGGTTGTTCATCTCCTATAAAAGAGAGTAGTCTGTCAGCTCAAAGGGAAGGAACAGAGGCCAGGTCATGTCCACAGAGATTGATTTTGGATGAATCTATTTTTGTCATCCTTCCTAAGATAGGATGGGTCACTGGTTCTGCTCAGATACCAGAAGTAAGGTCTAGTAGTTAACCACTTAGCAGCCAAGGGCTGAAAAAACAGTACAAGTAATAGCTAGTTGTTATTTAATGGCATTTTGAGTAAAAACAAAAGCTGGTTTAAAAACACTCCTGTTACTGGAGTTCTTGCTGTGGCTCAGCTTCTTGTTGTGGCTCAGCAGGTTAAGAACCCACCTAGTGTCCGTGAGGATGTAGGTTTGATCTCTGGCCTCACTCAATTACAAAGAAATAGACCAAAACAAAACAAAACAAAACAAAAAAGACAAAAAAATAAAAAAAAATAAAGGAGTTCCCATTGTGGCTCAGTGATGAACACATCCGACTAGAAACCATGAGGTTGCAGGTTCAATCCCTGGCCTCGCTCAGTGGGTTAAGGATCCAAGATTGCACAGGTCACAGATGCAGCTTGGATCCGGTGTTGCCATGGTTGTGGTGTAAACGACTGAAGAAGCTTGGATCTGGCATTGCTGTGACTATGGCTTTGTCCTCCAACTATAGCTCTGATTTGACTCCCTAGCCCAAAACTTCAATATGTGGCAGATGCAGCCCTAAAAAGAAAATAGAGAAAGCAAGCAAGCAAGCAAGCCCTCCTGTTACTGAATAAGAAAACATTGGTAACATCATGGCTTCTATCTTTCTAAACGCCCCCCCCTTTTTTTTTTGGCCTTTTCCCTTTTCTAGAGCTACACCTGAGGCATATGGAGGTTCCCAGGCTAGGGATCTAATTGGAGCTGTAGCCACCAGCCTACACCAGAGCCACAGCAACAGGGGATCCGAGCCGGGTCTGCAACCTACACCACAGCTCATGGCAACGCCGGATCCTTAACCCACTGAGCGAGGCCAGGGATCGAACCCGCAACCTCATGGTTCCTAGTCGGATTTGTTAACCACTGAACCACAACAGGAACTCCTTTATTTATTTATTTTTTTTTGGGGGGGGGGGGTTCTATTTCTTTGTAATTGAATTACATTTTTTAATCTTTTTCTTTTTTCCTTATCTGGAATTTCTAATTTTTCTATAATGAACATGTATTACTTTTTAAACAAAAATAAAGCCACAGAAGTGTAAAAGAGTTTTTAAAAAATAAAAGCCCTCCTGACCTCTGGTCTCTCAGTTGTGAACCTTTCAATCACCACCTTTTTAAGAGAACCTATTCATGAATCCAGGCCTTGGCAAAGAGAAAGCAGTCTTCCCAAATCCTTAGCCATGCACTCCCCTAAAACAGAAGCCCAGGGGGATTTATAGACCAGTGGACTAGCTTCTGCAGCCCTCTACGGCACTCTCCAAGTCCCCTGGTAACAAACAGACGCTGGTCCATCCAGCATGAGGTTTAGACCATCCTCAAGATGCAGGTCCTCCTTCTTATGTCCCAGTAGCCTGGGGCACCCCATGCAGATGAGGGTTTCTCTGAGGGAGCTCCTGGCTGGGAACCCCATCCTTCTTCCAAATTACATCTTCTCCAGACTCCAGGAAAAGCCATCACATCAATGGAGAAAAGTCTCTTCAAGTTGATCGCTGATCATTGCTTTTTTAAGCATTGCTTTATTCACTTTTGTTTTTTTTTTTTTTTTGGATGGCTTGGTGCCTTTTATCGTTAAAAGTGCAGTATCATTTAAACAAACGGAAGAGTGACATTTCTAAGAAAACGATTGCCGAAGGGGGATAGCGCTATTAATTTTCAAGGTTATTACTTCAAAGAAGACCCTTTTAGCACACGATTTTAAACAGCACAAAGCTTAGCATGTCAACAGGTTTTGGTTCTGGGGCCTCAAAAAGAATCTCCTGCGTCTGGAGCAGCGTGGCTGCACCTCCAGCCCTTTCCACGTCAGCACTGCTGAGAGCAAGGCCCAGGGCCATGGCCAATGGCTTAGTAAGAAAAACTGGATGTGTTCACTCTCCACATACCACAGAAAGAAAGCCACAGCTTTTTGTTTGTTTTTAAAGGATATCCTTTCATCACATGTATCCCCAACTTCTGGCTCCATTTGGCCATAGATCAAGCCCAGTATCCTTGATGGAAGAGCAGTGAACTTGTAAACCACCTGGAAATCCAGCCCCCACAAGACATCAAGGAGATCTTTTTAATATACCATCATGCTATAACAGAAAGCCCATAAATCAAAGTCCAAAATAAACTAGTCATAGCCCAATTTATTGGCTGGCTCTATTCTGTACCTTCCAGATGCATTGGCCTCTGGGACTGAAGCCAACACAGAAAGACCATTCCATAGGAGTCAAGACCAGCTTGGCTAAGAGACAAGAATGTAGTATATTGGTATTTGGCACCAAAACGTGCCTTAATTTTAGCCACAGTAAATAGGAGCATCACACTATCGTTTAAATAGCTCATAAATGGAGTAACCGAAATGGATCTGCGCATTAAAAAGAAAAACTATCAAGTACCAATTTTGCTTTCATTGCTGCATATGCTGCTTAGAGAAAACAGTCTTGCTGGGGCTTATGTATTATGCAACCGATAAAATTCAAGAGGGGCTAGAGTGAAGGAGAATCAAGGACTTTTCCCAAAGCCTGGATACGGCATTCTGGGAAGAATGCCTGGTGTGTTCTGCAGCACTGCTCTATACCAATCAGAAAATTACTGCTATATTGGAGTTCCCGTTGTGGCCATAGTGGCACAGTGGTTAACGAATCCGACTAAGAACCATGAGGTTGTGGGTTCGATCCCTGGCCTTGCTCGGCGGGTTAAGGATCCAGCATTGCTGTGAGCTGTGGTGTAGGTTGCAGACGCAACTCGGATTCTGAGTTGCTGTGGCTCTGGTGTAGGCCGGCAGCTATGGCTCCAATTGGACCCCTGGCCTGGGAACCTCCATATGCCACAGGCATGGCCCTAGAAAAGGCAAAAAGAGGAAAGAAAGAAAGAAAGAAAAGAAAATTACTGCTATCATCATACATGTTGCCAAGAAACCAGACTCCCTATGTCTTCTCACTTCAATTTGACTTGTGGTTTCACAGGAAGAGACCAACAATAAGTCCAAATGCAGAAGTGGTATAGAAAATAAATGTTGCCTCCAAAACATACACAATTAAAGTTAGGCTAGAATACTGATGATCTAGATTCAACAGGTTTGAAAATTTATCAGGATCCCCCCCACCCCAGAAGAAGAAAATTCCTTTCAAATTTCCTAGGAAGAGCTTGACAAATGAAGATGTGGTGGGTGGATAGCCACATCCCTTTAGAAATGGATAGCTTAGGGAATTCCCATTGTGAAGCAGCAGAAATGCATCCTATTAGTATCCATGAGGTTTCGGGTTCAATCCCTAGCCTTGCTCTTTGGGTTAAGGATCTGGCATTGACATGAGCTGTTGTGTAGGTTGCAGACAGGGCTCAGATCCTGTGTTGCTGTGGCTGTGGTGTAGGCTGGCAGCTGTAGCTCTAATTCAATCCCAAGCCAGGGAACTTCCATATTCCATGGGTGCAGCCCTAAAAGAAAAGGGAAGGGAAGGAAGGAAGAAAGGAAAGGATAGCTCAGAGATTTAAAAAAAAAAAAAAAAAAAGCACTGTCAAAAATCAATGCTACAACAAGTTAGATCACTGGTGCCAACAGCAAAAGCCACACAACATTCACAGGGTGACATTTTCAGTCATGTTAGGGAACATCAATCCTGATCCGGACATTAGCCATTTTCTACAAATGCTCTTCAGTCCAAGAGTGTTACTTGAGAATCAGTTACATTGGCAAAGCCACAACTCTTTCCAAGGCTGAGCTCCAGCGCTGAAGGCTGACATGATGAATGTCTCCAAAGGTGGCTGAACTCGCTCTCCAGGACCAGACTGCAGGGGCTCAGTTCCAAGCGGCAGTTTCAAAGCTTTGCATACACATGATTTGATTCCAATACATGATTTGGTCTTAGATTAAAGATGCAGTCAGAACTGGTTGCCTATTTTCTCATGCTCTACAACGAGCACATCTGTGACCTACATTGGCCATCAGAAGCAAACATCACCAAAATAAAGAGTCCTGGGGTCTGCTAGTGATTTAATAATTACTCTGAGCAGCTCATATCATCTCTGCTTCTGGACTTTCTCTGAGGGATTTAGTCTCAGTAATGCCCAAGACCCCTTTCTGTTTTCAGAATCTTCGTTTAGGAACTGGCAATAAAAAAGAGAGATGTATATTGAAAAGACTGATCATTTGACCTCAGACTATTTCAAACTTCCTTTGAAAAAGGACATAAGAAATTTCTGACTTCTTTTTTTAACCATGAAGGAAATGCTTGTATTTGAATAAAGGCAACATCAAGAAAAGCAGGGCGCTTAAGAGACCAGCCACAATAACATTATTCGAGCCCCTAGATGCAGCTATTCCTGAAGTAGATGTGCTTCAGGACCTTTCAGTTACATGAGCCAATAAATTTTCTTTCATGCTTGGTGCATTTACAGGTTGAGTTTGTAGTCATTCAAAGCCAGGTGATTCCTGACCAATAGACAGAATGTGGAATCTGTAGGACCTCTAAAGAGTATTATTTTAGTTTATCATTTTAGGTACCAGATTTAATATACTTCAAATTTAGTAACTTGGTCATTACAGAAGAAATGGACTCTATGAACAACCTACTTATACTGAAATCTGCATTTGCCTAGATTAGTCTATAATCCAGTAGAAAGAAGTATGTATAAGCTCCACTGAAGGAAAAAGGTAAATATAAACAAGGAGTGAGAGTTAACTGAAGAGATGAATTAGTGAATGCCTTTCTCTAAAAGCCCTGGGCCAGTCACACAGAGGCCCTGGCCAAGATTGCTGGGGCCACATCCATGCCCCACGATCCAGGTGGTCGCACTGAATAGCCAAAGGCAGATGGAGGCAGAAAGCAAAAACACCCCACATCTCAGTGACTGCCAAATGACAAGCCTGGGAAGCCAAAATATACCTGGCAAGTCCACGGAATAAACCAGGCTAGAACCACAGCAAAATATAATTCAGAGGGACTGAGTCAAGAAGTCCAGAATACTAATGCAAAATGGCACCGGCCACTCAAACCCTATTTAAGGGGGTTCCTATCTCATGGTGTGCAGGATCAGGTGGACACCAGGCAGAAGACCTTCAGGCTTAGGAAGGAAAGGAAAGAAATGAAAAAGGAAAAGGGGACTAGAAGAGGAAAGAAGATGGAACAGGAAAAACAGGATACGGTGCTTAGGACGAGAGCCTCAGAGACAGACGTGGGTTCACATTTGGGTTTAACTTCTTCCTGTGAGGCGTCTTTTCTTCTTCCCCCCTTGCTCCCTTCATTTTTTCCCTTTCTTTTTGCTTTTCACAGTTTTATTGAATTACAGTGTACGTACCATAAATTCACACATTTCAAGTGCACCAATCAGTGACTTAGTAACTTACCCAGTGCTGCAGCTCTCACCACACAACAGTTCTAGGATACTCATCTCTCCAATAAGAGCCTTTATGTTCACTTATTCTTAATCCCCATCCCCACTCTCAGCTCCAGGCAACCGTGCTTTTTTGTCTCTAAACATCTGCCCTCTCTGAACACCTGACATAAATGGAATCATACCATACAATGTCTCCTGTGTTTGGCCTCTCTCATTTAGCATCATGTTTTTGAGACTCATCCATCATCTATGGCTTAGCAAATGTCAGAACTGGAGCCACCCTTTTTTTTGCTGAAGAATAGTTCATTGTAGGTATGAGACTGACTTTCTTTTTTTAAAACCATTTTCTTTTTTTCTTTTTTTTTCCTTTGTTTTTATAGCCACACCTGTGGCATACAGACGTTCCCAGGTGAGGGGTAAAATCAGAGCTGCAGTCGCAGGCCTACGCCACAGCCTCAGCAACTCAGGATCCAAGCCATATCTGTGACCTATGTGGGAGCCTGCAGCAGTGCCAGATCCTTAACCTACTGAGCAAGTCCAGGGATCAAACCTGCATCCTCACTGACACTATGTCAGGTTCTTAACCCGCTAAGCCACAATGGGAATGCTGAGGCTTATTTTCTTAAGCCTCAGTTTCCTTATCTGTAAAATGGGGATAAGAATAATAAAACCAATTTGATAGAGTATTACAGTAATCAATGAAATAGTACATATTAATAGGATAGCACAGTAGCAGGTGCCCAGCACACACATAATTTTAAGAAGCTACAGTAGTAATAGAAAGTAAAGCATCGCTATTTCAACCATCTTCAATTCTCTGACTTTTACACACATCGCTTTCCTCCTACTATCTAGGGAAGAAAAGGGAGGTACATTTGCTTGCATTTTTATAGAAAAGGACAGGAGAACAAAAGCTAAGTGAGTACCTCCGGCCCATGAGAACCTCTGGGTGGAATGGAGAGGAGTGCTTTGGCACAGACAGCTCACAAAACGCAGCATCTCCTAAAGAGCATCACCCTGACTGTCAGCGAGCCTATTGCTTCTAAGAATATCTGGGGGAGATGGCAGAATTGAGTCCATAATGCATAGATTCACTTTCCAAAAAAAAAAAAAAAAGGGATGATAATGATGCAGGAGAAAGCTCTGTGAGTGGGAATAATAGTGTTGAGAGTGAGAAAGGGAACAAATAACAAGTGAATTGGAAAATGCTACCCAAACCTGCTGTGTACTTGATGCTGTAAGGTCTCTCCCAGGGAACTGCTGGGGCAGCCCTGCTCCAGCTACTGAAACTCAGGCAGGACAAAGAAAGAGAGACTGCTCATTGTCGAGAAGCATCCTGCAGCTTTGACTACCTGCCCAGCCTTCCCTCCCTTTCATGGAACTGACTCCAAAAATACACTTTTTGAAGTTCAGAACTTTTAAGTTTTTCATTGTTCCTGCCAGCAGAAATGCATTAAGCAAATACAGAAATGTGCATGGAGAAATGAATTCTAGGCTCCCAAGCAGGCAAACAGACAAACTATCGACACCATTCTCTGCTTGGGAGCCCACGAAAGGAAGACCCACAGAGACCTATAGCTGAAGTATATCAAATGCAGCTGGAACTTCAGAAGAGGAAATAGCCCAAGTTATAAGAGTATGGGATTTTAGGTACAGAAGACCATTATATGCTGAGTAAATGCTCCTGAAATAGCAAAAATCCAAACCAAAATTTGAATTTCAGAGCACAAAGTTACTGGAAAGACCCTCAGAAGCCTCTAAGTCAATATTTCCATTTAATAGCAAGGAAGGAGGAGGAGGAGGAGGAAGAATAGAAAGAAACATACACAGACACACACACACACACACACACACACACACACACACACGCACTCCCATGATCATGGCATGGTAGATAAGGTCTTTTCATCATTAATTTGGTCTAAAATAAAGAAAGAACTATAGTTTCAAAGCCTACAGTCTTTGCTAAGGATAGAGGTTCAACAGATGGCTTTTGAGTTTAGTCAAAATGAACACTTCAGTGAAGTCTCTTTCAATCCACAAAGTCAAAGAAGAAGCCTAATCTGAGATCAAGGTTAGAAATTAAACTGCTTTACATAATGAAGTATTAAGAATTTTTGAGTCTTCATTTGGTACTGAAAGGAGTAAGGAGTCTAGGGACCCAAGAATGAAAAAAGAAGGATATAAGGGAAGATAATTCCAGAAGAGTCACTCTTAACCAGGTAAGATTTGACTCCCAGGGGACATTTGCCAATATCTGAAGACATTTTTTGCTTGTCACAGCTTGGGGGAGAGGTACAACTGTCATCTAGTGGGTGGAAGCCAGGGACACTGCTAGACATCCTACCATGCACTGGTCAGCTCCCAGGACAAGGGGTTATCCCACTGATACTGGAAGGTGGTACCAGAATCCAGGTTCTTGTTCACGGCAGTCTAAGAATGAGATCCGTGAACATACAGGCAGCAAGCAAGCCAAGTCTTTATTAAAGAAAAGCAAATAGCTCCCAGGACAGCTGGGACAGGGGAGAAGAGGCACCCCCCTTTTTCTATTGTCTTTTAGAGATTTTTATATCTTAAACGTGAGGAGGAGTACCACCGTGGGGTCCAGCAAGATGTGGTTTTTCCCCACTGATCTTGTTTAATTACCTACATCAGTCCTTGTCCAATAGAGCTTTTAGGGTTGGAAATGTCCCTTGTAAGTTTTATGGGTTTTTGTCCTTTTCTTTCCTTAGATTAAGTCACCATTCCTCTCATTTCTTTTTTATCAGTTGAGGAGTAGGCTAGAGATTCACATTTCCTACAGTAAACAAAGCCTGTGGGGAATGAGCATTTCCTGTAATAAAACAAGGCCTGTGGAGGTGTTACTCCCTGGAGCCCTTAAGCCACAAAAGTTAATCAATATCCATATCCAAAGAAAGTATCGGAGCCCATGCTCCTACACTAACTACCTGAGTTAATATTCTGCCTCACCACCCCTTAATGTCAACAGGGCCTAGTTAAGAATCCTACTCTAGAAAAGAAAAAGGAACCCATCAACAACTGGAAAAGTCAGAGATCAGAAAAATTCCCAGGAACCAAGGATGCACCAGGAATTTTTTTATTAATTACTCAATGAATTTTATTACATTTATTGTTGTACAACAATCATCACAACCAAATTTTATAGCATTTCCATCCCGAACCCCAGGTACAACCCCCCACCTATCTCCTTTGGAAACAGTAAGTTTTTCCAAGTCTGTGAGTCAGTCTCTGTTCTGCAAAGATCATTCTGTCCTTTTAGATTCCACATGTAAATGACATCATATGATGTTGGTGTCTCACTGTCTGGCTAACTTCACTTAGCATAATAATTTCTAGGTCCACCCACATTGCTACAAATGTTGTTGTTTCTTCCCTCTTAATGGCTGAGTAATATTCCATTGTGTATATGTACCACCTTCTTTATTAACTCCTCAGTTAATGGACATTTAGGTTATTTCCACATCTTGGCTATTGTATATAGTTCTGCAATGAACGTTGGAGTACATATATCTTTTTGAGTCATGGTTTTCTCTGGATTGATGCCCAGGAGTGGGATTGCTGAATCAAATGATAATTCTATTTTTAGTTTTCTGAGGAATCTCCATAATGTTTCCCACAGTGGTTGCACCAATTTACATTCCCAACAACAGTGCAATAGGATTCCCTTTTCTCCAAACCCTCTCCAGCATTTATTGTTTGTATACTTTTTCTGCTGATGGCCATTCTGGCAGGTGTAAGGTGGTACCTCGTAGTGGTTTTGATTTGCATTTCTCTAATAATTAATGACGTTGAACATCTCTTCATGTGTTTTTTGGCCATCTGTATGTCATCTTTGGAGCTGTCTGTTTATATCTTCTGCCCATTTTTTTTTCTTTTTTTTTTGTCTTTTTTCCTTTTCTAGGGCCACTCCCAAGCATATGGAGGTTTCCAGGCGAGGGATCTAACTGGAGCTGGAGCTGCTGGCCTACACCAGAGCCACAGCAATGCCGTATCCAAGCTGCGCCTGCAACCTACACCACAGTTCAGGGCAACACCAGATCCTTAATCCACTGAGCAAGGCCAGGGATTGAACCCACAACCTCATGGTTCCTAGTCGGATATGTTAACCACTGAGCCATGATGGGAACTCCACTTCTGCCCATTTTTTTGATGAGGTTGTTTATTTTTTGGTATTGAGCTGCAGAAGGTGTTTATAAATTTTATAGGTTAATTCTTTGTCAGTTGCTTCATTTGCAAATATTTTCTCCCATTCTGTGGGTTGTCTTTTCATTTTGTTTAGGGTTTCCTTTGATGTTCAGAAACTTTTTAGTTTAATAAAGTCCCATTTGTTTATTTTTGTTTTTATTATCATTACTCTAGGAGGTGGATCTGAGAAGACATTACCTTGGTTTATGCTGGAGAGTATTCAGCCTCTTTTCTTCTAAGAGTTTTACAGTCTCTGGTCTTATATTTAGATCTTTAATCCATTTTGAGTTTATTTTTGTGTATGGTGTTAGGGAGTGTTCTAATTTTCTTCTTTTACATGTGGCTGTCCAGTTTTCCCAGCACCACGTACTAAATAGTCTGTCTTTTCTCCATTGTATATTTTTGCCTTCCTTGTCATAGATTAGCTGAGTGTAGGTGCAAGGGTTTAGTTCTGGGCTTTCTATCCTGTTCCACTGATCTATATTTCTGTCTTTGTACCAGTACCATATGGTTATTGCTTTGTAGTATAGTCTGAAGTTAGGAAGCCTGATTCCTCCAGCTCCATTTTTCTTTCTCAGGATGGCCTTGGCTATTCTTGGTCTTTTGTGCTTCAAACAAACTTTAAAAGTATTTTGTTCTAGTTCTGTGAAAAATATCCTTGGTAATTTGATAAGGATTGCACTGAATCTGTAGATTGCCTTGGGTAGTATAGTCATTTTTATAACATTGATTCTTCCAATCCAGGAGCATGGTATGTCTTTCCTTCTGTTTGTATCATCATTGATTCCTTTCATCAGTGTCTTAGAATTTTCAGAGCACAGGTCCTTTGCCTCTTTAGGTAGGTTTATTCCTAAGTATTTTATTCTTTTTGATGTGATGGTAAATAGGACTGTTTAATTTCTTTCTGATATTTCATTGTTAATATATGGAAATGCTGTGGATTTCTGTGTATTAATTTTGTATCCTGTGACTTTGCCAAATTCATGGATGAGCTCTAACAGTTTCCTGGTAGCGTCTTTAGGATTTTCTAGGTGTAGTATCATGTCATCTGCAAATAGTGACAATTTTACTTCTTCCTTTCCAATTTGGATTCCTTTTATTTTTCTGCTCTGATTGCCATGCCTAGGACTTCCAAAACTATGTTGAATAGTAGGGGTGAGAGCAAACATCCTTGTCTTGTTCCTGATCTCAGCAGGAATTCTTTCAGCTTTTCAGCACTGAGAATGATGTTAGCTGTAGGTTTGTCATATATGGCCTTTATTATGTTGAGGTAGGTTCCCTCTATGCCCACTTTATAAAGGGTTTTTATCAGAAATGTCAAAGGCTTTTTCCGTGTCTATTGAGAGGATCATACGGTTTTTATTCTTCAGTTTGTTAATGTGGTGAGGATTTTTGCATCTACATTCATCAGTGAAATTAAATTGGCCTGTAATTTTCTTTTTTTTGTGTGCTATCTTTATTTGGTTTTGGTATCAGGGTGATAGTGGCCTCATAGAATCAGTTAGGAAGTGTTTCTTCCTCTGCAAGTTTTTAGAATAGTTTCAGAAGGATAGGTGTTAGCTCTTCTCTAAATATTTGATAGAATTCACTGGTGAAGCCACCTGGTCCTGGGCTTCTGTTTGTTGGAAGTTTTTTAATCACAGTTTCAATTTCATTACTTGTGATTGGTCCATTCATCTTTTCTATTTCATCTTGGTTAGTCTTGGAAGATTGTACTTTTCTAGGAATTTGTCCATTTCTTCTAGGTTGTCCATTTTATTAGCATACAGTTGCATGTAGTAGTGGCTTATGATTCTTTGTATTTCTGTGATGTCCCCTGTAATTTCTTTTTTCATTTCTAATTTTATTGAGTCCACTCTTTTTCTTGATAAGTCTGGCTAAGCATTTATTAATTTTGTTGATCTTTTCCAAGAACCAGCTTTTAGTTTCAACAAGTTTTAATGACATCTATTCAATGTTAAGTTATTTTATGTGCTTTCAAGCACCATGATCACTCTTTCCATTTCCTTTATGTTTACACTGTATTACACATAGCCTTGTAGAACTGATGCTTTGGAGAATAAGGAAGAGCTGCCATCATCAGGGAGCAGAGAGAGAGGAGAACAAGGTGTAATGGCCAAGACCAATGGTGATGCTTGAATCAGGCAAGAAAGGAGGGGGCAGCAGCAGGGGCCAGCTGTTGTGTCCTCACCTTGGCACTTTCCTAAATTATTGGGGAGTGGGTAGCAGCCTCCGTTCCTCTCTCTCTCTTCTGGTGCCTGAGACACCATCTGTGCATGTAACACATCCTCACATCTGCAGGTTGGTCTTTTTCACTACTACACGCAATTATGATAGTTTACTTCAATAATTGTTACTTGTTTTGTTTGTAACTTTTGCATGCTTACTGAAAACAAAAAGTTACCAACTTAAATTGACCAAAGACATGAGAAAATCTACATAGAGGATCAGTGGGCCTCTCTCAACTTTCACAATGCCCCTGCCGAATTTTTCAAGTACCTACATATGCCTGAAAGACAAGACATGGTGCTTGGCACTCTTGAGCATCAGGACAAGATTGTGACATCCATATAACCATTTCCATTTTACGGATAAGAAAACTGAGACTTGGAAAGACAAACTACTCTCCAGGGTTACACAGTTGGAAAATGTTTGAGCCAGGCTTGAAACCTGGTCACCTTGACTTTAAGGGTTGAGGAACAAGTTATGGTGGATCTACTATAGCAAGTGGAATAGAAATGAGTAGCTAACAATGAACAGATGTTCAGTATTATCAGTTCAAGTAAATGTGAATTAAAACAGAATTAACATTTTAAAATCTGTTAGCAGATGTGAAAAATCATAAGGGCTAAGGAAATATAAACTGAAGTATACTTATAGGAAAGCAATTTGGCAATAACAAGTGATGGTAAGATTCCCATTATCTGACCAAGTAATTCTTATTCTAAAGAACACAAATGAAGGCAGAGAGTCACACGTAAATATTAATTATGAGATTATTTAATAGAGCAAAGAGAAATCTGAATATACTAAGGAAATAGTTTAGCATACCCATTAAATAGAATTGAATGCATTTACTAAAAATTATTTTACCAAAATGTTTAATATGGGAATGTGCTTAAAATAGCAAAATAGAAAAGCCTGTACAATGAATCTTCACCATGGTAACAATTTTAATATCTTAAGAAAAGGAATGGCTATAAGACATGCCAATTTTCTTTTCTTTTTTTTTTTTCTGGATCACATGACAGTTTTATTTATGATTTTTTCCACAGAGGCTTTACAAGTTTACATTCCCACCAACAGTATGCTAGGATTCCCTTCTCTCCACATCCTCTTATGCATTATCTTTTGTCTTTTTGATCAATGCCATTGTAAGAGGTGTGAAGTGATATCTCACTGAGGTTTTGATTTGCATTTCACTGCTAAGTGAAGTTGAACACCTTTTCTTAGATCTGGTGGCCATTTGTATGGCTTCTTTGGAAAAATATCTAGTCAGGTTGGTTCTTTGCCCATTTTATTTTTTTTTAACCTTACATATTTATGTATTATTTGAATACCATTCCATTTGTGACGAAGAAACATTCATATACATATAAACAGTATACAATAACTAATTCCATCTATATAGCCAATTTTCTTTTAAATACTTTTCTATATTTAAAATTTTTCTACAAAATCTATACCTTGCATTTATAATTATAAACACAATGAAAAACAAGAAGACCTAGATGTTGCAGTAAGCTGCAAAAAGAATTTCATAAATGGTGACTGGGTTGAGTGATAGTAGACAAGAAAAGAAGCCCTTTGACGAAGAAGTCTTTTCTTGGCAAAACAACTCCATGGATGGAACACACCCACCCCAAACCAGAACCACCTGGAGGGTATCAAATATACACAAAAGACATTCTATGGTGAATGTTGAAGTCCTGAGAAAAGAGCAGGGCTCACCAATAAACATGAAATTGGGCAGAAACTAAGCCAGTAGAAGCCAGCCTGACCCTGGACAGTGTAAACTTTGAGAAACAGAAGTCACTTTTACCCTCAAAAGAAGTAGATTATTTATAACCTCTAGAGATCTGCATCAAAATTACAAGGAGTCACTTGACATTTCTATTGATAAAGTGTTCCTTGCTTCCATACAATGCTGGCAAGCAACGGCACCAACACTTAAAATAGAAGTCTGCAGACTTATTTCTGTAAGGAGCTAAACAGTAAATAGGCTTTGCAGGCTGAATTTCAGCTACTCAATTCTGCTATTGTAGTGTGAAAGCAGCCAGGAAACAAGACATAAATAAATGGGTGTGGCCACATTCCTAAAAAACTAAATTTACAAAAACATTCATAGGACTAAGTTTGGCCCACTGGCCATAGTTTGCTGATTTCAAGACCTTAAGCATGGCCAGCAATGCTTTCTATTGTGGCTCTTTTCCATTGGTCATTCTTCCTCGCATTAAGGCATCAGAGTTTAAATTTGGTGCATCATGTGATCATTTGGGGAAAGAGCTGGGTGGGTTCTATGTAAATAAGAAAATATGCTCATTTTACAGTGTTGGGGACATGTCTTGGACGTCAGTGTCCGAAAATGAGACACATGAACACAGGGAGATCTCAATAGGGCTCTTTACTTCTGCAGAAGGGCGTGGGTACTCAAAAAGCACAGGCACAGAAGAAAAGACCCTCCCTATTTATCCCCAATGCAGGTGATGTACCTGTCCCCTTTCCATTGGTCCATTCAGGGTGCACATTCTTCTCAGTTGGCTCATTTGAAACAAATTGTTACTGGGAGAAGAGGGAAAGAGGAGGGGGGTCACAGGAAGGCATTTCAGCTGAAACCAGAGCAAAATGAAGTAACCAAGATTTCCTTTGATGGAAAAGACATTACGTTCCTTTCCACAACAGCAGTTGGGAAACCAGACAGATAGCAGGGAGTGTTAGGCCCTCTTCAAGGTGCTCCCAAATCTAGTGGGGGACACAGATTGATCAATATCTAATCCTTGACTCCTAGTGATAGGAAATTTATTGGCTCATTGGCTAGTGCAGTGAGCATCACAGACTGGTGGGAAGAGGGGCCAGAGATTAGGGATCCAAGAGGGACAGATGGGCAGTCTTTGAGTGGAGTCTTTTAGGATTGTGAATAAAAAATACTGCCTGCTGGATCAGTAAACAAAGGATGTTGCAGCCATCAAGCCATCACATTACAGCCTCCCCAAAGGTGAGCCATGAAGGAACTCAGGATGGAAACAGGATGTCGGCTATCTAGCAGTCAACTGCTACAGCCACTCAGAGAGTGCATCCTAAGGAGACTCAGGATAAGAAAGCACAGGATTCTGGCCCCAGAGATGCGGAGCTACACATCAAAAGGAATGATTTCAGTAAACCCAGACTCTTGCCTCTTCCCATACCTAAAAGAGGGCTGAGTTCATTAACTCAAGATATCTGATTTTCATTAATTAACAGTCATCTTTTGACATTCCCACTACATGGTCTTTGTTGCAAAAATTCCTACATATCCTGGCTTCCCCTTTGCCTCTTTGGAGAATTCACTCTGTGTTATCTGAGGTACTGTGCCCCAGGCTTACTGTGTCCTCAGATTTGTCTGCCAAATAAAACACAATTCTCAAAGTTTAGGTTGTGCATTGTTTTTCAATTGACAGATAAAAACCAAAACCACAGGCCATGCCTTGATTGGGCACATAGCATTCACTTCATCTCTCACTCCAAACAAAGTCCAAAGGCCTGACAATGTTGGAGTTTACTTGAGCTCTACAAAACCGCGAAAGTTAAGAAATGGCCCAGAAGTCAGCTTACTGCACAGAACTGCCCTTCCTCTGGGACTTAGGAAAAAATGCATGGGTGCCCCCCCCAGTTTTTGTTTGGTGAGGCCAGGCATAAACCCTCCCAATTTCAATCCTTTGTCTCATTAACATTAACTGAGCTGTGTATCTGCACTGTTCAGAGCAAAAAAAAAAAAAAAAAAAAGTGCTTATTAACCAAGTTTTGGTTAAGCTTCCCTCACTCCTCCAGGCCCCTGAACTCTGGCCCACCCTAACCCTGAATTAGCACTCAGCCCCTCCGGAGAACAGGCAGGCCTCAGGGTACCATTCTCCCATCAGCTCTCTGATCATACCATCCTTTCCTCTCACTCCGCCAACACCTGGCTCTTTGTTGCCTTTTTTATTCCTCTATAAAAAAAACAACACTTTTTATGCCACATTTTTGAAACATGTGCAGGTTTAATGGTCACAACATTATCGCTGTTACAATAGGCCCTTTCTGCCTTATAATAATCCTCTTGAGTTAGTCTCTCCTTACTGAGTTGGACTGGCTTTTCTTTGATAGGCTCTAATGAGATGGTTGCTATGGGCTCTGCCATGGCTTCGTCTCTCTGCCGTGCTGCCCCCTCGCTCCCTCCATATCTGCTCCCTCCCATTCCACCCCAGCCCCACTACCCTCCTCAAACTCCAAGCATGTTTCCATTCCAGGGTCTCGGTACTTTACCTTGAAACTGATATAACCTACAACTCTGAGTTACTTCCTCACTTCGTTCCAGCATTTGTACAAATGCTAGCCTATTGCAGAGGCTTTGCCTGAGAGCTCTCTATAAAATAACAACTCCATTTCTTGCCTTTTGATTTCCATACTACATTTTTTCCTTCTTCCTTGTGTTCACCTCTGCCTGAAATAGATTTGTTTATTGTCTGTCTCCCGGCACTTAGGATATAAACTCCAGAGGATTGTGCCTTCTTTCTTCACTGCCGTACGTTTAGCACTTAAAACATGGCCTGGGATGGGACAAGTTCAGCTCTTAATAAATATCTGGCAGAGTCCCCATCGTGGCTCAGCGGAAAGGAATCTAGCCAGCATCCACGAGGATGCAGGTTCGATCCCTGGCCTCGCATAGCAGGTTAAAGGATGCGGTGTTGCCATGAGCTGTGATGTAGGTCTCAGACATGCTTGGATCTGGCATTGCTGTGGCTGTGGTGTAGGCCGGAGGCTACAGCTCCTGATTTGACCACTAGCCTGGGAACTTCCATATGCTATGGGTGCAGCCCTAAAAAGACAAAAAAAAAAAAGTAAATGTCTGGCTAAATAAAACGACCTGACTAAATGAAGTAAAGTGAAACCTACTAGTGACAATTATTGGACGCTTACTAGATATTAGCGCTGTATTATGATTTCTTAATCTCACAATCAGACAAGGTTGGGATTATCATCTTTTACAAATGAGGACACTGAATTATTAAGATGCACTAAAACACCCACAGGCTAGAATGCAAACTGACCCCCAAACTTTCATATTTTTTACTATAATATAGTGAGTTCTTGCCTGAACCTCTATTGCTGCTGCATAGCAACGGCCGGCAAAGCAAAGCAGCAACCCAGAGCACCATTTCTCTTTGGCACCAAGAGCAATGGTCTGTGGGAGAACCTGAAGGAATAAGGGGGCTTTTTCTCACCCTCCAGGCGCAACAGTGAGAATGCCAGCAACTGGGGCTCTATGAGCACTCCTCAATGTTAGGATGGCGGAGTGGAGAGAAACAGAGGCTGGAGCCGTGAGATTGATAGGGATGGAGTAGACACAGGTATTTTTAGAAATCCCAACAAAGGACCACAGCTAAGGAGGGAAACAGGGGACATTGGGAGATCACTGTAAGTAAATAAATTGCTCAAAAAAGCCTTCAGGAGTTCCCGTCGTGGCGCAGTGGTTAACGAATCCGATTAGGAACCATGAGGTTGAGGGTTCGGTCCCTGCCCTTGCTCAGTGGGTTAACGATCCGGCGTTGCCGTGAGCTGTGGTGTAGGTTGCAGACGTGGCTCGGATCCCGAGTTGCTGTGGCTCTGGCGTAGGCCGGTGGCTACAGCTCCGATTCAACCCCTAGCCTGGGAACCTCCATATGCCACGGGAGCGGCCCAAGAAATAGCAACAACAACAGACTAAAGACAAAAAGACAAAAAAAAAAAAGCCTTCAGAACAAGGCAGGTTTGCTTCATTAGTGGAGCCTTGAGAATTGCCTCAGGTCATTAGGTGGGGCAATGGGATTAGGCCTGCATTCAGATTCAGACCAAGGGCAAAGAGTTTGACGACTACCCTTCCTCATTTGAATACACACCTTACCTGATCCTAAGGAGGAGCAACCACCCCCAGAAACAAAGAGAGGCTTTTCCAACCGCCACTCCCCTTGGCTGATAAAAACTGCAGCCCACCAGATCCTCGGGACAGAGCTTCTGTGCCTGCCCGCTTGTGTCTCTCACAAGTGCCCTCTCCTAAATAAATCTATTTTCTTGCCTATCACTCTGTCTCTCACTGAATTCCTTCTGCAGGGAGACATCCAGACACAGGATGAGGGACTCTAATTTAAAACCTTGGGTTCAAGTCCCAGTCTGGGTTCTGGCTAGGTTCAGACCATTAATACTGTCAGTTTCAAGATCACGAGCAGGTGTTTTTTGGTTTTTGTTTTGGGAGGTTTTTTTTGGTCTTTTTTTAGGGCCACACCATGGCATATGCAGGTTCTCAGACTAGGGGTCGAATCGGAGCTGTAGCCACTGCCCTACACCACAGCAACATCAAATCTGAGCCGCGTCTGCGACCTACACCACAACTCATGGCAACACTGGATCCTTAACCCACTGAGCAAGGCCAGGTATCAAACCTTAGGCCTCAAGGATGCTAGTGAGATTCATTTCCACTGAGCCACGATGGAAACTCCTGCAAGGAGGTTTATTGACCAACTGAGTTACCGGGAGCACTGAGTAGAGAGGACTCGGGCCCCCACTACCGGGGAAAGGGCTTCTTTATATATAGTTAGGGTTTCATGTGATAGGCCATGTGGCCTTAAGGAGAAAGGGGATGGGGGCTTGGCAAACAGGGAAGGAGAATTTAGGTGGTTAAGAGTGAATTTTAGCAATACTTTTGGCTCCGTTGATTCTGAGGTTTAACAGCTCCTTAAATTATCTTGGTCCTGGGAACTTCGTCCCTGCTGGGGTCTGTTTTTCCTGTTTGGTGTCTGGAGCCCAGGTGGAATCTTGATGGTGTGGTCATGTTTCATCCTCCATTTAGTCTTCTCCTTCCAGTTTATAGATACCACCCAACACTCAACAGTCAGCCGTGCCCACACACAGTGGGCACTAGATGTGTGTTGAATGAAAGTGCCAGTGTGGGCACGGAGGAGACGTAACCACAGGAGGGGGAAGGGCACTCTGGAAACTGGCAAGAACCTAGAAGGGCTTACTCTAGAAGTGGCATTTAAAAGTCTCCCAGAAGTACAAGTCAAATTTGCATTTAGATGAGCAAGAGGAGGAAAGGCCTTCAGATTCCATTAGAGACTTATTCGGCCTCAAGTCTCCTTGCCCACTCGGTCTAACTGTGTCTGATCCCATGAACAGCCCCATTTCATCCTGACCTGCTATTTCACAGAGTCACAGAAATTAATTATCAAGATGGAGGTGGACCCTGTGACTCATTTGTTCTTCTCAAAACCAGGGCTAAATCTTAAAAGCAAAAATAGCAGGCATTGAATGTTCCTACCATTTTCCCATGTGTGCTAGGAATTCTTTTTTCCCCCACGGCCATGCATGTGGAAGTTCCTCAGCCAGGAATCAAACCTGTGCCACAGCAGTGACAACACCAGATCCTTAACTACTAGGCCACCAGGAAATTCCCAGGCTAGGAGTCAAATCAGAGCTGTAGCACTGCTGGCCTACTCCACAGCCACAGCAACACCAGATCTGAGCCGTGTCTGCAACCTATACTGCAATTTATGCCAACGCCGGATCCTTAACTCACTGAGCAAGGTCAGGGATTGAACCTGCGTCCTCATGGATACTAGTCAGGTTCATTTCCACTGAGCCATGACAGGAACTCCTGAATTCTTAAATATATATTTTTTGGCTGAAAAATGTTTATCAAGCATAGTAATCACCTGGCTTTTACTGAGCTCCTAATATATGTGTCCAGTGGTGTATTAGTCATATTACATGTGCCAATGCTTTTACTTCTTATAGGAACCTCTGAGATAATGATTATGTCCATCTTCCTGAAACGAGACTGAGGCTCAAAGAGGTCCATCATCCATCAGTTACAAAACCGAGGTGCAGATTTAGGCCAATCTGACTCTAATATCCTTACTCTGTCAATGGTGTTACTTTGCCTTCCATGACAAACTTTTTATCGATGTCTTCACATTTTGCTCAATTAAGCACCCACACCGAAACGGGGCTCTGCCCCCAGGAAATGTGTCTTCTCCAACAGCACTTTATCCAACACAGTAATCGGCGCATAACACGGCAGGTGTGTTCCTCCTTCATGAATGCGGAAGGTGGGAAAACAACCTGAGCAATCAAATCAGTTAAGGGCAACTATTTTACCTCTCCTTTCTGCCTCTTAAAAAAGATTGAAATCGATGTGCTAATGTATTTTCTTGCTGCTAATAAAGAGTGTATCAATGTACTGGGAAAATGGCCATCCATCTGCCTGTCCTGCATTTTCTAGTTTTTGCATCATCTGCCCATTTCTCAGCCTGGACAAAGGAAACCCTCAGTGCTATGTCACCTGCCCCTGGTCACAGTTGATGGCCATGATAGGTAACCAGACTCAAGCTAGGCTTAATAGATTTTCTCTGGAGAATGTGCTGGGCACGGAGTAAGAATCCAAGGAGTCAGGGCAGCTATAGCCCATAGTAACCCCACACTGCACACCAAGGGAAGCAAGAACACAGAGAAATCAATATACAGAATGAGACATGGGAAACAGTTCGGAGCAGACACAGAAGCCAGGCAGTCAAAGCCACTCCCAAGAGCCAGAGAGAGCGGCTGACCAGAGAGAGTGAGAAATTTCCACTGCTGGGGAGCCCCAACTATTTCCTGAAATTAGGTTCTCTAATATTCTGCTGATATCTTACCTTAAATCTCTCTTTAAGAGCGAGAACCCAAATAAACAATAAAAAAAAAAGCGACATAACCAACATCGTAGAAATTTTTTTAAAAGGCTATACTATGAACAATTATATAACAAATTTGACAACTTAGAAGAAATGGACAAGTTTCTACAAACATATAACCCAATAAAATTGAGTGAAGAAGAAATAGATAACTTGAACAGACTCATCACTAGGAGTAAAACAGAATCTATAATTTAAAAACTCCCCATGTGCTGCAGGTGTGGCCCTAAACAGACCAAAAAAAAAAAAAAAAAGATAAAAACTCCCTCTAAACAAGGGAGTTCCAGTCACGGCTCAGTGGTTAATCCATGAGGATTAGGATCCATGAGGACACAGGTTCGATCCCTGGCCTTGCTCAGTGGGTTAAGGATCTGGCATTGCCGTGAGCTGCAGTGTAGGTCACAGATGTGGCTGGGATCCTGCATTGCTCTGGCTGTGGTGTAGGCCAGCAGCTGTAGCTCCAATTCAACCCCTAGCCTGGGACCTTCCAAATGCCATGAGTATGGCCCTAAAAAGACAAAAGAGAAACAAAACAAAACTCCCTAAAAACAAAGTCCAGGCTTAGATGGCTTCATAGCCAAATTATACACAAGATTCAAGGAAGAATTTATACCAATCCCTCGCACTCTTCCCAAAAATTGAAGAGGGAACACTCCCAACGACATTCTATGAAGCCACCATCACCCTCATAACAAAACCAGAAAAAGACACCACAAAAAAAAAAAAAAAAAAAGCCACTATCTTTGATGAATATAGTATCTTTGATAAATATAGACACAAAAATTCTCAACAAAATGTTAGCAAACTGAATCCAACAACACATAAAGATCATACATCACAACCAAGTGGAATTCATCCCTAGTTCAAAGATTCACAGGAATTTTTTGGTTTCCCAGTGCATATAAAAGTTATGTCTATACCATACTGTAGTAGTCTATTAAGTGTGCAACAGCATCATGTCTAAAAAACACCAAGGTACATACCATAATTAAAAATACTGTTACTAAAAAATGCTAACTACCACCTGATTCTTCAGTAAGTCATAATCTTTTTCTAAGAGTAATAGCAGAGATCACTGATCACAAATCACTATACAAACATAACAGTGAAAGAGTTTGGAACATTCTGACAATTACCAAAGTATGACAGAAACACAATGCTGTTGGAAAAATGGGACCAATAGTCTCATTCTACATATGGTTGCCACAGACCTTTAATTTGCACCAAGTGCAACACCGGCAAAGCACAATAAAATGAGGTATGTCTGGGAGTTCCCGTTGTGGTGCAGCGAAAACAAATCTGACTAGGAACCATGAGGATTCGGGTTCAATCCCTGGCCTCAGTGGGTTAAGGATCTAGCATTGCCGTGTGCTGTGTGTGTAAGCTGGCAGCTGTAGCTCCGATTTGACCCCTAGCCTGGGAAACTCTATGTGCTGCAAATGCGGCGCTAAAAAGCAAAAAAAAAAAAGCAACAGATTAAAGCAATCAGATTGCTTACTTCATGCAGTTTCAGAATCAGAAATGCAGGAGATATTTAGCTAAGTGGTTCTGACTCAGGGTGCCTCCCAGGCTACAGTTCAGCTGTGTTGGGTCTCCAGTCAATTCAAGGCTTGACAGGAGCTGGGGAATCCACTTCTAGACAGGTGAGTACCTGGTTTTCAGCAGGGCTCAGCTCCTTCCTGAGAGCCTCCTCCAGAGGGAGAGAAAAAGAGAAAGAGAGGCTGTTGGGTTTCTACCCTGGTTTCTCCCTAATGACCGTGGGAACCCTGGCCAAGTCACTCCGCTTCTGCACCTTGGTTCCCTAATTTTGTAGACCGGGCTGATGCAGTAGCAATTGCCTCTTAGAGCAGGTGAGAGGACGCAATGAAACAGATACAGTGCTTACAACAGGACATGGCTGAATTGGCGCTTGACCGTGTCAGCTGCTACTGTTGTTTCTGAAGTCTGCCTTTCTCTCTGCAACTTAGCTCCTGTACCAGAAATCTTGGAATTACAGAGCCAGAGGGGGCCTCCTCTCCCTTAAATACAGAAGAGGCACAAAGGATAAGGTTAAGTAAATAAAGTTTCTCGACCAAGGAAGGGTCACACAAGGAGAGGCAAAGGGACCAGGTAAGGCTGCTGCTGATTCTTCATCTGTGCAGAGCAAACTCCTAACTTCGTCTCTAATCGGACTGTCACTTCACTTCCAGTGCAAAAGCTTTCCCAAGGCTCTTTAATGCAAAATTCTCAAGACTGGTGTTTAAGGACCTGCAGGGCCTGGCCCCAGGTCCTTCTGAGCCTTCCGGGCAAGTATGTCTCACATACATTAACCAAGAGGTGGACTCCTGGACTTATTCTGAGCTCATTCTGAGCTCATGCGTCTTTGTCTGCACCTTCTGCCCTGCCACTTCTCTTTCCTCTCCTCTCCACTTCTGCCTTCCAGATCCCATCCACGTCTCAACTCCACCCTTGCCACGCAGCCTTCTCTGACCACACGCTCACCAGCAGTCGCTGCAGCTTCTGAACGCCTGTAACTCTCTGGGCTGTTTATTAATTTGGGTACTCAGACTATTATTGACAAGTTGGTTATTTTTTTTTTTCCTTTTTAGGGAAGAAAAAAAAATCAGAACTCTACACCATACACAAAAATAGATTCCAGATGGATTAAAAAGCTAACTGGGGTGAATAGGCAATTCTACAGAGACAGCAAATAGATTAGCGGTTGCTGTGGCTCACAGATTGGTGGGGAAATGAGAAATGGCTGTTACGGGGTCAGGGCTTTCTCTTTGGGATGATAAAATTGATTTTAACGGGGGGTTATACCACCCTATAAATATATTAAAATCATTGAATGGTACACCTTAATGAGAAAATTATATGGTATGTTTATTATGCCTTTGTTATATTTTTTAAAAGTGTTTTTTCAATTCACAAAACGTGCACTTACAATTTGCATATTTCACTCTGTGTATTACATCCTAATAACAAGTTTATTTTTAAAAAACTAACTGGATAAAGGAAAAGCTATTAAAGTCCTAGGAGAAACCATGGAAAAATTGTTTTTATACTATTTGGAGGGGCAGAATCTTCATCAGCATGACAAAGCAACAAAAGCAGTAAAAGAAAAAAAAGGGGGGGTGTCCCCGTCATGGCGCAGTGGAAACGAACCCAGCTAGGAACCATGAGGTTGTGGGTTCCATCCCTGGCCTTGCTTAGTGGGTTAAGGATCTGGCGCTGCCATGAGTTGTGGTGTATGTCACAGACGTGGCTCAGATCTGGCGTTGCTATGGTGTAGGCCAGTGGCTACAGCTCCGATTAGACCCCCACCCTTGGAACATCCATATGCTGTGGGTGAAGCCCTAAAAAGACAAAAAAAAAAAAAAAAAGAAGGGGTATGTCATATTTCATTAACCATACATAAATTAAATTTCCTGTCAGTTAATGACATTATAAAAACTTGGAGTTCCTGTTGTGGCTAGGCAGTAATGAACCCAACTGGGATCCATGAGGACACGGGTTTGATCCCTGGCCTCGATCAGTGGGTTGAGGATCTGGCATTGCCATGAGCTGTGGGGAAGTTCACAGATGCGGCTCGGATCTGGTGTTGCTGTGGCCGTGGCATAGGTCGGCAGCCGCAGCTCTGATTCAACCCCCAGCCTGGGAACTTTCATATGCCATGGGTGTGGCCCTAAAAAAAAAAAAAAAAAACCTGACAGACCAGAAAAAGTGCATATATACATATATTTATAACTTAAAAGGATTTAATATTCCTAATATAAAAAGTTCTTACAAGTTAAAAATTATCAACAACCAAATGTAAAATAAAAGAGGCGAAGACATGGACAAGGGATGCAAATGGCTGTGACCACGACAAAGTGCCAGCTTGCAGCTGACAGGGAGGACTCTGTCTCACAAGGTCACCCCACAGCCCCCTCAGAAATTAATCCAGCACCTTACCCAGTGTGGTCCATGCATGTTTATCTAGGTCAACGTTCTTATTCCATCTCCCTCAAGTTTGAATCGCACCATATCTTTTTCATGCTAACAGATTCTTACATTCTCTATCGCTACTTCTTTGATAGCAAGCAGTCGTTTTTTAATTTTATTTGAAAGCAGAAACATTTTGTGTGTATATGATTTCAGGAAAACCCTTCTGTTTCACACTTTTTTAACGTAAATATGATTTTTTTCTTTCGCTATGTTGCTGCAGCTCAAGCTAACCTGTTTCCGTTCCACATTGAGTTATGCATGATCTGTGGAGAACAAGTGAGTAACATTTCAAGGGGGCGGGATGGGAATGCAGCTTTTTCACCAGAGATTCCATCCTCAGTGTAACACGCAAAATTATCATGCTTTCGGGAAACTCAAGTAATTGCCTTTGGCAAAAAAATATAATTTTCCATTTGCTAATGAAAATACTGAAACAGTCTAAGGTCCGAAATTGGCTTTCGTGCCATGCTTCCCTCTTAAAAAGCATTTGAAAAAAAAAAAAAATGCACACAGGTGGATAGAAGTAAAAGAAAAATCTTAGTCTTGGATTAGCTGAAAAAGCATGAGAGCTTATAAAGAACTGTGAGGTGATTTTTTTTCTTGTGTGCTGAGGAATTTAATGGAAAAAAAAATGCTCTCAGGAAAGAAATTTCTCAGCAGTAGCTGAGTTTGAGGGAACTGTGGAAGTCACAGGTTTGAACCTCCAATTACCACTCCTTCCCCACACAACACGGCCTGCATTTGAAGGTCGATTTAGGAACCAACTGAAAATCCCACAGGCACCTCAGATATCACAGGTCAGAAGCCAGCTGAAAGCTGTTCCTCTTGCTGTGCTCTGCTCAGCACTATGAACCCTACTGCCCAAGCCTAACTCTGGTCATTCTGAACCCCTCCCCCTCCTCCCTGTCACCATCCCACCAGCCCCACACTGAGTCCTAAAGGGTTTGCCTCAGAGACTTTTCTCAAATCCCTTCAGATTGTCCTTCTCATTCCTCTTCAGGCCTCATCTTTTCCCACCTGGACTTTTGCAGGGGTCTTCTGTTTTGCTGCTCCCTTAAATCCCTTCTTACATAACCCCATCCCATTTGAAATGCAAATCCAACCAGGGCACTACTAGTCAGTACCTAAAACCACAGTCACTAAGTTGCTAATGGCCAAGCATCCCATTGGCCAAGCATCCCATTGGCCAAGCATCCCATTGGCCAAGCATCCCATTGGCCAAGCATCCCATTGGCCAAGCATCATCTCAGCTCTTGGCGTGGCAATCCCTGCCCTCCAGAAACCACATCCCAAACCCTCTCCAGGCCCAACTCTCTCTTGCTTCCATGCAATGTATGCCCCACTTCTACATAAACATTCTCCATGCCTTGCTAGGATCTGCCCTTGACAGTGGACAAACAGATGCCTAGAGCATAGCATTTCTCCATTGGACACATCCCATTCATCCTTCAGTGCTCCCCCTGCTCTCCCTGCCAAACTTAGCTAGGTTTTCCCATGACCCCTGCCCCCACCTCTGTTAGAGCACCCAATTCATCTCATTCAAAGAGCCTCTCTGTGTGCCTGCTTCCTCCACTTAGATATTAACAACTTGGGCAAGAGAATCTATCCTCATTGTCCTTGTACCCTCAACAGCTGATAAAAAATGTCTGCTCCATAGGAGATTTGTTACAATTATGTATTAAATATAACTAAACTGGCCAGGCATCTTCTTCCTCAGCAGGTATTTATAAAGCATTTTCTTGAGTAGGAAGAAATTCTTCCTCCCGAGGAAGCAGAGTTCCTCACATCCCACCAAAGCAGGCTTGTCCACCCCTCAAAGAGGCATGTTCCTTGTAAAAAAGTATCACATTTGAGACCATGTCCTTACTACTGTCTTTCAAACCTGGCAGCACATTAAAATTGTCTAGAGAGCTTTTCAAATATTCACAGTCCCAGGCCTCATCCATCCCAGATCAATGAAATCAGAATCTTAGGGGTAGTTCCCAGGCTAGTTTGAATAGGTTTCCAGATGACAGTCTTGAGAAGTCAGGGCTGAGAACCTTAGGTCTACACATAAAGTGAAATCATGGAGGGCTGAGGTAGTTCTCCAGACAGTACTGCCCCACTCCAGCAAGGAAGGCCACCTCACCTAGGAAGCTCCCACTTTGGAATATTTTGCTCCAAAATCTCTAAACCCTACTCAGATGCCTAGAATTGGCCTAGGCCAGCAATGCTAGTCCAGGCAGAGAGCCCTAAGTCCAGTCATCCCCCTTCAGGGTCCTCTTGGACTGTCTATCCTCATGTGGAACTGAAAAGATACCCTAAAGAACAATGTGACTCACACCAACACGGCTATCTGAGGTTCTAGGGCTGAGCCCCAGGACAAGAGGAAGGACCGGAAAGAAAATCATTCCTGCTGGTTGCCATAATATCTCTTTCACAAAATAGAATGATATTGGGCCACTAAAATGGTACTGAAATATTGATTTAGGGTAATTCACCCATGCAAAACAAAGGACAGGTGTTCCCATCATGGCTCAGCAGAAATGAAACTCACTAGCATCCATGAGGACGCAAGTTCAATCCCTGGCCTCGCTCAGTGGGTTAAGGATATGGCGTTGCTGGCAGCTGTGGTGTAGGTTGCAGAAGTGGCTTGGATCCCACATTTCTGTGGTTGTGGCACAGGCCAGCAGCTATAGCTCCAATTGGACCCTTAGCTTGGGAACTTCCATATGCCCCGGGTGCAGCCCTAAGAAGATATTAAAAAAAAAAAAAAATGGGGACAAGTTAAAAAAAAACCTGGATTACACTATGGTTCACTCCCAACTCTTGGGCTTGTGCTGGCTGTATGAGCCTGAGGTGTATTGACTATTCCTGTTCCAATAGTGGTGCCACCTCCAGTCCACAATACCCAAGGGTAGTGAGGATGGTGGCAGGCATCCTTTACTGAGAGCCCCCCTACTGCCAGTTCCCAGCACAGTTATCCTGCCTCTTTTGCAAGCTCCATGCCACATGGCAGGCAGTCTTTTAGAAATGGATGTGCTTATCCCCTCTGAGTGCTTCTGAAACTGTTGCTCCACAAATTCTATAGACCCCTCCAACTGATGTCCTCTCTTGCTTTGATCGACGAGTGATGTTGTACACTCTCTTGGGTCTCTCCAAAGTCATACGAGACAAGGAATAGACACTTTTTGGACCCTTCTTTCAGTCTACCAATGGTCACTCGTCAATCCTTCTCATGCTGGGATACAGTCAAAATTGAAAGATATCACCTTCTAGGAATGCAGTGGCACTGCCTAGAGAGTTCAGAGAAGAAGACCAAACTTTGAGTTGTGTTGGTCTGTTGATGCTGTAATAATTCTGAAAAGTAAACTTAACATGACTAGAAAATGAATTGCTATTCCCATTTTCCTGTCTACACTGGGCAAGACTTTTCCATTTGTGGTCACTGACAAAGGACAGCCACAATCTGAGAAAATCACTTGAATCCAACTGTCACAGGGAACATTATGCGTTACGCAGTATCATGAATAATGATATAACTAGCATTAAATAAGTAGTGTTAGGGAGACATGGAAGTCAGAAGTTCTACATGGGCTTAATTCAAACAGCTTCTAAAGAACTATGACACTGTGAGTAATAACACTGCCACATTTTTCTCTCAGTGGGAGTTATGAAATTTGCCAGAAATGGTCCATTTGGCAGGAAAGAACATGAAGAAATAGTTCATGGACCTGAATATAAAGAGAGGAGGTCTGGACACTATGATGAATCTTTGTACTTTGATCGGTCAATGAACTAATACACAAGTACCTCTTCTACCCCACTTGAAATCTTTATCAATAAATCATTATAGTGTACGTGGGTCCGTGAATTTTTTAATACACTTTTATTTGACCCTGCCATCTTCAGATTATTCAAACAGTAGGGGGAGAACTTTTGAAGGAAGTTGGATTTTGGTATATTCCATTATGTTATGCGTAAACTTTATTTATAGCCCTGAAATGTAGCTTCTCCAATTGACGGACATCCTGGGGTTTGGCAAGTGGGAAAAAGAGGAGGACAGGTTATTCATTCATCTTTGTATTGCCAGGAAGAAAGACTTTGACACATAGCAGGTGTTCAAATAAATATTCACTGAATGAATAATAACCTTAATTGTAACACTGACTTCATCCCCATTAGAAAAGTCTACGATATCCCACTAGCTTGTATTTAAGAAATATTTCTGAATGTTTTTGATGTGTAAATTGAGCACAGACTTTCTGGTTTACAAAGCACCATGAGGTGAATTATCTCATCTTCCAGGAAACATTTCCTGACCTCCAGTAGATGTCAGGTTCTGGGGGGAAAAGGATGAAGAAAAAAGTCACTGCCCTCAAGGATCTTAAAATTCAGCATAGAAGTAATTAGACATAATATTACAAAGCAGCAATATCAAGGGCTGTGTAATGATTAATTTTATGTGTCATCTTATCTAGGCTAAGGGATATCCAGATTGCTAGTAAACTATTATTTCTTGGTGTGTTTATGAGGGTGTTTCCAAAAGATATTAGCACTCAAATCTGTAGACTAATAAAGAATGTCACCCACACCAGTGCAGGTGGCATCGTACTACCCACTGAGGAACTGAATAGAACAAAAATGCAGAGGAAAGGCAAATTTGTTCTTTCTGCCTAAGATGCGACATCCATCATCTCCTGCCCTTAGAGATCAGTAATTCTGCTTCTCAGAATCAGACTGAATTACACCACTGGCTCTCCTGGTTCTCCAGCTTACCAACAGGAGGTGATGGAACTTCTTGGTCTTTGTGATCACATGAGCCAGTTCCTATCCACAAGTCTCCATAAGTAAGGGTATCATCAAATTGGTGGTGGAAGAGACTATATAAATGCAGCTATGGACACACTGAACTAGACCTGCCAGTAACACATCCAAGTTCAAAAGGCCAAGCTCTGAAGCTTAGGAGAGAAGTTAGGGCTGGAAATATGAATGGGTCTGCTACAGGAAATTTCTCCAAGACCATGGGAGAGGATCACTATTTTGGAGTACTGATTAATGGAGCACACCATATGTAAAAAGTAGAAAAATAGAACTAAGAGGAAGGACAGAGTGACCAGGGAAGGAGAAGAAACAAGAGCTCACCATGTTGAGAGTCAAGTGATGAGGAATTAGACCTGTTTTATCTTCTTAATCACCCTTTCGGGAGAGCAAAAAGCAAATACTTTTACCACCATTTCACAAATGTGAAGACGAACACTCAGAGGAACTTAGAGACCCGTCCAAGACTCTACAGGGAGCAGAGGCAAGAACAAGATCCCAGTCTTCTCACTGCAAGTTCAAAGCTCTTAAACCAAGCATTGCTCCTAAACGAAGAGTTGTGTTAAGCATTGTGGTTTGAGAAGGTCTCCGATGGCTCAATCGAGCACACACATTTAATCACTAATGTTCCAGGCAGCCTGAAATTTTCATCACCAACATCACTCTTTGGAATAAAGAGACTTCCAGGAGACCTTTAAAATCACACATTTGCAGGAAGGATTTTAACACATGCACACATTAGCAGCTCCTACAGTGATTTTCTTCCCCCTCTCAGAACAGGCCTGCTCACAGGCCTGTTTCATCAAATTTCCATGGAACAAAGGATCCCAGAGCATGAGAGGAGAAGAGAGAGCAATGTATTGTATAGGCTGAAAAACTTCAGTGGCTACCAATTAAGTGAACTCCCTACATCAAATGGGGTAACGGAAGGAATTCAATGTTGGTATAGGGCAGCCAGGATGGCAGCTCAATGATCTAGATTAGGCTCAGCTTCTGAAAGGCTGGAACTGGAGCTGAGCACACCTATGTGAGGCAACACAGGCCTCAAGGATCAGGGGGCAAGGCAAGGCTCAAATCTCCAAGAGCAGAGAAATCAGAGGCCAGAGGCAGCCATGGAGCAGGGAGATCCCAGAACCCAGAGGGAGATGGAAACAAGTGAGAAGGTCGGAACTGGTAGAGGAGGCTGAGAGGATGGCAAGGAGGGGGAATATGACCACAAACCACCATGAATATTTATGCTTGATGTCCATGAGCCAATGGGTTCATGGGTTGGACAGGAGTAGACACAGCATCATGACCATCTTGGAAAAGAGATTTTGCCTGAGTCTTACACTGCTCATCTATATTTTAAAAAGAACAATTAAATTATTTCTAAAAACTTTTCCAAACCTAAAAGTAAACCCAAAAGCAAAACCACACTCAAAATCTCAAAAAAAAAAAAAAAATACATCGAGGAAACTGTCAGATGCTTAAGAAAAGAAATTACCCATAGATTTGTTTCTTACCTTCTAAACAGCTATTCCTTTAGCAAGAATAAAAGTGAAACAAACCAAGGGGTGGAAACAAGAGGGCATTTTTAAATCTCTAAATTGAAACCTAAAAGGAAGAAAGGTTTAAAGGTAGCATAATAATGGCTTTTCTGTTTTCCCACTAAGAGCTTTTTATCTAAAAGGTTCACCCAGAATGCTAACAACGCAAAGCTTCAGAAATGCATCAAAAGAAAGCATTTCCATTTTCAATGGCATTAATCTTCTCTGTGGTTGGGCAGGATTAAAGGTAACCCCTAAGGAGCCAGCATCCCTGGGATGTTTTCCAAGTACACCTGTTCAGGTGTTCTGAGGCAAGGTGCCCGATTCACCCCACATTCAGTCACACATGGGCTTCCTCAGCATGTCACCTGCTGGCTACAAAGGGCACCAGTTAGAAACCAATTAGATGAGACTTCTTCTAATTGGATGCAGCTCACCACTGGAAATTTCATTTTAAGGACAAACCTACTGTTAGGTCATATCATTAATGCTGACAACATTATCCTATGCAAAAAGAAAACATGAGATCTTGCATATAAATTAAAAAGTCAGATTGAAATTCTACCTTCTGTGTGATACTTTTCTTTCATTCATTCACTTATTCTATAGATTCTAAGTGAGCTAGCTGGTAGAATTTGGAGCTTAAAAATCTGTCTACTTTGAAACTGATAGGTTACATCTTCAACAGCTGTATCAAAGTTCTCCCATATTTTTAAAATGCAAAAGATGAAAATAGGAGTTCCCATCGTGGCCCAGTGGTTAACGAACTGGACTAGTATCCATGAGGAGGCAGGCCTCACTCAGTGGGTTAAGGATCCGGCATTACTGTGAGCTGTGATGTAGGTTGCAGACACGGCTCGGATCACACATTGCTGTGGCTGTGGAGTAGGCTGGTGGCTACAGCTCTGATTAGACCCCTAGCCTGGGAACCTCCATATACCATGGGTGCAGCCCTAAAAAGCAAAAAATAAAAATAATTTTTAAAAATGCAAATAAAGAAGAATCTTGGAGCAATGTTGTAAATTCTTTAAAAGCCTCATCTCTGGACCAATGCAGAACCAGCAACATCAAGTTCTACTGTTGCTTGAGAGTTCCCCAGTGGCTCAGTGGGTTAAGGATCCAGTGTTGTCACTGCTGTGGCTCAGGTTTGATCCCTGGCCCAGGAACTTTTGTATGCCACAGGTGCAAGGAAAAAAAAAAAAAAAAGAGTTCTGTTTGATAAAGATTTGGGTTAGCACAAGCTGCTTCACATTCATCAAGCTTAAACAAGAAGAGGCCGGTCATGTAGGATGAGCAACATTGGAATCTCATCAGAATCATCTTTAGAGGAGTTTTCGTTGTGGCACAGCAGTTAATGAATCTGACCAGCATCCATGAGGATGCAGGTTCGATCCCTGGCCTCATTCAGTGGGTTAAGGATCCAGCATTGCCATGAGCTGTGGTGTAGTTTGCAGACACAGCTGGGATCCTGCGTTACTGTGGCTGTGGTGTAGGCTGGCAGCTACAGCTCCAATTCAACCACTAGCCTGGGAACCTCCATATGTGGTGAGTGCAGCCTTAAAAAAAGCAAAAGAAAAAAAAATCATTTTTAGAGTTTCACTCCAAAAGAGCATCTGTAATTTTCAGCGCCAAAATACTGAGTAATTAGAGATCCCACACATCAGGAGCAAAATGACAAAAGTTGACATTTCTACTGAAAAGTCACTGGAACCAAGTAATTTGTCTCCAAATGTATTAATTATAGGAAGATGCTTTTGAATGGAGGTAATTGTTAATGCTAAAAATAATGTTTTCTCTATCAGTTATGCCAGCATCATTCAGGCTCCCAGAAATCTCACCTTTTTCTATCAAGTCTTCTCAGATAATGGGTTTTATTTTCATAGAATATAAGAGAAAGCATATTCATTACATGCTCAGATGACCCCAAGCTAATGGGGTTTATTGTACCAGAGAAGATAGACCTGGAGGTCAAAGCGGCATCAACAAATTGGATTAGATGTCAAAGCCCAAGCCAGTGCATGCAAGGAGCACACACACACATGGCATAGACTCTCAAAAAAACTAGAGCTTCTTGGTCCTTCTCTCTGCAGTGGTCAGTAAGGTTTAAATGCTCAGTTCATTCCCCAAAAATTTCCAGGCTTACTCATAACCAATAAAGTACAAAGTCAAAGCACAGAGGGTCAAACAAACCTTCCTTTTCTGTTCTTTCTGGTATCCTTTTAGTCAAGGCTGGGGAATCTGCCCGTGTGAGGTCCTGAAGAAACTCCTCCTGTTTTCCCCTTCATTTTCCTTCCTTTACTAACACTTTAAGGGTCATACTGAGCTTTCCCTGGTGTTGAAGGCTTATAGGTCTCCTCTTTCATACAGCTGCCTTTTCGACTCCCTGTGTGGGTTGGGGTCTTTTGAGAGCCACACTAGCAGCATATGGAAGTACCCAGGATAAGGGTCGAATCAGTAGATGCTGACAATGCCGGATCCTTACCCCACTAAGTGAAGTCCAGGATTGAACCTATGTCCTCATGGATAAAAGCCAGGTTCATTACTGCTGAGCCACAATGGGAACTCCATTTTTTTTTTTTTTTCCTTTTTGACTCTTAATCCATTGTTGGTCTTGTTTCATGCTGACACTCTAAGATCTGGCCTTTCATGGCAAACCCCAGATTATTTATTGTAATAATTGACCTCCTGTCCACCTTGGCTGAAGATGGGAAGGGATAAAGGGAGGGCCCTGCCATTTACACAAACCTAGATTAGGGTCTGACACCACCATTACCAGTCTTATGAGTTTAGGCAGCACATTTCTCTCTGGCTCAGTTTCCTCATTTGCAAAATATTAAGACTCTCTGATCATCAGATTCCCCTCTAGCACTAACATTCTGAGCCTTGTCTCTACACTGGTCTTGTTCTTTTGCCCTCAGCCCACTCCATACTCTTCAGCCCCTGAGAGTGGTATTCTCAGACTATTTACTCTGTTAGTATCATCTTGCTAATTTGATCATAAACTCATGGCCTCATTGCACCTTAGGGCAGGAAGGGATGTAAGCCACATTATCATCAGCCTCAGAGGCAGAACAGGGAGCCCAAGCTCAATAGTTGTTGTGACCTATGCTCCCTACTGTTCCAAAGAATATGCTATGGCAACTTAGCAGAATATGTTATAAAATGCAAGATGAGATGAATTAATACAAGAAAGAAAAGGAAGGATAGGAACGTGTGGAGGCCAAAAGCCAATCCAAGAATAAGAAAAGCTCTTTTTGAAAATTCTGTGAGTAGTGCTAATTCATAGCCATGTATTTGGTGCTGAGCTTTCTAGCAGCCAAAGGGAAAAGGGAAACCCAGTGAGTCCCTTAAGGAGAAACCTCTTCTCTCCAACCTTTTTTCCTCTGCTCTGCATCACCTTTTAGCTGTACCTAATACAGGGTTCAAAGCTAACAGCCACTGCCTGAAGGAGTACTGATTGATGAGGCTGGAGTTCTTCAGGCTTTGGCTAACTCACAGGTCAACAAAGAAATAGAAACCATAACCTTAGAGGCTGATCTTATTTCTTATCAGATGTAGGTTGTGCAATTCTATTCCCTCCTTGCATCCCTGCCAGGGAAAACCATAGATAAATGTTGGTCCACTGTAATCTTTCCAAATTTTTTATAATATTTTACTCACTGGAGAACCGAGTAATATTTTACTCACTGGAGAATTTTTCTTGCAGGAGAACTGAAAGATGACTGCTGAAAATGTACCTCTCACTCTTTATAATACAAAGGGCCTTGTGTGCTTCAAAAAAGAGTCTTTGAGACAGATGGCCAAAAAGCCCATGAAGAGATACTCCACATCACCGATTAATAGAGAAAGGCAAATTAAAACTACAATTAGGTGTCACCTCACACTAGTCAGAATGGCCATCATCAGAAAGCCTACAAACAGTAAATGCTGGACAGGGTGTAGAGAAAAGGGAATATTCCTACACTGTTGGTGATAATCTAAGCTGCTGGAACCACTGTAGAAAATAGTGTGGAGTTTCCTTAAAAAACTAAATACAAAACTGCCACACGATCCAGCAATCCCATGCCTGGGCATATATATGGAGACAACCATAATTCCAAAAGATACATGCAGCCCAATGTTTACTAAAACACTATTTATAATAGCCATGACATTGAAAACAACCTAAATGTCTATTGACAGAGCACTGGATAAAGAAGATGTGGTACAAATATGCAATAGACTATTACTTGGCCATAAAAAAGAACAAAAGAATGCCTTTGCAGCAACATGGATGGACCTAGAAATTATTACACTAAGTGAAATAAGTCAAACCGAGAAAGACAAATTTCATTATGTGATCACTAATATGTGGAATCTAATGGAAAAAATGTTACAAAAGAACTTATTCACAAAACAGAAACAGACTCAAAGATTTAAAACCAAATTTATGGTTACCAAAAGGGAAATGTGGGGGGAGGGATAAATTAGGGGTTTGGGATTGACATATACACACTACCACATAAAAAATAAAAAGGAAGGAGTTCCCTGCATGGCTCAGCGATTAACAAACCCTATTAGGATCCATGAGGCTGCAGGTTCAATCTCTGGCCTTGCTTATTGAGTCAAGGACCTGGTGTTGCCATGAGCTGTGGTGTAGGTTGTAGAATAGGCTCGGATCCCACATCGCTGTGGCTGTGGTGTAAGCTGGCAGCTGTAGCTCCTATTGGACCCCTAGCCTGGGAACTTCCATAGGCCACGTGCAGGCCCAAAAAGCAAAAAAAAAAAATAAGATATAAGGGAAACAAGGACATTCTGTATAGAACAGCACCTACTCAATACCGTGTAATTACCTACATGGAAAAAAAATCTGAAAATCAATGGATATGTACATGTATAACTGGTGTACTTTGCTGTACACCTGAAACTAATGCAACTTTCTAAGTCAATTCTACTTCACTAAAATTTAAAGAAGACTCTGTTGCATCATTTAAACAAACACCTGAAGAGAGGTACCTTCTCAGCAGGGCAAAGACCATTTCCAAGAAATTCCATCCTAAATCATCAGCATGAACAAGTGCTACCATCTCCTCAAAGAGCAGCCACAGTCAGGGGTAGTCCTGGGATGAGAAACTCAGGAGAGGGAGTATTTTTCAGAAGTCTGGGAGGCAATGAAGTACTGTGGAAAGATCCATGCTCAAGTATGTTTATACTTAAATAATGGCTTTCAGTTGCCAAGTATTTATACATCTCCAAATTGTTCCCAAGTCCCTGTGAAGTATGTAAAAGAGCCCCACTTCCGGATGAAGATCTGAAAGTGACTAAGGGATTTTTTTTTTTTTTTTTTTTTAGGGCCACACTTGAGGCATATGGAAGTTCCTAGGCTAGGGGTCAAATCGGAGCTGCAGCTGCCAGCCTATGCCACAGCCACAGCCATGGCAATGGCAAAGTTGAACCTGAGCTGCATCTGTAACTTATGCTGCAGGTTGCGGCAACGCCAGATCCTTAACCCTCTGAGCAAGTCCAGGGATCAAACCTGCATCCTCACAGACACTTTGTCGGGTTCTCAATCCACTGAGCCATAATAGGAACCCCAGTGATTTTTTTTTAGAGATGGGTTGCATAGTGACAAAGATTCCCTTCTTTGACAAGGCCCCCAAAAGGGCTTCCATCTCCGTCCTTGTAGAGTTCAGTTTTAGCAAGAATTCTATGAGGTCAGTTTAGCCAGAGTCCCCCACCCTAACTGATCCAATTCCCTTCCCACAACATCCTCCATGTGGTATCTGATGCCCCTGGCCTACCTTCAGCAAAAGTCAGATCAGGCCAGTTTAGCCAGAATCCCCCCTGTATCCTTGATGTTTTCTCTTGGTGATGGTCCTCCCACTGGCCCCCACCCTGCTCCTTGGCTGTAAATCTCCACACTCACTCATGCTGCATTCAGAGTTGAGGCCAGCTCTATATTGTGATCTCTTTCCCTGCTTTGCAATAGTTTCTGAGTAAAATCTGTTTGTATGGCTCTGATTATTCTTTGGCAATAACCATGGGTCAGGTCTTCTGATTCCAAGTGTGGTAGAAGCCCTTGGAATTGGAAAGTGAGTAGTGAGGCCCTGGACCTGCCTCCCTCCCCAGCTAACTGGTTGCTTAATCTCAGACAAGCCACCTTCTCTAGGTTTGGAGGGCGCAAAGCACAACTCCAACCATTGCTATTGGGCAAATGTAAACGAAGCCCTCTCTTTAGCCTGCCTCTCTCCATCTGTCCCTGCTTTTCTCAGGTCCATCTCTTCATTGGGACATTGGTCTCTGTATCCCCTTTCCACCTTTGCTCTGCCTGGCATTTATAGGAAAGGAGAAACAATGTCTTATCTAAAAGGTGGGAGCACACAGGGCATGCTTGGCCCCGGCTGGCCTCTGTAATCTACAAAAGACTTTATCCCATTACAGGTGCAGGGTTGTAGGAGAATTTTCCCTTATAAAAGTAAATGTTTCATTTACTTAGTTTCATTCTTTGCACATAAACAAGATAATGATGCCTCAGCTGCTCCAAAAGGTTCCCTGCCGCTTAATACAGACAAGCTGAGTTCTTGGCCATAACTATTTGTGAATGAAAAGAAATAGCCTTTATTACGTCATTCAAGCTTCATTTTAATTAGAGAGACCAGAACAGCCTCCCCACCACTCGACTAATTCCAGGTGAGAGCAGCTTTATCCCGACCTGCTCCCCAGCCCCAAACCAGACCACAGAGCTCGCAGACACTCTAACTTGAAGCCAAATGCTGTTTTTAAAACCTGCTTATGAATCTGCTAGAGAAGGTCTCTGGATTTAAGAATGAAACAGAAAAGGCTATGTTTCCCATAGCTCCTGTGGGAATTTAGAATTCTTTGTCAGAAAGAGTTCCATTTCTATCTCCTGGCTACATTTCCACTATGACCCAGTTTAATCTCTCCCTATAAGCAAAATATGTTTTCATCCATTCTCTTCTGTACAATGATGCATATTCCAGTTAATTAACCAGGGCTGGTCTTAGATGAGGACTCTGAACTGCTCCTTGCCTTGTCTACACAGAAATGCCAATGACAAACTATAGAGCAAGACCTAAGGGTGGATTATAACCTACTATAGTCATAGGGACCTTAAAACAAAAAGAATAAATTTCAACCTAATGCTCCTTGAAAAGACAGAGCTATTATGAAAACCTTTGGATGTCTTACTTGCATTCCAAAGGGAAAGCGCTTCTGTTGCTTTACGGTAATGATTTCATTGTTCCTGGTGAAATACTAATGTATATACAGTGCTGCCAATCACGTACCATAGTGAGACAGGCAGCCCTGTAATCTTCTTCGGTGGGAGGATAACCACAAATGTGTATGAGTGTGTGTGTTCAACATCTGTCCACTCTCAATGTGATTCTGCAACCAGATGAGCCATCTATCAAACTGACCTCAGCATCACACATTTAGGATTGCCCACTGTGACAGCACAAGTTGTCAGAGCCTCACCTAGATCCTCTTTAAGAGTCTGGTACACTCACCCTTCTTCCAGACCCCAAATGAGAGTGCTGCCCGTCAGTGACAGCTGCCACCCTCCCCTTAAGAAGGATCCTCATCAACAGGAGCAGCTAACTTTCCCTGGCCATGCCACAGAGGGAACTCAAACCACGCCCCCCTCAGGAAAGACAGAGTGAAGCTTGCTATCAATGACTGATATGGGGTTTAAAGGCTGGCCCCTTTATTTCCCCCTGGAACAACTCTGGGGTGCTCCAGAATCCCCTATATAACATCATACTGAAGCTAGCCCCTCCATCCTTGTTCAGGTTTTCCTGCAGTCCTCTCCAGCTTCATTAGCTCCTTTAAAGACTGCACCTGAGAGCACTCATTCACAGAATCTCTTAGACAACAACTCTGTCTTGGCTCTACTTCTAGGAATCCCAGCCTAAGGCACTGAGTCAGCAGCAATGCTAAACACAGGAAATTACACGTGGACGTCAACAGTGGTAGCCCCTTCTTGAGGAGGAGGTAAATGCCTCTTATTTTCATTCCATGGAGCTATTTTAGCATCAAATAAGAGCAGCCCTGCACTTCAGAGGCTCAGTGTGTTTTAATACTCACATGGCCCAAATCTTACAAAATCAGCAGGGATCATGCTCCAAGGAATGGTCTCATGGAAACTGTGCCTTAGGAATGTGTGTATTTGCATAAGGTTTTTAGGAAGTCACTACTGATTTCTAATTAGAGGTCAACTTTCATCCTTTGAGGGCAGGATGAAGTTAAGGTCAGGGCACACAGATTTTAACTGTTAGCAAAGTTGCATTTAAACTTGATCATTTATTGAGGAGTCCCTGATGCAGAGTTTTATATTAAGTGTTTTACATTTTAACAGTCTGTAAAAGTAGATTTAGACATCTGAATCCTACTCAGGAAGATACATGAAATACAAAGAGGTTAGCTTTGTAATAATGTTCATAAATAGTTTAAGCACGGCACCAGACTCGAAGCACCTTAAAAGCTGAGGTTGTTTCAGATAAATATGTTGAGGCTCTTGAAAGGGGCAGGGATCACTTTTTGCCCATCTGGACTCTATTCTACCTCTTGGTAGCAGCACCTGGATTGTCTTATGAAAGTCCTGGCCCAACTGGCTCTGATGGAATTAAGCCCTTCCCCTCAGATCCACAAGTGACTGTCACATTGCCTAGTGACAACAATCGGTTCAGGGATGGACCAATGAGCCAAGCCTGGTCTCCAAGAGACTATGAATTCAAGCCAGTCTGATACTGTGTGGAAACCAGAGGAAGAAAGTATTGTTGAAAGAATTAGTCGAAACTTAAAGAAGGCAAGCCTGGAGTGGCTGGTGACATCTTTCCTCAAGAAGAAGAAAGACTGCAGGAAAATAAATCCAACACAGAGGCAAGCAGAGTAGAGAGATGAAAAGCAAACAATTTTCCCCCCAAAATATTGTCTATTACAAAGATCAATGAATTAAAAAATTAGGTCATTTTAAGTTACATTTCTGTCCATTTTAAATGTCACAACTAAACCCCAAACAATAGGCGTTCCATACATGTTTACGGTATGAATGTGTTCATCACCATGTTTTGTCACTGTTGGGCTTCAAGTCCCCTTCAAGAAGATTGAACTCAAAGCCTCTGGCCAAGAATTACTTTATCTTGCCCCACCCGTCCCATTGTAATGACCCTTCCCCCAACTTGAGCAACCTGTCCTACTCCTTCCTACTTCCTACCAGGAAAGGTATGGGGCCCACTCCACACTCCGCCCCTATAGGGGCAACATATGTAGGCACAGGTGCAACAGAGGACTTTCCCATGACTCCTCCCCCATGCAGATGAGGTATCCTGCCCAAGACCAACCAGAAGATCCAATATGCCCCATGCAAATGAGGCACACTTGAGACCAATCAACACTCAGCCCTCACACATGCGCAGTGGGCCTGGGAGTAAAAACCAGGTTTTTTACCTCTGTCTGTACCATGGAGATAGAAACGGAAACCCGACTGTAAAGCGGGGGCCAGTCTCTATTCACAGGGCAGCCTGCTCTCCCTCTGAGAGTTGTAGTTTCATTTTAATAAACTTGCTGCTGACACTTTGGAGCTGCAACACTTTCACTTTAAAGAACTAGCTTACATGTTGTCATGCATCTGCCCCTTCAATTCTTTGCTATGTGTGGACAAGAACTGAGAAGACAAGGCAGTTGTAACTTTCATAGACAACAGGGCCGTAACACTCCTTTTACTAGTCAAGCAAATACTTTAACACTACAGCACTTACATCTAATTTTAAAAATATGTATTGATCACTTACACTAATCCAGATATTGAGCTGGGATTTCTGAAGGATTCTAAAAGGATTAAGACGATTCTCTACCCTTAAAACATTTATACTATGTCTAGTTTCTGAGACAAACCCGTTAGATTTCAAATCATCTCCACTGGAAAGAATGCGTGGACATCCGCTTGAAGGACATTATGTCGAGAAATGTTTTATTAAAAGCCCAATGGAGAAATAGGTGAGTCAAGCCATTTCTTGGATCTAAACCCTAAGTTGGTGTACCAAGCCATAGATGATGACTCCACTGGGACACAGGAAAAAAGTATTTTTAAACTTTTGAGATTGGAGAGTAGCTTGAACAGCCAAAAGGAACAGCCTGTCCTGTAGAGTGACTCACTTGAAAAATTTCCATTTTTATGCCATTTCAAAGCAGAATTTTTGAGACAAAATTTGGATTGCCTTTTAAGTAGATATGCTCTTTGGATAACTTTATTTGGATGAAATATCATGTCATCACATCATAGATAACCATGACTTCTGTTTTCACCTACCGTTTTTGATCATCTTTAAACTTAGTTTTTCCAAGATTTGGATAAACTGCTGAGCAAGGAGCTACTAATTGCAATATCCTACTTCCGCATAGTATTTTCCAGCTTATGAAAGCAGTTTCACATGCATTATCTCACAGCAAGCTGAGAGTCAACCACTAAATAAACCTACCAACAGTCGCTTATCTTTTTATAAGGTATCATTTATTTTATTCATTTTTATTCCCTTTTCTCCAACTGTAGTACTTTTTATCTCTCCCTTGGATTTTTGCAATGGCCTCATAACTCATCCCTGTTTCTTAGCTTTTCTTCTCAATATTCCTCAAGCGTAGCTCTGACCATATCCCAAATCCTTAGTGCCATATGCCTAGCAGAAAAAAATCCAGACATCATAGCCAGTCATCCAATGATCCATCTTGCTTTTTTTTTCCCCCTGTCTTTTTGCCTTTTCTAGGGCTGCTCCAGTGGCATATGGAGGTTCCCAGGCTAGGAGTCAAATCGGAGCTGTAGCCACCGGCCTACACCACAGCCACGGCAACGCGGGATCCGAGCCGCATCTGTGACCTACACCACAGCTCATGGCAACGCCAGATCCTTAACACACTGAGCAAGGCCAGGGATCGAACCCACAATCTCATGGTTCCTAGTCGGATTCCCTAACTACTGAGCCACGATGGGAACTCTGATCTTGCATTTTCAATTACCAGATCCTACCCACTCTTCACTCTGACAATTTTCACAGAGGAAGAGGAATTGGTGTCTTGCTGAAGGATGGAAAGATTTGAGTAAGAAAATAAACGGATTCTTGAAGGATAGAAGGAATGACATGGGCCAAAATCCCATCACTAGAAAGGTTCGAGGTGCAACCAGGAATGTGAATAAGCCCAATTTACCTGGAACAAGGTCCTGGGGACATACTGATACCCACCACCTGGGACCTTTGGAGCCTTGTCAGTTCCAAAATGCCTCAATTCTATTCAGCAGCCCAGGGATATCCATTCTAAATACTGACTGCCTCTGACAGGGACAACAAATAAAAGGAATGGAAAGAAGAGAGAAATCCATCTCTAACTACAGAAACTGATTAGGAGCTTTGGCCACAAAAGGTAACTCAAAGAGGAGCCAGGCCCTGCAAGGCACACAAGGGCAAGGGAGCTGAGGCTTAGGGTGGAGCCCAGAGCCCAACTCCAATCACAGCCTTGCCTCCAAGATGGTTGTGACCTCTTCTGTAAAGGGCTGGGGTCAGACCAAAGTGATGCAACAGGAGAAGCCTTGTCTGAGTGGGTCCCATAGTCTTGGAATCATTTTAGTCTGATGCACTGTGGTCCACCACTAACAGCTATTATAGGAGAGGAGCAGCAGTGCACAGTAACTTTTATCAGATATGTAGAAACAGATACACTTCAAATAATATATTAAATAATATATATACACATATACGTACATACAAAAATGTGTAATATAAAAATAAACTTTGATATATGTAATGTATATAATGCATGGATATATGTGTATGTGCATATGTGTACACACATACATATATGTATAAAAACCCATAGTCAAAGAGTAGGTAGCTTGGAATAAATGACCCCTGTGAAAGGCCCCTGAGAAATGGCTGTTCAGCTCAGGTGGGCCAATACTTGGGCTGGCTGTTCTCATTCTCAAGTATCTGAGGAGCTCATTAGAAATACGCATTTCCAGGACCCCCCTTCAGAGATGCAAATTCAGTAAGTCTGGGATGATGCTCTGATGTCAAATCTGTAACAAGCTCCCAGGTGATTCAGATGGATGCCCAACTAGCTTTGGAAACAAGATGACATTACTCTGCAAATCGGCCCCTCAGAGGATGCTACACTCTTCCTCAACCTGGCCCCCATGTTGGCTGGGCAGTTGGTCAATCTACCAGGCAATGGGTCTACTAGCTACTTATTTTATCAGTTCCTGTACAGCACTGGGTCCCAACCTGTAGGCACATTAGAATACCTGGTAAGTTTGGAAATCAGGGCTCTATGGTCTTGCCACTCAAAAGAGGACCACAGACCAGCAGCATCACCTGGGACCTTCTTAAAAATTCAGAATCCTGGGTCCCTTCCCAGAACGGAATGAAAATCTGCATCTTAACAAATCTCCATATGATGTACCTGCACACTCCAGTTTGCAAAGCCCAGTTGGATGGATTTTAATCTCTTTGTTTGTCTGTGGCTATCCAGGTCAGTTCTGCAGAACTGGATAGGAAGAACCAAAAGTCTTCCCAAGCAGACGACCAAGTTCACATGAGCCAACTAGAAAGAAAGCCTTTTTCAATACCTGGCGATGACACGAAGATCCAGCCCGTCTTCCCAGTTCCTCAGCACTTAGAGACACTGCCTATTATGACATTCCTATTTGGTAACCATCAAAGCTAAAAGAGCTCTACATAAATTGACTAATTTGTGGGGCATATGCTCAGCCCAGGTCACTTGGTCTGAGCTGAGCTGCTCACACCCCAGATCCCGTTGCCACAGGTCCCACGGAAGATATATCGGGATGATGGCAGCTCCAACTGGTGAGCTGGCTGAGGAGGAGTGCCACACAGTTGGAAAATTGCCTGCACTGCTCTTTTCCTGGGAGAGGGGGGAGGAGAGGTTCAAGAAGACATCGTGTGCAACACCTGCCTCCGGAGGCCATCTGCCAAGGAAGTCTGACAAGCACGAGCTCAGGAACAAAAGTCCGGAGCAGAATTATTTCTGCTGTAATTGCCAATTTGTCCATGTCAGCACGACAGCCACATCTAATTTACTGTGCGTTGGCAGCACGCTTGTCACAGGAGGTGAAAGCCTCAAGGATTATACCAACCAAGGAGCAGGACCCTCACATGAGTCACCTCCAAGTCAGTCTCATTGGAGGATAGGTTTATCCTGCAGCAGCAGTTCTCCTCCTCTACCCACCCAGGGAAGCATGGGGAGCCAGTGAGATTCTCTTTTCCAGGCACTTTAGACAGGACAGGTTTTTGGAGGGTTTTTCTTTTTGTTTTTTTTTTCCTTTCTTTTTTTAAGGCTGTACCTGTGGTTTATAGAAGTCCCCAGGCTAGAGGTAGAAGCAGAGCTGCAGCTGCTGGTCTACACCACAGTCACAGCAATGGGATCTGAGCCATGCCTGTGACCTACACCATAGCTCAAGGCAACACTGGATCCTTAACCCACTGAGCAAGGCCAGGGACTGAACCCACATCCTCATGGATATTAGCCAGGTTCTTAACCCACCAAGCCACAACAGCAACTCCAAGACAGTTTTATTATCAGGTTTATCAGGTTTTTGTTTGTTTTTTTTTGGTTTTTTTTTTTTTTAGGGGGACAAAGAATGATCCCTACTTTTGAGGGTTTGTTTGTTTTTAAATGATTTTTATTTTTTCCATTATAGCTGGTTTACAGTGTTCCATCAATTTTCTACTGTACAGCAAAGTGACGAGTCATACATACAGATATATTCTTTTTCTCACATTATCCTCCATTATGCTCCATCATAAGTGACTAGATATAGTTCCTAGTGCTATGCAGCAGAATCTCATTGCTTATTGATCACTACTTTTTTGTACTCCCTCTCTCTCTGCAACTCAAAGAGGAAATAAGTGTAATAAACATGTGCTCCCTGTTTCTCCTCTCTGTCTAATCCACTGTAGCATCTTTCATAGATACTATATGGATCTGCAGTAGCTGGAAACCTCTCAAGATTGGCCAAAAAAAAAAAAAAAAATCAAGAACTGTGCCTAATGAACTTGTACTAGGCATAATCTGGAGAGCAGTGAAAGCCCAGACCTAGCCCCCCTCTTTTTAGCTGCTCTTGTCAAACTTTTAGAGGCTATACCAAGTTAGGCCAGTGGTTCTCAGACTTGAAAAGCCAACAGCATCCCCAGTGGTATGGGTTAAACTCCAAATTGCTGGGCTCCACCCCTAGAGCTGCTGAACTGGCAGGTGTGGGAGGAGCACAGGAATTTCCATTTCTATTAAGTCCCTAGATGATGCTGAAATAAGGGACACACCTTGAGAACCAGGGAGATCAGGAAACCCTGGGAGCAGCTGTGAGATTCAGGATGTCTAAACAAGCATCACTAGGTAAGTCACCCCATCTTCACTTTGGGCACAAGCTTTTTTTTTTTTTTTTTTTGGCTTTTGTTTTCTTAGGGCCATACCCACTGCATTCAGGCTAGGGGTCGAATTGGAGCTGTAGCCGCCAGCCTACGCCACAGCCACAGATCTGAGCCTCATCTGCAACCTACACTATAGCTCACAGCAATGCTGGATCCTTAATCCACTGAGCAAGGCCAGGGATCAAGCCTGTGTCCTCACGAATGCTAGTCAGGCTCGTTAACCACTGAGCCATGATGGGAAGTCCAGAGCACAAACACCTTTGTTCTATAATTGAATAGTTTCTTAAAGATCTGATTCCCAGAGGAAGGATTTATTGACCCAAAGAATATGAGTATCTTTCTGGCTCTGGATTAATTATTTCTAATTGCTTTCCAAACAGTTCCAATTTATGACAGCATTATCATGTGTGAATACTGAGAGTCAGTTGTAATTCTTTTGACTTATTTCATAGGCAAAATGATGGTTATGGTGATGACATCATCGGAAAACATACCCACTTCTTTCATTACTCTCTGTGGTGGAATATTGTTCCACGTTTATATCACCATCTTAATTTAAGTAGAAAAATTAGTTGAGAGAAATGAAAACCTCTGACACATAGTAGGTGCCCAATAAAGGAAGAAATTATAACAGCCCTTTGCTGGAGAAAATCATATTCGGTGGCTGCTTTAAAAGAACAGAGTTTTCACTCTCCATCACTTCTATGATGTTTGTTCAAAGGCATGAAAGTTTGATAGCATTTTGAATTACCAATGCTAAGTATGCACTAACACTCCCAGGCTAGTCCAATCAGCTTCAAGCATTCCTACGCATCCACAGTAAGCAGGGAGGCAGGAGAGAGGCAAGCACCCCACCCCGGCTCTCTCCCTCTCCCAATCTGATTCTCTCTGATGTTTGTTTCTAACTGTAGCAGCAGTCCCCAACCCAATTCCACAAGATTAAAAGAGGATCAGAGCCTTCTCTATGCATGTCCCTCGCCAACTTGCAGCCAGGTAGCAGCAAGTGGAGGTGGAGGCCGACTCTGCCCTCTTCTCTCAGGGGCTCCAAGCAGCCCAGGACTTGCTGGGGCTCTGGACCCCCAGAACATAGCAGCTCCCCAAGCAGCTGGGTTCATTACGGAAGCTTCAATTGTGCCAGTTCAAACTCAGAAACAGGCCCAGCCTCCGCTGGGCTTATCCTGGTGACTTTTAATTTGATCCGAGTAATTCATACAGTGGCTCAAGTGTCCTTATCAGCACAGTCACTCGGTAAGGAATCACAAAATCAAAGGCAAGCCTCCCAGCCAACGGTGATTCCCAGGCAAGGTTGCTCTCAGCTCTGGCTGCTCCACATTGGTTGTGGAGCCTCTGAACCAGTCCTCCCAGCCTTACCTGCAAACAAAGTTGTGCAGGGATCCTTCTGCCACCAGCCCCAAAGCCAGCTGCCCTCTCCAACATGACCTCGACAGACTTGCCAAGGTCAGTTGCTATTACCCTCTGGGGCAAGCAGGGAGCCTACACCCATCATTCCTGCCTCCACACTGTGGACCACACCCTGTTCTACAGCCCCTACTTCCTCAGGCTGAGCCAGGAACACCCTCGACTACTCATCTTCTGAATCCTGTCACCCACCAAGTTCATTTGGGGGCCTGTCTCCTTGGAAGAAACGTCCCTGAAAGCCTCATCTCATAGAGGACACCCTGCTCCCAGTGAGAACAACCACGTCAGCAACACTCAAGCCTCTTGAGACACTCAGCCTCTTAAACACAAATCCGCTTAACACAACATTGTGCATTTCACATCTTACTTCCCCCGCTAGAATGCGGGATCCAAGCCTCAAAGGTCTTTGTGTCCCTCCCAGAGCCTTGATGGCAACAGGGATTCAATAGCTCCCAAGAAAGTTTCTTTAATGAGCAGGAAATCTTGCAGGCATCCTGGTATAATCTAACCTTTATGTCCTAACAATTCTGCAAACCAAACCATAATTAGGTACAAGCGTAATCTGAGCTTAACTCACCCCAGCATACCAAGCAAGCAGGGCATGCATGTGTATGTGTGTGTGTACACAAATCTGAATAGCAGCAGCGGTGTCTTTGAAATCTGGACACAAAGCCTTCTCAGCATTTCCCTTGAAACAACCACCCTGGATTTTGTGAAACCACCTTGTGTTACTTTGACTTTTCCCCATATAAACCCCTTCCCGAAGATTCCTGGGAAATCCGTTTCTTGTCTGGCTCCTATTCACACGTATGTGTCAGTAACAAAGCTTTGATAAATGCTTGATCCAGTTGTTGCTTTTATCTATCACATCACACACTGACTGCTTTCATCCTGTCACTCTGAAACACCCACTGCCCATCAAATCTCTTGCCCTACAATATCATATACTCCTGCTACACCAGCAGAGTTTTCAACCAACCTGTCTCACACATTGATTTTTATTAACTCAAGGGTGGGGTTGACAGATGCGCATTTAACGCAGATACAGCTGAAAGGCATCTGCATCACAGCTGCAAACTACAAACCATTTAAGGCAATCAAGACCTGCCTCAATAAGCAATACCAGTCACGGGTGGAATGGCCAATTTACTTATCCAAAGGTTAATCTTCCTAGATTTATGGTAAAAGCCTTACTTGTGGAGTCAGAGGAAATGTCAACTACGTGTCCATTTTCACTCTTGCTCACAAGGATAACATTTATAGTTCTCTTTCGTACTTCCACATTTTTTTTTCAAACATGGAAGCATTCTACATAAATACATGTGATTCTAGAACTTTAAAAAAATTAAAGGACAAGAGAGTAAGATGAGACCAGGTGGGGGAAATTGCATTTTACAAAAATAGATGCAACAATACCTCTTATTCCACAAGCTCTGCTGGAATGATTCTGACATTCCTTCCACAGAGAGGAAGGATCTGTAACCGCCCCCCTCTTTCCTTGTTGGGGCTTGTGGCTCCCCTGTTAGAAGCTTCTGCCTTGTTGAGTGAAGTATTTACACTTGGAGCCTGAGCTGCTAGGTAAGAAAATTATCCTCAGGCAGCCATGCTGTGAGGAAGCCCAAGCCACATAGAAGACCAGCAGTCCGGATCGTCAACCCAGGTTAAACACCAAACATGTGCATGAAAGAGACCTCAGGTTATTTCCAGCCTTTGAGTGTCCCCAGTTAAGGCCCCAGATATCATGGAGCAGCTTCAATGCCCTTTGGAGGTTTCTGACCCATGGAATTCATGACCTTAATAAAATGGCTATTTTCCTACACTAAATTTAGTCATTTGTTCTGCAGTAGTCGTAACCAAAACACCCAGTAATAGTAATTCAGACTTGCTTAATATCAAGATTTTCAGCATTAACCTGAGAAGTAATTAGTAATTAATGGCTTTTGATATTTTAAAAGACATTAGTAAAAACAACCATCTTACAGAAGCAGAATCCCTGTGTTGCTCTAGAAGTCAAAAAGCTTGTCTTTGGATTCCAACTCTGTCAGGAAAGAGACGTGTGACTTTGGGAACAATAATATCTGCATAAAGACTTTACCTTCTACAGATGTCATTTCACATTTATAGTTTCATGCATTCTCCCAGAAAACCCTGTGAAATAGAACAAGCATTCAAATCCCTCAACTTGTTTCACACCGTAAAAATAAGGACAACGCCTATTCTAATGACTTCACAAAGGCTTTTGTGAGATGCAAATGAACTATTGTAAGTGAATGCACATTTGAAGGGCAAAAAAAAAAAAATGGATGTGTCAGCTCTGGCGACAGAAATATCAACACAGGCACAATATATCAATCTTTGTCAGACACGCAGACTCCATAGCTACATCAACACACACGTTCTCATGCAGACTTCAAATTCTTGCCACCCCAGAATAATAAAATTGATTCAAAGAAATTCAAACCTGGGAGGAGAGGCTTCCTTTTCCTGCCAAGAAACACACGGAGATGCCGGACATGACCATCCTTCCTCCCCGAGGATCATGGGAACCTTTGAAAGGGCTCGTAGGTGCAGCCCCGCGTGTTATAGAGCGTGGCAGGCATCTTGACTAAATTCACCTGGGCCACATACCAGAACGTGGATGCAGAAACACCACACCTGGCAATACCCACATGCACAGGGAGGAGGAGAGAGCAAAAGGGAACAAGAAAAAACACACCCCAGGGATAAACCCCACGGGCACCTTTTGCTCCATCTTCCAGAGAACCTCTTTTGGGAACAAAGCTGAAGAACGAGGCATTTTATGCCAACAGAAAGATTGATCTCTGAGACTGAGAAGGGAGTGGCAATAAGAAGAACGGAAATTGCCTGAGAGTGTTTAACATTCACCTGCAGGTCTAGAACTTGGCTTGGGGAGAACAAAGGACACTGTACCAGGAGTCTGAAGACCTGGGTTATCATCACTCCAGTTCTGCCACTGACTAATTCTGGATAAGTCTCTACTGGGTCACAAGCTCCCTGAAAGCAGATCTGTGTCTTGCCCATCGCCCTACTCCTAGCACTAGCATGGTTGGCCTAGAGAAGATGCCCAGGAAAGGTTGATTCAATGAAGGAATGAGGTTCATTAATGTACAAATGTACAGCCGAGGGAATATAGTCAACAATATGGTAATAACTTTGTATGCTAACAAGACTTATCATGGTGATCATTTCCTAGTGTATAAAAATAGCAAATCCCTATGTGGCATGCCTGAAAGTAATAAATACTGTAAATTAATTACACCTCAATATGTGATAGCTAAGAGTGTGGGCTCTGCAATCAAATACACTAAATTCAAGTTCAAATGCCGTCATCTATTATCAGTTACTCAACTTCTGTCTCAGTTTCCTCATCTGGAAAATAGAGATAATAACCTGTCTTTCCTGTAGCAGGTGCTGCTCATGCCCTGCCCATCTCTTTCCCACCATGTCCCCAGCACAGTTGAGTTTCTGGCTACACCTGACAGCCTCCTACCTTAAACACCTGTATCTCTTTCACCCCTGCTGGAAGGATTTCTCTTGCACCCAAAGAGCCTGCTCTGCAGAGGCAGAGGCAATCAGAAGGTGCTAGAGGGTGGTGCCCAATATAGAAACTATGGGTAAACGCTGCAGCAGCCTCCTCAGGCTATGGTCGGTCCATTCTGACCCATGTTCCCCAGCAGGGCTGGGATCTAGTAACCTACTCATTTAACACACCCTTTACTGGTGTTTCTACATCTCACATTCCACTCCCCCAAAACAAAAACAAAACCAAAAACACCTCAGTTGTGTTTCCGAAATGAACAACCCTGCACTCAAGGCCTTGTCTCAGAGTTTCCACTAGGGGTGTTATGGATACATTGTGTCCTCTCCAAGTTCACATGTTGATGCCCTAACCCCCAGTTTCTCAGAATGTGAGGGTATTTGGAGACGGGGCCATTGAAGGGGTGATTGACTTCCATAAAAGCGGTTAAGGTGGGCCCTGATCCAGTGTGATCAGTGTCCTTATAAGAAGAGGAATTTGAACAAGGAGGCACCGGGATGTACATACAGAGAGAAAAGGCCACGTTAGAGAAGGCAGCCCTGTCCAAGACGAGGAGAGAAGCTTCAGGAGAAGCCAAAACTCCTGACACCTTGACCTTGGACTCCCAGCTACTTGAAATTGAGAAATACATTTCTGTTGGATAAGCCACCCAGGGTGTGGTATTTTGTTATGGTGGCCCTAGAAAGTGAACACAGGGGGAGACCCCCATAAGATACTACCTCATGAAGTTATCATGAAGAATAAAGAATATGTCCACAGTACCCAGCTGGCACCTGCAGTAACTCTCAATACCTGGCAGTTGTCATGATTGTTAATAGTTAGTAATGGGAGGCATAGGAACAGCTGTATTGTCCTCATCACCATCTATAAAATAATTATTGCTCTGCTACGATTCCTCAAAGGGTAGTTGTGAAGCACAAAGAAGAGAGTACATGGGGAAAACTGTTAAGGGTTTAACATTCATGCACCCGTTTGTTCAACAAACTTCTGTTAGCATCAACCTTAGCCCCGGGCCAGGTGCTCAAACTACAGAGCACCGGGCTGATAAGTGTTAACATCAGTCGTGTGTAGCTCTTACATTTAAATTACTTAGAACCATTTAAAATTCATTTTCTTGGTCACACTTGTCAAGACACACTTCAACTGCTTAAGAGCACCTACTGGCACTGTACTGGACAGTACGGAAAACATTTCCATCACTGAAGAAAGTTCTATTGGCCATGTTCTACTCTCAATGATTCTTTTTTTTTAATGGCCGCACCTGTGGCATATGGACGTTCCCAGGCTAAGCATCAAATCGGAGCTACAGCTGGGGCCTACCCCACAGCCATGGCAACACCAGATCTGAGGCACATCTGTGACCTACACTGCAGCTTGCAGCAATGCCAGATCCTTAACCCGCTGAATGAACATGCATCCTCAGGAATATTCTATGGGGTCCATAACCCACTGAGTCACAACAGGACCTCCTCAATAATTCTTTATCAACTACAAATGCAATCTGATAATGATGATATTTCTGGAAATATACTCAAACTTTCACTTCGTGGGAGGTCAGTCTTTGCTTATGAAGGACAATGCAGTAATTCCAGACATCCAAGTTCTGAGAATAGGCAGTGGCTATTCAAATCACTGCCAATAACAGTAAGGACATTCTTCCATTCATATTATGCAACTGAAAGTCTACTCTGGGAAAGTGATGATGCTGGGTGCAGCAGGACACACAAAGATAGGAAAGCCACAGATTCTAGTCTTAAGAGGTTTATAGTTTAGTATCAGGAATAATAGGTATACACAGACAGACTCAGTATACAGAAGATTGAAAATAGCCTCACTAGAAGTGACTGGCATAACAGCAGCTAGCGTGGAAGGGCACTTAGCTTGGAGTCCAGAGCTTTAGACACAAGCTCTTACTGAATTGAAAAATCGCCCTAGTAGGCTCGCCATTACTATCTTCATTTTATAGAAAAGGAAATGAGCACAAAAGATTAAGGACCACCCAGTGTCATGTAGTTTATAAACAGTGAACCCAAGTGGCCAGATCCAGGGCTGGAGCGCTATGTCCATACTAGTTAGGATGGCAGCAGTGTGGCTCATGGTGGATCGTGAACAGACCTGAAATCATGGAAGGACCCACTTGGAAAACCAAAAGCTTATGCCCCCACCCCACACACACACATCTGTCTCAGTCTGGATTTCCTCCAAAGCAGAGTGAGTGCCAAGGACTAGGGTGCAAGAGTTTGATTTGGCAGATGATGCCAGGAAGTAGAAATGAGGGAAGAGGGACAATGGGATACAGAAGGAAGAAAAGCCAACATCGGGGTATGTTACCAGATCACTGCTGTGAGCAACAGGGAACCGCCTCCCGTGGTTGTCCACCTACAAGACAGAAGACTTAATCCACTGATATTTCCCCAAGAGCTCCCTGCCCTCACTGGCTGAGAGTTCCCCCAGGAGTGCTAACATCACCCCACTTCTAGTCTTCTCTGCATGGCCATGCAACTCCCAGGACCTCAGAGAGAACCTGAGGCAGAATGTGGGGAGGTTCACATCACAGCCTGGCACACCACACAGTACCAGGTGAGTCAAGAACTGCCCTTGGAGCTGCAGCTGATTCAGAGGTAGGTATCTGGGGTGTCTACTGTTATCACTCACATTCTCCTTCTTTGGATTCATCAAACGATTTTTCCAAGCACATTATTTGTGACCGAGGAATTGGGGATGTTGGCTAAAAGAGGATACCAGCTATACCCTCATGGAACTTCCAGCCCAGTGGAAATTCATTTCTGACCAGTTTTCATACAGGAATCTTCCCAGTGTCCACAAAAGTACTGGGACCTACACTTGAGGACCACCCACTGCTGTGCAAGCCATTGAGTGCTCTTTTTCTGGTTATACAAGTGCATCCCTCCCCAACTCCCGAACTGGCTGTGTCCCAGCAGCTACTAAGAATTTTCCTCCTAAACTTTAGTTGGCAGAATTTCATTCCTTTAACCTCATTTCAACTACCAGAAAACATCATGCACTTTTCCACTGGGCCCAAAACATTACTCAGAAAGAAGTGAACATGAGGGAGAGAGGGGAAAACCCACAGAAGCAATATCATTAGGAGTGTCTGTTCCAGAGCTAGGCTGACTACATTGTTATTTCATCTCTGGCCCTTCAGTTCCACTCTGAGTTCCAAAGCTTGAGGTTTTCTTGAGGAAAGTAGAAGGAAGATGAAAACATCCACTTCATTAAAGCTTGGCAACTTCTTCATATCAGTAACTCCAGGGATGTGACGTCTCAGGTGGAATAACTTTTTGTTAAGGGGGGAGGGGAAGACTCTAAACAAGATATGAAAATTAAAGCACTAAATTAGAATCAACTTCTGTTGAAACAGAGTAATTTTATCATTTCTTTCCAAAAAAAAAAAAAACCAAAACTCTGTGATTTGAAGCATCTTGCCGAGTGATTTGCAGTTTTATGAAAAAAGACATTGAATGTGGTCATGTTCACAACGAAGAATTTCCAGCCCTCATTACAGTGATTTCTAACAGTACCCCATTTGTCATCTTTTACTTCTATCACCACACCATTAACCTGGTGAAATCCATCATTCCGAGATGTGTGCTAAAGAGACCGAAGTTTGTAAATGAACTCTATATTCCATCAGTTTATTCTGTTCCATTGTTAGGACTGTCAACCTTCAACATAACCTTACAATATAGGCTGTAGATCAAAAGGAACTTGAAGAGGGAAGATAGTTCAGTGGACTCATTCCATGTCCATGTCATGACCATGTCAGGTCAGGACAGCATGGCACACTGTCACCTTCACAGGTGTGAATGACGGTATCCGGTTGGGTCTCTCTGGGTTTGACCCACTGAGAGTCTGACATTAGGTCTGGAAATCTCCCTTCCAACAAGTCCAAGACAACCCTTTACCATAGGACAGAAACTTATAGAAAGCCTATATCCACATCCATAATTCTTTGGTTGGTGGATATTGTTGACATAACCTTTAGACAGCTCTTTAATTGGAAGAAGGTCCCAAATTCTTTTATCTGTGACATGTTACTTGGAACCCAGCCTCAGGTGCTTTTCCCTCTGATCATGAAACCATTTCTCCTGCCAGAAATTACTTAGAATGGCATTTGCAAATCTTAAGTGTACATTAGTTGTTTTGGTTTTTTTTTGGTCTTTTTTTTCAGGGCTGCACCCATGCCATATGGAAGTTCCCAGGCTATGGGTCGAATCAGAGCTGCAGCTGCTGGCCTATGCCACAGCGACAGCCACACCAGATCCAAGCCTCATCTGCAACCTATCCCACAACTCTCAGCAATGCCAGATCCTTAACCCAGTGAGTGAGGCCAGGGATTGAGCTTGCAACCTCATGGATACTAGTTGGGTTCATTACTGCTGAGCCACAGTGGGAACTCCCTAATGCAAATATTTTAGAATGTCATCATTAAGTAGGATATTTGATAGGGGACTTTGGGAAATTAGACATATCACACCTAAAAAAAAATCCCATGGCAATTCTGTTGGGATTCTTTACTAAATACATGGTAGTGTTGAATTTTGTGAAAGTTTCATATGATTTTTTCCATGTATTCATCTATAATTCTGCATAGGTTGTAGAACCATGGCATCAAATCCAGAAAACTCTGAGAGCTGGTCCTTAAGGCCTTTTACGGTTCTAATTCGGTATTGGGAATTGGGGTTTGAAGTTCCCAATAAGGATGCTTACTAAGAAGTAAAATACTTGTTCACTTCCAATACACACTTCCCATTACCATATCAGAATGCTGTAAGGAGAAAAAGACTTAAAGACTTTTGTGGAATTTCATCTTGAAGTCCATATGGTTTTAAGTAATATTTCACCTTAGCAAGAAGGTCTTGTTTATTTATGTCCTGTTGGTAAAAATAAAAGCAGAAAAATAAACCTTTTCTCCCCCTTCTTTGGGCAGGGTCAGTGTTACAGCCATCAAGATGAAATGAGACTGTGCTTGGTTTCATCTCCTGACATATTCCCAGCCTTTTGAAAGCCCCCTGCAGACTGGAAGCTGGAAGCCATTCAGCCTGAGGCAATAACAAATTTGCTCTACTGGAATCCACCTCTCTTCCCCCAAGGCCTCCCGTTCAGGAAATATGGGACCAACCTGTCTCTGAAAAACTGGGCATAATAGAAGCTTTAAGGACAAAGGCGTAACACCCCAGATGGGACCAAACCACGAATACTTTCTTATATGTGTTGCTCATATTTGACATTTGAGCTCAGAGGAAAATAATTTCTAATCCACCTGGCTCTGGGTGGGAGATGCCACCATCCTAGTTATGATTTTGTCTCTCTTTATCTCTCTCTCTTTTTTTTTTAAGGGCTGCTCCTGAGGCATGTGGAGGTTCCCAGGCTAAGGGTCGAATTTGAGCTGTTGCTGCTGGCCTACACCAGAGCCACAGCAATGCGGGATCCGAGCCACGTCTGCGACCTACACCACAGGTCACGACAATGCCAAATCCTTAACCCACTGAGCGAGGCCAGGGATGGAACCTGCAATCCCATGGTTCCTAGTCAGATCCATTTCTACTGTGCGGGAACTCCTCTCTTTATCTCTCTTAACCTCACTTTCCTCTTCTGTAATAGAAGACAATTGAACCCTACAGTGTGCTGACATGCAGGAAATATCTCTAGGAATCATGGCATATTGACAGCTCTCACCTCTCTTCTATTCTTTCCCATTGGTCATCCCACCAAGGATGTCTGATGCATCCCCCTGTCCAGGCTGAACCACTCGAAGGACATGAGAAGCATGAACAAGTCATGGCTTGCATTTGCAAGTGAAGAAATGCACTCAAAGTGGCCTATGCAAAAACAAGCTGGTGCAACTGAAAGTTCCGAAAGTAAACAGGCTCCATGCACAACTGGATCCAAGTGCTCCAAGAACGGGGTCAGGAACAGCCCGTCTCCTCTTCCCCTTCCTCTTGGCTCAGCTCTCCCCTAGGCTGAAGGCATTCTCAGGCAGCTTTCTCCCTGCTGGCTTCATCTTGCATTACACCCTCAGTAGAAAGAGCTCTTCTCTTTGCCCAGTAGGCACACCAAAATCCTGGGAAGGCTTTCATTTCTGCTTGTGTCACATATCCTGTATCAGTCGGGGTCTTAAAAGGAAATAGTTCACTCAGAATGGATGACTTGACGGGAGGTTAATAAAGGGACTATTCTCAAATATGTAGGCAGTGTGTAGGGAAACCCCAGGGAACTGAGGCACTCTGGGGCCATACGCCAGGTTTTTTTTTTTTTTTCCTAGATTTGGAAGCAGAAAGAGCCGTCTGCCAGGAACTCAACCTTAGGCTGGTGGTTGCAGCAAGCCCATGGCAAATGCATGGCTTCCTCTGATCCCCTTTCTCCCTCTCCTCCCCTGTCAGTGTTTGCAACAGCAAAATCTGACTAGAAGCCAGAAGACAAGGGAGCTAACCAATGAAGTCCATACTGGTCAACGCTTTGGGGCACAGATCAGGATTGAGAAGGGTGGAGAGGGGATTCAGAGGTCAAAGGGCAGATAGCCATGCATGCCCAACCCACGCTTATTCCTGCACCAATCCCCATGGTCAGGGCAAAGTCCTTGGACCTGAGTCCATGCCCATCCCTGGAGCTGAGTGTGAGGTCAGGTTCACGTCAAATAAATGAACTGGGAGTGTTCGCCGCTACATTTGTGTGTATGCATGCACATGTGTGCTAGACTTTCTCAGAAAACACCACGATGTTTTACCCTTAAAGAGGGACAGAATTCTGGGCTGGCAAAAAGAGCAGAAGACCACCACAGGGCAAATATATTTCTCTTGAACTTCTTCCAACTAATCTTAGAGATCCACCAATATTTCCCCTTGGCCTTTTCTAAGTAGGCCTGGGAGTGAGGGTAGATTAGCAGTGATGGCCCTGCCAGCTGAGGGTCAGCCTCCTCACCTTACATGGATTTGGTCATGATCTCCAGCAGAAGGTCCCTCCCCCTGGAATGTTCCCTGGAAAAAATACCCCGTGCTGACAGCCTCCCCAAATGGATGGCTTCAATTTGAGTAGCCCATTGGCTCACCACCACTGCTTCCAAGGCTTGCTCATTCCAGACCTGTTTGTGCTGGTCTCCGCATCATTTGAGACCCAATTCCAATTCTTTCACTCCACCCCCCAATCCGAGACCCAGATAAGTTTCACCTCTGTTTTCCAGCCCATGTACTTCCCATTTCAGGTGCTCCACTCCAGAATCCCAAAGGGATTAATTAAACAAAAAGGCTTTTTTTTTTTTAATTTTTTTTTAGCTAATTGCCCTCAGCTATTATTCTGCTGGTGCTGTAAAGTGGAATTCTAGAGCCTCCAGCTCTCGACAGTCTCCCAATCCTACACACACATACACACAAGAATGTGTTAGGCTATTTTCCAGGGCTCAGTAGTCAAAACCATCATAGCCTACACAGTGGTCACTTGGCAAGGAGTGACCAAATCCATGTAAGGTGAGGAGGCTGACCTTCAGGTGGCTTAATTTAGAGGTCACAGAGGAGTGACAGGACAAGAATAAAGAGGGAGGGAGAGAAAACCAGGGAAGAAACCGCTCAGTGTAATTCTGAGCTCTGTTGAAGTAGTACCTTCAAACTCTAGACCAAAAAGTTCCTCTAAATCTTACCAACTTCAACCCCCTTATCCTCCTGATCCCTCCTCCCTTTTTTCCCAAGAGAGAGGGATAAATAGGAATTTTTCTCTTAAAGGAACAAGGAAAATGGAAACTCTTTTCTCAGGAAGATAGCAAAACACCTGTCATTGTTGACATGATGCACTGAGCGTGTCTCTTTAATAGAGTCATAACTATTCTTCTGTCTTGGAGGAAGATTTGGCAATCACCGCACGTGTTGATATGGCAGCTTGATGGTTTTAATAACTGGAAAGAGCCAAGTCACTGGCTTGGTGGGTCTTCTTTTTTCAATAATAATTTCTGTTCTTTCCCAAGGATTTTTTTTTTTTCTTTTCCTTTGTAGTCTGCCCTCTGGGTTTCCCTCTGGGAGCAGTCCTCCTTTACTCTTAGGAGGCTCATGATGCTGTGTGACCTTGGGTAAGTAACCTAACCATGCTTGCTTCTGTTGCCTTATTTATGATGTAGGGAAAAACATCGGGGTCACATCACAGGGCTATGGTGAAGATTAAGTGAGATAATGCAAGTGAGTTCAGAACACTGTGCCTAGCAGTTGGTTGAATGTTGGTCTTACTACTGATAAAGGAAAATATAGGAGTTCCCCAGTAGCTTAGCAGTTAAGGATCCAGCATAGTGACTTCTGTAGAACAAGTTCAGTCCCTGGCCTTGGAAACATCTGCATGCTGCAGGTGTAGCCAAAAATAAAAGGAAAATACAAGTTAAGGGTATCTTACAATAGGTGGCAGGAGTTCAGATAGGGTAAGCCGAGAAGGTTCTATGAGTTAGACCTGAGAACACAGGTAAGAGTAAGTCCTCTTCTCCATCACTTCTGTTTCTTGATCCTGTGTCTTGGTTAATACATGCTTTTCTGCACTTGCCCTCTGTCTACTCTCTCCAGGAGAATTGTGAATGTCACAGTAGATGCCAGGAGGTCAAGCACTGCAGCTCTAATGCCCCAAGGCTCCAAGATGTTTTGCACATAGTAGGCTCTGAGATGTTTTACACATAGTAAGTACTCAGGAAGTTATCTGGTAAATAACACCTACATGAAGAAGAGGGCATTCCTAGCAGAAGAGGCTGATAAATACCTGGAAATGGGGATTTACATGAAGATTCTGGCCTCTCAGGGAACTTTTTCCCAGTCTCCCTGGCTCCTATTTTTTTCATTGGTCTAAGTTCATCTCAACAAGTGCCATTCCTCTCACATGTGTTAATTTTGTCAACTGGTCCCCAGCACCCATTCAGAAACCAGATCCCACACTCCAAGGTTTTGCATTTGATCCCCTCCAGAACTGAGGGTACAGTCCCCTGTGCTCTACAGCAGGTCCCCACTGGCCAATCATTCCATATACAACACCAATAAGATATATGGATAACTACAAGAGGGAGAGTTGGCCTAGGGTTTGTGAAAGTGTTAAAACAAGCCCTAGGAGATCATATTCCTTTAGCCAAATGATATGTTAGAAAGATCAAGTGTACTCTAAGAGATGGTGGACAGAAGGCCACCACATATATCAGAAAAGTTATAACCACATACTTAACCTTTTATACCTGCATTAAGGAATCTGTTCCATTGTCAATAGAATCCATTCTGTGGCTTGTCCTATTTTATTTGCTTCCCTCATGTCTGTCCTACCTGCCAAGTAAGACAACAAAATCTCCAAGGTCAGGATTCATAACCATTGTCCCTTTTTATCTCATCCTGGGACATGTAGCAATCACTCAGAATTTACTTTTAAAACTGGCGATTAAAGCAAGCAAGCACTTTCAGACACATTCTTAAAACAAACAAACAAACTCTTCCAAGTTTGTTACTAACAACATACAAAAAGAATCTCAAACTTTGAATTGTAAAACACTGCTGTGAAATTACATTTTCAACAAACATCTATTGTTTCTTTGTTCCTTGCCTGAAAATATGTTTCTCCCTAGGATATTAGCATATAACAAATAAATCCTAAAGGACCTTATTTTCCTGCCCAAATGCAGTACTTAACTCTGGTTGATTTCTTAGCTAAAATTACTTACAGGAAGAAAAACTGCCTAAGCGTCTTTGATTATTACAGAATCTCTGCACCCTCATCCAACAGTGCCAACCATGTTACACAAAAAAATAAAACATGCCTCGAGTGGCATTGTATTTAAATATGATGATGCTTCGCAGTTTGCTTTTGATGGGGAATTATTATTACCTAGGTGGATTTCCACCTTAGGATTAACCTTGTTCTGTAGATTTCATAACTATGGCATTATAGCTGTGCTTTTCATAATGAAGGGAAAATCCAGCATCAAATAAGCAATTTGCAATGGTTACTGTACTCCCCCACCTGTGTGAGAGGAGGAATGTCAACTATTCCAGTTATGATTTTCTAAGCTTTTTGTTTCCTACAGATGAATTTACCTGAGCTCCTATAGAGAAGAGATGACTGCTTACAAAACCAAGTCATAATGCCCCGACCATGATTGAGATTGTAGCAACATTTCTTTTCTTTTCTTTCCTTTTTTGGCTGTTTCTTTGTTATAAAAAGGAGTTAAGAATAGTCTCAGGCTGCAGCTGGAGCACAGGAAAGAACCAACTGTACCAGGTGTAGCAATACTCATCCCCTCCCCAACCTCAAATCCCAGCAAACAACACACCCCCGACCAGACTGGGGCTTTTCACAAAAGATGGAGAACCGAGGGGCTGTTAACTGGATCACTGGCATCGTTTAAAAAACCTGGACCAAAGAAAGAGAGGTTTGTTCTCTTAGCTAAGTTATCCCTCCCAAGCTCATTCTTCTTAAGAATAGTCCCTATTGTTCAGTTTCAAGTGAACTCAAAGATCTCCCAGACCATGGAATTCCTGTTGTAGCTCAGTGGGTTAAGAACACAACATAGTGTCCATGGGAATGCAGGTTTGATCCCTAGCCTTGTTCATTGGGTTAAGGATCTGGCGTTGCCATGAGCTGTGGTATAGGTTGCAGATGTGGTTCAGATCCCATGTTGCTATATGGCTGTGGTGTAGGATTGCAGCTCCATCTCCAATTTGACCCCTAACCTGGGAACTTCCATATGCTGCAGGTGTGACCCTAAAAGAATGAAAATTTTAAAAGATCTCACAGCCCAACCTGACACTTGGATGCTTCGGGCTCCTCTGAGCTTGGTGGGCTCCAGTCTATCTCCCACCAAAGGGATTTCTTATTCTCTTCTCCCTTGCACACCCACCAAGTTTTCAAATTTGCTTTTATTTAAAAACTAGCACTGCTGAATCCAATTAATTCATTTCCCACTTCTAAGAAGCAGACACAGTTAACCACCAAGCAGCATGTTTAAGCAGCATGAGATAACCAGGGTTGCCAGATTACTACACTGAGCTCGTTGGACTCCAGTTGCAAATAAACAATTCTGAGGTTCCTAGCACATGCTGTTTTGGGGTGGGTACATGTAGGATTCTCACTAGGTTTTCTCTAATAGAGAGAATGAATTTAGAACCCTGAGCTCAGGAGCACTGCCTCACAGTCCTCATAACACGGTCCATGGGGCCATCCTATAGGGTTTGTGTGAGCACCGCCCCCTCTCCTTATGGTGGGTTTTCCAGTGGCCAAGCCCATATGAATGGATGCTTTTCAAGATTTTATAGCCTAGCATTGTACTGGATGCTTTACGAACACTGTTTGAAAGAACCATCCCAGGAATTCCATGAAGTATTCAGTCCTTCATTCATCCATCAATGCCTAAAAAATATATATATATATATATATATATATATATATATATATATATATATATTTAAATGTAAAGAAAACTGTATGGGCTGCTAGGAATACAACAATGGAAAAGACAGATAAGTCCTTTCCTCTATCCTCTAGGAGCTAACATTCTAGTACGGAGATAGAGACAACAAATACGTGAATAAATAATTGTGCAAGGAGAACAACTGGATGATATAGCAGACAGTGAAGGCAGGCACTACTTAGGTAATATACTCAGGGACGTTGTCACGGAGGCCCTGACTTTTGATCTGAGACCTGAAGGTATTAAATCTGCTTTACCAAGTGGGAAACTGAGGCTCAGAAAGGTTCAGCAAAGGGCTCAATATCAAATACCAACTGAGACTGTGTTAAATTCTAAGCTATAGTTGTCAATCGCCAAATCTGTCTGCTTCCACTGTTACCGCCCAAGGGGGCCTAATAAATACCCAAATTCTGCTCTTCATCAGATGCTGTTGTAGCAGAGGTTTCAGCTTAGCTAGGCTGCAGAGAAAGGAAGGTATTGCTACAAAGAGAGATGAAAACAAAGAACTAAAACTCATAGGCATCCTTATTTATATGATAGGATAAACCACAGCCAATGGTAAGGGATCCACATTTAATTCTTCTTTCTTCACTTCCTTAATCCTTCCTTAATCTTTCACCAAAACCAAAATGTAAATTTTTTTTCTTATGGATGGTCACAAATGGGTCCTGATTTAATCTCCAGATACCATAGATTTTCAGTCTATTTTTTTAGATCCGAAAGTTATATAAAAACCTAAGTCCCAGAGTTCCCATCGTGGCTCAGTGGTTAATGAATCTGACTAGGAAACATGAGGTTACAGGTTCCATCCCTGGCCTTGCTCAGTGGGTTAAGGATCCAGCGTTGCCATGAGCTATGGTGTAGGTTGCAGATGTGGCTCGGATCCCGTGTTGCTGTGGCTCTGGCGTAGGCCAGCAGCTGTAGCTCCAATTATACCCCTCACCTAGGAACCTCCATATGCCACAGGTGTGGCCCTAGAAAAGCCAAAATAAAATTTAAAAAAAAAAAACCTAGGTCCTCATCAAAGTCCAGAGTTCCAACCCTCCCATCTCTACGAAGAGTCATTTAAAAAAAGAAACTTGAGGGGGAAAAATGTCTTTGTAGGCTGACTGGACAACATAAAGAGCTGCCTTGATTACAAATGATATTCAAAGAGGTTCTCTCTTGCACTTGGCCATTTCCTCTCAAAGTGACACTGAATGGGAGAGAAGGTGTTTATTTAGGAGGCATCCAAGTAAGTAATCAAGGTGCTGGCTTCTAGGGAAAGAACTAAGCTTCAAACTTGGAGCACAAAGGGTGGGACTAGGGCTCAGGTTAAAGAAGGCAGCTCTGACTGAGAGAGAAAGTTATTAAAATCAAGGAGGAAAACTATCAGAAAAGTTTGACTGTGGCTACGCTTATTTCTCTTGAAAAGTAGGAGAGCTATTCATGTCATTGATGTACGAATAGAAAGGCAACCCATTTAATTTCACAATAGCCTAATTCAGAGAAGAACTGGAAACCCAAGACTCTTGGAAGAAAATGTCACTCCATCATGACTCCTCCATGAGGGCCAGAAGCACCCTCCCTCTTTATGGTACCCCTTAGATATTTTATTGTTGATAATACGAGTATGGTAGAGCTTGTGGAAGGTTAGAACCTGGGTTCTGAAATCAGAGGGGCCTTGGCTCTGCCCCTTTATAGCTATGAGATGAGATTTTCATGAAAGGAGAGCGGCCAATCATTTCTCTAAGGCCTTGAAAAAGCCTATACAAAAGAACCTCCCCCCATGCCACTTCTCCCAAAAAAGAGTATTATTTTTTTTAAATGGTAGTCAAGGTTGTAAAAGCAAAGACAGAGGGGGGAAGAAGACAAGAAGGAAAAAAAGAAGACAAAGAATGGCAATAAATCCAGAATTGCAAGGATTGCTAAGGAGATGTGTGAATTGGCACTCATTTTAGCATGAGTGGGATCAGTGTTTTGAAGAGACGTTTGGCAAGTCTGAATATTTGAGATAACGTGAGTTTTTCGTGTCATGTAACTGGTAAATCTGAAAGGCATCCTTTCCAAGGCCCTTTTGCTGAACAGGTTTGCTTTTAAAATACACTGTAGACATGGGGTTTGACATTCCAGTAACCAAGCCCTGCAGGGAGGTAGCAGGCCATGGCAACTCCATCCTCGTGACCACTGATGAGTCCAGGGACCTATGCCAACTTGAGTTGAGAAGACTCAAGTTGAGAGTGTCCCGGGGCTCATGGGCAAGAAGAGGTTCTTCCACACAGTGGACAGAAAAAAGGAAGCCCAGCCCCAGACACTGCCTGTAGATACGAGGAGCACCAGCCTGGGAGCAGAGCCAACACTTGGAGGGTGGAATCAAAGTGAGTCTCAGAGAAAGAGGGCCTTTAGCCCACTGACATCTGCCCTTCTCACCAGGAGATACAATAAATGTAAGTTCAATAAATCCAGGGACTGCTTCCTATTTGTCCTGTCTTGCAAAGGGTGCATGCATATTAGTGTGCTAAAGCTTCTGGAAAGTCCTGCCATAAAGTAGCTCCTCTAATCCTGCAGTTTGCTGACCTAACTTTTCAGAGGAATCCCTGTCTTTATAATACTTGTTAAGATGTCATAGAATCTACTTTGAGACATGTGATTGTTGGAGTTGAATGACTTTAGCCTGGATCAGTAGCCCTTCCTTAAAAACAAAAATTCAGTATCTCCAGCTCTGTTAGCAAATCAGTACAGTCTTCCACCTGCTATTCTGATCAGCTGTCTTTCATGTATTCCTCCATCTTTACTTTTCACATCCGTTTTTCTTCACACACATTTATGTCTTACAGGTGGTTTTCCGAGGCCACCGTGACAAGTTCTACTACTTGATTTGTACAAGGCCTTAAGGTTACATGGTATGCATGCCTACTGCCTTCCCTCTCTATTCACTTCCTCCTCTCTTATTCATATCTTTTTTCTTATGCATTTCATTATATGCATAAGAAAAAAAGATACGGTTTTTTTTCTTATGCATATAATGCCAGCCTCTGAACTCTAATATCTGCTAACTTGCTACCAGTTCAGTTATATGGCTTCCTGTTTTCAGTGGTATCCCAGACACTTAATGGTTTGACTTTCCAGTGCTATTTCTGCCCATCCCCTCCCCGACAAGGCTGCAGCAGGAGGCACCATATTCTTACCTAACTCCACCCTCATCACTGCAGTTTTCAGGCATCAGCCAATCACAGTCCTTCCCTAGGATTTTTCTTCCCAGAACTGAGAGAGAATAAGCCTCTCTAACTCACTCTCATTCTCCCTTCCTTTGCCTTATCTCTTCCATTCCTTTCTCTCTTTCCCTCTCAGGGGACAGAAGTTACAAGGACATGAGTTGTTACAACCATGAAAGACAACCAGTCTCCCATAAGAAATGAATGAAACAAACTGAAGACAATAGAGGCAGAGAAAAAGAGACCATGATACATGGGTGTTCAGGTCAGGTACTCACTGTTCCAGAATCTAGCTGCATCTGTGGCCCTTTATGTAATTTGGTATTCCAAGTTCCCCGAATAATCTAAAATGAGGGTCTGCAAACTAAGAGCCCGTGGACCAAGTCCAGCTGCAGCCTAGTTCTGTAAATGGAGTTTTACTAGGACACGGCCACATACACTGGTCTCTTTACAGACTGTCAGTGGCTGCTTTTTGCTCCAACAGCTGAGTTGAGTCACCACAACAGAGAGGATAGGGCCCACGAAGCTGAAAATACTCATCATCTGGACCTTTAGAGAAAAAGTTTGCCCACCTCTGACCTAAAAGTATTCTTCCAACACTTTCTCCTTTTTGCCTAAGGGAGCTCCAGTTGGTTTCTGTCCTTTGCTACCAAAAAAAAAGTCATTATAAAGTGGTCTTCAAATAGCTCTTGTGCTCAGTACACTCCACACACAGCTCATGCACCATCCAGCCCTGAGCTAAAGCCCTTTGCCCTTTTCTATACCTATCTTCTCTTTCTGGTCATTTCTTTTGGTGCAGAGGGTTAGGCCATTCTGGATAATGTTTTAGAGGCTTTTTTTTTTTTTTTTTTTTGCTTTTCAGGGTGCACCTGTGACATATGGAAGTTCCTAGGCTAGGAGTTGAATCGGAGCTACAGCTGCCAGCATAGACCACAGCCACAGCAACGCAGCATCCGAGCCACATCTCTGACCTACACCAACAGCTCATGGCAATGCCAAAGCCTTAACCCACTGAGTGAGGCCAGGGATTGAACCTGCCTCCTCATGACTACTAGTCGGGTTTGTAATGCACTGAGCTACATCAAAGCTCCCTGTATAATGTTTTTAACCAGGGATTTACATAGAGGCCATCCCCTCTATCCTTCCCTTCCACCTCAGGATATTAAAAACTTTGGGCAGAAGAGGAGCTATTATTTCTCATTCATCTTTGCTCATCCCCTGCCCCTGGTACCAGGTACAAAGTAAACACTCATTGGACTACCCAAAGTTAAATCTCTTTTTAAGAGAAGCTGTCTTTTCAAATACTTCTTCATTTGGCAAAAGAAGACCAGCTTCTAGGTCAAATGTTAGCAGGAGGATCACACCAACCAGAAATAAATCCCTGATCATTGATCATTTCGTAGTAGCCTTAGACTAAAGCAGTTGTTTTCAGAAACATGGTCTCTGGGCAGCTGCAGCAGCCTCACCCAAGAACTCATTAGAAACACAAATTCTCAAGGCTCCACTCCAGACTTTCAGAATCAGAAACTCAGTATAGAGGGTGGGGGTGGCTGCAAGCGGCATTTTAACAAGACCTTCAAGTCATTCTGGTGCTCTGAAATAAAAGCAAGGGGTCAGCAGACTTTTCTGGAAAAGCAAGAGAGTAAATATGTAGGCCCTCGGGGCTAAGAAAATCAAAGCTATTATATGGTACTGACATAAAAAAGAGAGAATAAAAACTTCCAAAACTTCGGTGTGGTAATTCAAAATACAGCATTATATAGTTTGTAATCATTGTAGAGTCTCATTTATTGTAACACAGGCCCACTAATGAGGAGACTGGAATTCTTTTCAGGATACTATTTCACTCAATTGGGGTTCAAAGTTGATGTTCCCTTCCATCAAATGGATTGCAGATGTTCATCTATAAAAATGATTCTTAGCTCATAGGAACAGGCCATGGGCCAGATATGGCCTATAAGACACATCGCCAGCCCTTGGTCTAAAGCATCAGTGACTGAAATTCAAAGAGGGACTAAACATTCATTGCAGGGTTAGCAGAAAACCTTTGAGGGAATCAGCAATTTTCAACTGGGGAGGGGAGGACTTCACCCCCGAAGGACATTTGGTATCAGTGGGAAACATTTTTGATTGTCACAAAGGGAATTAGTATGGGCATCTAAAGGGTAAAAGCCAATAAGGCTACTAAATATCCTACAATACACAGGATAGCCCCCTAAACAAAGAAGCATCTGGCTTAAAGTGTCAGCTGTGCTGAGGTTGAGAAACACTCACATAAATAACATTTTGCAGCTCACTGCAGGCCTGTGGACCTCCTTTTGACCTTCTGTCTATTCCTCAGCCAAACAGGCAGTGGCCAGTCCTATTTCTACGGAAACTTGCCAACACAGACTTGAACATGAGACCTGTAAGGGCCTGTGTGAAGATATCTGCAAGCAGCAAGGTTGCTCTTTCTGGAGTTTTCCAAATTTTATTGCTGAGGCAAAGTTCATGTCACCGCTAACACTACTTAATTTCAGAGCTGTCCTTCCAGAGGCAGCTTAGAGGCTGTTTTCTTCCAGATATGGCCTCATGCAATCAGATATTTGTTGCGAGGGGAAAAACAGAAAACAAGCTGTTCAATAGGATCTTTAGCAAAAGAAAATGTCCTAGAATGTCCTAGGGTGTTGAGGACTTTACACAACAGCATTAGAAAACAATGAAGCCTTTTGGTTTAGGAAATATCAAATGATCCTACTTGAGAAAAGGAAGCAATAACTGATGTTATCCCACTCCCATTCCTCCCTTTAAAAACAGCACATCCGAAGTTTCTGTTGTGGCACAGCAGAAACAAATCCGACTGGTATCCATGAGGATGCGGGTTCGATCCCTGGCCTCACTCAGTGGGTTAAGGATCTGGCTTTGCCGAGAGCTGTGGTGTAGATCACAGGTGAGGCTCGGATCCTGAGTTGCTGTGGCTGTGGTATAGGCCTATGGCTACAGCTTTGATTCGACCCCTAGCCTGGGAACTTCCGTATGCCACAGTTGTGGCCCTTAAAAGAAAAAAAAATTAAAAATTAAAAAAAAAAAGTGAAAATAGCACATCAGAGTTCCCACTGTGGGACAGTGGGTTAAGAATCTGACTGCATCAGCTCAGGTGGCTCTGGAGGCGTGGGTTTGATCCCTGGCCCAGGGCAGTCAGTTAAATGATCCAGCTGTTGCAGCAGCTTCAGTGTAGGGCACAGTTATGGCTCGGATTCAGTCTCTGGCCCAGGAACTTCCATATGCTAGAGGCGCATCCATTAAAAAAATAATAATAGGAGTTCCCGTCGTGGCACAGTGGTTAACGAATCCGACTAGGAACCATGAGGTTGCGGGTTCGGTCCCTGCCCTTGCTCAGTGGGTTAACGATCCAGCGTTGCCAGGAGCTGTGGTATAGGTTGCAGACGCGGCTCGGATCCTGCGTTGCTGTGGCTCTGGCGTAGGCCAGTGGCTACAGCTCCGATTCAACCCCTAGCCTGGGAACCTCCATATGCCGAGGGAGCGGCCCAAGAAATGGCAAAAAGACCAAAAAAAATAAAAATAAAATAAATAAATAAATAAATAAATAAAGACACATCAGGAACTAAGATATTTTGGAGGCCCTACTTAAATAAAAGGTGAATATACTTCTCCATGGTATGATGGTGTGGTCCAAGTTCATGTTTAGGCTATAAAACCAGATTTGCTAATGGCTCCTGGAAATCAGCTGAAGTTAGGTGGTCTTTTGCTGGAGGTAGAGAAGAAAAAACAAACAAACAAACAAAAAACTGGGGAAATATTGCACAACGCTAGGGAAATGTTGTTAACTAAGATTTAATGAGGGTTTACTACATGCCAGCACTCTCCAGCTGTCTTGCTATATTATATTACTACAACAACTCCTTGAGACAGGTACCACTCTCATTTTGCAGCTGAGGAAACGAAGGCTCAAAGAGGTGAAATAACTTGACAGGTCACACAGCCGATAGAGCCAGTGCTGGAATCCAGGTCTATCTGGCTTAAAATGTGAACTCTTAAACATCAGTGAGTCACTAAGCCTTTGAGGATACAAGTGGAACCACAAAGAAACTAGACATTCCTAACGAGACCCTGTGTCTCCTAACTACCGGTAGTTAGTGTGTATCTAGAAGATCACCGAACGTCTGGACGTAGGTACACCCTTTCTGATGTGTGGTGTCCCCTGATGCTGGAGAATTTGGTAAGACCGAGCTGTGTGTGAGGTTTCACTCCATTTTCAGAGACAGCCTCACCCCCTCACCTTGGTGAGCCCCATGGACAGGGTGGGTGGGGAGGTTTCCTTCAAGAATAAAACCCAAGTCTGGGAAATTTTTCAAGTTTGGAAAAGCATATTGTATAAAATGAAAGAAAAAAAAAAACCCAGCTTATTCTTTTTTTTATAATACAAACCACAGAAAGTGAAATCTTCTTGGCTAGAGAATACAGTCAGAAGATAGACTCGTGATCCTTGAGGGAGAAAACTGAGTATCAAAATCCTGGGCCAAAGCCAAAAGAGGAGTCTTGATTGTAAAGAGGAGGGGAACTATGGGGCTGCTACTCAACTGTTGGGGAGGAGTCTTCCTCACCTCTGCTCTAAGAATTAAGGTGACATAAGAGAGATTAACAAGAGAACATCACACCCAAGTTTAATAAGGTGCATACATGAGCGATCCAGGCAAACTGTGTAACTTGCCAAATTGGCCAAAACTCTCCCCTGAAATACCACCTTCATCTGCAGACAAAAGAGGCTGTTTGAGGAAGTGGTTTGGGACTTCAAAGGAGAGGAAAGCAATTGACAGGAAAATAGAAAAGCTAATGTTTGATAAATAAATGTTTGCTGGGCTATGCAGAGACAAGGAGACACAGAATGGACCCTGACCTTAGGCTGGCCTAGAGTTTCAACCTACAAAACTTACCCCATATTCTTTGCAGACATCCCTAGTGATGGTTCTATTATGAGAAATTCTTTTTAGGGGGACATGTGCGGCAGATGGAGGTTCCCAGGCTAGGGGTCAAATCAGAGCTGTAGCCACTGTCCTATGCCACAACCACAGCCACGCCAGATCCGACCCAAGTCTGTGACCTACACCACAGCTCACAGCAAAACCAGATCCTTAACCCACTGGGAGACACCAGGGATTGAACCCACAACATCATGGTTCATAGTCGGCTTCATTTCTTTTGCATCACGATGGGAACTCCAATTCTGAGAAATTCTTTAGGCAGTAAAAGGAGGGGGATTAAAAACAAAGACTTTCTAAGTCTTCTGTTTCTTGACTGTTTCCAGCTTAAATAATCCTCATGCCAAAGAGACATTTGGGGATGGCAAATTTTGCTCCCCTACACGACCCTGATAGGTCACAAACTGGCCCTCCTACCCAGAGGGCAAAGAGAGACCAAAGAAAGAGGAAGTCCACTCTAGATTGGTAGGTGGCAGATTTAATAAGCAAGGGTACTTACTTATTAGGCTTCTTCTGGACGGCCGAGAGGCGAGCAGATCTCCAAGAGCCAGAATCTTAAAAGTTTACATAGAGGCCTAAACTAGGTTCAGTCACGTATTTTGTCCATGTGGTCTTGACAACACCTTCCTCTCTCAAGGCTGCATCCTCGGAGTAGCTCTAAGTGTAAGAAGAGTGGCTGGGACCTACATTCCAAGGACAGGGAGGGGGTGAGGAAGGTCCAACTCGCAGGTTACCCAGAGGTTCCATCCTCTCATTGACCCTCCCCAACACCCTTACAGGAAATGGCAGAGAGAAGGGGGAGGGGAAAAAAGGGATTCTCCACATATCTAGTCCTCAGAGGAAGCCTATATCAAATTGCAATCCCAACTCAGAGATGCATCTTTCCAGGTGCAATTCAGAACAAGGTCCATATGTACAAGGGAGGAGATACAAGTCAAGTCAGCTGCCCTGCACTCAGAATTTGGTGCCTAGTCTCCTGCTGGCCCCCAATCAATCAAAAGAACCAAACTCCCGCCCTCCTCTCCCTTACTACCCCCACATTCACATGCAAATATGTCTGGGGAGATCCTCAATAGTTTCCAAGGAATTTTGTCTTTCCTACACTCTGTGTTCAGAGAACAATATCACATACTTGAAAATAGATATACATATCTTGAAAATAGATATATATATCTGTCACTCTTGTTGCAAAGATGCGAATGAACAGTTGGAATGTGTTTGTTGTGTTGGATATTGGGGTCCCTGACTAGTTATTTTTCTAGCTATGATATCTTTTGTTGAAGCATAATTTAACCAAGCAGGACTGTATTTACCAGATAAATATTTACCTCGGCATGCAGTGTCTTATTTAATCCTTATAACATTCTGGTAGAGTATTATTAGCCTCATTTTACAAGAACAGAAAGAAAGGAAGGAAGAAAGGAAAAAGAAGGAGGGAAGGAAGGAGAGAGAAAGGAAGGAAGGAAGGGGAAGGAAGAACGAAGGGAACGAAGGAAGAAGGAAGAGAGGGAAGGGGAGGGAGGAAGGAAGGACGGAAGGAGGGAGAGAAGGGAAGAAGGAAAGGAGGGAGGGAAGAAGGGGAAGGAAGGGAAGAGGAGAAGAAGGAAGGGAGGATGTAAGGAGGAACAGAAGGACGGAGGGAAAAAGGAACCTCAAGTTCAGAGAGCAAGTAGTTTGAACCCAGGAATAGGGATGTTAAATTAAAGACCTGCTTCGTTCAAGGCAAAAAATGTCTAAAAAGGAGACTCATCTCATCCTGGCAAGCGTGACAATGTAGAGAAAATTTCTGTGGACATCCGATTAAAAAATAAATAAAAGATGACACATAAATGTATAAAATCATTATGGCCTCAAAAACTTATTCTGCAACAAGAAATACTAAAGACACGAAGCAAAAATTGTTGTTTTGAGAAGGAAAAATTGTGCATTATGATCATACAATTTGAATCCCTTCTTTTCAGTGAAACTGACATGGGGGGGTAGGGGAGAATTGTTATGTGAAAGCTTCAAAAATATACCAGCTGTTCACTTTTGTTTAAAAGACTGATTGTATTCTCCAGATGGCCAAGAGTTAAATCCAAGTTAAAACAGTCAGGAATAATGATATCAGCCAGGGTATAAATGACCTGGCCCACTGGCTAGAGCAACTCCCAACAAGCACAACAGCCGATTTGTCACAAAAGAACTTTCGACTAAAAAGAAAAATGCAGGGAGTTCCCATCATGGCTCATCGGAAACAAATCTGACTGGTATCCATGAGGACACAGGTCTGATTCCTGCCCTCACTCAGTGGGTTAAGGATCTGGCATTGCTGAGGCTGTGTTGTAGGCCAGCAGCTATAGCTCCAATTCAACCCCTAGCCTGGGAACTTCCATATGCCACAGGTGTGGCATAACCTGAAAGTTTAGAGTTAAATTTTTTACTTGGGGTGAAATTAGGACTTAAGGCCAAAAGACAGCATCTTCGGTAGCCCTGAGAAACTGCTCTAAGGGGGCAAGGGGGGGAAGCTAGGATATATGAGTTTTTGCAACAAAGGGAAGGTAGTAAGAACAAAATATTTACAGATAACCAGATCTGCATAAAAAGATTTATAGAAAACCAGTTTCAATGGGAAGATGTAAGGGTCTGGGCTTCCTGGAATCACTCCTTTTTTTTTTTTTTTTTGTCTTTTTGCCTTTTCTAGGGCCACTCCAGCGGCATATGGAGATTCCCAGGCTAGGGGTCGAATCAAAGCTGTAGCCACTGACCTACGCCAGAGCCACAGCAACACAGGATCCGAGCCGCACCTGTGACCTACACCACAGCTCATGGCAACGCCAGATCCTTAACCCACTGTGCAAGGGCAGGGACCAAACCCGCAACCTCATGGTTCCTAGTCGGATTCGTTAACCACTGCGCCACGATGGGAACTCCTGGAATCACTCCTTTGATATGCACCTTTCTGTGGGCCAGTCTTCGTTGTTTCTTTCCTGAGGTTCCTTCAGAGCTCACTGGCCCACCCTTGGGAGTGGCTGGTCTCACAGATGACCATGACATCTTCTGCTTTGCCCACTAACTCTGGCCCCGCTCTGAAATACTGCTCCAAAGAGGAAAGGGGGGACTATCAAGATCTAAGTCATAAAGGTGAAGGGGGAGGCACCTGCAGCCATGCACCCTTTTCACAGAAGTTTGCTGCTGGTCTCGTGAAGGTGCCGACTAGCCAGACATCAGTCATCACGGAAGGATTTTAGTGCTTTTCTAGATAAGAGGAGATGCAAGAATTGGGCTCATAAAATCTAAAAGTATCTAACTATCTATAAGACCTCTTCTTTCAGTTTTCTCAGAGCACAGAGTGCCTCACTTCTGGTCTCCACCCTGAGTTTCACTCGGGGGGTGCCGGGGGTCGGTCGGCAGCTGCGGTGGCTCATATTTCACTCCACGTAGAGGTGGATGGTAAGTGCCAGATTTCAGTTCACAGTACTGAGGAGAATTCTCCCTTCAGTAAATCATAATTGATTCTACTGGCAACACCAATGAGTCTGGAGGAAAAAAAAAAGTGGAAAGCTAATATCTTATAGTGCTATCTGAAATAGAGCCTCCTAGGAAAAAGATTTCTTATTTTGTTACAAGAATAGCCTTGTAATTAGGCATGAGAGTATTTCTCCTGAAAAGACCTACCGTCAGGCAGGCCTCACATTCCAAAACTCAAGTAAATATTTTTACAAATGCGAACAAAAAAGGAAATACACAAAAAACATCCATGTGTTCAGCTTTGAGTAATGGGATGATCAGGCTATGCATTTCTTTTTCATGATTCTTTATTTTCCAAATTTTCTTTAATAAACATGTAGTATTTTAAGGAAGCTTCTAAAATATGTAAATATAAAATGAATTAAAAAAAAAAAAAGATTTAGATTCTGCATTATGCTTACATTCTGGGATTTGAATGTCCTGCTTTCAAAAAAAGTAAAAAGCAGCTCGATATTCACTTTAAGAAGTGAAACTGAATCATGAATTTCAAAACAGAGCAGATTTTAATTTCATTTCACTCCATGAACAAAGATAAAACAACATACCTTTAGGGGAAAACTTTTACTTAAACATGTTTCAACTATCAATAATAATAGAAAAGGAAATATTTATGAGTCTGAATAAAAGAAAGAGAATTCTTTCAAGTTCTTAACGAAAGACATTTTTTGAGGAGAATTAGCTAAAGGGAAAAAAAATCATATAAAGAGTTGAAGGAAAAATAAATTATTTATTGGTTCTCCCGCAGCGCCTTCTAAATTTTAGATCTGCATCAAAAGATGCCTGAAATGAGCTAATTTCCGTAGCATATTTCCATTTAGAATTACATTGTAGGTTTCAAAACACCCTTGTTCTGTGTACATGCTACACATGTGAAAAGACAGGTACAATGCTACCTTAATCATATAGCAAGAGCCCTCTTTGCAAGGTAGATGTATTCCTGGAAAGATGGATGCAAATCAAATTATGTTTGAAAGGTATTTGGGAATTCATGCTGGAGTGAACCCTTTAGGAAATGGAGAATCCTTCAATAATACGGGAAAAAAAAACAAAAACAAAAAAACAAAAAACACTAAATGATCCATCTGGCAAGCTTAAATGTTTTTCATATTTGCTTTCTTCCAAAAGGACATGCTTGGACAATACGCAGAGAAACCCCTGACAAAATCTATTACTTATATTAAAGGTTAGAATTTCAATTTAAGAACAAAGAACACTTGACTAGTTAGAACAATCTGAGTACAACTAAAGCAAAACATATACCCTGCCCCAAGAGAGGTAAGCAATTCTTAAATCTCTTGCCCATACTAAGCATGTTCAGCATATAACTAATTTCAGAATGTATTTTCCCTTTTATTTTAATTGATGGCATCTGTAAGCTGGTTGGCACTATGAGAGCTATATGAATTCCAGATAACTTTAAAAGGGTAATTATTTCAGACCACTCATGTATTTTAAAATATTTAATCTAGAATTCAGAATATAATTTGCCTTGTGTGTTTGACATTTTGTCAGGGAAAATACAAATGCTTCAAAACAATGATAATATCAACTGTGATTACAGCAAATTAGACTCACATTCTCAATCTCCTCCCCTGGGGTTGTTTTGGGACCAAGACATAACACAGCTCAAGAAATTAAATTGCAATAAATAATTTGCCTTGACATTCAGCAAGAAAAACTGGAGGAGGTTACCTGAACCAGGAGCACTGTTTCCTTAGTTCTGGTGGAGAACTGTCACCCCCAGGGGAAGCTGAGGGGATGCAAGAACCCTGAAGATGCAGCTCTTAGACTGGGTAGGACCACTCCCCGGTTCTGGGTTCTGCAGATCTGCACCTGGAAGGAACACCCACTGGCTCCTAAGAACGACCACCATCTTGGGGCAAATAACATGATATAAGGGAAAAAAGAATGCTGAGCTTGTTCTTAATGATAACAGCTACCATTATTATGTCCCTTCCACTGGGGCTCATCATGGACTAGACTTTCTGCTGATTTTTACCACACCTGTTATTCACAAAACTGTTCCAAAGATCGTACTAGTATCTCCATATTACTGATAAGAAAACTGGAACTAAGTTAAAGAGATTTGCCCAAGGTCACACGGGTAGTGAATGCAGAAGGGAGTTTTTCTCAGTCTTTATCTGAGTCTTTTTTTTTTTTTTTTCCTAAGGGCTGCACCCTCAGCATGGAGGTTCCCAGGCTAGGGGCCTAATCGGAGTTGTTGCTGCCGGCCTACACCACAGCCACAGCAATGCCAGATTTGAGCCGCGTCTGCAACCCACACCACATCTCATGGCAACGCCAGATCCTTAACCCACTGAGCGAGGCCAGGGATCGAACCCTCAACCTCATGGTTCCTAGTTGGATTTGTTTCTGCTGCACCACAAGGGGAACTCCTATCTGAGTCCTAAACCCAGGGTTTTTCAAAGCTTCAGATGAAGAATCATGAATTTATGCCAGTTGGGAGTTCCTGTCATGGCTCGGCGGTTAACAAATCTGACAGGATCCATGAGGATGCAGATTTGATCCCTGCCCTTGCTCAGTGGGTTAAGGATCTGACGTTGCCATGAGGTGTGGTATAGGTCACAGACACAGCTCAGATCCTGTGTTGCTGTGGCTGTGGTGTAGGCCAGCAGTGACAGCTCTGATTTGACCCCTAGCCTGGGAATCTCCATACGTCGCAGGTGCAAGCAAAAAAAAAAAAGGGGGGGGGGGAATTTACGCCAGTTGGGGTAACCAGCTTCCAAAATGGCCCCAGAGATCCCAGCTTCCTGGGATTCACACCCTTGCATAGTCAGTCTTCCCCACCCACCACCCCCAAACCCAACGCTCCATACCAGGTTGATCTCTGCTGTGACAAATCCCTGTGGCAGAAGCGATAAATATAACTTTTGAGATGAGGTTATAAAAGGCTGTGGCTTGCCTCCAGATTTCATATACCCTCTCTCTGTCTCTGTCTTTCTCTCCACTCCCCCCACCTTTTTTGTCTTTTCAGGGCCACACCCATGGCACATGGAGGTTCCCAGGCTAGGGGTTGAATACGAGCTACAGCTGCCAGCCTGCATCACAGCCATAGCCACAGCCACACCAGATCTGAGCAGCATCTGCAACCTACACCACAGCTCATGGTAATGCCGGATCCTTAACCCACTGCGCAAGGCCAGGGATCAAACTTGAGTCCTCGTAGATACGAGTCAGGTTTGTTACCACTGAGCCACAATGGGAATTCCAATGGGAGAAATTTTAAAAGCATTAAGAATAACATGACCTCAGCTCTCAAGTAACTTTGAGCTGGAAGGAAAGAGAAAACCTCTATGTAACTAGGTGACAGTTTAAAACTATATATATATATATATTTCAGTGGTTTTTCTCTTAGGCTTTTCTGTATATAGATATCTTCTCCCTAGTTAACACAAATTATCTAACCAGATGCTTTGGGGATATTAGGATTATTACAGAAGCGTTACAAAGAGAAAGAAAGGGTTATAATTAAGCTTCTTAAATTCAAAATAGCATTTTTCTTGAGAGATAATTGGTTATAAGCCAGACATTGTTGAGAACGAAACAATTTTCTAAATTCTTTTCGCTCCCATTTAACATATCAAGAGCTAGTCCCAGCATATTAAATCGTAGACTGTCTTCCACAGCGTAGAGAATACAACTTCCTACATGTGATGGCTACATATGACAAAGAAGTAAAGAAAAATTCAACCTGCAATGGACACTGTGGTCCCCCAGAATCTCCGTCAGGACTGAAAGACCCACCCTACCAGATGCTGGGCGTGCTGCCCGGAGCCTTCTTGGTTAGTGCCTCAGCTGAAGAGTCACCTTGCCCAGGCTATGCCCCCTCCGCAGGGCAGTTCCCCCCTATCACTGCTAAATGCAGGGCAGTATAAAGGCCTGTCCCTCTTGCCCCAACTCAGGACAACTCTAAAAGGCCATCCCTGGCTTCACACCATGCTGGGTGGGGCCACTGAGACAGCATCGCACCACAACCTACCCCTCTGCCCAATCAGGCTTCCTGCCTTTGCCTCCTTATTGCTGGTAATCCCAAGAGGACTCCCTGATAAACCTTCTGGAAACTGATGTCTTTCTCAGCATCTTCTTTCCAGGGAACCCAAGCTGTGACATGGTCCCTTGGGTTCCACTGGCACATGGGTTAAAGAAGAGGGTATGTCTGCAGGATGGGACATGTGCCCTGAGCCACAAGCGTCCAGGAGAGGAAGGAGCCACTGACACATGATTGGCAGATGGCCTCTCTCCCAGCTCACTATCTGGGACCTAGATGATGACCCTGTCTCTTGGTGTTGCACCAGTGCAGGAGCCCCAACATAGCTGGGGGGGGGGGATGGAGTGTGGGAGGGTCATGCAAAGAGAAGATCAAGTTTGTTCTCCTAGGTCTCCCTGGTTTTCAATGCCGTGGAAATGCTAAGCCGAGGGCCAGCACACCAGCCATGCTCCCCCAACCCCCAGTTAGGTATATGGGAAGAGACTCTCAAACTAGGGGCCAGTATATGGATAGGGCAGACTTTCAGAGGGTCTTCGGTCCTTAGACAGCAAGGAGAGGCTAAGGCAGCAGGGAACGGAGACAAGATCCAGGCTGAGATTTAAATAATTAGCTGTAGATTCAGCAGCAGTCATGACAGCCACCAGCAGCGGATGGCACCAGACCAGCAAACCCAAAGGTCTAAGCCAAGGCCAGAGAGCCCTCTTTCACCCCAATCCTCTAAGGTCACTTAAACCATACCTCCTTCCCCCCTATTCTTTGCTACAATATTAGAAAGGAGGAAAGAAGGGAGCAGGGAACTCTCAAGACTGAAGTATTTAGCTGAGTCATCCAAGCAGAGAGTCTGTCAGCCTCAATGAAGGTGATAATGACTTCAGTGGTGGTTGGAACGATCTCTTGAGATGCTGTAAAGAAAAATGAACATGTACATTTGTAAAACACATTAAGCTATCAAGATAACTTCTCTTTGATGTTTCCTTTTTTTTTTTTTTTCTCCTTTGGTCTTTTCTGGGGAGGCTCCCTCGGCATATGGAGGTTGCCAGGCTAGGGGTAGAATTGGAGCTGCAGCCACTGGCCTATGCCAGAGCCACAGCAACAAGGGATCCGAGCCACGTCTGCAACCTACACCTCACAGCTCACAGCAACGCCAGGTCCTTAACCCACTGAGCAAGGCCAGGGATCGAACCCGCAACCTCATGGTTCCTAGTCGGATTCATTAACCACTGCACCACAATGGCAACTCCATGACATTTCTGTTTTTGTAAAGTCTTTGTTTTCAAGTGGATGAAAACATTTTCTAGGGCTGGAAACATATTAAGCTAGATGAAATCTGCATGTATAAGTGTTTTCACTGCATTGTACAAGTTGTGGGCCAGCAGGTGGTTAGGCCCCCCCAACCCCCCAAGCAGATGCTCGGTGTCAGGTAGGCTGCCCAGATTAGAAGTCAATGAAGAAGGGTCATCTTGTGGACATCAAGAGTCAAGGGAGGACCAAGCCAGCTGCCCCTTGTGATTAAGAGTCTCTGAAAGAGAGTGTGTGAAAACTAGAGTAACCACACATCCCTGTTTTCTTAGGAAAGTTCTGGTTTATACCTAAGATCCCCATGTACCATCCAGTTAGCACGCCCTTTCATTCTCAAAAATATCCCAGTTTAGATAAGAAAGTACATGGCCACCTTAATTAAAAGTTATTTACTCATAAGGAAGTAATTATATATTTAACTAAATTTCTCTGCTTAAATAATCTTAAAGTGAATCCTTTGATAAACTAAAAAGCATTAAACCTGACCCCACCCATTAAAAGTGAGAGAGCAAGGGATCGACCGATTCTTGGCTTGCACAGGGATTACTAGATGTTTTCCTTTGTTTTGCTTTAGGGGCCTAGGGGCTCAGAAGGAGACCAGATCATCTATAGACAGCTCAAAGAGACCCAATTTCCTTTGCACATTCATGGCCAGTCAATTGGCAACCCCCTACACATGCATGAAAAGTTAGCCATCTCAGTAGTCCATTGAGGGCTGAACAGGTGGCACAGGGAACAGTGGGGACTGGCATTCAGAGGAGAAAGAAACCACTTGCAGCTCCAGTTGTTCTTGAGAGCATCATTCAAGTAGAGGTAGGAGAACAGATACATGGACGAAGCAGATGTGGGGTATACATACAATGGAATATTACTCAGCCATAAATAAGAATGAAATATTGCCATTTGCAGCAACATGGATGGATCTAGCGATTATCATATTAAGTGAAGTAAGTCAGACAAAGACCATATGACATCACTTACATGTGGAATCTAAAATATGACACAAGTGAACTTATTTACAAAACAGAAACAGATTCAGAGACATAGAGAACAGACTTACAGTTGCCAAAGAGGATAGAAGGGGGGAATAAATTAGGACTTGGAGATGAACAGATACACACTACTTTATATAAAGTAGATGAACAACAAGGTCCTACTCTGTGGCACAGGAAACGACACTCAATACCTTGTAATGAACTATAATGGAAAGAATCTGAAAAAGAATAGAGATATATGTATAACTGAATCACTTTGCTGTACACCAGAAACTAACACAACATTGTAAAATCAACTATACGTCAATGTTTTTAAAAGATAGAGAGAGAGAGGTGAGAGAAGCATCATTACAGGTGAAACCAAAGCCCCTGGGGATGGCTCCAGGCAGAGGTGGGAGGAGTCAGAGGACCAGCAGGGACAGGTTTGCAGGAAGCTCAGGGTTTCTCCATGTATTAAAGGTATAAACCTAGAAAGATGGTGAGGCCTGGATAAGGAAGGTGCCCAGGCCAGAAAAACTTTGCAAGAGTTTGGGGGAGACATAAATTCTCTGGGATTGTCCAGAGGAGAGAATTTGAAATACAAAATTCTAGAGTTAGGTACAAAGATGATGACTGAGATGAGAGCAGTTGTCAAGATGGCTGGCTTTGCTGCAGTTACCAGCTAATTTTTTGAATAGGCACTTTAGCAGGGTTGAAATTTTAAACTGCACAAAATCATATACAATTTAAAAACGTCCCTGCTCTTCTTCCCAACCACTCCCATCTCCTTTCTGTTTCCTTGTTGATCCTTCCAGAGATCGTCTATATCATGGAAGCCACGAATGTTCTCAACCATTCCCTTCTTTTCGGTTTACATCAATTTCATCCCAGTAAATAAATATTTCTGACCTTGGTTTTGGCATCGCAAAATCAATCTCGAAGATTGTTCTAGAGCAGAATATTAGAAGTTCAGATTGCCTTGGCCTCACAGTATTCCATTATATGGATGTGTCACGGTTTGTTGAAACCATTTCCCACTAATAGAAATCCCAGTCTTTTCCTATTAATAGCAATGCTGCAATTATTGCCCTTCTGCTTTCACCACTGCACACCTCTAAAGAACTCTGAATGATGTTTCTAGAAGGGGAACTGCTAAGGCAAAAGATACATGTGTTTGTAATTTTGAAATATTTTGTGACGTTGTCCCTCGTGAAAGTTGCCCCCACTGGTGCTCCCACCAGAGACTCTGTTTCCACCAGTGAACTCCGTGGGCTGTTAAACTTTTTGACTTGGGGCCAGTACTGAGAGGTGGACAGAGAAGTAAAGAATACTTTCTCCTCTATTCCTGCTATTTCCTGAGAAGTAAAGGGGACCCCCCCCCCATACACACAGCCCTTTGTATTCATTCCCCCTACCGCTCAAGAAGGTAAAGTCACTTATCAGATTAATACATTTAGGAAGAATTAACTTATCATTCTCCCCTAAGCTTCTCCTCCCTGGCACAAGCTGCTACAGAAAACTGTTCTTTTTCTTTCCTCCACGCAGCAGAGAGGCTGCCACATTCTGGGGGTCAGCCTGTGCAACTCTCATACTAAACCTCATCTTACAAATTAGGCCTTATCAGTAGTGAGGAGGCTATTTCAGCCCCCATCTGCTATTCCCTTATTTTATTTCTCAATTTGTTCACAGCTCAGACAGGGAAGAAGGTCTCTGACTCAAGTAGGTGGTTGAGATTTAAAGAGATGATATCTTACTTGTTTCCTAGTTTATGTCTCAACTGGGAAAAACTATCAAGATTTCAGTTGTCGACCCAGGTAGAGTATTTCTCCAAGTAAGGCCATCTGCCTCTGAATATGAGAGATTGGGAACAATTTAAAATGCAGATTCTGGGAGTTCTTACTGTGGCTCAGTGGGTTAAGAACCTGACTGGTAACCATGAGGATGAGGGTTCAATCCCTGGCCTTGCTCAGTGGGTTAAGGATCTGGCGTTGCCGGGAGCTGTTATATAGGTCACAGATGTGGCTTGGATCTAGTGTTGCTGTGGCTGTGGCATAGGCCTGCAGCTGCAGCTGCAGCTCTGATTCAACCCCTAGCCTGGGAACTTCCATATGCCATGGGTGTGGCCCTAAAAGGACAAAAAACTTTTAAAAATAAATAAATAAAATGCAGATTCTGGGTCCAACCTAAAATTTCTGAGCTGGAATCACTGGGGGTGGGGGGGTGGGGGAATGTGGGAGAAGGAAGTGCGGCCCAGGGGTTTTTGTTTTATAAAAAGCTTCCCTAAATGATTTTTAAAGCTCAGTTAGGTTTAGAGAGCATTACACTCCAGAGTCATTCCTACTCCTGAGAAAAATCCAAGTAGCCTCTATGATGAGGGTGACCAAGGCCCAGGAAAGCAGAGGCTAAAGAAAGTAAGACTCAGGAGAGAAAACTTGAAATGTTAAGAACGGGCAACTGCTAGCAAGGAGTAACAGGGAAGAAATATTCATGAGGCTATTAAAGACATAGATAAATAGCTTTCTCCTATTAGGGAGGGTACTTCAAAGCTGACTGGCATCAAAGAAGAGGGATGAATAGGACAAATGAAAGCTGTGGGCTTCAATTATTTATCGGCCTGGTGAAAACTGCAACTGGGGGGATTCAGAGCCTTCAATATATTCTAAATAAACTGCTCTTGCCTGGCTGGGTTGATTAGTACCTGAAAAGGCTGGATGTTAATTAGCTGCCTCTACATTGTTCTACCTATCCACAAACAACTGAGGAGTTATTATCTCCTACTTGTTAATTGGCTATTAACAGCAGGAAGTAATTGCTTCGGAAATTATTCCCTGGAAAGTGCTTAAGGTCTAATATTGAGCAATGTATCTGTACACGTGTTTGCATATGAGCCAGGAAACAGTCCGATATGCTGAGGCTTCCGCACACCGCCTGTGCTACAAAGCAGGCTTCAATTGTTCTCATCGAATTTTTCACGTCCATTCTTCCCCAACCAGGTATGAACCACTTTCATGGCCAGAGAAGCTTCCAGAGGCTAACTGAGCCAAAACATGCTGGATTAATTCATTTTTTAATTCATTTGTTACCTTATTAATGACTGTTTTTTACATTTATCCTAAAAGTGTGGCAAGTTTTGGTGTCTCACAGAAGAATAGCCACAGTTATCTGAAAAGCTAAAATATTCTTCCCTTTTCCATCCGCATGTCTATGTGCGGCTAAATGTTGTTTATAAACTACTTCAATCGAAACAACACATTGTCCTACACTGACTGAAGATGCAGATATGAGAATATAGCTGTGTGCGATCAGGCCAGATGTTGTCCAGTTTTACCATTCATTGGCACATACACCCCATGCCATGTTTCCTTGGCCTGGCAGATCCTCTCTCCGATCAGACATTAGCAGCATCTCCAAATACTCCGGAAAAGAAGCATTAGGAATGCAGGCAGCTGGATTAAAGGAAACAAATCCTAAGGACACACTGATACAGTTTGCGAAACAGTAGTTGGCTGTACGATTTGCAGTTTGATTGCAATGCGAAATTAACACTTTAAATACCTTTTATCACTTTTCAAACTGCCAGAATTTTTCTTATTATGATGATATTATACCTTAACTGGGCGGAAATACGTTCTTGCAAACTGCTCAGGGGAACGTTAATGAGTACAAACTTCAGGAAGGAATAACAGTAACAGATTTTAAAATCTAAAAACAATGCTGCAGGGCCTCACAATTTGCATGATTCCAGGGGTTGCTATTTACATGGAGTTAAGATCTAAGTGGAGTCAACAGGACTATAGGGCCGAATCTTACTTACAAGCATACACTTTGATTCAAATATTCCCTTTTTTTTCTTTTTGGGCCACACCCATGGCATGCAGAAGTTGGCCAGCTAGGCCATCAGAGAACTCCCAGATATTCCAATTATAGAACTTTTCCTTAGCTAATGATTAAGGATGTGAGCAAAGACGAAAGTCCTTATCACAAGGAAGTAGTCTGTGTAGTGCAAAATGAGGGAAAAGATAAGACTCAACAATGAATGAAATAAATTGGTACATCTATACTCTGCAGTCACTAAGAATTAAGGGCCAGGTCTATATTGGGTGACCTTTAGTGACATAATGAGGTAGGAGGTAGACGGGCCCCTGGGCTGAGAACAACTGAGACTTGATAGGCTGAGTAAATTGGGCCTCCTTCTCTTTACATTTCAAGGAGAAATTCAATGGCAGGAGCTGAGCTCTAACGGAGCAAACAAACAAACAAAAAACAAGATGACCACATGGATCACTCCTGGGGTCAATTGCACATGCGCAGAAAGACTCCTAGGGGTCGTAAAGGGAGGGGCGCCAGACCATAATAAGTCCTGTTAACCATCACTCAACCCTTTGCTCTGAAATCCATCTTGGCCAAAAGATGTGTACGCATATCAAAAGATGTGTACGCATATCAGGGAGGGCCCTGGGTCCAGTCAGGTGTGGGAACTAGAACAAGGTAATCGGTCAAAGGAAAACAAAGACCCGGAAGAACCATCCTATATAAGTGATTTAAATCACCTCCCTGGTGCAATTTAGGAGGATACCTGCACCCTCACCCCTCTTTTGGGTGTCTTTTACTGCTTTGTCTTAAATAAGCAAACTACTTCTCTGTGTGCTCTTCCACATGTTATACTGTGTCTCTAATAATAAGCCTTGTACCTGTTTTTACAGTCTTTGCCTCCTTGAAACATTCTCATTTTCAAGGGGGGAGGGGGCAAGAATCAGGGCAATTCTGCTTTTAGCCTCTAGCTGGTCCAATGGCTAGGATTCCTGGTTTTCATCCAGGATGCCCAGGTTCAATTCCAGAGCAGGGAATTAAGATCTCGAGCTGTCACTCACTTCTGTCTCTCTGAGATCACTAATAGTAAAGCATCGTGTGGCTAAAACAGTATATATGGGACAGTGCATTCTTTACTGGTAACTGTAATCAAACAGTTGAGCATCAACCCACTATAGTGGTCGGTACCTCTCGGCAATCAGATTGCTTCACCCAAAATCCAGCTTTCACCCGTTAACCAAGGGGTCCTGGGCGAGGTTCTCTCCCTAGTGGGAGGATTTGGAATGTGGTTAGTGTTTATAGCTATGTGCATCTGGAGAGAACAGAGGAAGAGAAGGAAAGGCTCCATCTTTCCCCCTCCACAAAAGGCTCATGACCTGGCTTAATCCATTCTCAGGTGTCTGCTCAAATACTTCGCTTCATCAGAGAGGCTTCCCGGTCCACCCTAACTAAAGGACACGCATCATCATTATCTAGCCATTTACCGCATCTTACTTTTCCATCACAGTAACGACTTAACCAATTATATATGTATTAATTTATTTGTTATTGTCTCTCGCACCTGCAATAAGCCTTGTTAAAAAGAAATAACAAACCCAAAAGTGAGTCATTTGCCCCAAGACAGTAAACCAAGAGGTATCTGCCAGCTCAACCTCTCCCAGAAATGTGACCTCGAAGCAGACTCTCCGGTATTTCCTTACCAGCCCTAGGGAAGTAATCTGCATAATAAAACCCTGGCTGTTTCCTTCCTTCCAAAAGAAGATGACCTCCAGACTGGAAACAATCCTGTCTTTTCTTTTGCTAATAACTTCCCTGCCCCACCCTCCTGCCTATAAAAAAACCTTCCCTTTTGGGCAGCCCTTTGGTTTGCCCTTCTGTTTGCTAAAAGGGATGCTCCCTGATCCAGAAATCTTGAATAAAGCCAATTAGATCTCCAAATTTATTCAGCTGAATTTTTTTAACTTCCGTCTTACGTGGGCTTATTGATTCTGTCCTGTTCACCTCTGAATCCTCAGTACCCAGTGGCTGGCATTCATATTGTAACCGAGCAGGGTTCTGTGGGGATGCTGGGCACGAAAGCCTTTCTGTGTGCCCCATTTCTTGTTTTTAGGAGATGGGCCTCATTCAGCCTCCATGGCCTTTCCTGAATTCCAAGAGGCAGGTTCAGACAGTTGCTGGCCAGGAAAGGAAGGGGATGCAAAGACAGGGGAGGAAGAGTCAAGCTACAATAGGAACAGGATCCTGGTTCCCCCCCAAGGGATACACATAATGGAAGCATCTTAGACACCTAAGAGAAAAGTTATATTCCTCATGCTTCTTTTAGAAATGAATACTTTTTGAAACTGAATAGCTTGGAGCCCTTCCTTGTGCTTCTAACAATTTGATTGCACCCTACACACAGCCACTTGTAAGCTAAAGATTAGGTACCTTGTGCACAGCTGCCTGGGGGTTAAAGATTAATTAGCACATGAAGTTTTGCAGGAACTTTCCTAGTTTGTTCTAATCTCTGATCAATATGCCCTTTTTGCAAGAACAGTTATTCTAGGCAATAACCCAGAAGACCGCCACCAGGCTCACGATGAGATCTCTGGACACAAGCTTCAATGACTAGATCCCTCCAAAGAAAGAAGAATGCATGTTTGCTCCAATCCTGATTCTTATCTGAAACCCCGTTTTGTTGTTGTTGTTTTCTTTTCGGACTATAAAACTCCCTCCAGTTCTTACCCAGAGTGGGGCACAGTCTATAAGGCATTAGCCTGCTGTGGCCTCCTTTGGCTTGCAAAGCAATAAAAGCTATTTTTTCCTCCTCACCCAAAACTCTGACTCTCTGTTTCGATTTAGCACCCATGGACAGAGGCCGAGTTTTGGCAACAATATGAGCCCAATAAGTCTGGGGAGGGAGAGAGCCTGTGAGTGTGATGCCATCATCTCAGGTTCAACCTTAGTTGACCGTGTATTTCTAAAGACCTGATGACCAAAATGTGGCAGATCCTCCACCTCCTTGCATGGATGGCACGGTTCTTTCACAGACATCTTCATCATTGTGTTGCAAATTCTGCTTCGGATCCCAGGCAGGCTTGTGACAACTGAACATATCTTTAAAAGCTACTCTGCCAGTTTCCCCAAATGCAGTGTTTCCAAGAGTACTTCTGGCCACTCGTCTTGTTTTCCCTTTTCTATGATTAGTTATGGTCAAGATGAAAGCAATCTGCTAATAAATCATTTCAAGAGCACTTTAATTGAGATGCTCATGTTCAAATTTTTTAGCCTCAAAACAAAATGCTCAAGGGAAGTCATGTTAGATGAACTGAAATAAGATCTAGGGCTTGGTTTTTAACCAGCACTCGGCCAACAGACAGGCAGTGGGGAAATGACTTTTCGAACAAAGGAGACGGTGCAGTGAGAAGGCTAAGAGCATGGATCTGGTATGTGGCAGAACTTGAATTCTGACCCCGGGACTTCGAAGGTCTGCGGCCTTGGGAGTGTTGCATAAGCTCTGTTTTCTCACATGTAAAATCAGGACCATAATTAACTATGTCATAGGATTGTTTGAAGGACTAAATGAATTCATGACTAGGGAATGTTTGGCGTGGTGCCTATCAGCATTAAAGATCTAGTTACTGTAGGCGCCATAGCACTTCGGTTCACAAAGGACCACCTAACACCCTACGGCAATGTTCTCTAACACATCACACACCTGGTGTTTGGGATGATGAGAGAGTTGGTTTCTAACCAGCAGATGAATGAGAAGGCAGGATAGGGAAAAGCTGCTAGGATCATAAGAAATTAGAAGAATGGGAGTTCCCGTCGTGGCGCAGTGGTTAACGAATCCGACTAGGAACCATGAGGTTGCAGGTTCGGCCCCTGCCCTTGCTCAGTGGGTTAACGATCTGGCGTTGCCGTGAGCTGCGGTGTAGGTCACAGGTGCGGCTCAGATCTGGCGTTGCTGTGGCTCTGGCGTAGGCCGGTGGCTACAGCTCCGATTCGACCCCTAGCCTGGGAACCTCCATATGCCGCGGGAGTGGCCCAAAGAAATAGCAAAAAGACAAAAAAAAAAAAAAGAAATTAGAAGAATGTCTGCGTATGGATGAAACCGTTAGCAAAGAACGAGCTCCCGACTGCTTCCCTAAAAAGGAAGTGGCAGAATTCGGTAAAACTGAGGTTCAGGGGAAGGCTCTTTGGACAGAGGATATAACAGAGGTCCCCAGAACCGAAGACCTGCCCCAGACACCCTATTCCCGACCTCACCAGGAATGCTGACCACTCCTCCAGCCTCCTGAAAAGAAGACAAAGTGAAGCAAAGCAAAATCAGGAAGTCACAGCCCCTGCCCACGCAGGCCAAGCTTCAACTTTCAAAGGGAACCCAACAGCTAGGCTAATTGGAAATGTTAGGTCCGTGACTTACTCTACAGAACCTGGCCCGAGATGAGAGGTAGCAAAACATCCTCTCATTCTTAAGACCAAAACAAGACTCTTTTATTTCAAAACAAAATCTTATCTAAGTGGATGGTCAAAGGAGCTGGCCGTGGTACAGGAGGCCTTCGCTTTCCTACCAGTACTTCTGTTTTCTCCAATGAGGCTATTTCTACCCCAAGTGCAAAGAGGAAGATCTCCATTTTTTTTTTTTTTTTCCCATTTGAGTGTAAAGCAGAGCTGAAGTGCCAGATCCTGCTTTCTGTTACAAACTGTTGATTCACTGTAATGGTGAGCTCAAATATCCTGCAGCAAACAGGAAATGAGTAAATACTGTCAGGGTTTTAAATTGCTATCTACACACTGCTTTAGGGGGAAATAGCAAGGAACTCCGGTGAAAGCAGGAACATAGCAAAGGACTCTAAACTCAGAGTCAGAAAACATCTTCATTCTCAAGCAACACACTCATAAGCTTTAGGAAGTACACAGTTCTGAATCTTCTAGGACAATCTCGTTCATGGTTTATTCTTTGCAATAAAGAATCTTTGGTAAGGGATTGCTATACAGTGATGAAAAACTAATCAGTCAATCTAAGAAAGAAATGGAAATTTTTTTTTTTGTCTTTTTGCTATTTCTTGGGCCGCTCCTGGGGCATATGGAGGTTCCCAGGATAGGGGTCTAATGGGAGCTGTAGCCGCCGGCCTACACCAGAGCCACAGCAACGCCAGATCTGAGCCGCATCTGCAACCTACACCACAGCTCACGGCAACGCCGGATCGTTAACCCACTGAGCGAGGGCAGGGACCGAACCCACAACCTCATGGTTCCTAGTCGGATTCGTTAACAACTGCGCCACAACGGGAACTCCAGAAATGGAAAATGTTATGTGTGCCAAACTTGAGGATTCTAACCTGGGAAGCGCATCTCAGAGAACTGAGAACTATTCTTCCCATTAGAAGCCAAAGGACGGTTTACGGAAGTTTTTTGAGACAGAGGGGCTGTACCTTCCATGATGTATTACTGTCAGTTTACGCAATCCAGATCTAAATGTCATTGTGGCCCCTTATAAGATCAAGAAGAAATGTTCTCTTTAAGGAGTCGTCTTGCTGATGCTAGAAGAATGTTGCTCTTTATGGCTGAGCAGGTTTTTCTGCCAATTGCAGAGGTTTGACTGATATAAAATGCAGACACACAATGCACAGAAGAGAGGAGGCCAGAGGGTAGAGAAAAATATGTTTATGCTTAAATTTTTTTGTCTTACCCTAAAATATGAATTTCATTCAGACACACACACACACATAGAATTTTATGCCTTCTACAGAAAGAGTCTTTTTTTTTTGTCTTTTCTAGGGTCACACCCGCGGCATATGAAGGTTCCCAGGCTAGGGGTCCAATCAGAGCTGTAGCCGCTGGCTTACACCACAGCCACAGCAACGCGGGATCCTTCACCCACTGAGCAAGGCCAGGGATCGAACCCGCAACCTTGTGGTTCCTAGTCGGATCCGTTAACCGCTGCGCCACAATGGGAACTCCAGAGAGAGTCTTTAACAAAGACTATAAGACCAAGTTTTTGTATTCGATTTGTATTCATTGAGTTAGTTCCCAGGACCTTCTTTTCTGCTCATTTTGCAGGTTCTCCCTGAGGAATGTCACCTGTTCTCTCCCCCTTTACACCAACTCCCAAATCTGTCCAGTGGTCTCACGTCTTACGTAGGAGTCAGGAGCCCATCCTATGCTCGCTGGGGGCAGATGCTTTCTGTGTAGGGTAATAGGCTGCACCAGGATCTACCTGTTACTTTCCCCTTCTCTCTTTCTTTTAGTGAGTGCCACACCCAGAGGGTTCAACCATGACCTCATGGTTCAAGCAGCACCTCTAGGAGATGGGGCTATGTCTGAATCTGCTGCGGGAGCTGGAAGTCCCCAGGCAGGCAGGCAGTAAGGGAAGGTAAAAGCAAAGCTGAAGAGGCCAAGAGCAAGCTGGAACCCACCTATGGAGGATGGACTGAAACCTTTTTTTTTTTTTTTTTCCCCCAAGGCCCCACCCATGGTGTATGGAGGTTCCAAGGCTAGGGGTCAAAACAAAGCTACATCTGCCAGGCCTATACCACAGCCACAGCAACGCGGGATCCAAACCACATCTGCAACCTACACCACAGCTCACGGCAACACCAGATCCTTAACCCATTGAGCAAGGCCAGGGATCAAACCTGCACCCTCATGGATGCTAGTCAGACTCGTTTCCGCTGAGCCACAACAGGAACTCCCGAAACCTCTGTTAGTTCTTGTCACTGCTCACCTAGATGGCGAGCAACAAGCCCTGCAGAAGCTGGAGCCCTTCATCATGGAGCAAAGCACACACTCCTAAGCCAGGAGTTCGAGCCACGGAGCCCAGAGCCCAGGGAATGCAGTGCAGCTTCAGGCCCAGCTGTTGCTTCACCCCAACGAGGTGAGTGAGCAAATCAGCAACATTGCCTCTGAGCTCCAAAACGGCTGCAGCTTCCCTTCCACCTCCATATATTCCAAGACTCTTCCTCGTGACCCAATCTAACCAAAATCATACCCTACAAAGGGAATTCTGGGAAGTTTCAGCCTAGCCAAGGTGGTATTTTACAAAGTCATCACAGTGAGCACTTCCTGGATGCTGCAATCTAAATGTGTGCTCCTGATTTCAAGACCATGATATTGACAAGCTCTCTGGACCCCTCCCCCGGCTGCCCCCACAAGCACTCAAACTCACTGTGCTCCGTACCAGCTATAAGGATTTCCCTCTCAAATCTATTCCCCTTCCTCTCCCGATCCTAGTTAATAAGACGATCTAAGCCTGGGATCTGATACCTGGGATCTGCCTCCCTTCTTACCTTCCCCACATCTAGTCAGCTCTAAGCCTAATCAATCCTAAACCTTCACTACCTTTCACATCCATCCCAGACTCACCACCACATCCTCTTCTTTTTCCTACCAGCAGAGCAGCCTCCCAGTGGGTCTTTCTGCCTCCAGATGCAATGCATGAAATCCCTTGGAGAGCCTATGAAAGCCCAGCTTGCTGGGCCGCAGGCCTGTTTCAGTGATGCTGATGCTGATACTTAGCAGTGCTGCTCTAGACCTTTCCCCACCAGAATCGTGTTTCTAAAATGTAAAGCAAATTGGCCCTTTTCATTCAAGTGAATTATACTCATGTTTCCCATACTACCTTCATTTTTTTTTTTTTTCATTTCTTTTCCTCTTTTGAGGGCTGCACTTGGCAGCATATGGAGGTTCCCAGGCTAGGGGTGGAATCAGAGCTCTAGCCTCTGGCCTATGTCATGGCCACAGAAACACTGGATCCAAGCTGTGTCTGTGGTCTACACTACAGCTCACGGCAACACTGAATCCTTAACCCACAGAGAGAGGCCAGGGATTGAACCTGCATCCTCATAGATAATAGTCAGATTCATTTCCACTGAGCCATGATGGGAATGCCTCCCTTATTACTTTTAGTTAGTTAGGATGTTGCATTTCTCTCTCTCTCTTTTCTCCCCTCCCTTCCTCTCATCTCCTCCTCTTCCTCCTCAGGAGACAGGTGCATATTTGAACAGGATAATCTGAGGAAAGATTAATGAAGGATGCATTTACGAAAGTATCGGGAAAGCACAAGGAACAGAGCAGGGCCCGAGAAGGGTGCAGAAGGAGTGGCTACCAGAACCCAGAGATGTTAAGGGCTTCCTTTGTCTCATGGGGAAGGCCAACCCCCAGGAGCTATGCGCTTCAGATGGGGGACAGGAGGGGGCAGCTAGGGGCTTATTGGACCCTTAGCCTGGGAACCTCCGTATGCAGCCCTGGAAAAAGGGGGGCCATCTCCTCCCTTCCTCCAGTGTTCTGCTGGGGCTGCTCACTGGCAGAACCCCTTTGGGAGGCAGAGGACAAGAGAGCCCACTGATAGCCTCAGGGGCCATAGAACAGAGCAGAAAAGGGTGTTGGAGCGAAGCTGGAGGAGCAAATGGAAGACACCTAGCACACTAATACCATATCTAGAAAACCAAACCAAACCAAGTCAATACCGGGTGAAAGGCACTGTCCTTATCTGCTCAGAGCAGCGACTGCCCTCTCGGGTGGAGGATCCCAAGTGATACTGTGCACACCTCCTAGTGATGAGCCGACCTGCGCTTTCTTAGCAGTGACACCACTTTAAGATAATGGGCACCTTCTTGATGTATCTGGAGGCTGGACAGAGGAGAACCAGATGACAGTTCGAACTCTGCAGGTGAGGCCAAGATTGATGACGGAGCAGAGGAGGTGCATGTGACTCCCTTGAAAAAGGCAGCAGAGTTCCTGTCGTGGCTCAGTGGAAACAAGTCAGACTAGTATCCATGAGGACGCAGGTTCGATCCCTGGCCTTGCTCCATGGGTTAAGGATCCAGCGTTGCCATGAGCTGTGGTGTAGGTCAGAGACACAGCTCGGATATGGCATTGCTGTGGCTGTGGTGTAAGCTGGCAGCTGTAGCTCTGATTCGAGCCCTAGCCTGGGAACCTCCATATGCAGCCCTAAAAAGACCAAAAAGAAAAAGAAAAAGGCAGCTCAAGGGGAAGTCTCTGATGGCTAATAGTCCGGTTGTACACAAGTCCCAAGCCCAGATCTTCCTCTGCTTGCACCCCAACAACAGCACAATCCTGCATGACTTTCATCACCGCGGCGCCTACCTCTGTAGATATATTGCTTGGTCAGTGTGTGTGGATGTGCCTCTCCCACCCCTCTCTTTGTGAGCTGGCTTTACTCAACAACAGAGCTGACTTTGGAGTTCCTGTCGTGGCGCAGTGGTTAACGAATCCAACTAGGAACCATGAGGTTGCGGTTCGATCCCTGGCCTTGATCAGTGGGTTAAGGATCCGGCGTTGCCGAGAGCAATAGTATGGGTCGCAGACGTGGCTCGGATCCCGCATTGCTGTGGTTCTGGCATAGGCCGGTGACTATAGCTCTGATTGGATCCCTAGCCTGGGAACCTCCATATGCCACAGAAGGGGCTCAAGAAAAGGCAAAAAAGGAGTTCCCGTCGTGACGCAGTGGTTAACGAATCCGACTAGGAACCATGAGGTTGCGGGTTCGGTCCCTGCCCTTGCTCAGTGGGTTAACGATCGGGCGTTGCCGTGAGCTGTGGTGTAGGTTGCAGACTCGGCTCGGATCCCGCGTTGCTGTGGCTCTGGCGTAGGCCGGTGGCTACAGCTCCGATTCAACCCCTAGCCTGGGAACCTCCATATGCCGCGGGAGCGGCCCAAGAAATAGCAACAACAACAACAACAAAAAGACAAAAGACAAAAAAAAAAAAAAGAAAAGAAAAGGCAAAAAGACCAGGAAAAAAAAAACAGAGTTTTTTTGCAAAAGAAGATGGGAGTAGGGGTCTTAACAGAGAAGAAAAAGTGGCTTGGATTCAGCCCTAGATGGATCAGTCATGGTTGTATATGAGAGAACTACTTTAAATGTGGGTCATACATCATGTCTTCCAATTACTCATCAAAGTTACATCAAGCACTTATTTTCTGCTGGAACTAGGGTAGGAGATAAGGTTGAAAAGATGGAATCAAAACTAGGCTTATCGCCTAGAAGAGGGAATGAGACATTTACAATTAGAAAAAAAGAGTTCATAATATATGACAGAGAAGATAAAGTTGAAACTGACGGCACTGAACGGCCTGAACCTAGCCAGAACACAGATTGGGACTTGAACTCATACACTGGAACTCAAATCCAGCCAAAACCCAGATTGGGACTTGAACCTACATGCCAGGCGGGACTTAAATGCAGCCAAAACCCAGGTTGGGACTTGAACCTACATGCTAGGACTCGAACCTGGCCAAAACCCAGAATGGGACTTGGACCCACGATTTTAAATTAGAATTACTCACCCTGTGTCTGGGCTCACTGAGGTTCAGGTTCTTTATGCCTCTGTGCAGAAGGAATTCGGCGAGAGACAAAGGGATGGGCAAGAAACAGATTTACTAGGATAGGACGCTTGTGAGAGATGCAAGCGGGCAGGCAAGGAAGCTCTGTCCCGAGGATCTGGCTCTGGCGGGCTACAGTCTTTATCAGAAGTGGGGGTTGGAAAAGCCTGCCTCTTCCTTTCTGGGAGTAGTAGCTCCTCCTTAGTATCCAGTAAGGTGTGTATTCAAATCAGCAGAAGGGCGGTCCTCAAACTCTTGCCCTTTGTCTGAATCTGAATGCAGGCTTCATCCCACCCACAACCCAATGACCTGAGGCAATTCTTGCACCTCCACTAGTCAAGCAAGCCTGCCTTGTTCTGATGGCTTTCTGGGGGCTCCCAACATCCCCCAGGTTTCCCTCTTTATCTATGATCCCCTATTGGGACTTCTACAACCACCTGTGCCTACTCTATCCCTATCAAAGTGATTACACTAGGACCTATAAAGATGGAGATATAAAAGGAAGAAGCATACATTAATGCCTGCAGCTGGGAAAACACTGAGCACATAAAGGGGATGCCAGAAGTAGGAAAAGTATGCCGGGGCCAGATCCCATTGGCCCTTGAAGAGTCAGTTAAGGAGGGTGTGTTGTATTTGTTGCACATCAGAGCATCAATGAATTGTTTTGATCAAGGCATGATCTGTTCACAGCTTTGTTTCTCAGCCAGTAGGGTCATGTAGGAAGAACCGTTAGGCTCTAAACTTATTTGATCGAGCATCCTATATTTTAAAAAGCATGCAATAGCTGCATATTTATTTATAAATTATATACATGAGGAGTTCCCACTGTGTTTCAGCAGAATCAAACCTGACTAGTGCCCAGGAAGATGTGGTTTGATCCCTGGCCTTGCTCAGTGGGTTAAGGATCCCATGTTGCCATGAACTATGGTGTGGGTTGCAGATGCAGCTTGGATCCAGCATTGCTGTGGCTGTGGATAGGCCAGCAGCTGCAGCTCCAATTCGACCCTAGCCTGGGAACTTCCATGTGCCATACCTGTGGCGCTAAAGGCCAAAAAAAAAAAAAATTATACATATGAGACACTGTCCTGGTACATTATGTACAAAGTAAACCATACTTTTTTTTTTTTTTTTTTAACAACCAACCTGGAGCATATGGAAATTCCTGGCTGGGAGTCAAATAGGAGGTGCAATTGCCAGCCTATGCCACAGCCACAGCAATGCAAGATCCAAGTCACATCTACAGCCTACACTGCAGCTTGCAGCAACACCGGATCCTTAACCTACTGAGCGAGGTCAGGGATCAAATCTGCACCCTCTGGACACTATGTCAGGTTCTTAACCTGCTGAGCTACAATGGGAACTCCAGGTAAAACATACATTTAAAGAATAGGAATGAAGGGTGGAAATATACAAGATGAGTAAACATACGTGCTTACATGTTCCCCCACACCTTCACGTGTTCTTTAGGTCCGTGTACCTTATCTTAGAGATAATTAGGAAAAAGGTAATTTTCTAAGATAACAGGACCCCTTCCATTAAGTACCTAGGTCTTGAAGCAGAAGATCAGATGTCCCGTCTTGGGGGTGAGGTAAGCTGTGGGAAAAGACAAGGGGAAACAGGCAGGAAAGAGGGCCAGCACTGGGGCAGGATTACATCATGGTTCAAACTAAGCTGTACACAGTGGAAGTTCATCTCTCAGATCATGTTTTGAATTCCTTCCATGACACTAAGGACATAAAACTAATGCCTTATTTCAAAGAGCTTATTTTTAAGCAGAGTAAACAAACATGCCCGGAGGTAGTGTTGGGGCCCATGGCAGGCCACCCCAAAATATGCCTTGATGGCATATGGATTATTTGGAATTGAAATTACTTAAAAAACAGAGTTCCCATTGTGGCTTAGTGGTAATGAACCCGACTGGTATCCATAAGTATGGGCGTTGGATCCCTGGCCTTGCTCAGTGGGTTAAGGATCCAGTGTTCCCATGAACTGTGGTGTAGGTTGCAGACGTGGCTCGGAGGATCCTGTGTTGCTGTGGCTGTGGTGTAGGCCGGCAGCTGTAACTCTGATTCAACCCCCAGCCTGGGAGTTTCCATATGGCCCAGGTGTAGCCCTAAAAAGAAAAGAAAAAGGAAAAAGAAAAAGAAACAGCTGGCCTCCTATCTCCCTGAAAACAGGAAATAAATCTCTCGTGAGGGAGCTCTACTCCTTGGGTCTGGGGAGAGTAGGACACCTTTATCACCAGAGATGGGGATTTGGGGGTGAAGAAGCCTACATAAAGCAGCCTCGTTAGTTCTTTATTTCCTACCCCAAGCCCAAACTCTCTAGGTTCTTCACTAAATACGCACCCAAAACCGAAATTTCTTTGTCAATTCCTCACTAATTTATGGTCTCCATGCCTAAAAAAGTATAAAAGCTACCTGCTTTGGCCACTTCTTAGAACCCATTTCTATGAGACTCCATATTCATGAATTAAAATGTGTTTCTGGAGTTCCCGTTGTGGCGCAGTGGTTAACGAATCCGACTAGGAACCATGAGGTTGCGGGTTCGGTCCCTGTGCTTGCTCAGTGGGTTAACGATCCGGCGTTGCCGTGAGCTGTGGTGTAGGTCGCAGACGCGGCTCGGATCCCGCATTGCTGTGGCTCTGGCGTAGGCCGGTGGCTACAGCTCCGATTCAACCCCTAGCCTGGGAACCTCCATATGCCGCGGGAGCGGCCCAAGAGATAGCAACAACAACAAAAAGACAAAAGACAAAAAAAAAATAAAATAAAATAAAATAAAATGTGTTTCTTTTCTCTTGTGAATCTGTCTTGTGTCTGTTTTATTATTAGCCCAGCCATGAGGACTCAAGAAACGTTGAGGCAGAAACCTCCCCGTCCCCAACAGTTCCAAGATTAAAATGCACAAGGAGCTGGAAGGATAGAGCCCAGGGTCAGCTCACCCCCCACGGCAGGGGGCAGGGGGTCAGAAAAGGCTTTTCAGCGGAAATGACTGAGCAAGGCTTGGAACCGCAATTAGACCCTCGCTTGGTAGACAGAGGTTGGCTGTTCCAGGTTCAACACCAGGGCTGCACTAAGGGGATGGGGTATGGCCCGCCTTTCTTGCAGCTCAACATATGAGTCAAGAAAGGTAGACTCAGGCTGGATTAGAGACGGTGGAGGCCTTGAAGATCAGGCCAAGGAGTCCTGGGCGGGCAAGTCACAGGTGCCCAAGAAGGACCTGAGGAGGAGAGTGGCAGCAAAATATCAACATCAGTCATCACACCAACTGCTACCATTTACGAGCCCTTACTATTTACCAGACCCTATGCTGGCCTCTTTAGCTATGTTTTATCATTGGACCCTTAGAATAACCCTCTGATTTGCATGTCCTCACTGACCTATTTTTATTTTATTTCATTTTTTTATTCTTTTGCTTTTTAGGGCCGCATCTGTGGCATATGGAGGTTCCCAGGCTAGGAGTCGAATCAGAGCTGCACGTGCCGGCCGACACCACAGCCACAGCCACGTGGGATCCAAGCCGCGTCTGCCACCTACACCACAGCTCACGGAAATACTAGATCCTTATCCCACCGAACAAGGCGAGGGATCAAACCTGCATCCTCATGGGTACTAGTCAGGTTTGTTACCACTGAACCACAATGGAAATTCCTCATTGACCCTATTTTAAAGAAGAAAAAAACAAAGAAATAAAGCCAATTGTTGAACGTACCTGAAACCACACAACTGATTAGAGGCCAGGCTGTAATTCGGACCTGGATCCCTCTGATCCCAGCCCAGGCTTTTAACCGCATGCCCATCACAGGGTGCTGGGGCAAGTCTATGGGCCAGAGGTATAGGTGGGTGGGGAGGAGACAATGAGGCTGAGGAAGTGTGGAGTCTGCTCCAGGAATTCTCTAAACGGGACTCAGGGCTTGGAGGACAAAACAGAATCTGGAGCCAGGCTGGAGCTGGAATTGACAGAACACAGAACCAAGTACCTTTGGAAGACATGAGTGCAGAGGGAAAAGGAAGGGACAGAGCCGCACATTGGGTGCAAACGCCTGGCTGGAGGGAGAGGAAGAGACCCTCAAGGGAGGAACGTGTCTACAGATGGGGTTTCCATCATCATCCCCCCTCAAAGGCAAGGTGAATGATGGAAAGATCGCAGGTCCTGGAGCTGAATGCAAGGTTCACCATTCACCAGCCTCTGTGACCGGGAGCATCCTCACAGTCCTGACTTTCATTGTCCTCATCTGTAAAGCAGGATGATGACACCCCACTCCCACAGGCTTCTGTGAGCTTTAAATGAAAGCATGCACAAAAAGCACTAGTCCCGAATCTGATTTTAATGAGTCCTTAATAAATATTCATCCCTTCCCTTCTTCCTCCTTAAAATAAAAAATCAGAATGCTTTAATGAAGCGGGGGTGGGGACATGCTATTTTATTCTTTTTTACTGAAGTATAGTTGATTTGCGACACATTGGTTTCAGACGTATAGCACAGTGATTCACAATTTTTAGAGGTTATACTCCATTTAAAGTTGTTACAAATAATGGCTGTATTTCCCTGGGATGTACATTCTATCCTTGTTGTTTGTGGTCTTACGTGTGATTTTAAAAGTTGGTGGCAAAATACCTCCTTTTAGGGAGGAAACTATTATTTAGAAAAACATCTTGGAGGGCTGTTCTGATTGTGAAAAGATGGGTTCCAGCCATGACGTGGAAGATGGAAGAGATAAAAAGGAGGTAGATCAGCAGACTAAAGTGAAATTCATTTACCATTCCAGGAGAAAGGAGATAGTGCCCAGGTAGAAATGAACAGACCTGAATTAGTCCTTAGAAAGAGAGAGAAGGCAGTCCAGTAAGATGGAGCGAGACTAAAGCCTGAGAAGAGACAGACAGTGAGTCACCCCTGGTGTGAGAAAGGCCAAGGGAGATTTATTTAGACCAGGAGAGTCTAATAAATGATTCAAGTTGTCCTTCTGAGCTGTGCTGTGACTCCTCTTTGGTAAAAGTCCACTCACATTGGCTGTCTTGAGCTGGGGATGCTTTGGGGACATTTGCAAAAGGGGCTTTGGCCACATTTCGGTGACTATGGGATAAAATGGAAAGAACAGCCAGAGGAGGTGAACCGGTGTTAAGATGAAGAATTATTTGGTGACAGCAGTAAATTGAAGAGAAAGGTAAGAAAAAAAGTCAAGCCTCCAGGTATTCGTGAGACTATTAAGATCAGAACTGGGCTTCCACTGCATGTGAGAGCAAGGGTGCAAGCCTATTTTTGTTTGTTTTTAAATATGAAAAGACAGGATGACCCATAAGTCCTCAGGACTTGGATTCCTAGACAGCTAATACTTGAATTATTTATATAACCCAGATGTCAACTGCAGCCCTTGTCCCTCAACAATCAAGCTGAACTTGGCTTGAACTCTACCTCCGTGTGAGAGTCCAAAAGGCACCACCGTCTTCTTACTGTGAATTTCCAGCCTCATTTCCTCATGGTCTCTGCACCCCCTTGCCAGGACCTAGTATTGCTCTCTACTCCCTCTACCGATTCCCACAAAAATGGCCACTTGAGCCAAGCATCTCTGAGTGGCATCCATTTATCCAATAGACATCTGCCAGCTGTTTCCCCAGGACATAGCCTGCCACCCACAAATGCTCCTCCTCATCCTCACAGCCTCAGCCCTGAGATGTGTGGTCACTCCACTCCTCCCTGGGGGTACAGTTCCCAAGCCTGATTGATCGACTTACCCCACCCTTCACCCCTCCGATGGTTGGATTAGACTTTTAATCCTTGACTTACAGAGGGCCTCAGCAATTTTAAGCAAGTATTTAGGCTTTGGGGACACTCTGTACCAAAGTTGTTTTTCAGAGTATGATTTTATTGGACTTCTTATTATTATTTTTTTAAAAGCTTGAACCAGAGGTTGGAGGATTAGGCCAATAGAAAGTGTTCATAAGTAGAGTAATGAAAACAGTTCCTTCCTATCATTCCAAAAATTTTCTTCCAAGCTCATTTAAGACTTCCCAGGGACTCTGTCTCTCTCCCTCTCTGTGTCTCTGTCTCTCTCTCTCTCTCTCACTCTCACACACACACACACACACACACACACCACACCCTGCCCCAGCTCACCAGTCTGTCCCTCACTGGCCACAGGACAGCCAGGATTGCTAGAAGCGCGTCACTCTGACCAATGCCACCAACCTAAGCTCAGCAGAGGGGACATCCAGGACAATGAAGCAGAAGCAGCCTGGGGAGCATGTCCATGTCTGCTTCTCACTAGTCATTTTCATCCCCCACTCCCTGCTTGTTATGTGTTTGGCCAGCCCTGGTCCTGACATAATTCTAAGGGTTATCCATTGTTGGCAGAGGGTGAAGGGAACTCACAGCCCTGTCCTCCCACTTCCTCTCAAGCGAAAATAATCTATAAACTGCATTCTGGCATGTGGTCTTGGGTGAGCCTTGCTTGCTGAGTGTGTTCTCTCATCGATAAAATAACGGAGTTGGTGGGAGACCCCTAAGGTTTATCTCAACTTGAGTTCACATCCTAGGACCATGACCTCAAATGTTCTTCTTTGTCCTCAGATGGAAGGAAGCACTTCTGTTGTGATTACAATTACTTATTAATTTATCTCAAAAGCTCTCAAGTAATTAGGAGGCATTAAATTCTTCTTTTATCAAATATTCCCAACTAGGTGCACACACACACATACACACATCTTCCCTTTGGAACTCAGGTTTACATTTAAAATATGTATGTTTTGGGGAGTCCCCATTATGGTGCAGTGGTTAATGAATCTGACTAGGAATCATGAGGTTGCACATTCAATCCCTGGCCCTCCTCAGTGGGTTAAGGATATGGCGTAGCCATGAGCTGTGGTGTAGGTTGCAGACGAGGCTCAGATGCCACGTTGCTGTGGCTCTGGCATAGGCTGGCGGCTGCAGCTCTGATTAGACCCCTAGCCTGGGAACCTCCATGCGCCGCAGGAGCGACCCAAGAAATCTCAAAAAGACAAAAAAAAAAATTATATATATATATATATATATATATATATATATGTTATACTTTTGAGTTTCTTTTTTTTTTTGTCTTTAGTCTCTTGTCTTTTCAGGGCCACACCCATGGCATATGTATGGAGGTTCCCAGACTAGGAGTCAAATCAGAAATCAGAGCTGTAGTCACCAGCCTACGCCAAAGCCACAGCAACATGGGACACAAGCCATGTCTGTGACCTACACCACAGCTCACTGCAACGCCAGATCCTTAACCCACTGAGCGAGGCCAGGAATTGACCCTGCATCCTCATGGTTCCTAGTTGGATTCGTTAACCACTGAGCCATGATGGGAGCTCCTGAAGTTCTTAAGGTTGTAGGATTTATATATGTGTGTGTGTGTGTGTGTGTGTATATTTGTATATATATAAATATACACACAGACATGTATACATACATATATGAAATTCCTCAGCCTCCAAGATAAGAGCAATGCTTACTTAGCACATTCTCTGTGCCAGCAGGCACCGTCCTAAGAGCTTTGAATGAATTAACCCAGTAATGCTCACAACAGACCTACTCGGGGAGCATCTCCCAAAACGGCCTCTACCGGAAGGCTTGATGGACAACCGTGCTGGACAGAGAAGGCTTCAGCCCTACTGCAGAGAGTCAGTCCCCTAGCTCCAATTTAGCCTGTTGGGTATGTTTTTCTCTGGAAAACAGAGCCAGGAGGGGTAGCATTCTTCCAACCCTCTCCTTCCACACTGCCACCTGCACCTGCTTCCTCACGGCATCTCTTCGAACCAGCTCCAAGATGCCACGTCCTCTCCCCACATTACTGCAGAAGGACATTCCTCTGAATAAATCTGTCCTCTGGGTACATATAATTCAGTTACAAAGGTTGAGACCAGGGCTCAGGTGATCGCCAAAAGAAAGCTGGACCTCATGGGTAGTACCAGCAAAAACAGAGAGTTCACTGCTGAGATCAGATGCAGAGGTTAGAAGAGACTAAAGGAGTAAAAGTGCCATTTAAAATCTCTCCTTACCTCCCTAACAATGGCTGTTTCCACTCCTTTTCTTTATAAGCTTATTAAATATTTTATCAGTTTCCACTGCCTTGAATTCTTTTCATCTCATCTTTCCCATCTTCCAAACTTGCCACAGGAAAGAAGACTGTCTTCTTTATTTTCCTTAGAATAAATAAATCCTCTCCACCTAAATAACTCATTCTCATTACTGTTATAAGCATTTCTTTTCTTTTTTCTGCATTTTAGGGCCGTACCGGCGGCATATGGAGGTTCCCAGGCTAGGGTCAAATCAGAGCTACAGCTGCTGGTCTACACCACAGCCATAGCAACACCATTTTCGAGCTGCATCTGTGACCCACACCACAGCTCACGGCAATGCCAGATCCTTAACCCACTGAATGAGGCCAGGGATCAAACCTGTGTCCTCATGGATACCAGTCAGATTTGTTTCCATAAGCCATGATGGGAACTCCTAGAAGCATTTCTTAAGTGCCTCGTTATATACCCCAGGCACATAAGATACTAACCGGAATTCTAGAACCCAGACTTCTGCCTCCTGCAACCTTCTGGAATTTACAGGTAGAATTAAGGGGTGTGTGTCTGTGTGTGTGTGTATTCCTATCAATTTGCTAGGATGACACAATCATGCTTATCGCAGACAGAAAGCAGAAGCCACCTCCTCCAGGAGGCTTTTTTCAAAATCCTCTCCCATTTTTCCAACACTTACTCCCTCCCTCTTGTCCATGCCCCCATTATTTTATGGCAAATGTCTGTTGGCATGTCTGTCTCCCCTCTAGCTAGACTTCCGAGGAGCAGGACCTATTTATAAGAAATAAGTTCTGGGAGTTCCCGTCGTGGTGCAGTGGTTAACGAATCCGACTAGGAACCATGAGGTTGCGGGTTCGGTCCCTGCCCTTGCTCAGTGGGTTAACGATCCGGCGTTGCCGTGAGCTGTGGTGTAGGTCGCAGACGCGGCTCGGATCCCGCATTGCTGTGGCTCTGGCGTCGGCTGGTGGCTACAGCTCCGATTCAACCCCTAGCCTGGGAACCTCCATATGCCGCGGGAGCGGCCCAAGAGATAGCAACAACAACAACAACAACAACAACAAAAAAAGACAAAAAAAAGAAAGAAGTTCTTAAAATCCCAGGCCCTAGCATAGTTCCTGCTACCTAGAAGGTACTCAGTAAATGCCTTCTGAATGAATGAATGAACAACTGAATGTCTATTCTTAACATAATCTTGGGGAGGCTCAGCATAACAGAAGCGTCAGAACAGCTGTTCTAGCTGACAATGGCATGTCCCATCCCCTGTCTCCCAGATTTAGGGACCTTTATTTTTCTTCACAGGTCATTTTTCTGTGCAATGTCTTCAGCTCCCCCATGCCTGTCCGTGGTTTTATTGGCAGAGCATTCATCCTGCTGCTGATGAAGTCAGCAGCTGCCCACCTAGCAGAGCTTTAGAGATGGTTGCAGGATGTGCTTTCCCCAGAGTATCCCCCTTCCCACCCAAGCCTTCCCAAATACAAAAACAACTTTCCAACTGAGCTGGGACTGATATCATAGGAATTTCCTCTGTAAGGGAGCAGAGGGCCACTCGTGTAATATTTGGATGATAAGGCCAGAGGTCACTTGCGTGAAAGAGTAACCCTGGCTTAGCATGGATTAAATGCTCAGATTGGGCTACAGACCCTTGGCAAACAAAGAATGATTACAGATGAATGCTTAGCCCAAACAACATTTTCTGGGGAGGAACAGCATCAGGAACAAAGCCTCTATTTTGATTGTTTTGTTTCATTTTGTTTTGTTTTGTTTTGTTTGACTGTACCCACACCATGCAAAAGTTTCCAGGCCAGGGATCTAACCCACGCCACTGAAGTGACTTGAGCCACAGCAGTGACAATGCTGGGTTCTTAAGCCGCTAGGCCCCCCAAGAAACTCCCAAAGCCCCTATGTTGGAAATGACTCTGACCCAGGAGCATCTTGTCAGGTCATAGGTCTCAAATCATGCCTTGCAAAATAGCTCTCTGTACCTAAGACTCCACGTGTGCAGAAATAGAGGTTGGGCCATTCTTTGTTCCTTGTTGTTCATAAACCCCACCTGGAATCCTTTCTGCTGAATTCTTTTTAAAAAACATCCAAGTCTCTGCTGATTCTTCAGCTATTTGTAATGAACACAATTTCTTTATTCTGTGTGTGATCAAGGGGCGCTTTGTGTCCCCAAGGTGAGGCAGCTCTCACCAAAACAATAGCCAGCGAAGGTCCCATCCGAGCTCGTTAGTAGAAAGTGAGGCTGCGAAAGCCAGCCCATTTGTTTTCCCTGTGTTCCATTTTTTATCCCACTTCCATCTGCCTTTTTTTCATTTCCACGTTTGCTCAGATTGTTCCTAGGTTTCCCAGGGTTTCTCGAAATCAAATCTGCCTGCCGCACAAGGAGGGCCCGGCTATCTCACTCTCTGATGGATACAGCAAATCGCATTACAGTCACTTCAGAAAGGGCCTGTCAGGCTTCCCAGAAGAGGGCACGAAATCTTCCTGTGTTGGACGAAAACCTTTCAACTGGAAGCAAATCCTGGACCGAAAGATCAAAATGATCTCACATCATAAAAAGCAGCCAAGCAGCTTTCCCCTTATTGGAAGCAAGTTACAAAGGATTAGATGTCCGGTGTAAAATGTCCCACTCAGGGCTCTGTCTGCTTTCAAGGGCAGCCTCAGAGGAGCCAACTTATGGTATGCGATGGATCATAGTTCCTCCCATGTCAGGCGCATAAGACATGCCCTATATTTTTTAATGACTTGACACATATATTTCTCAAAGGGCCCAATAAGGTAGATATTATTCCTATTTTACAGATGAAGAAACTAAGGCTTTGATAGTACTCCCCCGCCCCCTGCAAAGTTCTACAGGTAGTTAGAGGCAGAACCAAGTCCTGACTGCAGGCTTTGCACCCCAGCACCATAGTCTTTCCACTGCTCCACACCCAGAGGGTTAGCATCCAGGACTTTCCCTGAAGATCACAACTTGTTCCTTTTGCTGGCAAATCATCTCCCTAGTATCAGATGACACTGTAAGAAACTCGGATGTCAGGTCCGTTTCGGCATACGTCAGTAACACCAAACCTCCAGAATCCAGTTATTCCCTAAATTCCTACAAAAGGGCCAAGTATTTTTTCTAGGCCCTGGGCTCCCAGCAAGGACAAATTCCAGCCCTAAATGGAGCCTCCATTTTAGGAGGTAAGTAAGGAATCAACCTTTTTGATGGACCCAGTAATGAGGAAGCTTCATAATGTCCAGACTAAACAGCATACCTGCAACCGTTTTCCTTATTTATCGTACACTAACATATAACAATTTCTATATGCTCCAAGCTGTTAGAAGCGTTTTGCAATAATATTACTTGTCATCACAACCCTATGAAGCAGATGCTGTTGGTATCATCGCTTTATTTTAATTTTTAATTTTTTGTCTTTTTAGGGCTGCACCTGCAGCATATGGAGGTTCTCAGGCTAGGGGTCCAATCAGAGATAAAGCTGCCGGCCTTCAACACAGCCACGTCAATGCAGGATCCTAAACCTCCTGAGTGAGGCCAGGGATCAAACCTGTGTCCCCATGGTTACCACTGAGCCACAATGGAAACAACATGATTGCATCTTTCTTTAAGAATCTGAAATACTCCAAACGGATGAGATATTTCTCATAGATCTTCATGGCAATTTATAGGATCTAATTTTGAGTGTGAACACCACTTCTCATTAATATACAAGCAACATAAGAAAAAAGCGTACAGCCATCACAAAATACCGTTCAAATGTTAAGCGTTGAGAAACAAAGACTGATAAATGAGTAATACCATGCTTGTGGCACCCTGTAGAGAGTTCAGAAGGACACAGTAGCAATGGCAGGGAGAACCCAAAAGCACCCAATGCAAGCGAGAGTGATGACTTAGTTTCGGCTAAACAACTGTAGCTCGGCACATTAAAAACAAATAAATCTGCAAACAATAAAATTCAAATAAAATCAAACAATCATTTAATGTGATGAGATTTTAAAGCTGTCTAGGAGCTGTAACAGGGTTTCTGCAGAGATTTATGTTTACATATAATTAAGTAACTTTGTAATAAAAATAATTATGTAAGCAGGGAGGTCATCAAGCCTGAGAAACCTAGCACTTCGGGTAAACCATATAATATAGCAGCTGTGAACAATGACTACAAAAGGTTTACAATGATTCTCCTTGTTGTCTGGAAATGGCTCTATCCTATGACCTACCCTTGGCCTTGGGATATTAATATCCTACTCTCTGAGACACTGGGCAGATATACACCTGCCTCATTGTCAAATGGAAATATTCAAGTTGCTGCTGTGGAACCACACACGGCCAGTGCCCATCTGTGGCTTTCACAGATTTTCTCGTTCCAAGTAATCTGACAGGAGAGTCAACATCTTGTTTCATCCTTTTCCGTTAGGGACGAAATTGTTTCCTCTGGTAATTAACATGTAGGACATAAGAGGAAATTAACTGATGACTCTAAGACATCGATTCGCCGCATTAAATCAATCTTCCTATCAGAAAGCCTGCCATTGCCATTAGCTCGGAACTCATTTTTGCTGGTGCTCAGTTACCCTGCTCGAATGGATTAGGCCAATTAAACAGATTCAAGGACACAATCCTACCAGGCCTACAAATCTATGGTAATCAAATTTCAGTCACAGATTGGTTTTCTTGGCCTGGAACGAATAAGAAATAAGGTGGCACAGCACTAAAAAGGATACAGAAGCAGCTGGAAACTTAGATGAATCCAAATAGTAACTTTCCCCTTAGAATTTCTTTCCCATGTGCACACAATCCTTTAAAACTGCAGCAACTCAACTATCTAAATCATCTCCATCTAAAAGGCGCTGCCACCCTTACCCTCCTCTTCCTACGCCTCCTCAGCATCCCCACTTCCTGCCAAGAGATCTCCAAGGGGTAAGTAGCAGAGACCTCCACTGGTATTTCCTGAGGGGCAGATCCCTATAAAGTTCCCCAACCCTAGCATCCTCCTTCTGATGCCAGACCCCCCCGCCCACCACATCTGTCGCCATAGGGCTCTACACAGTTCAACTGCAAATCCCACGCAGGACTACAGTTCACTCGTATGTCCTCCCACTAAACTGTAAATCCTAAGGAGGACGGGATTCCGTCTGGTTCACCAGTAGGATACATATTCATTAAATGTTGACTGTCATAGGATTCCCCCATCTTGGAACCTCCCCCCCAACAGCGCCACCTTGTGGCAGAAAGGGCATAGTCTCATGTCTGTCTGTGGGGCCTGGGAAGGCTGCCTTTGTATGTTTTGGGCTTTCTCAAGGGAAGAAGGTGTTAAATGGGATGGTGGTACATTACACGTGAAGTATTTTTGTGAACTAGACCTAGGATCTAACCCTCCCTTGTAAGGTTCATTCTGTGGGAGTTCCCATCGTGGCGCAGTGGTTAACGAATCCGACTAGGAACCATGAGGTTGCGGGTTCGGTCCCTGGCCTTGCTCAGTGGGTTAACGATCCGGCGTTGCCGTGAGCTGTGGTGTAGGTCGCAGACGCGGCTCGGATCCCGCATTGCTGTGGCTCTGGCGTAGGCCAGCAGCTACAGCTCTGATTAGACCCCTAGCCTGGGAACCTCCATATACCGTGGGAACAGCCCAAGAAATGGCAAAAAGACGACAAAAAAAAAAAATCATTCTGTGGAGAAATCTGTTCCAAACAGGTATATGTATTAATTTCCTAGAGCTGCTGGAACAAAATATCATAAACAAGTTGGCAAAAAACAACAAACAAAACACCAAAAATGGATTTTTCTCACTTCTCACTGTTCTGGAGGCCAAAACTCTGAAACTGATGTGTCAGCATGGCCACGCTTCCTCCAAAGGCTCTAGGTAATAATCCTTCTTTGCGTTTTCCAGTTTCTGGTGGCTCCCAGCATTCCTTGGCTTGTGACAGCCTAACTGCCTCTGTCTTCACTTGGCCTTCTTCCCTCTGTCTCTGAGTTCCAATCTCTTTCTCGGTTCTCTTGTCATGACACCAGTGGGAGTTCGCATTGTGGTTCAGATGGTTAAGAAACCAACATAGTCTCTGTGAGGAGGCAGGTCCCATCCTGGCCTTGCTCAGCTCTGTGGGTTACAGATCTGGCCTTGCCACAAGCTGTGGCGTAGGTCATAGATGCAGCTCAGATCTAGTGTTGTTGAGGCTGTGGTGCAGGCCTGCAGCTGCAGCTCTGATTCAGCCACTAGCCTGGGAACTTCTATATGCCGCAGGTTCAGCCTTAAAAAGAGAAAAGACAGGAGTTCCCGTCGTGGTGCAGTGGTTAACGAATCCGACTAGGAACCATGAGGTTGCGGGTTCGGTCCCTGCCCTTGCTCAGTGGGTTAACGATCCAGCGTTGCCGTGAGCTGTGGTGTAGGTTGCAGACGTGGCTCGGATCCCGAGTTGCTGTGGCTCTGGCGTAGGCCGGTGGCTACAGCTCCGATTCAACCCCTGGCCTGGGAACCTCCATATGCCGTGGGAGCGGCCCAAGAAATAGCAACAACAACAACAACAACAAAAAAGACAAAAGACAAAAAAAAAAAAAGAAAAGACACCAGTCGATCTAGGGCCAGCCTTAATCCAGTAGGACCTCATTTCACCTTGATGGCAGCAGCACAGACCTTCTACCAAATAAGGTCACCTTCATGGGCACCAGGGTTTAGGACTTGAACATATTTGGGTAAGAGGAGACACAATTCCTCCCATTCAGGTATAATAGCACCAAATTCTAGGGTGGCTACATTGTGTATTAAATTGATTATTCTAACCTAGCCTGGAAACATAACCACCATTCATAATATTGAAACTGGGAACACATGTCGCCAGTAGTGTAAACTTACACTCTGGGGACTTTTAAAATGCAACACTTCAAATAATTAAGAATATATAATAGAAAGATATTCAACAGAGCATCATTTGTAACACTATAAAAAATTGGGAAACCCTCAAGTACTCAACATGGTTAAGTTGTGTCATAGTTATACTATTGCATAGCTATGCATATATATTATTATACACATTGCTATTATATATTGTATAACTATGTTATAGCTATACTATTACTATGCAACAAATTAATATGAAAATATGTTTGATATATTGCCATTAAAAATATGCACATATATATTATTTAACTAGAGATTTTGAAGCATGTGTTTATAGAACTGCATATATAGCTATATAATCTCTATCTATGCATATCTATACCCATACACATACATATATATTCCCTTACTGCATTTCTAGTGTAGACAGAACCCACTTGCAAACCAGTTTCAATTATTTTCTGGAAGTTGTATATAAAAGCAAACTGCTTGTTTTAAAAACAATATATGTTTATTACCAAAAAACACAAGCAAAAATCAACAAGCAAAATATTTAAAAATTTAAGTGTCCATGATTTTACAATCTAGAGCAAGCAGTTGCCATCACTATAGTGTATGTAAGCACAGAAAATAAAAAAATAACCTGGAAAAAAAATACCCCAAGATAAGGCACACTTAGGTGCATCTACTGGTAGAAGATGTAGGATTAGCCACTGAGTCACCCCTAAATAATCAGTTATATTTAAGGACCTGGGAGTGGAAGACATTAAGTAATTTAACATCAGATATGATGCTTACATCAAAACAAATGCAGGAATTCCCATTGTGGCTCAGCAGAAATGAATCTGACTAGTATCCATGAGGACGCAGGTTCAATCACTGCCTCGCTCAGTGGGTTAAGGATCTGGCATTGCCATCAGCTGCGGTGTAAGTCATAGACGTGGCTTGGGTCTGACTTTGCTGTGGCTGTGGAGTAGGCTGGCAGCTGTAGCTCTGATTGGACCCCTAGCCTGGGAACTTCCATATATGGTCCTAAAAAGGAAAAAAGAAATAAATAAATAAATAAATAAAAAAGAAAACAAATGCAGGTTCATAATAAGAAGTGGAACTCCATTCCCAAGGCAACAAGTTCATAAAAGTCTGAGAAGCACCACATGGTCCTAATGGGGGTTGAAAAATCCTGGGTGTTTTATAGTTTCTTCTTTTGGCTTCTTTGTGTTTGCTGACTTTTTTTCCTGAAATGAGTCAGAATCATATTTATAGACAAAATATTAAAATAATAACTCCATTTTAAAAATTAAAATGAAATTGAAATACCCTTTTCTTCCCCCATCACCTGTTTTCAGATTGGACTAGTGATTTTGAGGATAGTCAGCAGCCAGGAATTCATCATGAGCCCAATGCTCACTCCCCACAGCCCACCTGCTGTTCCCAGAAAGGATGGCCAGTGTCTGTGGGTCTCCCCACATCTGTGCCAAGAATCTGCCAGGGATGGACAGCCTCTGAGGCCCCCTCATCCACCCAAATGCCATCAGGCTGGGCCCACAGAATCCCACCAGACTGTCAGGAAACACAATTAAAAAATCAGCTGTTTGCCACCAATCGCATAATGGTAACTGTATTTTGGCTCAGAGATGGGTCAAGCTCCCGAGAAGGGAAAAACATGTAGTGAATGTGAACCATGTGCTCTCCTTCCTCTTTTCATTTTCACAGCAACCTTGGTGCATGTGTCCTATTGTTCAGATGGGGAAACTGAAGTTCAGAGAGGTTAGGACACTTGCCCATAGTTACACACGTATGGTGTGGCAGAGACATGATTCCCATCCATGTATGTCTGGGGTCCCTCTACTACCCCCACTGCCTTTTTTTTTTTTTGTCTTTTCTAGGGCCGTACCCATGGCATACGGAGGTTCCCAGGCTAGGGGTCGAATCGGAGCTGTAGCCGCCAGCTTACGCCAGAGCCACAGCAACGCGGGATCTGAGCCGCATCTGCGACCTACACCACAGCGCATGGCAATGCCATATCCTTAACCCACTGAGCAACGCCAGGGATCGAACCCGCAACCTTATGGTTCCTAGTCAGATTCATTAACCACTGAGCCATGACGGGAACTCCTACCCCCACTGCCTTGTTCTGAAGATGAATATGTCCCTCCCTGTCCCCTTCTCTCTCACCAGTCCTCTCTCCCTCCCTCTTCCTGTTCATTCTAAAAGCTGGTTCCTCCTTGCTTTCTACCTGAGATGTTCTTGGCCAACATCTTTTAGACAAGCATGGTAATTAGCCAAGATTTCCTCTATCTACAGCCTTATTAAAACCCTCAGGATGCTACTGCAACGATATCTTGGTAAACATTTGTATTATATGATACATGCTGTGCTTCTATGCTGAAATAAATACAGAGAAGAACATTAATAAATGGAATTAAAATGAAAAATAAAAGATTTCCTATATCAATGAAGGGAGGAGGCAACGTCTACCCCTTCACTGTTCTGATTCCAATAAATGTTTCCTGTCTGTTCAAGACAAGACACCCATCCACAATGCTCAGCCTAAAAACCTTAGGAGTTCAGCCCAGGTAATCATCGCCTCAACACTGGGGGCTTTTCCACCCAACAGTGACAAATTAACTTGCTTTTTAATTTTCCAACCCCATTCTATTTCAGTTCATTATTTTTCCTTTGCCTCCTTCTTTCTTCAGAATTTGTCTCCCACCCATTTAACTGCTTTTAAAAAATGTTCACTTTTTTTTTTTTAATCTGCCCTGTGACTGTCCCCTGAAGACAGCAACCAATAATTGCACTCTTTATTCACAGGAAATCTTCTGTTTAAAATAAGCTGCTGATTGGACAGGGTCCTCAGAACATTAGGACTAATCTACAGACGATGTAATAGCACAGACGATGATGCTCTCATTTCTAAATGCCGTTTCATTAACAGGATTCGTTATCTCGAGTCCTTAATATTCGCAGCGCTACTTTACAGGCTGAACAAGTAAATTTCTAAATCATGTTGAGAAAAGGAGCAGCACTGAAAATGAGAGTCTGTTGGAAATCGGAGACCCTTATCCGCAGCCCCGCCACCCTGGGGCACACATTTCATTTCTGAAGGCATTTCAGAAGGCATGGGCTACACTCCTAGGAAAAGCCTAGAGGGTGTTCGTCTTTCCCTGCAGGAAAAATAAAAGCAAACTCTTCTTTCTAATGACGCATTGTGGGAATGACAGGGAAAAAAAAAAAAAAAAATCAATAATGAGGCTGAGGGAAAAAAAATCTCCTGTTTAAACAGAAAGAAAGATATTTGTTCCAGGTCTTTAAAAAAGATATTTATTTTATTTGTTTGTTTGTTTGTTTTAATGGCCACACCCATGGCATATGAAAGTCCCCAGACCAGGGACTGAATCCAAGCATAGCTAAGACCTAAAGACACCAGATCCTTCGACCCACTATACCAGGCCAAGGATAAAACCCACACCTCCACAGTGACCCACGCTTCTGAAGTAGGATTCTTAACCCACCCCACCACAGCAGGAACTCCAAAATATATTTATTTTAAAGTCAGAAGTAAATATAAAAGAAAAAAAGTAACTTGCAAAGGGGGAGATAGGAAAAGAGAAAATGGCCAGACACTGGCCTATAGTTCAAAGGTAGAGACCGACAATGCAAGGGTTAGGGGAAGCATCCATTCTGATACTGGCTACAGCACCTGGATGGGACCTGTAGCTCTCGCACTCTCCCCTCCAGGTATGTTAGGGAGCTGACAACTTCATACGTGGCCCAGGAAGACTCTTTCCAGGGCTGTGCTAGACCCAGGGTATGTAGCAGCCACCCCATACTGGCTCCCAAGAGCCCATTGTTAACTTTTTAGGAGTTTGGGAAACTGGTTGACATCGCATTGGTAGCTGGAAATTAGCCATGATGGGAGTATTTGCAAAGAAAGTAGCAAATGCAACAAATCAGGACTTTTTCTGCCCAGAGAGCCAGTTAGACATTCAAAGCACACCACTGCCTCTTTCTCAGCCTGGCAATGCCCAGGCCTGCCAAGCACCACCAAAACACATTCACAGTGAAAGAAGAAAAGCAGTCACCACCCTCCAGATGGATTCTACCAGTTGAGCATGAGGCTGTATAAATACCGGAAGTACATCTAAATGTTTACTGGAAAGGTCAGAAAAGCAGATCCATCCAGCAGGCTACTCCTGGAGCCAGAGTTTTTTAGATCCCTCAGCCCTTGCCCTTCCCCGCTCTGCTCTGAAATCCTGTGTTGACTGCCAACAGAGGAAGCATAATCTGAGGTCCCAAGGCATCACTCTCACCCACTGGTGAGTTCTCACAGGTCCCATACCCCAGAGCCCTGGTTCTCCTGCCAAGTCCTGCTCTTCTCTCTACCTCCTGCTTCCTTGAGCCGCTCACCCATCTCAGCTGTCTCAGCCCCACCCATGACACACCCAGAGAAGCAGCCCCAACTAAGGAAGGGAGCAACATGGACCAATCTCTTTTGTCCACCACTGTGTACCCAACACCTAGCACAGTGCGGGGTATTTCACAGGTGTGCCATATTTATTGAATGAATAAAGGAATTCAGTAGGCAAATCTCTGCTCATCTACTCATTGCTTGCATCGGGGGATCTTGGTGAGGGGCAAAAATTTAAGAAATTCAAGACAAGATATCAAACTTAGGTTTGATCAAACTTAGGTTCTAGACTAACCAGCCCTGACAAGTAACTCACTTATATAAGTAACTTCTTTGGACTTCCAACCCTTCATCTAGGAAATAGCACCTGGATTCTAGCATTTTGATACTGGCTCTATCACTAAATAGCAGACATATCTTGGCAAATTGTTCAACCAATCTCTAAAATTAAGATTTCCCCAGCTTTAAGTGATGCATGGAAACCTATCCCTTTATTCCACTTCAAATATCAACAGTGAGAAGAACATAAGGATCATATACTTAAAAAGAAATTAAACTCAAGTTTAAACTCTAGAGCCCCACTTGATAGCCTCTTTTATCAATTAGGATGCCTTTGGCTACAGATAACAGAAAACCCAAATGAACCTTGATAAAACAAAAAAGGGACATATTATTCCCTAACAAATATCTACTGGTAGGCCAGCTCAGAGTTGGCTAATTTCGTGCACAACTCCACCAAGCAACACTCAGATTTTTTGTCTCTTTCCATAGATGTTTCTGCTGGACTGAGATTTGGGACTAATTTCACCCCTGATCCAAGGTGATGGTGGTAGTTCCATGAATCTTGAGCAGATATGATAATATCCAGTAGAAAAAAAAAAGAAAAGAAAAAGACCAGTTCTGTATACATACCTCTTGAAGAGCAAATAAATTTCCCCAGGAATCTCCCAGAAAAATTCCTCTCATGTCTCATTGACCAAAACTGTCCCAATGCTGCCCATTAAACCAGTAATTGTCAAGAGAATGGAACCATTATTACTAGCTTAGACCAACCCAAGTTTGTCCAAGTTACCTAGGGAAGGATGGAACAAAACTGGAGCTCTACCAACATAAAAAATATGGAACAGTAGGTGCTGGATAGGCAACCTAAATCATCTGGTGGACCCTCCCCACTCCTACTGCACCCCCCCAATACACACACACACACACACACACACACACACACACACAGAGCTGCATCAAGGAAGATCCAAACCACGTGACAGTCTGAGCTGGTATCACTGTTACAAAAGTAGAGATGAAAGTAGTATTTTTTTGAGCATCTACCATGTTCTAACCAGTATGCTAAAACAATTTGCCAACCTAATTCTCATGCTAATCCCATGAGACAGGCTTCCACACCCATTTTATGGATGACAAACCTGAGTCACACAAAAAGGCTGAAGCAGGCAGCCACTGAATGGCAAAACTGAACTTGAACTCAGATTGGACTGACCCTAAACAGCATAATCTTTCCCCTTAACCAGGCTATTTCATGAATGAGCAACTAGAAGTGGTGAATACATTTTCTTTAGACTAACTGCTCGAAAGGGCAAGTGCTCACCTAGCCTCTGGGCTCACTCGCTCTGGGCTTACTCTGATACCAATAAATTGAGCTATTTTTATAGCGAAGGATTAAAAAGCTTTGAGAGCCCTATCCAGCTTCTGCTCTTTCTTTTCTGGTAGCTATTTCAGAGTTTTCTTCTATCCATGCCATTTTTAATATATTCTTCTGTCTTGCTAATGATAGGAAACTTGCTGCTGCACAGTTCCATAAAACATTATCTCATTATCTCGTTTTGCCTCTCACTGTAAAGTATTTTGTAGCATTGAAAGTGGTGTATGAAAAAAAATTAATTTCATTAAATTAATGGAGAGTGTCATGACTGCTCAGTTATGATACTCGGATGCATTTGCAGAGGGGGTTGTATGCATCAAAGCTTGTCATTTATTTTGCCATTTCCTCCCACTTGCCCCCACTATCCTTCCCCAGGAAGGATGAAGTAATTCTAAAGAGCATGCTTCAGAGAAATAGTGTTGCCACCAGCAAACTGAAAAATCCCCAATGCAAAAGAGGACTTTATACGGCCAATCAAAAAAAATGCAGGAGTTCCCATCGTGGCGCAGTGGTTAATGAATCTGACTAGGAACCATGAGGTTGCAGGTTCGGTCCCTGCCCTTGCTCAGTGGGTTAACAATCCGGCGTTGCCGTGAGCTGTGGTGTAGGTTGCAGACGCGGCTCAGATCCCGCGTTGCTGTGGCTCTGGCGTAGGCCGGTGGCTACAGCTCCGATTCAACCCCTAGCCTGGGAACCTCCATATGCCGTGGGAGCGGCCCAAGAAATAGCAACAACAACAACAACAACAACAACAACAACAACAAAAAGACAAAAGACAAAAAAATAAATAAATAAGAAAAGTGCGGCAAAGCCACCAATAAATTTGTACCTCTCTTATAACATTCTCATCTTGAGTGCCCATCTGTCTACCTTAGTGTCAAGATGGCACAGCAAATGACTTTTCAAGAAAAACATTTCACAGTTTATTCACAAATGACCCTATAACTTCCCCCCAAATCGGCTCAGACAATGCGGACAGGGGATGATAGAAAGTGAGGTAACGTGGTTCGGCTTTGGTAGCTATTAGCAAGTCTAGCAGATTTTGCAGGGATTCTCTGAAGACACCAGACAGAGACGTACATAAAAATAAATCGACTTTTAGTCTGGCAGCATTAAAAAAAAAAAAAAATGGAGAGGAGCCAAAGGTCAAGGCTGAAGTGAGTCAATAAAGCACTGTTCCCTTGAAGATGTCTGCTTCCTTCCAGAGGCATCTCCCACTCCGTATTTCCACTGAACAGCAGTTCTCTGGGCAGTTCTTAATGGGTTGAGAGAGCCTGTGTTCTCTTGCTTGTTGGCCCAGAACTGGATCTCAGAATGATGCGACCTGCTCAGATCACATCCCAGTGGGCAATCCCAATGGAGAAACCCAGAGACATTAGAGAAGCCAGATGAGGCATCCGACTCAAAGCGAGGCCTGAGTATGTATGTGGCTATGCTTGCTACAAATGCTGTCATAGTAAATGAAAGAGGGGACAAGAGACTCAAATCAAATGGGAACTTTTCAACTTTTTCTTGAACATCCGAACAGTTGACTGCAGACAAGGGATCACTGGGTCACAGAAACAGCTGTGGAAGATTTTGGAATCTGCTTGCTCATGTGAGTTATTTTTTGGAAAATAAGAAAAGGCACTCCAACTTCAGCCAGGACAATGATGTCAGCACACTTAGGAAGCCCTGACCTGTGAGTTACCTTTTGAAACAGTGAATAACACATGTCTGTTTGAGGGAGCAAGCAGGGGAAATTCTATTTATTGCCTTCTGCTCACAGAACACTCTGGCTTATGCAAATGCAATCGTTCTTTACGACAATCTGGCAGCATCTAAAGCAGAGGTCCATTCAACTAATTAGATCTGTGGCCTTAACCAAAACAAACAACTCAAGCAATATGATGGAAAATACATTGGTCCTGGAGTTCCCATTGTGGCTCAGTGGGTTAAGGACCTGACATTGTCTCCAAAAAGCTGCAGGTTCAATCCCTGGCTTCGCTCAGTGGGTTAAGGATCTGGTGTTGCCCCAAGCTGCAGCACAGGTCACAGATGTGGCTTGGATTGGGTGTTGCCATGGCTGTGGCACAGATTGGCAGCCGCAGCTCCAATTCAATCCCTAGCCTTTGAACTCCCGTATGCCACAGGTGTGGCCATAAAAAGGAAAAAAAGAAAAGACAAGACATTGATTCTGGAGCCAAAAAGACCTGGGTTTCAGACCACTTAATAAGGTAACTCCCAGAAGATCAATGAATGTCTTAGAGTCTTGTTTCCTCATCTTTTAAATCAATTAAATAAATAAATATCTACCACCAAAACCATTGAGAAGATCAGATAAGATGATGTGTGGCAATAGTTCTCAAGGGGGGCTACTTTGCCCCTCAGGGGGCATTTGGCCACGTCTAGAGACATTTTGGGTTATCCCAGCTCACGGTTGGAAAGGCCAGGGGGGATGCTAAACATCTTGTAATGCATAGAACAGCTCCAACCACAAAGAATTATTCAGCCTGGAAATGTCAGTAAGTATCACAACTGAAAAACCCTGATGTATGTTAAGAGCTGTAAAAGGCATGGTGGGTTAGGACCGCATTAGGCTACAAGTAATGAAAAGGGGTTAAAGAGTGAAAGATTTATTTTTATCACATGATTAGCAGTTAGGATGTAAGCAGACCACTGTTCCAGGGGAGGCACTGAAGATAAATCATCTCTCTATTCCTGCTCCCCTACCTTAGTGCCTGGCTTTTGCCCACATGGTTGTGAGATGGCTCTTACACCTCAAGTCACTGCATCCACATTCAAGACAGGAATAGGAGTGAGGGAGTTGAAGGATCTGAACCTATAGAAATCAGCAAGGACCTTCAGTTTATGTCTCCTTGGCCAGGATTACATCACAGGACCACCCTTGGGTGCCAGGGAGTCTGCCCAATCAATGATTGCGCAGGCAACTAAAAATGCTGCCACAGAAATTATAATCTCCACCTTCATTATCATAATGGAGATGCATGATAATGAGGTGGTTAAAGGAACAGACTGAGGTCAGGAAGCTGTAGATTCACATCCCTACTCTTAACCACTTCCTGTCTGTGTACTAGTGAGTTGCTTAATTTCCGAGCCTGGGCTGCTTTGTCTAGAAAACAGAGGTAACAAAAATACACGGATGCAGTGTCTTGAAGATTTAGTGAATAATGGAAAGTGTTTTCATTTGTTGGATGCTGGGCATTTATAAATTATTAAACACAGGGACTGGCTAATTCTGAGGTACCAAATAACTGTCTCATTTCCAATCCCTCACTGGACTTTGATCTGAGCCATGCAGTTTTGTCTCCCCTCTGAATTGTGGTGACCCAGCATGCAGGTCATAAAATCCATTTGTAGAGGGAGGCAAAACTTCGGTTCTTGATTCACAGCAATCAATACCCAAATGACATCATTGTTACAGAGGTCAGGCTTCATGGCTGCCTGATTTAATGGGTCTGATCTATCAAAAGTATTTTATGTTTGCAAAAATGTCACTGTGGGGATATGGTTAGAAAGACATCACGTTATTGAATAGTTTATCTAAGTAGGGCTCTTTGTGTTTCATTGGTAGCACTTGGTTAATTCTATCTGTTCACCAAACAATTGTTCATCAGAGCATTTGGACTGCTTAACATGTGCAGGTTATTTAGAACTGAAACTAATGAGAAGTCATTATTGAGAACTTTATAAAACCAGCCCCAAGTTGGGTCATCAGTGGGAGCCTGCAAGCATCATAAGACTCAAGTTTGGAATGTATCCTAAAGCAGGGAAGCATCCCTTCGATCTTTCGAAAACATGCTGGAAGAACAACCTTTCCAAAATATGATACCCTCCCACGAGTGCCTACGATGGTTCCCAACTGTCCATAGGATCAAGGCACAGCACCTCTGTCTGGCTTCATACACCCTGGTCCTACCCACCCTCTATGAATACTCACAGGAGCTGGGGCTGAGTAACCAGAGTTTGGATTCCTTTTGTTCTTGGGAGTTTCTGTCATCGTGTCCTGCATTAAGGGATGTGCCTTTTTTACCAATTCCCCAAGTGACCCCCTTAGCGTCATTTTCCATCCTCCTACTCCCAGGGTGTTCTCAACTCACTCAAATCCCTCCCCTCATTCTCTGCACCACCCTGTAGATTCCTGCCTCAATGTCTTTACTTCTGTAGCTGCCCCTGCCTTGAACGTCCTCCCCAGTCTCTCGAGCTCCCTATTTCCTACCAATTTACCAAGGCCCAGCAAGAAGCCCATCTGGCTTCCATTACTCCATTTCCCTCCCATTAATCTTTCTTCCCTGATCTCTCATAGCAGCAGTAGCGGCAATGCCCAACTGAGCGCTCGATGTGTCAGTGTATGGAGCCATCAAGTTGTTTCAGCACATGCGTCCTGTCTGCCGCTGAACTGTGCATCCTTCAAGGCCAGGGCCCAGATACTCTACATCTTTGCTGGTCCCAGAGGGAAGAAGCATCGTCTACATGCTGAACGTTCAAATATCAGTAGTAGTAGTGGGAAAAAAAAAATTGTATTGGGGAAATAACAATGAAAAAAACAGACAAACAAACAAATATCTCCTCCTCCAGGGTTAACCTAGAAAATCAAATCAACTAATACTCTGCATGTGCTGGAAACAAACCTTCCTCCTTATCCATTTCTAGCACCTTGTGTTTTTCTGTGTGTGCTTTTTGTTTTTTTGTTTTTAATTTCTTTTTTTTTTTTTCCTTGACCATGGTGTGCTGCTGTGTTTGATGTGGGATTTTTAGTTCCCAGACCAGGGATTGAACCTGCACCACAGAGGTGAAAGCAGCAACTCCTAACTATTAGACCACTAGGGAACTCCCCCAGCTCCTTGTTTATATAAAACATCACAGGTGAAAATCCAAATGAGCCTGCAATTAGAAAGTTTTGGCCAAGACTAACACTCCTCAATATCTAGTAGGCATTGCTTGTTAACCGGGTTTAGAGGAAGCTCCTTTACCATCACGGGGCTCTAATAACTGCTGGCATTTCATTGGGCTCATCCAGTAGTCACTAAGCTGCAGGGTTTTATGAGCCAAGAAGTGTGATATGGTCTAGCGTACAGGCTTTAAAAGCAAACCTCACACAATTCTTAGGTCCTTCTAAAGCAACTCAGAGATGGCCTTGGGGACCACGGGGAGACCTGACCCCCACCCCCAATTCAACCAGAACAGCTCTCTTCCAACAGCTTCATAGCCCAGACTCTGCTTGAGAAAAAGGTTTTATTATTAAAGTGTTTGTAAAGAAAACTACTACAGACATGAGACTGCTTGGAATCAGAAGACAAGCTATTTTCCAGACTCAGCCTATTACTGCCTGTGGGAAACTAGACACCCTATCATTTGTTCTGAACCTTCAGGCATTAGTATGGCTCACCCCAAACATATCAGGTTGTTGTGAGGGCTACATGAGGCAGCACGTATGAATGCCCGATGCGGAGTAGGCACCTCAACATGTTTCAACACTCATCTTCATCTGGGGGGTGGACATTAGCCGAAACACTGTCTTTAGTGCATCTAGAATGGTCAGGTGACAAGAGCCCCTGTAAATCCAGCTCAGAGCAGGAGGATGCATGTGGTCAGCTTCACCTGGCAACCCTTCCAACCTCCAGATATCCTGGACCAGAAACACCCTGCCACGGCCAGGTCTCCACAGTACATTTTCATGGCAACTCTGTCCTTTTCCCTCACTGTGCATCAACAGTATGTAATTATCTCTGTAATTCTTTGTTTGATGTCTATCTCTCCCTAGATTGTAAGGTCACATCTGTCCTATTCGGGGCCAGATCTCAACATCCCACACATACCTCCCATTGAACACCCCTGAATAGGGCTTGCTGAAGAAATTACTAAATCATTCAAGGAAGGACATCTCCATGCTGGGCACAGGGAACCTAAAAAATATAAAATAGAATTCCTGGAGTTCCCTTTGTGGCACAGCAGAAATGAATCCGACTAGGAACCATGAGGTTGCAGGTTCGATCTAGGGCCTGGCTCATTGAGTTAAGGATCTGGCATTGCTGTGAGCTGTGGTGTAGGTCGCAGATGCAGCTCAGATCTGGCGTGGCTGTGGCTGTGGCATAGGTGGGTAGCTACATCTCCGATTCAGCCCCTAGCCTGGGAACCTCAATATTCCGTGGATTCATCCCTAAAAAGACAAAAAGACAAAAAAAAAAAAAAAAGGATTCCCTGACATTAAGGGACTCTCCAGGTCCTGAGAATGACACAGATGGATACAGATGTTTACTGTTTTACTCTACCGCATCTAAAGAAATAAAATGAGATTTTTATCTATAGATATCATTGCGTCAAATGAAAAAATGGCTGGAGGATGACCCACAAGTTTGAAAGACACGTGTGGAATGATTTGACATTAAACACAACCTATACCTATACACAGAATTCATTCTAAATTTTCACGGTTGAAACTGAGATGTAGTCAAAGGACTGTTCTTCAAGAAATATAAGTTGTGGAATTCCCTGCTGGTTCAGCAGGTTAAGGATCTGGTGTCACCGCTGTGGCTCAGGCCACTGCTGGGCACAAGTTTGATCCCTGGCCCAGAAACTTCCACATGCATGAGTATGGCCAAACAAACAAAGAAATATAAGCCATAGTTATTAAGTTGCTGTGGAAAGGGAAATACACTAAATAAAGTTCACATGAATGAATCCCCTAAACTGCAGATGGTGACCTATGATTGAGCTTCTTCTCACAAGGGCAACTCCATAAATCAGGCTGAGTCCTATCAGGAATTGGTTGTTCATAATGGTTAATCCTTCTCCAGCAAGGCCAGATAGCAGAACTAGTTGCAATGCTTACTCATAATACAATTGAGCATCACCTACCTCTACTTCTCAGAATGCCCTTCCAGGCTGGGTATCACTGTGCCTGTTATACAAAGTTAAATCAGGATCTGAGGAGTCAACTGCCCAAAATGACAACCTGCATCAACAGAGCTGGGATCCGAGCCTCAAACTCTCTGACTCAAAGCTCACGGTCTTGGCATATGGTCATTCTTATTTCTAGGGGAGGAGGAAACGGGGACCTGAGACTTCACAGCCTCGCCCCAGACACATTCCAGGCACTGGAGCATCACCAGTGAGATCCAGAGGTGGAAGCCTAAGCATCCAGACCTGGGACTTGATGCCTTGACTATTGCATGTGAGGCAAGACTGCTAAAACAAAAAGGGCCTCTCTTGGGAAAGCACATCTGTGATCAACTCATGGAAGTCTGGAAGGAGCTCAGGTCATTTCCTCCCATCCTCCAGGAGTAAAGGTGCACCAGGGATGAGGTGAGGCATCTCTCTTCCTGTCCCAAAGCACACGCCTCCCTCTCCCTCCCTCTGTTCTCCCCTCCCTCCCAGAAGCAATCACTATTCTGAATTGTGTACAAAGCATTCCTCTGCTTTTCTTTTTAAGTTTCACCACTTGTATTTGCCAAAAAACCTACACATTACTCTGATAGACTAAAGTCTTGGCAACGTTTGGGCAAAACAGGAAAAGTCTGGTCCAGAAAAAGGTTTAAGTAGAGTGGCCATGAGCAGTCGCAGTTAAAACATACATAAAATAATCACCCAGCCACTTTCTGGTCACACCAAGGAGGAGGATGGGAGAGGGAGGGCAGAGAATTGGAGATGCCTTATGTTTTGGTCCTCTTCTAGCAAGTTCCTCCTGATCTTTTATGCCCTCACATATTTCTCCTTTTAGGGAAATGCAAAGATCAGATAGCTAACCCTCAGGGTTATGTGTTTACATTTTATATTTAAAAGATGTTCCCATGTTTACATATTCATAATTTTTCCCTAATAAACAGAAACATTTCTACAAATTCAAAATTCTTCGCTTCCCCATGACTTGCAGACAAAATTCAGAAGTGCCTCCTGGAGTTCCCGTCATGGCTCAGGGGTTAATGAACCTGACTATCATCCATGAGGACAAGGGTTTGATCCCCGGCCTCGTTCAGTGGGTTAAGGATCCGGCACTGCCGTGAGCTGTGGTGTAAGTCATAGACGAGGCTCAGATCCTGAGTTGTTATGGCTCTGGCATATACTTGCAGCTACAGCTCTGATTGGACCCCTAGCCTGGGAACTTCCATATGCCATGGGTACAGCCCTAAAAAAGATGAAAGACACACACACACACACAAAAGTGCCTCCTTACCTCTCCTCTGCCCCTCCCTTCCCTTTTCCTAATGTCGTTAACCCTGCTCTTGCTGCTCAGAAAGTATTTATCCTCCAAGATCCTAACTGATTCCCTACAATCCTTCTCTTTATTCACATTTCTGGCTGACCTACTCTTTCATGATCTCAGTCCAGAGCCTTCATTTTTTTTCCACACTGGTGGACTGATGAATCAGTTCCCTCCTTTCCTTCCACTGAATGGATATTCCCTCTCTCCTCCTGTCCTGAAACTGTTTATAATATTTTACCTGGAAGTCTGAGCAATAGAAAATACTGCACACAACATCTCCATGCCACCCTTCCATTTTCCTCTTTCTGCAATCTCAATTATTTTTTGGTGGGGGGGGGATTGTTTGTTTGTTTTACAATAGCCACATTGCTCTAACCCATAAAATTCCATTGTATAGGTCTACTTCTCTTTGACATTCTGTAATTTCTTACTATCATCAGAGGCACTGGCCCAACTTCCAAATGCAAATAGAAATAAACATGTTTCATGATAAATCACAATTTATATAACCAGTAAATCAAAGGGCAATTGCTCTCTGTGGAAAGATTTTATGTCAAAGCTTCTTTTAAGCATATGACCAAGTGCCTTCAGCAACTGGTAGAGTCCTAGACATAGCAGGTGATTCCCAGACTAGAAGAATCTCACCACATGTGAGAGCACACTCACGTGCACAAACATGCACCCCTTATAACCTCCCAGAATGGTATTCATTTTTCCTTCATGGCTGGTAATGAGGAAAATGATACAGCTAAAGTTGGTCAAGAACTTACAGTGGTTCAGTCATTGTGTTAAGCCCCTTCCATGAATCATCTCATTTAATCCTCACATCTTGGTAAAACCATTTCACAGACGATGAACATGAACTGGGAGAGCTTTAGTACCTGACTGTGGTCACAGAGCTGTCAGGTAAAATTCCACTGAGCGTGATAATTTGATAGACATCTATCTTCTCTACTAGACAGTAACCTTTATGGGGGACACATGTTGTCTTTTGTGTTCACTGTTGTGCAAGTCCATTTACTGGACTATGTGTCATTTCAGAAGCCCTTCGTAAGTACTTGATGAAAGCTTATTAAATGGATGAAATCAAGAAATGTTTTGTTGGTGTCACTGCTGGTGATACCTCCATTAATGCCTTTAAAACAGAATTCACATAATGTCACTATGACTTAGGAAAAAATTCTCAGGAAGACAAGAGATACATTTAAATAGACCTGGATTAAGTTGAAAGATGTGCAGTAAGAACTCTTTCTCAAAATGTATATATGACCTCAGGCAAACTCTTTACTCTCTCTGGGGCTGTTTTCTCAGTTATAAGATGAAGAGGGGAGGCTTCTGCTAAATACAACAGACCAAACATTTGTGTTTTCCTGTGCTTTCTTAAAGAAAAATTCTCTAACATTTCAGTAAATAAATGTTTTCAATAACCCAATGAGAGAGAAGGAAGAGAAGATGATAGCAACAAAATTTAGAAAAGAAAAAGGAATTATAAACTACGGACAGCCAAAAAAAACAAAGTACTGAAAGCTAAGCTGGAAGTGGGAGAAGTGAAGAATTAAACTTGTTTATTCTGTAAAATATCAGGAAGGCTCAGCAACTGGAGGCAGAAAGGGCCTCTGAGCACAAGGACATGGATGAGGCTGGATAGTCTGATGGTCTAAGAATAATTAGACTCACAAATCTCCACCCCACCCTAGTCCACACGGGCAAGCACACGCCCCCTTTTCTACTCCAGCAGAAGACTGGAGAGTTGCATGGTTAGAACCAAATGTACTCTGAATTCAGGACCCCAGGCATCCTTGCGGCTGAGAATACAATACTGAGAACAGAAGGAGGTCCTGTGCAAAAATCCACAAATGACAGAGAGACAGTCTTGGTTCCATCTTTCCCAATTCACTCTATCAATGTTCAGGCAGGTTTACACCCTCCAGGCAGGAAATTGGAAAATTTTCCCATTAGAAAAGTCAAAAACCCAAGAGAAGTGATTTATGGCTATTGATACAGTTGGACGTTCCCTACTAAAACAACTGCCACCCTCACCCAAGGTGGAGTCCACCACTGACAAGCCCTACCAATGCACATAGCTTCCACTCCCTCTTGTCTGCTCCAGTGAAAAACCGAAAAACTAAACAGAGAGCCAAGGATCCTCAAACATTTGAGAAAACCATCTACTAGGAAAGGCAGAAATCAAGATAATAAACAGAAAAAGAAACTAAGGATATAGAGTGTGCAGGGAGCAGGGAAAAAAGAAATGCAATGAAAGCTATAATTAATATCCTGAAAGTGATAGGCAAAGACATCAACAAAAACACGTTATTTTTTTAAAAGGAGCAGGCAGATCTGAAGCAATTACTGAACATTTAAAAATTTGATAGCAGAAATGAAAAATTCAATGACGGTCTGGAAAGTGAAGTTCAGGAAATCCCCTAAAGTAAGCCCATAAAAGGTGGGAAATAAGGGGAGGAAAAAAAAAAAAAAAAGATAGGACAATTAGCATAGATCTAGGAAAACCATCTAATAGGAGCTCCAGGAAGAGAAGGCAGGAAAAAGGAAATTACCAAAAAATTAATTAAAGAAATGTTTCAGAACCAGAGGTATGGGTTCCAGATTTGAAAGCCCCACCCAGTATAGTTCAAAGAAAAAAAAGTGACTCACACCAAGACATGTCACCTTGATAGTCCACAACATTGTGAACAGAGTGTGGCCACTACACTTCCAAAGGGGAAAGGCAGGCCAGTCACAGGACTGGAGGCAGAATCCAATCATGTTCCGCGGGGGTGACAGTAAAGGGGACAGCAAGGGAAGAGGAAATGTCTTTAAAGTCCAGAAGGAAATGACTGACTCCCCAAGTCAAACTATTGATCAAATGGGAAGACAGAATAGCATCTTCAGTCATACATGTTTTCTTTTTTTTCTTCCTTGTTTTAATTTTGTCTTTTTAGGGCTGCACCTGAGGCATATGGAGGTTCCCAGGCTAGGGGTCTAATTGGAGCCACAGCTGCTGGCCTACGCCACAGCCACAGCAACACCAGCTCCAAGCCGCATCTTCAACCTCCACCACAGCTCACAGCAACGCCAGATCCTTAACCCACTAAGAAAGGCCAGGGATCAAACCTGCGTCCTCATGGATACTCCTTACCTCTGAGCCATGACAGGAACTCCAAGTCACACGTTTTCAAAGGCATGTTTATCAGACACGCTTTCTCAGGAAGCTACATTAGAACAATCTTCACCCAGACCAAAAAAAATAAAAAATAAAAATAAACAACAAATGAGAGATCTGGGAGCTGGGAAAGAGAGGCTTCAGAACGGAAGACAGGCAAAGAAAACCACTAAAATGGTGAAGGAGGGAGATTCCGGGATGTTGGAGTGTGTGTGTGCGTGTGTGTGTGTGCGCACGCGCGCGCGTGCGTGCACCTTCTCAGTTGAGACTATGTATATTCACAATAAGGTGAGCGATGGATGTTGAGTTAACAAAAAGTGTTAACCACCGGGAGGCAGAGTAGAGAGAAAACATCACGGTAAGAAAGTAAATCATTACCTTCAATACCAGGAAATCAGTGGATGATATCTAACCTTGAAAAATAAAAAATACCAGGATAGACACATGGTACTTAGAAATATGAAGATTATTGTGGGAGGAGTGAAAGCAGTAAAGAACGGTCATTGCCTCTCGAATGAGGGTCAGAGGTCAAGGGCAATGTGACACCGGACTGCCTCTTTTTGTTATAAATCTTAGAGAAAAGGTTGCATTAGCTAATCTGCAGTTCCTGGAGTTCCTAATTGGATTTTTAGGACATCTATTTTGTAAAATGAGTTAAATTTGAATTCCAGATGTCTTACATGAATCCCTCTTGCTCTCACTAAACCCTCTTGCCCCATCCTTTGTGGAAAGACACTGCCCGTGCCTCCCCCTTCATGCCCAATGCCAAGACTACACACGCCCCATACTGTCAGAGACTGACTGAGCTCCCACATCAATCTCTGCAAGCTTCCATTTTCAGGGTTCCTTTTTGAGCAGAGGCTTGGGAGTAGGTTTGTGTCATAAAAGGAAATAAAGCAGGTGAGGTGTTACCTTCATGGAGCAGCTCTAGAATCATTAAGAAACCTAAACTGCTTGTCAAAAAAAATCAAAAACTTCCCTTACCATCTCATTCAACCCTCCACCCTTAAAAGGACCTTGTGGAATTCCTTTGTGCTCCATCACTAAGCATGCAGCAGGGGCAGGACCAAAATAGTTTTATGTCTGGCTAATTTTATTTTAAATGGAAATTTCTCTGTGGTACATTGTTTAATGATGGAAAACAGGAGCAATCGCATCTTGAAGCTCTCGGCCTGGCTGTTGGCTTTGCAAAATGAGACATAACCTGACCAGGCTTCTGAGCCCATAGCCTCTTGCCTGTGTCCCCATGCAGCCTAGTTCTTCATTCCTCTCCCCACCTTGGGGCACTGACCTCCAGACAAAGTCATTCATCTCACGGCTGGTCTCTCTCGGCAGTCTCTGCTTCACCCACCAATGCAGCAACCTTTGGGAGCCCCGACAGGGACAGCAAAAGTATAGATGGTCCCCTGGCCACAAATCAGTTCTCCTGGGGAGCAAGTAAGTAGATGGGGTAGGATGCAGGATTTAGGGCAGGAGGCAAGGGCGATGGTGTGAGGGGTGTGCAGGTGCACTGTCACACGTGGGCACCCAGCTTTCATCATGAAGATGCATGCAATAGACAGGGAAAATGTCTATCTTGCTCATGTTCCCATCTGCAATGACGAGAACAAGCCAGTCTCCAAGGGCAGGGGTCGAGAATAACTAGGAGTGTGGGTGGTCTCAGACAGGGAGCCCTCAGCACAGCCCTGGTGGCCAAGAGGCATGTGACTGGTGCCCCACCCCACCCCCTTGTAAGCCCAAGACACCAGGAGTGCGACTCCACCACATTTTAGGGACATCGAGCCTCCGGCTTCAGTCATCTCTCATGGCTTCATTTCAAGGCAAATATAATACTTCCAGCACAATCCTGGCTCAGGTGGAGGAAAAGACACAGCATGAAAACATGCAGAGTGCGGTCACTGTTCTCTGTTCTAATAGGTATAATATAACCTTAGGAGCATCCAGGCTTCAAGCATGAATCACCCCTCATCCCGCTCCATACCTCACCCAGCCTCCTCCCCCAAAGATAAACTATGTGTCACTAGAGTGTATTTCATTAGCTTATAAAGGCTAATCAGAGCACCTCATTTCAACACACTGTACTTTCCAAGGTTCGATGGGTTTTAAAAATGTTATTGATCTGCTTGAGGTTAAAAGAGCCCCAAATACCAGCATCGTCAGAAAAGGTTCAAAGAGGACTCTCGTGGGGCATCAGGACTGCGTGCTCTGATAGGGACCCTCTCTCATGAACACCCTCACCAGATCTATGGATTCAGCCCAGCCATTGTTTCTGGAGTGGGTGCACCGTGCTAACCACTCAGAAGGTTTCAGACATGGTGCCACAAGTCTTCATCTCTCAAGGGAGCTCCTTATACTAAAGAAAAAGAAACCAAACTATAATCCAGAGAATAAAAGAAGTAAAGATTCCTGGAGCCACGCAGAACACAGGGGGAGTAACAAGGAGAGAGCAGCTCATCCTGGCTGAGGGAGCTTGGGACATACAGAGCTACTCTTAGGATGAGGCTCAGGGAGTTCCCATTGTGGATTAGTGGGTTAAGAACCTGACATATTGTCCCTGAGGCTGTGGGTTTGTATCCCTGGCCTCACTCAGTGGGTTAAGGATCTGGTGTTGCAGCAAGCTGTGGGGGAGTTCGCAGATGTGTCTCGGATCTGGCATGGCTGTAGCCGGCAACTGCAGCTCCGATTCAACCCCTAGCCAGAGAACTTCCATATGCTACAGGTGAAGCTTTCCATCAGAGTGAAGGAGTTAGATGAACCAATGCCTAGAGTCTCTGCGGGTTTGTAATTCCATGAGGCTGGAAAGAAGGCTCCTTGGTCTAGAATCAGGGAGCCTGCAGTGCCAGGACAGGACATAGGAACTTCTTTCTGAAGCTGACAGAGCATCACCACAGGGCTGGGACAGAGCTGTGACATGGGCCTGGCTGTTTATATGCAGGGGGAACAGCAAAGCAAAGGTGAGCTGGAAAGGCCAGATGTCAGAGGCAGGGGCAGGAAAGGAAGGGCTGGAGCCCAAATTTGAGCTCACAATGTAAAGGAGCACAAGAATCACCTTCCACACCTTCAAGAAAAGGAAGGTAAGCAGCTTTACTAACTAGCTGGACCTGTAATGGACCTTGATAAAAATCTAGGTCTTCACTCTCCTCCTCTTACAGAAATTTTATAAAAACTGAAGGTCACATAAGCAGCGGGAGCAAGAATAGGACCCCAGTTCTGTTCTCCATCTTCCAGGGGGAGGCTTCTCACTGGTCTGCCCTTCCAGGAGCACTCACTGGCAGTTTTTTCTATTCTTCTCATTTAGTCCTCTGGGGTCCCTCTCTCCTCTGAGATTTCCATCCACACTGCAGTCACTGGGGATCTGTTATTAATCAAGCTCAATTAAACATAAGGGGTCATTTATTAGCCTTCACTGTTGGGAATACCACTTGAAAACTTGAAGAACAAGATGCACAAACCAGGAGTTCCTGTTGTGGCTCAGTGATAATGAACCCAACTAGTATTCATGAAGACTTGGATTCGATCCCTGGCCCCGCTCATCGGCTTAAGAACCTGGCATTGCCATGAGCTGTAGTGTAAGTCGCAGATGTGGCTTGGATCCCATGTTGCTGTGGCTGTGGCATAGCCTAGCAGCCTTATCTCCGATTCACCTCCTAGCTGGGAATGTCCATACACTGCAGGTGTGACCCTGAAAAGCCAAAAAAAAAAAAAAAAAGATGCACAAGCCAGAACCAGCTGTTCAACACTAGTCAGTATATACTGGGTCCATGTGTATTTTTTTTTTCTTATCCCTGTTCACTTCTGCACTGTCTTACATGTTGCCATTTCTACATGTTGGGAACACGGCTGCCAGCAAATCCAACGCAGCTCACTCAGCAGAAGAGAGAAGTGTCTTCTGTGTTCATACATCAGTCATGGAGAAGGACTCTGGTTGATCTTGCCATGATTAACTGCCCACCCCTTAGAGGCATCATTGCTGATGCCCTGCTCACAGAAGCATCCCCCAGACAGAAAGGCAAAGTCTGTTTCCAGAGGAAGAAGCTTGGGAAGATTTTTTATGTAAACAAAATGGAATAGCTGCTCTAACTTACTGAACCCATCTCCACGCGAAGATCCTTGGGAAGTGACGATAATTCACTCCCTCTGCACAGGACACATCTCCCTCACTGTAGGACATGAGACTGGAAACATACACTGGCCATCTGGGCAAGCACATTCTAGCAGGAGTCAGGAGAATATTCAGGTCAGGCAAACTTTTTTTAATTGGCTGTACCTATGGCATACAGAAGCTCCCGGGCCAGGGATTGAACCCACGCCACAGCAGTGACAGCTCCAGATTATACCAGATACTTAACCGGCTGAGGCACAAAGGAACTCCCATGCAAACATTTTAATGCAGCTCAACTGATGTTTAGGTAAGAGAAATGCATCTAAGGTTCCATTGTGGAAAGGGCTACTCCAATGTATCAGATCTTGCTGAGATCAAACCTCTATAAAACACCTTTCTCCAGTTGGCCTCTATCTTAAGGCTCCCCCTTGCTTGTTCTTTTGACACAAGCCTGTTTGCAGGCAAGAGGCACTTGGGCAAATTTGGCATCACATTGACCCATTTCCTGGGTATGCTGGCCCCAATTCTGAACCCCATTTGAGTAACTGGTTCTCTGTCTTGTTCCTAAAACTCAGTGCCTTGTTCACAGCACATTGCCTCTTTCTCCATGCCCTCAATCCCTGCCAGAGGACCAAAGCTCAACCTCTTTCTCATCTGTCCTCTCTCAGATGCTGATAGATGTCCCAGCCCAATAACAGAGAACCTCAGACCTTTACTGGTCCCATCTCCAAGCATTGTCTCCTCCTGAGTTCCCCATTGCCCTGCTCAACCCCAACACTCTAGCGTGGTCACCCCTGGTGCTGACTTTAGAGAAGCCACCTCTTATTTACTGACATTTCTGCTAGACACTGCTTCTAGAGCCTCTCCCCACTTGGGGGGTAGGTCTTGCCCAGTCCCAGCCTGACTCACCAGCTGTCTTAAGCAATATGCACCACGGCAGCTATGACACTAAGTCAACAGCCCTATAACCCCATCCCTTAAATGCACCGTGCACACAGGTGAGATGGAAAGTTTAGAAATACCCATGGCCAAGTGACAGGCAGCCCAATGCTGGAGCTACATTTATACTTCCCCACATACGCACTGTAAGATAAAATTGTACAATGGGGTTCATGTAGGAAAAGAATTATACAACCTTGTTACATCCCCTAAGTAACAATGAAGGATGGTAGAGCAAACCATGTGTGACTTTAGAAAACTTTCTGTGGCTAGCACTGTCCAAGAAAAACATACAACTAATTTGATCTATCTTCAAAGTTCTTCAAGATTCAGTGAAAGGAAAGACTTGAGCCCCGACACCCGCCCCCGCCCACCAGCACAGGGTTATAGGCACAAACACATCTGACACCAAAATCTTAAGAGCTTAGAACAGCGGATCTCCATGCATGGTCCCCAGAACAGCAGCTGCAACAGCATCACCCAAGAACTTGTTAGGGATGCATATTCTCAGGTACCCCTTAGCTCTATCTAATCAGATACTCTGAGCCCCACCATCTGGGTTGGACAAACCCTCCTGAGACACTCATGCCCATTAAGGTGACTGTACAGGAAGCTTTAAAATATTCAGATGCTCCTTTTCCGCTCCAAAGATTCTGACTGGGTCCAGCCTAGCTGGAACCTGGGTACCTGTATTTTAAATGCCCCCAAGGTGACTCTAACCATCACTATTGAGAGGCACTGCCCCAGGGTGTGAAAAGTCCTGCAGTTTTGTTCCATGACAGAGCTTCATCCTCTTTCTCCTGCCTACTTGTCGTGCTTCCCTGCACACAGACATCTGCCCTTACTCTGCATGTTCAGCCTCTGCAGGATGGGCTGGCCAAGCTTGGGAAAGGCTCATTTTCAACAGCTCCATAAACATCAAGCTTCTTGTTATTCACAGTGTTTTTGGGTTAGTTATGGCTGTTAATATCACCATCAAATCAAATCAGGAGATTGCACGGCCATGCTGTGAGATTGCATCCGGATGTCTGCAACTCCCGCTGAAGTCCTAATTAGGCGAAGTCACATACTCTATCTGAAAGGACTGCAGTTTGCCAAGAAGGGCCATGCCAGTGCTAAATAAGAAAAGGAGAAGCAGGAGGAATCAAAGGAAAAAGACACTGGAACTTCAGATGAATCCACCCACTGTGTCCCTGCTCTTTATGGAAGTCCACGTAAAAGCAGCTGTTTGGGTTGGATCCAAATTTGTACCTGGTAACCAGTCAGGGTCAGATGCTACATGTGGGCTGAGGCTGCATTCCATCCTTCCTTCCAAAACCATGGTTCTCAACCTTCAAGGATGAGGGTGTTTTTAATGACAAAATACTTCTCAGAGCCCTACCTAACAGTAATTTTCCTTTTAGTTTTGATGGGTGGGAAAAAATCCACAAAGAAATCTACTCTGAATTCATTACGCTTATAAATGAATTTGAAGAGTCACACCGATACAGTAAACATTTGTCTACTCAGCCTAGAGGCAATGCTTGAGGCATAAATGGATTCCAGGGCCCCCTACTGTCCTTCTCCAGCCCTGGAAGAACCACTGCCTGATGGGAGCAGGGGTGAGTGGAACTTAGCAGTTGTTTTGTGCCATTTTGTTTTTTGGGGTTTTTTGTATATAAAAGTCACAATTTTCTTGTATCCACTGTCAGCCAGAGTCTTAGTGCTGCTCAACCATCACCAGGTGCCCTATGATATCTAAAATAAGCACCCTGAGGAAACCTGCACTGCTGGTAGGAATGGAAATTGGTGTAGTCACTACGGAAAACAGTATGAGATTTTAAAGAATTAAAAAGAGCACTATCATACAATCCAACAGTTCCACCCCTGGGTATTTATCTGAAAAAAAAAACAAAAACACTAATCTGAAAAGATACATACACTCCAGTGTTCACAGCAACACTATTTACAACAGCCAAGACATGGAAGCAACCTAAGTCTTGCCTTATCAACAGATGATTGGATAATGAAGATGGGGTAGATATACACAAAGGAACATTATTTAGCCATAAAAAAGAATGAAAATTTGCCGTTTGCTACAACATGGATGGACCTGTAGGAGATCATGCTTAGTGAAATAACGCAGAGAAAGACAATTACTCTATGATTTCACTTGTACATGAATCTAAAAAAATAAAACCAACAAATAGATATAACAAACAAAAAAACCAAAAGGCCCCTAGATTCCTGTCTACATTTCTCTAAACCATTCACTCTTGAAAAATAAATCTGGTCTATTTAATTGAAATTACGTAAGAGAAAGGACCAAACAAATTAAGGTTGGCTCTTTCTTTTCTTGGAATGACTTTATCTTCCATTGCCAAGGCTAGGCCACCTCCTCACTCTTCTAATCTGGTAACAGCCCCCTAAAGAGCTCCCTGTCTCCTCCAGTCCCTTGTCCTCCTGTAATAACAGTGGACATTATAAAATGCAAGTCTGATTGTGGCTTTTCCAGTCCCACAATGGCCTTGTGAAAAATCCAAATTCCTGAGCATGGTATAGAGGGTGTTTCATGAGCTGCCCCCTCCTCATCTCACTGGTCTTCTGCTTAGCCTTTCCGAATCTCCCTTTTCCCAACTAGCTCTTACTCATTTTCATGCCTCATCCTAACCATCTTCTCCATAAGCGCCTTCCATAACCACCACTTTCTGGATTAAGTTTCCCTGTTGGATATTTTCATAGCACCCCATCACTTCCCAATCTTACCAATCCATCACACCACCTTTGCTCATTTCAAATGAATCCTAGGAGATATCATAGAGTGAGAAGGCAGGAAAAATGGATTCAAGCGAGTTGTGTTCACACACGAGATTAGAGATAGTGGTCTCCAGATAACACTCTCCTTCTTGGCTGGTTCTTTTAGATGAGTCTACAGATGTCCACCAAAACTAGAGGACACACAAAGGCATTGTCCATCCATTTCCCTGGCTTGCCCCACTCTCCACCCTTGGGCAGGATATGACCAGCATGGCCACTCTTTAGTAATTGAGGAACTGGAGCTGTCCCCATTGTTAGGAAGAAATTAAATGAATATTTAGCAACATTTCTCTCTTCAGGGCTTGGGACCCAGCGTCCTCCCAAGAATTTCTTTTCTTTTTTTTTTTTTTTTCTGTCTTTTTGTCTTATTAAGGCCGCACCGGGGCACATGGAGGTTCCCAGGCTAGGGGTCCAATGGGAGCCACAGCAGCGCCAGATCCAAGCCGTATCTGCAAGCTACACCACAGCTCAGGGCAATGCTGGATCCTCAACCCACTGAGCGAGGCCAGGGATTGAACCCACAACCTCATGTTTCCTCATCGGATTCGTTTCTGCTGCGCCACAGTGGGAACTCCCTTCCCAAGAATTTCTAAGACCCGTCTGTTTCCACCAAGGGGACTAAAGAAAAGATCTTTCTTTGAAGAACAATTCAGATCTTGTATTTTCACAAAGGGGAAAAGGCAGAGTGAATCAATGCAATTGGTCCTTCCCAGGGTCCTTCTTTATATTTAAAATGGAACATTCCTGTGGATAATCCAAAATAACACACAATACGGAGAGTCATCTTCCCTTGGCATCTAAACAAAGCCTTGCATAATTTCATAATTCCCTTATTATGCTCAATTCATGGAGCTTTGGTAAGATTAACATGCCATTTTCAGAACAAAAGCTCTAAGCAATCTAGGTAAACATTCCAGACAGCAAACATGTCTTTTTAAAAGAAATAAATAATAAATTTATGTATTTATATAACTTTTCCCATTAGAAGACAAAATATGTTCATTATATATATATTCAAAAATATAGATGGCCCTAAAGAAGAGAGTAAATAAAATTCAACATTTCAACCAACGTGCCAGTGCTACTTTAAAAAAAAAAAAATGCAAGCCAAGCTGAGTTTTGTTCAGTTCCTAAAATCAAGGCCTCTTTCAAGCCTTCCCACATGCAGATTCCTTTGTCTAAAACAATTTTCCAGGAGTTCCTGATGTGGCTCAGTAGTGACGAACACAACTTGTATTCATTAGGATGCGGATTTGATCCCTGGCCCTGCTCAGTGGGTTAAGGATCTGGTGCTGCCACGAGCTGCAGTGTACATCACAGATGCAGCTCAGATCTGGCGTTGCTGTAGCTGTGGTATAGGCCAGCAGCTGCAGCTCCTGTTCGGCCCCTAGCCTGGGAACTTCCATGTGCCACGAGCATGGCCCTAAAAAGACAAAAAAAAAAAAAAAAAAAAAAGAATTTTCTCATCCCTCCAAACCCCTGCCTTTAACCTCCTTCCCTGGTCCTAGCTTAGACAATGATAATAATCAATTATTAATTAATTATGCCACCGATAATGTGACCATGCAATTTTTAAAAAGTACACTGTAACACAATACAGCGTAATAATTATTAGACATATAATTTCCTCCAGGAAGCCCTCCCTGATTCCCCAAGGTTGGGTTGGCCAGTCCTGTCTCATACTCTCATAGACTGTTCACACTGTAACAGTGCAATTACTACTTAGTCTTCTCTTTCTCCCACCAGACTGCAGGCTCCACAAGGGCAGGGGCCAGTTCTAATTCACTGCTGCCCTAAGTGGCCAGCACACCCTCACTGTCTCTCTAAGCAAGGAACAATTCTCCAGGCTGTTCTATAAACTGCCTTGTTTCTCGATGGTAGAGAGTGAACATATTTCTGTGCTCATCAAGAGAGAGCTATACTGTCATCCTAAATGACTGCATCCCATTGCATAGAAAGCATCATTTCTTTAACCAGGCTTATAGTAACTGCTGCTATAATGTTCAATGAGACTAAAAGATCATTGCTCTCAGAACTTTCAGTTCAATAGGGGTCACTGGACTGTGAGTAAGAATCTAAGAACTCTGATATGAGGAGATTTAACAGAAGAGTTTCCTTATGCCTTCCTTCTGCTCCAAAGGTCTTTTGCTGCCTACTGCCTATGCCTTAGCGGCATTTTGAAGGTTGACGTTGCCAGATTCATGACCTTCAGCTAAATGATGCAACATTGTTTTAAAATACTTAGTATTTTCTGAGCATCTGTAAACTGCTATTTCATAATGTCAGCCTAGGGGAAAGATGCCAGTCTGAGATAAATACTTTGTCTAGAAGAGACCACGAAATAGATAAGCCACACGGACAGAGTGAAAATGATCTTTTTGTACATTACCAGAAGTCTTCTAGGAACTGAGCACATTCTAGTCCTAAAGATGAAAGAGTCCACCTATTTCCTATCAAAGTACATTGGCAAAGCTCCTACTGTAAACCCAGGACCATGCTAGGTTCTATGGAAAAGATGAGCCATACTTTTTTCTCTGGATAAGTTTATGGTCTCTTTAAATGATAAAATGTTTGTACCAAAAGCTCTGGACCCCCAACATTCAATTGAGAACCCCTCAAATGTACAAACACACTTGCATTTGTGAACAAACATTATCCACCTCCTCCTGGAAAAGCAGATGAGTCAGTATAATGGCTCTGAAAATAATTCAAGGACTTAGGGGAAAATGACTCATTTCGTTAAAAAGAAATTCTTTAGGGCTACTGAACCAAGGCATGAGGAAGCTGGGCAAGGCTGTAGAGCATCCTTTTTCTCTCTAAATGTAAATATTATCACTTTTTGCCATGTCAGGATGCAGACACACAGCTGAGTAATGACCGGAGCTTCCGGTGCCATCAAAGAACATGATAACGGCAGCAAACATTTACATATTTCCCGCCCCTGAGGTGCTCAGAGGCTCTTTTTTTTTTACAAATGTTTTTCAAAAATATAAATAAAAACCTCCCTGATGCACCAGAGCAAGTGGCGACAGGTATTCCATCTCTGTAGCAGAGACAGTGGGAGTCCAACGAGATCGGAAACAAAGCTGGACACATAACCAACATGCACGTTTGGAGCCAGCATCCTCTTCTTCCTCTGAATTGTGCCTCTGCTTCTGATTTCATTGCCTGCTACGGCAAAGCCCGTTCATTCTCATGAAATTCTCGGTGTGCTCCCCAACGCTCCCCAGACTCCCTTAAGCCAGTGGACTAGTTCTGGTCAATGGACAAGGAGCAGAAGTGAAATGTGTCGCTCCTGGGTTGGAATTTAAAATCAGTGCCCTTGCAATCACTCTCTCCATCACTGCAGCAACCTTGGAGGCCACGTGGTGAGACAGAGGCCTCACAAGGTGGATGAACACGGAAGCATGAAACCAAGTCACCAGGTGGAGAACACCATCTAACCTGAGTCAGACTCTGTGACCATGAAGAATACTTTTGCTGTACGAAGCCATGGGGATGCTAGGGTTGATTTATCACCACAGAGAGCCCATCCTGTCTTGCCAGATACTACCCACCAGCCATTCTTACTACCTGCACATTCCCTTCCTGGCAAAGTCCCAGTCTTGTTAATGGTTCACTCTCTTCTTGGCCACATGCTCAGGGTGAGGGACTGCCTCTCTGGCCCTAGGACAGCAAGTCATGAGTTGATCTCATCAGATAATGATGGTTGTACTTGCCTTGCCAGAGATGACTTTAGGTTTAGACATGTGATCCTATTCTGGATAAGGAGTTATAAGGGAAGTCTCCTGCAGAAATTCTGGGAAAGGCTTTATTCACTCTTAAAAATATATGTATGTGGAGAAGTCATCCGTGTTATGTTTCAAATGCAACTCATGAGGAAGTGATGCTTGGCGTCACTGTAGCCATCTTGCAACCATGAGGCCAATGAAAAAGCCAACATGGTAGAAATGACAGAGAAGGAATGTGAAAATAACATGAGTCCTTGAAATAATTGAGCCATAAATGAGCCAACTCTGCAACCACTCTGCCTTTTTATTATTTGAGAAGTGAAAAGTATCTACCATTCAAGTCAGCATGGCTTAACCCCTGCTGGACATTAGGAAAAGCTGGGAAACAGTGAAACACACCAATGCCCCAGCTCCTGCCCAGAGATTCTAGGTTATCAGACTGCAGTGGGGCCCAGACATTGCTCTCTCAATATCTCAGGTGATTCTAACATAGAGTCAGAGTGAAAGGCCACTGCAGCAATTTAAGATTCCTGAGGACAAAAACTACATCCTTCCAATATTTTATGTCCCTGCAATCACTAAGCCTAGGGCTAGTGTGCCTGCAGGCTCCTCCATAACTGGAAAACAATCATCTATAAAGCAGGTAACATGGGCTCATCTCCCTGCAGGATATTTTCTCACATGAGGAAAACCAAGCTACACAGTTCCCATTGTGGCTCAGCAGGTTAAGGACCCAACGTTGTGTCTGTGAGGATGAAAGCTCGATCTCTGGCCTCAATCGGTGGGTTAAGGATCTGGTGTTGCAGCAAACTGTGGTGTAGGTAGCAGATGCAGCACGGATCCAGCATTGGGTGACTGTGGCCCGGAGGCCGGCAACTGTAGCTCCGATTCCACCCCTAGCCTGGGAACTTCCATATGCTGCAGGTGTGGCCGTAAAAAGAAAAAGGGAAAAGAAAAAAGAAAAGCTGTGTCTTGGAAGAGGTGAGTTGTGACTGGCAGCAGAGGCATGGGAAGAGGGGTCAGAGGCAGCTCTCGGCCAAATGCCTCTGTCCTTGGGAGCTCAGGGTGCCCTTGACCACCCGCCTGGCCTCTCTGTGCCTTCAGTGCTCCACCCCTCGCATTTCCCAGGCCTGGAGAGTTTTCTGGGTCATGTCCGGGCAGGTCTTTTTCTGTGTCTGCTCTGAAACCTGAGAGAGTGAGATGCTACAATATTGCCACCATCTAATATAGAATAAACACCAATCCGGTGTTCCTTTACTTTGAAGCATCCAGGGCCATAAAATAAACGAGTCCTTTACTCGATGCTGAAAGCTCCAATTCTGTACAGCCAGTGACGGCAGAGCCTGGGGTGCAGACAGCAAACAGCCTGGACCTGTAACACTCCTCATCCCCACCCCGCTGTCCCCAGAAACTGGGGCAGACTTCCCTCCAAAGATAAGAGCGGCCTCTTTCCCTCTTCCGAGTCTCCTAGAACTGGGAGGAAAAAGCCCTGAGAAACCTCACCCTCCTATTCATTTTCCCTCTCCCTCCCCGAGGAACACAGAGGCTGAAGCCTTCCACAGCTATTCCAAAACACGCACATTCCAAAACAAGCTTAGACTGAGCCTGACTGTAAATCCTCTGTCTAGATAATGACTGACATCTATTACCGCTTATGATGCACAAGGCACCGAGCGGGGAGCTTCAAGCATTGCTCCAAGGTTAACGGTTCTATACTCGTTTTTCCGTCAAGGCAACAGGCACCAAAAAATTAAGCCACATGTCTGTGATCACTTCACTATGTATCAGTTACACCACGGCAGAGTTACAAAAATGCCTGAAATGTCTTAAAATTTTTTTTTTTTTTTTTGCTATTTCTTTGGGCCGCTCCTGCGGCATATGGAGGTTCCCAGGCTAGGGGTCCAATCGGAGCTGTAGCCACTGGCCTACGCCAGAGCCACAGCAACGCAGGATCCGAGCCGCGTCTGCAACCTACACCACAGCTCACGGCAACGCCGGATCGTTAACCCACTGAGCAAGGGCAGGGACCAAACCCGCAACCTCATGGTTCCTAGTCGGATTCGTTAACCACTGCGCCACGACGGGAACTCCGAAATGTCTTAAAAATTTAAGCTAGCTTCGGCTCGGCAATTTTTCCCCACCTTGGCCATGATCTGTCTGCCTTTGCCATCACCTGCAAATTGATGCTTCTGCATGTGTCTAGGTACCTGCTTCTGGCTGTTGGCTGGCTGTTGGCTGAGGTGCCTCTGTTCCCCTCCAGCAGGCTAGCTCTGGCCTGTGCACAGAACAGAACCAGTGTTCAGCGCGAAGGCGGAAGCACAGAATTGACGCAGTGCCCTTTTCCCTGCATTCTGTTGATGAGAGCAGGTTACAAGGCCAGCCCACATTTACGGGCTAGGCGAAGAGGCTCTCTTTCCTGATGGGAGGAGCAAAGACACTGCAAAGGGTATGGATTTGGGGAAGCTATTAATCCCCCACAGCTGAAAATGATGGCACTAGATTGGAATCCGGGCGGTGTGGAATCAGGCCCTGAACTCCCCCAGCTACACACTCCAGGGGCTGTTCACACTCCCAGATATCCAGGTTCTATGGTTCTGGTTTGAGCTCCCCACATGTGCTCTTTCCAAGCTAAACTTCCCAGATATTCTGCAAACATATGTTCAATGCCACCTCTGTAAGCGTCAGCCATTCCAAAAACTGGAGTTAATTGAAGAGGGAAGTATGTAAATCTTTTTATTATTTATGTATTTATTTATTTATCTTTGTCTTTTTAGGGCCACACCCACGGCATATGGAGGTTCCCGAGCTAGGAGTCAAATCAGAGCTGCAGCCGCTGGCCTATGCCAGAGCCACAGCAACGCCAGATCCGAGCCCTGTCTGTGACCTACATACACCACAGCTCATGGCAACGCTGGATCCTTAACCCACTGAGCAAAAGGGCAGGGATTGTACCTGCATCCTCATGGATGCTAATCAGATTCATGTCTGCTGAGCCTCGATGGGAACTCCATAAATCTTTTTAAAGCCGGGCTCAATTCTAACCAACCAAACGTGCCACTGGGAAAACCTCATGCACCAACAATATCATAAACAACATCCACCAGATTATGTGCAGTGGTAAAATTAAGTACCAAGAAATAAAGCATCTATTTACATAGAACTGCAAGAGGAATCATTAAATGGTGAAGGATTTTGAGAACAGCTCCTCTCCTCCTGGTGAGAGCTGAGAGTTCACCCAGAATGAAGGACCCAGTCCCTGGACTGACACTCAGGACTCAGACTGTAATTTCCAAGAGAGCTTTTACCCAAAACTCCCTCATATAAATACTGCTTGATAGCCTCGGACTCCAAGTCCAAGCACACTTCATTTTTCTTCAAATTACCTCCAAACAATTACATTTGTATTGCACTCATGTCCTGTAATCCAAACTCCATCCCTCCAAATTGTCTGCTATAGGAAGCATGACCAGATCCTTGCCTGCGAGAATTTTTTTTTTTTTTTTTGGACATGTGTGGTGACATCTTTTAAGCAGAGTCTAACAAACTGAACTTGTTACACAGTCTGTAAGTGGCTGCTTGGGATGTGCGAGGAACTCTTAGCACAGAAAACCGGTAGCTCCCCGAGAAAGAGCTCTGGTCCCCACTCTGCCCTCTCCCTTCTCCGACCACACGGAAGCTCCTGGGCCGGGCTGGACAACCCAGAGCATTGTGCCCGCCCCTGCACCCACCACCACGGCCCCGAGAGGTCCCAGATGGAGGAGGTGCTGTTTGCTGAGCGGCTCCTCACCTTTTCCACATTTTCAAAGCAGAGGGAAATTTTGCCTGGAGCCAAACACCACCATCGTCTTTCTCACATCTTCCTTTTCTAGCTCCCAAATGAAAATATTAAGAAAATACAGGGAGGTTTATTTCACTGAGAGAGAGAGAGACTGGAAATGAGAACCGCGCTTGGCAGCCAGAGGAAATCAAATGGATTTCGGAAATAAAGGACTGGCACTTTGCGGTGCCGCAGGCCTTGCCCCTGAACTGAAGAGTTGCCTCATGCCTTGTCCACGTCAGGCCGGCACATGCTCCCAGTTCCACGGACCCTCCACTCATCAACTCCCACTGCCCTTTTACAGAAGGCCGGCCCATCCCCCAGCTGTAGGTACCCACCCCCCCACCTTCACCCCAACCCCTGGCTCTTCAGCAGCTGATTAAAGCACTAAGCCTGACTGGGTCAGCTGCTCAAGGATGGGCCAGGGGCTCTGCCAGCAGGGCCCGGGGCCCGGGGGAGGGTCCCCCAAATGCAGAGGGTCATCACCACCCCTGAGGGAGCCCCCCACAAGCTCAGATTCCTGTCCTGACTCCTTGGAACCCCCCTGGGAGAAGGGCTGGCTGTGTCCACTGCAATCACCATACCAAGTGAAGTTCGTCAGACTGGAGAAGACAGAATCATATGATATCACTTATATGTGGAATCTTAAAAAAAAAAAAAAAAAAAAAAAGGATACAAAGGAGCTTATCTGCAGGGCAGAAACAGCCTCACAGACTTCAAAAGCAAACATGGTCCCCAAGGGGGACAGGTTGAGGGGAGGGACAGACTGGGGGTTTGGGACTGGCATGGGCGCAGTAAGGTCTATGGAATGACTGGCCAGTGGGGACCTGCTGCAGAGCACAGAGAACTCCGCCCAATATTCCGTGATCATCTATGTGGGAGTAGAATCTGAAAGGGAATGGATGTGTGTACATGGATAACTGAATTACTGTGTTGTGCAGCAGAAATGATCACAACCTTGTAAATCAACTGTATCTCAATAAAACTTTAAAAAATGAGGGGAGGAGTTCCCGTCGTGGTGCAGTGGTTAACGAATCCGACTAGGAACCATGAGGTTGCGGGTTCGGTCCCTGCCCTTGCTCAGTGGGTTAACGATCCGGCGTTGCCGTGAGCTGTGGTGTAGGTTGCAGACGCAGCTCGGATCCCGCGTTGCTGTGGCTCTGGCGTAGGCCGGTGGCTACAGCTCCGATTCGACCCCTAGCCTGGGAACCTCCATATGCCGTGGGAGCGGCCCAAGAGATAGCAACAACAAAAAAGACAAAAAAAAAAACAAAAATGAGGGGAAAAGTGAACTACAACAGTCATTAAAAAAAAAAAAAAAAAAAGGCTCTCCTGACCATGTTGACGGTGGGCCAGCTTTCGAAACAGGGGAAGCAGACAAGCTTTGAGGAACCAGACACTACCAAAAAGACACAAAACAGAGACTCTGATTTGGGAGGACTCTGGGGGGCCCACGTGCCTCGTGTACCTCCCAACGCCCCCAGACTTCATCATGAGGACCCTGGTGGCCCCAAAACCAAGTCATTATAAACTGCCACCACCCTTACTCTTTTTATCTTCAGTCCTAAATTGTCAGGGGCACATAGAAGAAAGCCCTCCTGATAGAACTCGGCATTCTCAAATCATGTTTTTCCTTTTTTTCCAGGAATTAGTCCATGATGAACGAGGCAGTGACCAAGACCCTCCCTTCCAGGGGTACAGAGAGTAACAGATCATTACAAGGGTATGCCATTACCGTGGGCAGTCATGGTCACTTCTGAGCCCAGTCTCTCTCCCTAGGTCACCTGAGAAGCCAAGTTGCTTTTTGACAGGGGACATTTGGCAGTCAGGAGACATTCTGGCTGGGTTGGGTTGGGTTGGGTACATCTCAGGTAGAGTTTGTACTGCTCTCTGGTGGGTAGAGGTCAGGAACATTGTTCCCCCTCTCCCGTGCACAGGACAGCCCCTCACCAAGAATTATCTAGCCCAAAATATCAGTTGTGTTCAGGTTGAGAAGCCCTGGCTGAGAACAATGTTCAGCACCATACTGAATCAGCAATTAATAAACTCTAAGTTCTAACTGAATAAAAATCCTTTTTTCTTCCAATGGTGGAGTAATCAATGTGACACATGGTTGCTGCAAACCTTTTATCCATTCACTCAGTAGGTGTCTTAAATTCCAACTCTCTGCAAGTATTATGCTGGGGAGAGGGCTTTAGAGCAAAGAAGCCCTCACAGAGCTGACAGCATTGTTGGGGAGAAGGGCCCTAGGCAAAGAATCACCAAAATCAGGGTGAAGGTGCAACTGTACATGCTACAAGGAAGCATGGGAGTGAGTGACGGTGGGATTTCACCCAGCAATGCATATGCTTATGCTCGCAGGTGTGTGAGCGTGTGTGTGTGTGTGTGTGTGTGTGTCCTGTGTTGGGGCATGGGTCGGAGATGTCAGAAGCCTCCCTGAGGAAATGGGGGTTAGGCTAAGATGTACAGGATTCATAGGAGTTCACTGGGACAAGAGAAACGATAACAGCTTTCAAGGCAAAGGACAGTGCGCATCTGAAGGTCATGGGACGGGGGAGGGTGGTACATACAAGAGGCTGAGATGACAGAGAAAATGAGAATCTGAGAGTGGCAACAGAGGGGGCTGGACAGGGGATGGAGAGCTGAGAGCCTGAGAAGCTTTGGTTTAGGGAATGTTCAAAAGGAAGGTCTTTCTCTTAACAGCGCTGGGAAAGCATTCAAGTCTTGCAAACTGGAGCTGGGGGTTCCAAGGCCTGAGGTATCTCCTTGTCCATTAGCTCTCAGCCCTGTTTGCACATGAGAAAAACTCTGGAGAGCTCTTTAAGAAAATACATCTTCATTCCCCACCCCGAACCAAATGAAAGAAATTCTAGAGGTGTTTCCCTGCCATCAGTCATTTTTTAAAAGGTTGAGAAACAATGTTCTAAGCTATAGCAAATGCCAAATTCACACATACCCTTATAATCCATCATTTCATTCATTAATAAATGCCTGAAGATGATGAAAGGTTAAGTTACCCAGAGGCAGCTAGTACCTTCCATCGCAGGAGAAGTGATTCCATGGGAAGGTTTGGGGTCAGGTAGATGGCTTTACAAGGAGGGGGCCTCGCTCAGCATACCAGCCTACGGCAGACACAGTTCTAATTCTTTTCTTTACAAAACCACAAACAACATCAGGACCTCTAAAATAGAGTTAATCCCATGAGTTTGGAAATGTGCAAATGCCAAGGATCTGCTGTATTTAGAAGATGCCAAATGCCAAGACAGAAATCAGATTGACATGATGCAGCAAAGCAATGGTAAAAGTGGGGAAAAGAAAAATTGAACAAAATAGCAGACGCTCTGGTCATACAGAGAGATGTTAGATTTTTAAGTAATTTCAAGGGGAGCAGGGATGGAATTCGTTTCTGAAGTTTAGAATTTCAATGTTGCCTGGAATTACAAATAATTTATAAAGTTACCAAGATACGCTCATGTAATTCACTCAAAGGGCTTAGCTTTCTGCTGACTTACCCATTATGGTACAAAATAGGTGACTAAACCAAAGTAAATGTAACAGATCAGTGCAAATCATGGTAAAACCTAATCTAAGCACCAATAATTAAAAAAGAAGACCCAAATTTTAAGCTAATAAAGTTAAGAAGACCCCAATACAGTGCATCACTATTTACAATAGCCAAGACATGGAGGCATTCTAAATGCCCATCGACAGAGAAATGGATTAAGATGTGGTACGTATACTCAATGGAATATTACTCAGCCATAGAAAAGAATGAAATGATGCCATTTGCAGCAACGTGGATGGACCTAGAGATGATCATACTAAGTAAAGTAAGTCAAAGTAAAATACATAATATCATTTATATGTGGAAGCTTAAAAAAAAAAAAGGATACAAATGAACTTATAAAACAGAAACAGACTCACAGACTTCAAAAATAAATTTATGGTTACCAAAGGGGAAAGGTGGGGGGGTGGGGTGGGGTTGGGGTGGACTGGGAGTTTGGGATTGGCACAGTCACCCTGTTGTATATGGAGGGATGATCACTGAGGACCTGCCTTAGAGCACAGGGAACCCTACCCAATATTCTGTGATAACCTATGTGGGAAAAGAATCTGAAACAGAATGGATATGTGTATATCTATAGCTGAATCACTTTGCTATACAGCAGAAATTAAGACATTGTAAATCAACTACACTTCAATACAATTTTTTAAAACAAAAAAATATATATAAATAAAAAGATTTGGACAGAAAGAGATTGCCTGCACTAATAAGTAACTAGGTAAAGAGCTTTTCACATTATTATTATTATTATTATTTTGGCCACACCCACAGCTTGCAGAAGTTTCTGGGCTAGGGATCCAATTCTTGGCCACAACAGTGATAATGTAGGGTCCTTAACTGCTAGGCCACCAGGAAACTCTAAAAGTAAAACTATGGGGTTTTTGTTTTGTTTTGTTTTTGTTTTTGTTTTGGCTACACTTGTAGCATGTAGAAGTTCCAAGGCCAGGGATCAAATCTGCACCACAGTACTGATCCGAGCCACTGCAGTGACAGCACCCTTTTCACGCTAGTATTAATACAACAAAGGAAACCTGAGGCAGTGCTTTAAATGGAGTCTTTGTATAAGACAAAATAATAAACAATGGGTAACAGTTCAAAAAAATGTTTAATTAAAAAAGAAAAAAAAAGTAGGCAGGGAAGGAATTTTTTTCAACACAGCTTATTAGACCAAACAGTACAGCTAACTCAATAAAACATAACCAGTTCCATGATGTCATCTTCATACCACCAGATAATTCATTTGCTTCAGTCCACCACACACACAAAACACTGTCGATGAGAGACACCTGGGAACAATAATGTGTCTCAGTAGGATTCATGACCGTGACTCCTGGTCAAGGCCACTGGCAAAATGAGTGAGAGGTGACCAATAATTTCTTTGGTGTGGCTTATATAAGGACAGTGGGGGAAGGAACAAAGCAAAAGAAGAACGTATTTGGCTTCTTGAGCCAAAGTCAGACCCAAATACCTCCAAGCTTGAACTCAGAAGACCAAAAGAGACTGAGAATCCTTCCAGAAGCTTCCAGTTGGGGATGATCTCAAAGTGCTATATTGAACTAACATTCTATAATTCTATAGCAAGGGATATCTAAGATTAAAGGGAAAAGAGCAAAGGATAATAACCAGACAACCAAGATACTAAGAAATTTGGAATATTTTGACCCAAACAGAGGCTGATTCTTATTTACATTCTAACTTATTTGTAAAATAAAACAATAGGAACCCTTTAAACCCTTTAGTAATCCAGTGATCTAGACCCATTTATAAGCCAAACTCCTCTGGAGATATAAATTTCACTAGCCATCACAACCCATTTTTCTATTCAAACAAGACACACTTGAGAGTTAAAAAGGGTCAAATCACTCTCAGAATCACAGATTATGATATTAAAAAAAACTAAATAGAATTTTCTCTAGGCAAGGAAAAAACATATTAAATATTTCGTAAGAACTGCTTCTTTATTATTCTTTACCTATCAATTGATTAATAGTGAGTGACAGACAAAGAATTTTGAATTTATAAGACAAATTGTGACTTAAAGCATTAATTGAGAAAACTCCATTTAATTATGAATGTCTCTAAGATGTGCATGCACGCCGTTTGCTTTACTGAAAGATAGATGCCGATGGCATTTACAGAAGCCAAACACTATCATTTCCAGACAACGAAGTACTTTGTCTTTTTCATTAAATGTATAGCTCCATCAGAAAATGACTAGACAGTGCATTCATTTTTTTTTTTTTTTACCATTTATTTACAGCTAAACAAGGCAGAAAAATGATAATGCTCCTGGAAGGAGGCCCATTCCCAAACAAACAGGCCGATGGCCCTTATATTTAGGCATGTTTTTGCTATGGACAAGAACCATTACCCTGACAAACAGTAAAGCAAGTGATAAGCTTTTAATAAAATAAGAAGTCCATATACTCTGTATGTATTTCCTGAACAAGCAACTTAATTTTTTAAAGATTTTGTTCTTTTTGGAGTTCCTGCCGTGGCTCAGTGGAAACGAATCTGACGAGCATCCATGAGGACGCAGGTTTGATCCCTGGCCTTGCTCAGTGGGATAAGGATCCAGCGTTGCCGTGAGCTGTGGTGTAGGTCGCAGACGTGGTTTGGATCTGCTATTGCTGTGGCTGTGGTGTAGGCTGGTAGCTACAGCTCCAATTTGACCCCTACCCTGGGAACCTCCATATGCTGCAGGTGCAGCCCTAAAAAAACAAAGAAAAAAAAAGTTGTTTTTTTTTTTTTTTAAGTGTATAGTTTCATTATTTGGGATATGTTCCCATATGTCAGGGGGAAAAAAAAAAAAAAAGGATCACGTCTGGCATGTCAGGCTGTGGAGCTGAGAATTAAGGAGCACACGGGACTTGCTATCCTTTCATCTTCCTCTTTGTCCTGAGGCCCAGCTCTCTACCTGGAAGGTCCACTGTCCATGGCACCATCAATGAACTGTGGCTAACTGATTTCCTAAGACCCACTGAAACATACCAAGAAGCAATGAAATTATCCCCACCTTCCTTTTCAATTTTGTTTCCATTCACTCCAGAAACAGTGACTAAAAGTCTACTGTTCAAAGTCTGTCATTTCCCCAGAACTGGTCTAGGAACTAATAAAACAGAATCAACCTGTCTCCATCTGATTCAGCCTAGTTGTAGCTTCATGGACATAAACAAGGACATTCTGAAGCACTAGTTCCTTCCTAAGGTAGGAACTTGCTCAGAGTATCTTGGGATTGATTGTTTTTTGGCCACACCCACTGCATGCAGAAGTTCTCAGGTCAGGGATCAAACCAAAGCCACAGCAGTGACATGCTGTATCCTTAACTGCTAGGTCACCAGGGAACTCCTATATCAGGGGTTTAACTCATGGTGAGCATATACTAAGGGCTTCCCATGTGCCAGGAACTTTACATGGATTATTTCATTTGAGCCAGAAAGGAGCAGGGCACTTTAATCTCCACATTTTAAGAAGGGAAAAACTGGGGCCTCGAGAGGTTCGGTAACCTGCTCTGGGTCACACAGAGAATAAACAATGGCACCAAAGTATGGACTGGGATTTTCTGCCCCCAAAGCCTTTGCTACTGACTTTTCTGCCATATAATCCCAAAAAGTGGAAGTGTCTCATCTTGTTTGGGGACTGGAAAAAGAAACCAGGAAAGGCTTTACAGAGGATGTGACTCTTGAACCAAGTCTGAAAGATGAGGGTGTACACAGGTAGGCAGACCAGGAGAGGACGGTGTGAGCAAGACAGGTGTAAACATCTTAGCCCTCAGGGAAGCTTCAGGGCAAGGGCTGGAGAGGTGGTGAGCCATGCACTGGAGACATCCACGGGGCCAGGCAGTGGAGAACCTTGAATCCTAGCTGAGGGGTGTGGACTTGATCCGCAGCAGTGGGAAGCCACCAAAGGGTTTTAAGCAGGTATATTGATGGGGTCATATTAGCATTTTAGAATGACTAGCTGACAGTGCAAGACGGATTAGTAGGATATCAGATCAAAGGCAAGAAAATCAGGTAAGAAAGAATTGTTTTAGTTACAAAAAAAACAAAAAACAAAAAACAAAATCACTAACACGGAAGCAGTAGGGATAGAAAAGAGAGGACAAAGTTAATGAAATTTAGAGAGTTACGGTGAATAGGAATGTGATTGACGAACCCTGGGAAGGGAAGGAGAGGGCAGTGGTTTATGCCACTCAGATTTCCGGAGGGAACTGAGAGATGCCATTAGGTCAGAGACCAGGACACAGCTAGAAGGTGGAGGAGGGAGGTAAAGAGGTCATTTGGTGATATTTTAAATACCAGGTTTCTATGGAGCTCCTAAGTGGAGACATATCCAGCAGGCCAATGGATATGAGGCCAAAACGCCTTACGGCAAGCACATATCAAAACAATAAAGGTAATAAGCAATGAAAAAGGACACCCTGTGTTCCTTAACCTGCCTGTATGGACCAGGGCCTCTAGGTAAAGAACGCTGAAACCTTAGAGGCAGCGGAAGGATTATGCTCCACTTTCACCACATGAGGGCAGCACAGAGGCCCCTCCTCACCAGAGACCAATTACTCTCTTGCTCCTGCTTGGCTTTTCAGGCCCTAATTGGTGGCATAGGACACCAATGTTCCGCCTAAATAAAGATGGTTCCGAAGGAGGCCCTATCCATTTGCCCTTCCTGCCCTCAACAGGGGTAGGCTGGGACAAGCAGTTTTTCTTTCAATAAATTCGTCCTGAGAATCAGAGCCCTGGTACCAGGTAAGGTGAACTAATTTCTCCTTTGTCTAAACCCACCCCCTTCTAGAGACTGAAAGTGTTTCGGAGGTAGAGTTTAGGGGAGTTTCATGCAGCCATTCAGTCATCATAACTCCCATGCCCCTGCATATTTATTGCATAGGTATGTGAATTTTTATTAGCATTTCCCTTAATATTTCCGCCGGTGTCTATGACTGTTGCTGTCACCTCCTGTGTCCTGGTTAACATTTACCATTCAAGAAACTAACAGTGGAGTTCCCATCATGGCTTAGCGGTAACAAACCCGACTAGTATCCATGAGGATGTGGGTTCAATCCCTGGCCTTGCTCAGTGGGTCAGGGATCTGGCGTTGCCGTGCACTGTGGTGTAGGTCGCAGGTGTGGCTTGGATCCTGAGTTGCTGTGGCTGTGGTGTAGACCAGCAGCTATAGCTCCAATTTCTGATACTACTCCTAGTCTGGGACCCTCCAAATGCCGCAGATATGGGCCTAAAAAGCAATAAAAGAAAAAAGAAAAGAAAACTAAGAGTCACGGCTTACCCTGTGTCAGAAGGAATGCTGGGTCCTAAGGATGTCCAGCTGGCTGAGACCCAGTCCCTAACATCAAGCCAAGCATGGCTCTGATAACGTCCTCTTGGTCAGGCAGGGACACTGACTCAGACTGCTGGAAAGAAGCTCTCTCCACCCCCCTGCACCAGCCTCCAAAGTGCCCCCAGAGGTCTGGCCTTGACCTTTAAACCACAGAGAGCAGAGCCTGGGAAGAAAGGAACCCCCCCATCAGCCATCACATTTGGCGAGAACTGAGATTAATAAAACCCTTCGAATTTCTCATAAATGATAACATTGTTTATTCTTAAATGAGAGAGAAATGGTACTTCCTGTAAGAGTTCCATTTGCCCTCTTTCATTCTGAGACGCTTCCCGACTATTTCATAATCAAAAAGCACCATGCATTTCCCACAGCAAACCCAGTCTCGTGGCACGCCACCATCAAAGTTAAGATTTACATATTGCTGAAATTGAGGATTTTTAATCTTTTTGTTCAATAACAAGAATTGTCGTGAATTAGTAGAAAGAATTACAGACCTAACACATGATCAGAGGTGATTAGTTTGAGGGGAAGAAAAGGACACGGGACCATTATTATGTATGAAGTAACTTGGACACTGAATTATTTCTTCAGCGAATATCTACAGGCATCTCTCTAGATAGATAGATAAATAGATAGCTAGATGAATGTGTGTATATGGATAGATATATATATCCATTTTATTCCACTATAGGTTGCATACCACACAATTCACCCATTTCAAGTGTGTAACTCAGTGGTCTTTGGTATATTCACTGAGTTGTACAATCATCACACTTTCTAATTTCAGAAAGTTTTCATCACCTCAAAAAGAAAGCCCATAGATAAATCAGTCATTTCCCAATCCCCCGCCCCCGCCACTGGAGACCACGGCTCTATTGTTCGCCCCTGTGGATTTGCCTATTCTGGATATTTTATAGAAATGAAATCATATGATATGCGGTCTTTTGTGACTAGCTTCCTTCACTTAGCCCGATGTTTTTAAGGTTCATCCATGTGGGAGCATGCATCACTACTTTGTGCCTTTTCTTTGCTAAATAATATTCTATTGTATGGATAGACCACATTTTGTCCAGCCCTTCATAGTTGATGGACATTTGGTTTGTTTCCACTTTTTGGCAATTATGAATAAAGCTGCTATAAAGGCTTATCACAGGTAATTGTAAGGATGTGTCTTCCTTTCTCCTTAATGGGCACTTTAATTCCCCATTAATGGAATTGCTTGGCCACATTATGACTCTCTGTTTCACGTTTTGAGGCACAGCAGGGCTATTTGCCAGATCACTGCACCATTTTGAATTCCTCCCGGAAGTATTTGGGAGATCTACTTTCCCCATCTCCTTGCCAGCACCTATTACCATCCATCTTTTTGATTATGGCCAGCCTAGTGGGTATGAAATGGACGTCATGGTTTTGATTGGCATTTTCTTAATGATTAATAACGTTATGGCTTTTTGAAGCCAAAAGTTCTGGAATATGATTTAGACCTTTCTTCCCCCTACACTGAATGAAAATCTGTCTTCTGAGAATGTAAGCAACCACATAAAGCCACAGAATCTAAAAGATACTTATAATATTAATAGAACCCAGAGCACCATTGGTGGTTTCGGCGGAGATGTGAGAAGTTGCAGTGAAGATAAGCTGTGGGGTAGAAAGTATGCATGTTCGTGGGCCTCCAGAGAGAAGGGAATCGAGTCCCATCAGCCTCCACCGGGCAGGGAGGCTCTGACTGAGGCTGCACTGAGCAGGTGCCACCCCCATTTGCTCCAGGCCTCTCCCTGGTGAATGACCTAATGAGGACACAGTCAGAACCCAATAAGCGAAGAGGAAACTGTGGGCAGAGCACCATGTGGTCGTGCCGACTGGCCTGGGGAAAGGTCTGGCTTGGAGTTTGTGGGGTGGGCAGGGCTTGCACAAAGCCTCTTTAGGACCATGTTGTGATCCTACAGGGGCCTTGGACCAAAGATGGGAGCATGAGGAGATGGTCTAGGGTTGCAGAATCCAAAGTGGGTAGGCTATACTGAGCCCGTCAATCAGAAACTTGGACTGCGAACCAGATGTTACCACAACTGTGGTCAAGAGCATCAGTAAACAAACCAAATGTTTGTGCACCCACCTCCCCTCCCCGCTTCTATCTGGTGACCTCCCCACATGACTCTGTTTCACAGGAGGGCAAGGCTCTTCTGTTTCTGGGGTTTGCGTGGATCAGCTTGTATTACAAGAAATTGCGAGAGTCACTGGCCAGGCGTCGGAAGACTGAAAAGAGAGATGCAAAGACCTGGCCTCCATTTGAGAAGCTTACCTATTACAAACAAGAAGAAGTGGGGTGTTAGAAGGATAGGGAGGGACGGACGGAAGGAAGGAAGGAAAGAAGAGGGAGGGAGGGAGGAAGAAAAAAGAGAGGGAGAGAAAGAAAAGAAAAAGGAAAGGAAAGAAAGATTTTTAAAATGTTAATCTCTATGATTCTATGTGGTTATATATCATAGAAAAACCCTGGATTTTACTTTAAAAAAAAAATCAAAAATCACCACTTAGGATGTGACTGCCGGTGAAATCAAATTGGGGCCCGAGCTTCTTCAAGGAGGGGAAATTTAGGGGCAGGAATAGTTTGTGTGAACCCCACAGGATCAGCAGCTTGTGACCATAGATGACTGCTCAACATGGAACAAAAATGATCAAGTGGCCCAGGAGGTTTCTGCCATTCTGGCCATTGGTTTGGGTGGGCCTGACCTAAACGGCCCATCCAGGGAAAGCGCAAAACCCAGGACTGGCCAGAGAGACTACGATCAGGGACTTTAGCTGGACCAGTGACAAAGAGAAGACTTCTCTTCCTCCTGGACTTGAAGCCAGGCATGCTTGGGGACCATTCATGCAGGAAAATCTGCCGGGAGGAGTGGCCAACAGAAGAGAGAGACGTCAAAAGACAAAGACAGACAAAGAGAGACAAAGCACTGTTGACATCATTTGAGCTTCTTGGCTACATCTGGGCCTGAGATGAATTACGTCTGGAATTTTCCATTAAGTTAATGAAGGACCCTCCTGTTCCACACATATACACATTTTTGTTTGGTTTCTGCTTTTGCCCCTTAAATCAGTTTAAATTGGGTTTCCATCACTTGCAAACAAAGGCCCCAATGGACACACATGACTCAGATTTTTTTTTTTTTGTCTTTTTGCCATTTCTTGGGCCACTCCCGCGGCACATGGAGGCTTCCGGGCTAGGGGTCGAATCGGAGCTGTAGCTGCCAGCCTACGCCAGAGCCACAGCAACGCAGGATCCGAGCCGTGTCTGCGACCCACACCACAGCTCACGGCAACGCCAGAACCCCGACCCACTGAGCAAGGGCAGGGACCGAACCCACAACCTCATGGTTCCTAGTTGGACTCGTCAACCACCGCGCCATGACGGGAACTCCAGATTTTTTTTTTTTAATTTTCAACCATCGGTGTCCTATCCACATGGACCCCCTTCACGCCTATGGACGCCTGTTTGTCCCTGGACCACAATCTCCCTATGTATAGACAAAGCAAACTCCATTCGCATTCCAAACACAAGCCAACTTTCTTCTCCAGCAGCCTGCCCTGCGTGATGCCTCCTCCTCTGAGCTGTCACAATCTGTACACTGACCCACCCTCAGCAGGGACCTGCTGCACTCCCCATCCTCCTGCCCCAATGTCATCTATTCAAGGGCATCTTTAGCTCCAAGACAATCAACTTGACACACTGGTCTCAGCTTGCCAGCACCTCAAAGGCACCCCCAGCTCACTGGTGCTCATCTCCTGGTCCACTGCTCCTTGTTTTTCCCATTTCCAATCCACACAGAAGTTAAAGGTTTTTAACGACAATAGTAACATGCTCATTAGCAGGTGCAATAACCAGGCTAAGTGGTGCCTTCACTTTCTCCCTCCTCACCAATCTGCAGGACATAAAGCCAGGCATGGTGCACATCCTCATGGCACCATCCAACCCAAGTCCCTACTATGCCACTGGGGTTTTCTGGGGGTGTTTGTAAAAATTCACAAGGAACTTTACCTAAAACTTCCCAGGGAAGAGAGTTCCCATTGTGGCGCAGTGGGTTACAAACCCGACTTGTATCCATGAGGATGTGGGTTGGATCCCTGGCCTCACTCTGTGGGTTAAGGATCGGGTGTTGCCATGAACTGTGGTGTAGGTCACAGATGTGGCTCACATCTCGAGATGCTGTGGCTGTGGCGTAGGCCGACAGCTGCAGCTCTGATTCGACTCCTATAGGGGAACTTCCATATGCCACATGTGAGTCCCTAAAAAGCAAAACAAACAAAAACTTCCCAGTGGAGAAGACAGATGTATACAGATGTCCTGAACTCCATATTCCGTGCCCTCTTGCATGTCACCTCCAGCCCACCCCTGCTGCTTCTCTTCACTCCCTGACACTCCAGAACTTTCAAACAGGCAGGAACATGGGCAAAAGGAAGTGCCTGCTCCCACTCCTTGGGTGGGACTATATTTCTACACTGCTCCCCAGGCTGAGGTGTCCTGGTGCCCAGCCAGGGAGGCTTAGTTGAAAGAACACAGCTTAATTTGTATTATAATGTGATTTCACCTACAGTCACATCTCCCGGGTGTTTGAGCAAGACTGGGGTTTATTTTGCAGGGAATGGGGAGAGACATGCTCATATACACAGCACAGCGGTTTACAGGGTAGCCCAGGTGCTGAAGGGGATCCACGTGGATGGGATACTGGTATCGATACTGGAGTCAGAGGTCAAGCATTGGGACTACTATTTAACATGCTTTTCTGGTGTAATAGAGACAGTAATGGAAGCAGCATTGTAAGGTTGCTGGGAAGATAAAAAGTGATAACCTGTGCAAAGCACTCAGCACAGCCCTCAGCCCAGAGCAAGTGTAGTGGAACAGTGTTGGGATGCTGACCTTCTGATGCTGACGAAGGGGCCTGGTGGTCCTAGAGCTCATGATGTTCACGGGCTCTCGGTGGCCAACTGTCCCAAAAGGCATGCCTATAGGTCTCACGTAGAAGCAGTGGTTCTCAATTGGGGTCGATTTTCCTGCCAGGTGTCAAGGGGCAGTGTCTAGAGACATTACCAACTGGGAGGTAGGGGGTTCTACTGGCATCTGGTAGGCAGAGGCCAAGGATGCTGCTGACCACCCTCCAATGACTACCCTACAGGGCAGTGCCCCATATCTAAGAATCACCAGCCCAGATGTCAGTGGCACCAAGGTTACATAACCTGGGCTATGGCTACATCTCTTGAAGTGTGGTTCTCAGGCTACCTGCAGAATAAGCTTGGAGAACCAGTTAGAAATGTACAGACTAGGAGTTCCCGTCATGGGTCAGTGGAAACAAATCTGACTAGCATCCATGAGGATGCAGGTTCGATCCCTGGCCTCGCTCAGTGGGTTAAGGATCCGGTGTTGCTGCGAGTTGTGGTATAGGTCGCAGACACAGCTCAGATCTGGCATTACTGTGGCTGTGGTGTAGCAGCACAGCTCCGATTCAACCCCTAGCCTGGGAACCTCCTTATACCGCAGGTGCAGCTCTAAAAAGACAAAAAAAAAAAATGAACAAACTGAACCCTGGACCTAATCAGACCTTCCAGGGCTCCCTGCTGATTCCCAGGAGGACCACGGTTTCATGGGGCTCCATCCTCGTGCGATGCTTTGGAAAGCAGCCTTCATGGACCTCCCCAGACCCACATCCTCCTTCTCTCTTGCTGTTTCCAGGACTGATTGAGGAAGACTGCAGTAACACTGGAAGCTGCTTCAGGTACTAACACATCTCTCTCCCAGGTTGCAGAATGTGCTGGGGGTGGTGAGTCAGGGAAGGGGGCTGTCATCAACTTAGAAGCCGGAAGGAATCTGTGAGATCACCAGTCTAACTCCTTCTTTTTGCAAAGAAGGAAACTGACATCATTAAGAGAAAAAAAATCCATACTTGGTCAGATTCCAGAGTGGGTCACTCTTTGGTTTATTTCCTATTTTTTTCCATCTTAATCAAAATCACATAAAGAGGAAGTGGGGGAGGAAAAACTGCGTGGCAGGAGGTGGAAAGTGAGGGACCTGGTAGCTGGAAAGGTGAGAATAATGTGCCTTATTGGGTAATGGAAGAGGAGCAGCAAGAGAGGGATTTTAGGATCTAACTCTTAGGCAGTAAGTGGTGAGCCCTTGACCCCTTCCTCTGTCATCCTAAAGCAGCTGTGGCTCCTGCACACGGGGAGGTGACTTCAGCAGACAAGACTGTCAGCTGTGATCAACCAGGAAAATATCACTGGCCGTATTTTCTTATCCTCCCTTTCAAAAAGGAAAAGTAAGAATATCATCAGCCTTGGGATATCACATAAAAAGGCAGACATCTTTCACATGTTTTTACTCAGCAAGACCACTATCCAGGGAAAAATGTTATGTTCTTTTCATTGACACACACAGATACACACATATACACAACAGATTATATATATATATATACACACAGAGACACACAGGTACATACATGCACACAGAGACACACATGTATACACATGCACACACATGTACACAATATACACATGAATACACATATATACATAACATACACACACAAACACGTGTGCGGAGTTTTTGCAAAGACAGCATAGACAACACACCTATTTTCCCCTCCTTCAAAACTATCTGCTCAAAGAACTTTCAGAAAAGGCAGCTCTAAAGCAATCCATCAGGCCTGCTGGAAATAGAAGTCACAGCCCCTGCCCTCAAGGGGTTTCAAATCTGGAAGAGGGCAGGTGAAGCCTCCATGAGGATGGCAGGAGAGAATCCTTCAACCCAGATGAGGCTGCATGAACCAAGTTCAGCTATGATCTTAGCGGGGTGGGGCGTGTGTTGTTAGAGGGCCGTCTTTGTGTTCCCCCCTCTGCCTGGAACAGCCTCCTGACCCAAGTCTGGATTCAGGCGAGTCCCAGAGCCTCCTACCCCGGACACAGTGAGGAATCTCAAGGCCTGAAGGATTCCCCAGTCCTTGCCCTCCCTTCCATACCTCCTCTGTCCCAAATTCCCTCAAAGGGGAGCCTTCCTCGCATGCCATGCCCAGAGCCAGGCTTCCACAGTGATCATTCCCATGGAAGGGAAGAGCTGGTTCTCCTTCAGAGGAAGAAGGCACGTTCCACCGCACAGGAGCACCCTGCCCAAGTGGAAGAGACGGGCTGATGGGGGAGTAACTCCCCTGCCAAGGGACCACGGCTCTACCAGCTTTACCATGTGCCAGGAGGTCACAGGGCAGAAGTGTTGACCCCATGCTTAGAGCACAAGGGGGAGGACCATGCACTCTGCGGTCAAAGAGAATCTAGTCCAGATTCTCTGACTGCCATTTAATAGCTATAAAAAATGATGCACATTATTAAAAGTAGGTGCCTACTTTCTTGATTTCTTGGTTCACCGATGCATTATCTCTTTCTTCTTCTCCAGGTGATAGAACCATGATTTTCCTTTCGGTAGAAAGCATCTAACTACTAACCCCATCTGTAGCTCTAGGTGGGCTACAGGTGGGCACGCAGTCAGCATACTCCATTCTCTCAGCCACATTGATCAAATCAGCATGACACATGACCCAAGTCAGACCAAGGAGATTCAATGCTGGGATTTGAAGTTGGGACCCTCTGAGAAGGAAAACTTTCTTTTTACCACATTTGAAATTGAGAAGGTATAAACCTGAGGTCTCTGGGGCTGTCACACGAAGAAAGCCCATCAACACAGCAGAAAGTAGAATCAACACAGTGAAATGGTGTCCTGATGACATCATGAGGACCCTAGATCCAGCTGTGCCTAAAGCATTAGAATTTCTACTTACATGAATAAATTCCTATTTGCCTTATACCAGTTGAACCTGGGCGCTAAACATCTGCAACCATGAGTCCTCAGTAATACACTCTCCAAGCCTATGTTTCTTCATATTATAACAGAGATAATGCCAGTTTTTTTAATCTCCTGTGGTTGTGGTGAAGTTTAATGAAGATAGGACAACAAATAGAAAGTGTGGGCCTTTAATATCAGTTTCTCGTAGGTAAGAAACTCAACTAGATTAGATTAGAAGTTGTGGCAGAAATAATAATGTTTATCAAACAATCTATGCACTTCTCTATGTCTCCCAGCCCTGCTGCCTTTAAGTGAGGCTATATGATCGGTCCTGGCCAATGAGCAATAACCAACATTGCAGAGTTGGTGTTTGACCCTCCAACTCTCATCTCTTGCCATAGTGACCAAGAAGATTCCCAAAGAGATGGTGGCACCACAAGATCAAAGCAGCCAGAATCACTCAGTTACTGTGTAAAGGACAACTGGCTGGAGAGTTGTTAGCCCATATCTGCTGTGTGAAGCCACTGCGATTTGGGGAGTATTTGTTACTACAGCATAGCCCTTCCTATACTGACTAACAGAGCTGTCTTCCAAAGAAAGACTCCCACAGCCAGGCAGATGAATTTAGTGAACACCCAAGCCTGCAAGAGGGGCAACACTTCCAAGGAGGTGGACACTTCACCCCCAAGACCAACTTCACATCTACTTTTGCAGAAGGGCTGCCCATGCCATCTCCCAAGGTTCCACTTCAAATCTGTCAAGTGCTATGGCAGGCTTGAGCTATCAAGCAGAGGGAATCCATGGCTGGGAGGAGGCGCAGAGGTTGCCAACGCCTTGCCAAAGTTCTTAGGATTAAATGTTAAATGCTAATTTCTTACTATGACTCAGAAAACCCATTATGACTCAGAAAACCCATTACTCGGTGCTGCAATTCATGCGTGGCCCCCTCAGTCACCACAACTCCACCTCACTGACCTTCCAACAATTTCTGAAATATGCAAGCCTCCTTACTTCCCCAGGGCTTGTGCACAGGCTGTGGCCTCATTTCACATGCCCTTCACATACTTGGTTCCTTTTTGTCTTTCAAGTCTGCACCTCTCTGGCTTGTCCTTAGGTCTTCTTGACCTCTCTCTTGGAAGCAAGTCCCCTCAATGTTGTCCTTCTCAGCATCCTTCCTGCTTTCTCCTCCCTCCTCCACCATAGCTCCTTCTTCCTCTTCTTCTTCATCAACATAACGAACAATGACTGGTTGTTTCTTATGCACTGGGTGGAACTCTAAGCTCTACATGGATGAATTTAATCTGGCAACAACCCTAGGTACCAATCAGGAATCTTGATTTCACCAATAGAAACAAAACCTATTTAAGTCAAAAATACACTTATGGGAGGGATGTTGAGTAGCTCACAAAATCAGTGGGATGCCTGGAACCAAGCAAGACCAAATGGTCAGAACCCCAGCCCTGATCAAACCATGGGCAGGAACTGGTGAAGAATGACTGCCACCAGTGCTAGACATGGGTCACCATGGCTGTCTGGATATACTCACTGCTGCCTCTGCCAGCTGTAACTGTCCTTGCGCCTCTGAGGCACTTCCTTGCTTGAGTCAAAGTCTTTGAGCAGAAGCATCCAATTTCCCAAGCTAAGACCAAGGCCCTTTCCAGGCTGCCCAGGGGCTAGATATCATCTGCTTATGTCAGAAGCAGGGCTGCCTGGTAAGAGGCACAGTGGGAGATTCACAAAGCTTAAGAAGTGGCCAATATCACACTCCCATCATGTCTCATCAGAGACGAATCTGACCATGTAACCATGAGGACGGAGGTTCGACCCCTGGCCTTGCTCAGTGGGTTAAGGATCCAGCATTGCTGTGAGCTGTGGTGTAGGTTGCAGACGTGGCTCAGATCTGGCATGGCTGTGGCTGTGGCATAGGACAGCAGCTACAGCTCTGATTTGACCCCTAGCCTGGGAACTTTCCTATGCCACAGGAGCAGCCCTACAAAGTCCAAAAAAAAAAAAAAGAAAGAAAGAACATCCAAATCACAGTTTTTAAAAATCCTTGCCAACACCAATGCCACCACCCCAACCACTGAAAAAATATGTTGAACAATTAAGGACTCTCCACTTGAAGAGAGGTCAAATTATTATGAGGGTATAGCCATCCTTTCCAGTCTCAATCTACTGATGACGGCAGGTAGGGGGGTTTCCCAGATGGAGGTCTGCAGCCTGCGTTTCTCACGGATGTGTAGCTGCTGACAGCAGAGCCAGATGGCAGCGATTTCTAGGTCTTGCTGCTCGAAGTGTGTCACCTGGGAGCTTGTTAGACATGCAGCCTCTCAGGTCCCACCCCCATCGGCTGAATCCAGATCTGCATTTTAGCAAAAGCCCCAGTGATTGATGAAAGTTTGGAATGTCCTGTTGCAGCGCCCGTGACTCTCAGCCTCACCCACGCTGGAATCACACGGGCAATTTTTACAAAGTCTCGAGGCCGAAACTTACTCCCAGAGATTCGACTGCAATTGTTTCCCAGGTGTGGCGTGGGCATTGAAATTCTGAAAACTCCCCATATAACTTTAATGGAAATCCAAGGTCAGCAACAACTTAGACACACATGATTCTATTCAATCCAGCGCTCTCTCGGATAAAGCAACATCCTTACTGTGTCGACCCAGGCCATCATTTTTCAACCTCTCCCAGGAACTCCTCAAGGGCCCCTGAGCATCCTCTAATCTAGAGGCCCATTCCTGTAGAAGTCGCTCCCAGCTCATTATTCTAGATCTCAGTGCTTTAATTCTTTTTCCCATAAGCATTCGAATTCAATAAAGCAGTGAAAGACACTCAGAAGTCCCAGCATCAAACGCTCCCATTTTACAGATGAGTGAACTGAGGCACACAGAGAGGAACTGAGTTTCCCAGCATGAGGACCTGAACTCTAACCTCCCAAATTCCCCGGCAGCCACTTTTCATTGTGCACACTCCCTCTCCAGCAAAGGGCACTTATGAAAAAGGATGCTTGATGGTTGTCTGGTCAAAAGTTCATCACCAAAGTGTTTATTATTAATAATGAGGTTAAGAGCTTCAAAGCCAATCCAGTGCCTGTGGCTCCCATGAAAGCCATTTTTCAGTCAGTCCTCATCTAATTACTGGTCGGTTCAGTAATTGGAAACAGGCTCTATCCGACGGTCAGGGTTTCAGGAAATGGAAACCTCTAATACAATTCTGCCTGGGAGGAGTCAGCTGCCATGATCGTGGGCAGCTGGGACTTTCACACGGCCTGCCCTGGGGAACAGGCACAGAGAGCATACTCCAGGAGAAGTGGGAAACACAGGCTGAAAAGACAAGATCGCTGAGGTCAGGAAGGGTTACGGTCCCACCAGGAAAGCCGAGCGCTGGGCTCCTGTGCTGCGGGGACTTTGTGTTGGGCCAGTGCTCCAAGGACCATTACTAAGTCCAAGGTTAGGCAAGCCCCTCCACGGTGTGGTTGGCTTGGGGTCTTGAAGCTACGCTTACTGAGTAGGTGCTGGGTACGAAACTGTGCCCTGTTTGTAGTGCCCCATTTAATCCTTGAATCCATTCCAGGAGGTAGGTACCCTGCTTTTATTTTATTACAGTGATTTTTATTTTTTCTATTACAGTCGGTTTACAGGTTCCCTGCTTTTGACAGAGGAGGAAACTGAGGCTAAAAGTGGTTTGAGTCACTTGCCTGTAGCCCCTCAGATGGGGTGGAGCCTGGCGTGGGATCCATCTGATCCCAAGGCCGTTGGAGCCCAGAGCTCTCACACCCACCAGGATCCCCTGTCCATCCTTTCTGGCTGCAAGGATTTCAGTTCCTAATCAGCAGCAGCCTGGTCCTCACAGGTGGACGTAAGCAGAAGGTTCCATCCGAGCAGAAGGGCAGCTGCCGGTCAGAGGAAAGGAAGAGGAAGGAAGAAAACAGCCTCCACGGTGTGAGCAGCACAAACTTGTGGAGTGCCCGCAATGTGACTGGGCGGACCTGGAAGCTGCCAACCCCGGCATCTGCCGCAGCAGCTCGAGTTCACTGCAGTGGGACCGTGAGGCCACCACCACCACCACCACGTGCGCCATCTGGCCTTCCAGGGGCAAAGATCCCGCCACCACTGTCTGCAGCTGAGCAGGTCTCCGGCGGCTACTATTTAACAAGTTCTTGGCTCAGCAGTTCCAGAGATGGATTACTCGAAGCCCCACACTCGGGTGCCGGATTTTCTGCCACGCCAGCTGCAGGTGGGTTCTTAGGGTTGCCATCAGCCTTGTTAACAGGACCTGGTCTGTAGATCATCGTTTGCCCATCTGGTGCCACCAGCTGGGCTGCCAGCGGCCAGGGGATTGATTTTTCAATCTCTCTCTCCCTCTCCCTCTCCCTCCCTCTCTGCATTTTTATTCCAAGCCAACTTTCTCTCAGCATTTCAAAACCCCCTACCTCATTTCATCCCATTTGGTCCTCGTTTTCAAGCCCAACCTCAAGTGTGCATCAGCGAGAGGAAAATGCTCTTTTTGGTCTGATCAAGCAGGTGGAACTAATTCAGGCCCACCCTCCTTATTTCCTGAGATTGCACAGAATGTTCAAGAAGGCCAACACATGGCAGAGAATTGGCGCGAGAGGAAGAAGGAAGGCCATCTGGACGTTGCCGAAATCTGCCCATGCAGGTCACCGCAGAGTCATTTCCATCCCTAACCTCAAGGCCACTTTTGGCCTCAGGACTTCCCTGGAATCATCTACTGCTCCTTTCTCATTTTTTAAATTTTTTTTTTTTTTTTTTTTGGCTGCACCCACAGCATGTGGGAGTTCCTGGGCCAGGGATCAAACCCATGCCACGGCAGAGCAACCTGAGCTGCTGCAGTGACAACGCCAGATCATTAACCTGCTGAGCCTCCAGGCCACTCCTCCTTTTTCATTTTAGACTGAAGATATACTGAGGCTATCCTGGCATTGCTTATCAAGACTCCTTAGGAACTATTTCTTCTCTGAGGTCCTATGGCCTCCGACACAAGTCTCCTCTGCTCTCGGCCCCCGCAAACACATCTGTGTGGCCACTTCACCAGAGCTCAGCCTGCCAAGCAGGAAGTCAAGCCCCTCATGGGGTCTCCCCATGGCTACACCGTCCCCTCCTCCCCTCTTAGTCACCTCCTGCCTGCATCCCTGAGAGTCTTCTGGTCAGAGACATAGATGGATAGGGTCTTGCTTGCATAAGCTCTATTCCTCCCAGAATATTTTTCTCCTATATGAGTCCTTTCTGGTCCCCAAATAGTCGAGGCTATTGAAATCCAAAGGCCAGGGAGAGAATTCTTTTTCCTTCTCCTTTTTGTCATCACAGGAAGGGACATGAGACAAGACAAGACTCGGAGAAGAATGGAAGAGTCAAGAAGGAAAAAGAAAGAACAAGTCAGTTGATAGTTTCAAAATACGTGCCCACTACAGGTTAGTTAGCCAGTCTCAGAAATGTGGGGCAAGTCGCCCAGAGACACAGACCACTTGCTGATGAGACAGGGTGAGCCAGAAATTAGCATCAAGATGAGATGTGAGGATTCAGACAGCTTTCATCCAGTGCGTCCAGCTGTGAGTCAGAATCCCCTGATCCCCCGCAGAGAATGTGACTTGAACACAAGCCCCAGGAAATTGTTCAGCTGCAATTCTGTCCTCTTTGGAAACAATTTTCCAGAGGAACATGCTAAGGCCCAGCGAGAAGAGGCTCTCAGGGAGCCGTCGTGTATGATCCATCTCTGGATTAGAATCTCTGTCCAAAAAAATCGAGACGATTCATAGCAAAGTCATGGCATCAAGGCTAAAATATGGGGCTCAGGGTTCTTTCCCCCAGAAGCCAGCCTACTGTGTCCCTCCTCCCTGTTCACTCCTGGCTACAAAAAAATGTTATCCATTTTGACATTTATTCCCCCAAAATTATCCAGGAGGCCAGTAGGGTTGCAAGAGGAATGGAAGAGCATATGCCCAGATGTGCCTGCCGTGAGCAATAAGTGATATAAATACAGGGAGTCCCCGTTGTGGCACAGCAGAAACAAACCCTACTAATATCCATGAAGATCAGGGTTCGACCCCTGGCCTCGCTCAGTGGGTTAAGGATCCGGCGTTGCCGTGAGCTGTGGTGTGGGTCACAGATGTGTCTCGGATCCCGAATTGCTATGGCTGTGATGCAGGCCGGCAGCTGTAGCTCTGATTCGCCCCCTAGCCTGGGAACTTCCATATGCAGTGGGTGTGGCCCTAAAAAGAAAAAAAAAAGAAAGTGATGCAAATACGTAGTCTGCATCTGTCTGTCCCACCAGGGGGTGTATGTGTACAGGTGTTGGGGGCAAGGACACTAAAGATAATCCAAAAACACTAATCTGACCAGTAATTAATTACTTGATTAGTCCTAGGCAAGTACTGGACAACGTCATAATTTTTTTTATTTCAGTAAGCAAATAAATGAATTCCTCCTATGTACCCACCCACCCCCATGCTTGGGCAGGAGAATACAGGTGTAAAGACATCCTACCAGGCCCCTATGCTCTGGTAATTGACATTTTTATGGGAAGAAAGACAAGGGAAAAAAAAAGTAAATATGAAAATATGGACATTGATTCTTAGATGTGAAAAATGGCATCACGAAAGCAAAGCAAAAGGCTGAGCTAGAACAGGAGTCGGAAAATTTTCTCCAAAAAGGGCCAGATGGTAAATCTTTTATGCTTCGTGGGCCATATGGTCTGTGTCGCAACCACTTGGCGCTGCCGCTGTAACCCCAGCTCAGCCACAGTCAACAGGTGAAGGAATGGCCGGGCCGAGGGCCAACAAACGTTATTTACAAAAGCCAGCTGCAGTCAGATTTGGGCCATGTAGCCTGATAACCCTGAGCACCGCGCAGGGGGGCAGAGGGTAGAGAGGACATCCCCGAGGAGGTGGCGCTGAAGCTGAGACTTGCAGGGTCTTGAGGAAAAGCAGCCCAAGGAAGTGAGGGGAGGGTGTGCCCAGGGCCAGAGCCGGCTGAGAGCCAGGGCAGGGGCAGCAGAACTGGTAGCAAGACAGCGAGCGGCAGGGGGGCGGGGGGTGGAGGCTGGTAAGGAGGTGAAGGACCATAGGCATCAGCAGGGACCCTCTGTGGGCTGTAGAAGGAGTCAGAATTTTTTCTTTTTTTTTTTTTGTCTTTTTAGGGCCACACATGCAGCATATGGAAGGTCCCTGGCAATAGAATCAGCTGCAGGTAACAGCCACAGCCAAGCCTGATCCAAGCTGCATCTGCAACCCAAGCCGAAGCTTACAGCCACACCCGATCCTTAACCCACTGAGTGAGGCCAGGGATCTAACCCAGATCCTCACAGACACTATGTCCGGTTCTTAACCCGCTGAGCCGCAATGGGAACTCCAGGAGTCAGAATCTTATTCCAAGTACAACAGAAAGCCATGGACTGTTTTAAGCAAAGGATGGACATGATCTATACCTGCTGGGTTCATTTATTCAGCAAGTACTTAGGAAGCCCCCACGATGTGCCAGACACACAGCATAAGGAGCCAGGAATACAGGAAAATAATAGACACATATGCCCACCAGGAGCCCATGATCTCGTAAGGAGCAGTGTCAGTCTATTCAAAACTATGCTTGTAAAAAGTGCTATGAAGGAAGTTAAAAACAGAATCGGGGGGCGGGGGGATGGACTGGGAGTTTGGGATTGGTGGATGCAAACTATTACATTTAGAATGGATAAGCAGGAGTTCCCACAGCAGAAACAAATCCAACTAGGAATGATGAGGATGCGGGTTCGTTCCCTGGCCTTGCTCAGTGGGTTAAGGATCTGGCGTTGCCTGAGCTGTGGTATAGGCCAGCAGCTGCAGCTCCACTTTGACCCCTAGCCTGGGAACTTCCAAACAGAAAAAAAAAAAAAAAAAAAAAAAATACAGAAGGAGTTTCCATCGTGGCTCAGCAGAAATGAATCCAACTAGTAACCATGAGGTTGCAGGTTCAATCCCTGGCCTCGCTCTTTGGGTTAAGGATCTGGCATTGCTGTGAGCTGTGGTGTAGGTCACAGACACAGCTCGGATCTGATGTTGCTGTGGCTGTGGCATAAGAAAAAGGGAAAAAAAAAAGCTACAAAAATATATCCTCTCAAAGTTCCAGAAGCAGAAGGTAAAATCTGAAATCGAGGTGTTGGCAGGGCCATGATGCCCCCATAAAGGCTGTAGGGCAGAACCTTCCATGCGTCCTCCTGGCTTCTGGTTGTTGGCAATCCTTGGCATCCCCTGGCTTGCATGCATCTCTCCAGCCTGCCTTCTCACAGCTTTCTTCTCTCTGTGTGTCTCATGTCCTCTTCTTCTTCTTCTTTTTTTTTTTTTTTTTTTTTTGGTCTTTTTGCCATTTCTCGGGCCGCTCCCGCGGTATATGGAGGTTCCCAGGCTAGGGGTATAATCGGAGCTGTAGCCACCAGCCTACGCCAGAGCCACAGCAATGCGGGATCCGAGCTGCGTCTGCAACCTACACCACAGCTCACGGCAATGCCAAATCCTTAACCCACTGAGCAAGGCCAGGGATCAAACCCACAACCTCATTGTTCCTAGTCGGATTCGATAACCACTGAGCCACGACGGGAACCCCCTCATGTCCTCTTCTTATAAGGACACCAGTCACAGGGTTTAAAGCCCACCTAAATCCAGTATAACCTCATTTTAATTACATGTGCAAAGAATCTATTTCCAAGTTAAGGTCACATTTTGAGGTTCTAAATAGACCTGAGTTGGTGGGGGGCGGGGGGAACCACAATTCAACCCTCGACGGGATTGGAGGTCAAGGAAGAGTAGGATGAGATTTATGCTACAAAATATGACTCTGGCAGCAGGGTGAGAATGGATGAGAGTGAGGGCGCGAGAGGGCAGAGGTCAGTGGGGAGGTGATGGAGAGAAGGGGGCGGACTTAAAATCTGTCTTGAAAGTTGAGCTGACGCAGCTGGCCATGGAGCAGATGTGAGGGACAAACAAGAGGGGTCGAGACTGTCTGGCCCTTCTTTGGACACCTGGCTGGCTGGGCCATGGGATCATATCCACGTCGGGAGTAGGCGATGACGTGGGCAGTGCTCCGGAAGTACCCACGTGTTGACGGCTGGCTCCGGAGCGAGCATTTCCGCTGCCAGGACAGGCATCGTAGAAGCAAGCACAAGACCCCTTTCTCTGCTTTGCAGCTGACACCTCCAGGCTCAGCCTTCAGCTCGCACAGTGGCTTCCACCCCTCAGGAGAAGCAGAGAGCAGACCTGTGCTTCCCGACCCTCTCCAGCCCAGGCACCCCAGGCTGGGTGTTTGGGTGACTGTTATTGCTACAGTTTCCGCGTCAGTCTGCCTCATCAGCCCCCAGGACCCCCAGAGGTTCACATCTCACTTCTCAGCTCTGGACGAGAGCTGGGGCTGAACAATGGATGGGAGGGAGCAGGAGGAGAAGGCCAGGATCTCAGACTTTTTAGGGTCCCTGCTGGGAAAGATCTGGAGTCACAATATGGGTGACAGAAGCAGGCCACAGGGGAAAAGTGGTACACAGACATCAAAATAAGTCCTGTGTCCACTGAAGAAGACTTCTCTGAGGCAGTATCCCAGGGGACTGGCTTTTAGAAAGGGGACACTCTGTATGTGCTCCTTGCCTGTTCTTTGATGAGTAGCCTTGAAGCAGTTTTGTGACCGTGAGAAGAGTTTGTGGCTGCAGGAGAATAGTGGCTTCTGGCAAGCGGCCAAAGGGAGGAGAGAGAAGCCCCTAGGCACATGTACACACAGGATGTAACATACACACACACACATACACACACACTGCTCAGCGGGCTGCCTTTTGATTTTGTGCTTTGAGGATGCTGGTGCTACAAAACTTGAATCCAGATCAGATTGAACCTCCAGATCCAAGCCTCCTGATTACAAGCAATTCGGGGGACGGAGGAACAGATTGTAGGACCCCAAAGATGAGCCAACAGCCAGAGCCAGGTGTGGGGAACCACAGAATAACTAACAAAATTTCTTGAGATCATTTTTTTTCTTTTTTTGGCCTTTTAAGGCCGCACCCACAGCATATGGAGCTATAGCTACAGCACCCCAAGCTAGGAGTCCAATCAGAGCTACAGCTGCCAGCCTACACCACAGCCACAGCAACGCGGGATCTGCACCGCATCTGCAACCTACACCACCACTGATGGCAACGCCAGATCCTTAACCCGCTGAGCGAGGCCAGGGATCGAACCCACAACCTCAGGGTTCCTGGTCAGATTTGTTTCTGCTGTGCCACGATGGGAACTCCCTGACAAGATTTCTTAAACGAGTACACTGCGGGGGGGGGGGGGGGGAAGAGAAATGGAGAGAAAAACTACAACTCAAAAGAAACTTAAAAGATTTTGCCTGCCATATGTGTCTCTTACTTGGATCCTGACCAGCTGTTTCAAAAAAAAAAAAAAAATCGAGGCGACTGAACACTGACTAGAGTGACTGCTGATGTTTTTAGGTGTGATACTGGCATGATGATTATGCTTTTCTTTTCTAAAGACTCATTATCCTGCAGAGCTGCCTGACGAAATACTTATGGATGAAATGATACAACGGGAAGGATTTGCTCTGAAATAACCCAGGGGTGGGGGAGCAGAGAGGATACAGATGAAATCGGACTGGCCCTGAGTTGGTGATCACGGAAGGTAGGGGACGGGCACCTCAGGCTTGTTCCACGATTGTCTGCATTTGTGTGTGTGTTTGAAATCTGTCCACGGTGAACAGGGCTTTTGCTAAAAGACCTCTGGCCACAGACTCTCGCTCTGCCACTGATCAGCTGGGGCCCTCTGGCTGCTCCTGGTTCTCCTCTGGGTAGAACTCCTGCTTCACCAGGACTAGTGTCCAACGAGAGCTCCATCGCTGCCAATTATTGCCGTGATTTAGGTGTTTGTTAGTGTCTATTCTCTGTTTCTTTGGGGACATTCTCAACAGGGCATCGGATTACTAGATTTATTTTTCGACTCTGTGTCACTTCTTCCAAGAAGACTCACTTAATATCCCCATTCAGCTGAGGTGAGCATCTCCTCTGAGTCCCCCTGACCCCCAATCTGGGCTCCCCATCCCCTGTATGTCATAAGGGGCTGTTGACTTGTCTGCATCCTCCATTAGACTCCAAGCTGTTCCGGGCACCAAGCATGCAGTAAGCACTCTATAAAGATGGTGGCCCCTTCAGCAGACAGAACCCTCCAGGTCGGGATGCAGTAATCGGCCTTCCAAGCCTTGCTATGTCTCTGTTTTGCTGTGTGGCCCTGCATAAGAATCTCAACCTCTCTGAGCATCTGCTCCTCTATAAAATCACACTTACAGTCACACTGCCACACAGAATGGACAGGAGTCTGGCCATGGCCCACGTGCCTCTTGTTTCCTCCTGGAATCTGCCTTCATAACACAGCCCCTCTATCAGCCTTGCCTTCAGAGGGGTTGCCACCTCCAACCCGTGGTCCTTCCCTTCATGGGATCCCCTCGTGTGCCCCACAGGCTCCCCACAAGGCCTCAGGCTCTGAACAAATGCCATCGCTAAGACTCTCATTGTGATGGAAACCATCCACTGATGATTTTTTAAAGTGACATTTCACACAAGCCCATCACACGTCTACCTCGCTGGCCACGTCCAGAGATGCTGGCGGTGAGAGTCACACCAGCGGAAACCTCTGCAGATGTGACACCTGCAGCCGGAAGCGGAGCTGACTTCATTAGTTGGTTTCCTGGTTCTCAAAGAGCGGCAGGCTGGGGTGGCTAAACCTTCTCCGGATTTGCCCCCCCCTTGCCCCCCCGCGCCCCCCCCCACCATCTGAATCCTACCTCCGCTTCCAACAACAGCTCCCTGCCCACCCTGCCTCCTCCTCTTCCCCTTTTTCCTGCTGTTTTCACTCCACACCCCCATGCCATTCAGGATCCCCAGCCTCTCAGCTGCCTCTGAGCCCCATCCTGCAGGACCGCCACCTTCCCACCCACTCACTGTTTCCCAAGGTGCTGCCAACACCCAGTAGGCACACAGGCCCGGTGGATTTGATGAGCTCCTACTGGGTGTAGGATCCAGCCATGCCCCCCAAAGGGCAGAGGAACAGGAACAAATACATCAAAGACAGATGCTCTTTCCCAGGAAACTCACCCTGAGGGAGGAGGCCGTAGGCACTGGTGGGCTCCTGTGCGGGCAGACCCCACCACACACACTGGGGCCAGCTTGGAGCCCCTCTGATGCTCATCACAGCAGTCCTCAGCCCCCGGAGCCCCACTCCCCAGGGCTCACGTTGGCACTGGTAGATCCCCAAGGAAACAGCATCCACATCTGAGCCGCAGAGGGGAGGAGGGGGGTGCAGGGGATGTGAAGCAGCACTTCCAGGCACTATGGCATTTCTGAGGGTCCTCAGACACCCCAAACCTCTCCCCCTTTTAGCTACCTCAAAGCTGCACAAGCAACTGCAAGGTGCTGCCGCCCTCTAGTGGTCAGATCCTGGAAGGACCGTGAACTTCCCAGAGAGGCACTTGCCCAGGGCCAAACTGTGAAGTGCAGGACACCAGCCTTCCAGCCGCAGCATCACTCCCCTCGCCCCTCCTCAACATCTCCCCATCTTCCCACAGGTCCCAGAGTTAGCATTCTCCCTACATCTCTTCCCAGCTTGCTCTCTGAACTTCATATTCAGCAAGGTGCAAACTTTACACTGTAAGTAAAACAATAATGGCAACCTTATCAGAAGAGTCAATTTAGAAACAGCAAAGTCTTTGTTAGTGAGGTTCTTATGTAATTCAGACATCCACGAGGCATTGCTGGGCTGCAGGAGAGGCACCCACTCTCCCTTTCTGCAAGCTAAGCCAGACTAAAAGCCTTCTGAAACCATCAGCACCCCACTTTTCAGTGGTGAGGAAGTACACAAGTGGGTCACAAAGAGGGAGGAAGAGGACACCAGAGCTCACTGCTTATGCAACAGCAGTGAGAGCCAAGCAGGCTTGGAATCCCAGGCACAGAACAAAGGAGAAAAGTGATGGGCTGCCCTGGTCCCATCACTCTGCAGCCTCTGCAAGCATCCTCAGTGCTCTCAAGACAGCAAAGACGGCCCTGCTTCAGTCCCCTTGGCACCCACATCTCCAACAGTATCAAATCTTTATGCCTGTTTTGCCAAAGGGAGGCCATTCGGGAAATGCTTTCTATAATCACAACAAAGAGCAGCAACAATACTCTTTAAAGACCTTAAACTGTGTTCCCCTTCATTGGTTTCTCTGCCTTGAGCTCTGGCTACCTTGCAACTCAGGGGCTGGCCAGCCTCTTCCAGCTTCTCTATGGTCCAGAAGGGGCTCTGCTTATGCTGAGCAGAAGTGGGCAGGGGACCAGAATGACAAAGTGACCAAAGCCTAGACTAGCACAGAGCAACGAGCAGAGACAAGGCCACAGATAGGAGGCCTGGCGCTGCAGGGACCACGCCCACTGCTGCCCCTTTATACCCCACACCTCCCGGTTCCTGTCTCTTCCTTTTCCCTTTCCACCACTCGGAGGATCCATCCCGGAGTCTTATTTGTGGCCCTCGGTGAGAAGCCCCATTGTCAAAGAGCATCCAAAGTGTCCCCCCGCCCCAACTCCCAGAAAGCACACCACTCCAGTCCCAGGATCCAAGAGGCAGCATTCTATCAGCCGCGGGTCTGGAAGCCCCAGATGAGGTTCTAGCGCCACCTAGTGGGCTGATATGGAATGCGAGACGTGGCCACACCCTGTATCCCGATGCAGGTGGGGCCAGATGGAATCTGATTGGAATTAAGCAAAATCGCCTCTAAAACTACGACCTCAGTGATGCTGAGGGCGCACAAAGCACTAATCCGGACCACAGCTGCCCCTGTTCCCGCGCTGCCTTGCACAGCGTCTGTTAGAATATTCTGGGAATTTCTGGCTGAGGGAGCAGAGGGCAGATGGAGGCAGAAAAAAAGCACAAGGCAGAAAAAGCAGAGGGTCGGGGGCGAGGGGCGGGGGGGGGGTAGTTTTCTGAGTCACCTGGAAAGAGGTAGACCTTTAACAGAGCTAGCATTTATAAAGCTTTCATTATGTGCTAGGGTTGATGTTAAATGCTTCATGAACATTCCTTACCTCCTTGTATACCAGGTGGAGACCGTTAATCAAGAAACAGGCACCAGGTCACGTGCACAGGGCTGATGAGCTCAGGCCTTGGATTCGAACCCTGGGGGCCTTAGTCTGATTTTTGAGCTCGGAATCACAAAGCTATAAACACTTCGACCGCAGTATGTCACAAAAGACAACCCGCAAGCCCCCAGATGCCTGCCTGCATGGGGACCCTGCATATTCGAAACCAGTTTGTTGGCCGATCAGGGTTCTGTACCCCAAGACAGCCGTGAAAAAGCCGTGCAAATAGACTCACCTATGACATCAAGGTCAAGGCTTCCTTTTCAATGCTCAGAGATCACAGATGATGGCATCATGCACCAGGCCAACCCTCTCTTCCCCTCCCAAAACAGCCGCGGCCTCTGGGCCCTGGATTGGACCGCTTTAACTCCCAAGGCAGACGTGTGGGTCTTGAGAGGCAGGCTTTAAATTATGGGGAAATCATCAAGCCCACATTCTAGGACATCGCCCACCTTTTCCCTTCCGCTACCCTCTTCCCTATCCCACCCTCAAAGGTAGTGACGGTGGGGGCTTACCACACGGAGATCATGAAATCCAAACACTCAGGAAGAAGCTCAAGGTCAAGGCAACTCCGGGTTCCGTAGAAAGCACAGGGGTTTGAGCGGCAGGCTGCCCATGCTTCCCTTAAGAAACTTAGGGCGTTTCCCAAGAGTTTCGCGCCTCCACTTCCGGTCTGTAAAATGGGGCGGGGCTGGTCATGCCTGTAAAGCTGTTAGCGCAGCAACTGGCCGCTTATTCATGCTCATCGCATATTCCTTTATTCTCCCCACCTGCTCACTCCACTTTAAATAAAGACGTGCCTTTAGTGACATGGCTCTTTGTTTTGGAAAAATGAAATAAAACTGCGCAAGTCCAATAGGTCAATGACCCCTGACCTCCGTGCCTGCAGATAATCCAGGCCTGCGGAAATATAACAAACTGGAAGGCACGTGCCCTTGTAAATGACCGCTACCCATTATCAGCCCATGGTTCCGTGTAGAAGGCAGACCCAGCACTGCCAGATCTTCTGATAGTTTTAACAAAAGCTAGACTGTTATTATAATTTTAGATGCTAAAGAAATAGACATCTTGAAAGGTGGACTCCATTTGTTTGACGTTTCGAAATTTACCAAACTAGGCAAGCCTATAGGTGGAATTCAGCCTAGGTACACAGGTTTTGCACATGAGCTTTAATATTAAGTTTATTCAAATTATCAGGTGGGCTCTTCAAAGGATTCCCGCTCCTTGCCCTTCTTTCCAGGCCCAGTTAAGGACTGACTCTGCCAGTGAGCCCCCTCAGTCAGCTCCCCCATCTCCCACAGTGTGTTCTGTATTTGCCTGGACAAGCTACAGTGTTATTAGGTAACCTTTCTTGGGTAGCATCCTAAGTCCTAGGACACAGGACGCTGCTCCCAAGTGAGCCCCGTGCTTGACCCTCGTATCTCCCCTGCCTGCCTCTAGACTCTGTGCTAGTTATGGATAACATAGCACCCCCCTGAATTCTAATTTCTCTAGCCATCATGTTGATCTTTCTCACTGACAACCAGCAAGGGAGGCTGGGCAATGTTTACAGATCCAGTCCTCGCAGCCGTCTTCAAACACAGATGTCCAACCGGGAATTAGAAATGCCATGTTGTCTCTCTCTCTACTTATTCTGCATTGACCACGTGTTGGTGAGTCCCCCCTGACAGCCTCTGGAAACACTAGCTCTTGACATCACTTTGCGTACAGCATCTAGTCGGTGACAAGACTTGAGGTCCCTCTCAGTTTGGGTTCCCCTGAAAACAGCTCCTGAGACAGGATTTGGCTGCAAGTCCTTTACGTGTGAGCTGATGTCTGGAAGCACCAGTGAGGGACAGGCAAAGGGAGAGATGGAAGGGGGAGGGTTATTATACCCCAAGAAAAGGGTAATGGGTAATGATCACTGGAGCTTAAACCCACTGGAGACCCTCTCAATTGTTCCAATGAGGGGCTTTTTACCTCCAGTTCTCATCTCTCCCTGGATGAGAGTCACTCCTGGAGTGGTGACTTCCCACCACCTTCCAGCAGGCTCTGTGGACCCCACATGCTCCTGAGTCAAGGAACGTCTTCAGCAGGGAGATCTAGGCAGATAAGGATGCAGGGATGTCTGCAGGTGACCCTAGGTGGCCATGGGGATATAGGGTCCTAAAAAATCCACTGCAAGAACTCTGCCTCCAGAAAACCCAACACTATGGTGGAAGCCAGTCTTTACACTTAGAGAATAAATCAAACTTTCAAAGCACTGCCTACTGGCTCAGGTGGCGTTCAGGACTGCAGCCTACAGTGTGGGCGGCCAGGGCAGAACTGCTCCTTCTTCTTCCACACAAGAGAAAGAGACTTTTCCAATCTAATGAACACAGTGGAAGACTTCAGAGCAGGCCCAGCCAAAGGCTGCCTTGGCTCAAAAGCCCTCCCAAATAAATGTCCTGTCCAAATTCTGTTACAATGTTATTTGTTCTCCCTTCCAGACAAGGACCCCACCAGGGAGGCCTAGTGCCCCCACAGAACACTTCTAAAATGCAACGTTGAAGATCAAGTTTGGAAACCAGCCTCACAGCCTGCCAGCAACATGACCCTGAGGAACTGCCTACATTTGGTTTCCTCTTAGGGTCTTTAGAACCATCATCAAGTGAGCAGCACCATGCCTGGCACATAATGATCCTAAAAGACCGTCATATTATTGGCTTGCAAATTCGCCCCCCTGCATGGAGGGCAAGGAGAGAACAGAGAGAGAGGCAGACCACTCCACATTGGTAGGTTGCAAGTTTCACAAACAGGGGGACTTACCTACAAGGCTTGTCGTGGGCCATGAAATACAAGCAGATCTCCACTAGAATCTTAAAAGTTTATATAGAGGCGCTAACTGGGCTCTATATTCAGTCCAGTTAGTCTTGACAACACCTTACTCTCAGGGCTGTGTCCTTGAAGTGGCTGCCAGCAGGGGACTAGTAAGCAGAATGTACATCCATTCCAGAACAGGGAAGGGGGTGGGGAGCCTCCTATTGCCTGGGTCTAACTCGTCAACCTGTGGTCCCCTCGTCTCCATGACCCCCTCCAACACACAGGCTACTCACTGCTGAAATCTGGCTCTGCAATGCAACAAATCCACCGTGAGTGGCAGCAAATTCTAGCCATCTTCCACCTCAGAGGATTTCTTCTGGCTTGCCTGGTTGGTGCAAAGGGCATGGTCTGGGAGGGCTTCTGCGAAATCCTTCGAGCTAGACACATCGCCTTCATGAACATGGTTGCCCTCTGAATTGTGGGGTTTCAAAGGCGGAATTAGGTGAAATGAGGGGGAAGAATCCTTGCATTCTTTTCCCCGTGTCCTGATGAGACACATCGCTTTCTGCCTTGTTCCTCTGGGCCTGTTTATTGTTCCAGGGTAAGAGCAGAGTTTGAAAACCCAGGAAAAAGTGTGTCACCATGATAGAAAATTTGCACTCTGCCTTGGCAGAAGCCTTCAGCAAACGACTTCACTCTAAGCCTTGTGGTAAGATGGGGCTAACGGCACCTCCCCCAGAGAATTGAGAAGATGCATAGATAGTACTTGGCATGGTACCCAGCTAGACACCCACAAATAAGTCCCAGGCCCCAGCATGTCTAGTACATTGCTTTGCTGGAGCCAATTAACTTCCTCTAGCTTCGCATCCTTAAGTACTTTGCCAAGTTCCACACCAATCACAGGCATTGACCCTCCTTCACTGGATGGGGGTTGCTCATTCTGCTTTCTCGTTCACCTTCCACATGCCCGGTGGTCATGGGATTGAAGGGCAAATGATGTTGCTTCTCTTCTGGAGTCTGTCATCATTTAACTGTGTGAGCACAAGGGATGTTCTCTTCTATAAACCTGGGTGCTGAATACCAGGTGACACCTAATTTACCTTGCAGAGCTAAATCTTTTTTTCCGAAATCGAGAAAACCAAATGCCACACAGTTGCAAGACTTTAAAGCTTACAATACACTTCTGCATTCATGCCACCACCTTTCATTCTCAAAATTCCACTGTTGTCCCCATACAACACCAAGGACAACCACGTTCACAGAGGTGAGGTGACCAGCTCAAGGTCTGAGCATGTGCACAGGAGAGCTAGACAGTCCTAGGTTTACTGCCCCCAAACCCCATGCTCTCTCTTCTATATTCCTTTTGTTAAAAATGATAAAAACTGTTTTGAAAGGCTATATAAAACCCACAAACAGAACACAACATGGACAAGCCTTCCTTTTCCTAGACTGAAGACTGTGACCAAGCATTGTGGCACAAGTCACACAATGCAGGAGCCACGCTGTCATTGACAGAGACAGTCATCCAATGGCAGGGCTCCGGGCTACCATCTCCCAATGTAGAAGCATCTGAACATGCATAGAAGGCCCAAGCATCATTACCTTAAAGCCCAGTTTTGTCAAGGTAAGTCAACAGCTTTAATACTTCCCTGAGGAGTGTTTCTTACCCATCCTCCTACCTTGTTTTCTTGTCTTTTTTGTCCTTTTTTTTAAGGGCTGCACCCGTGGCATATGGAGGTTCCTGGGCTAGGGGTCTGCTCGGAGCTGTAGCCACTGGCCTACACCACAGCCACAGCAACACCATATCCAAGCCACGTCTGCAACCTATACCACAGCTCATGGCAACACTGGATCCTTAACCCACTGAGCGAGGCCAGGGATTGAACCCGAAACCTCATGGTTCCTAATCGGATTTGTTTCTGCTGCACCACGACGGGAACTCCTCCTACCTTGTTTTCACTTCCTAAGCGCACTGTGTAGAACTGTGGAAACTCCAGTTTTTGCCAAGACAGTGCATCTAGAGCTGGGGTTCTTAAACCTTCTGTGCCTTAGAACCCATAAGAGCTTGTTAAAACAGCCTGTTGGATGCTGGGGTGGGCCCCAAAAGAATTCGTAGTCTCAACAACTTTTCAAGTGATATGGATGCTGCTTGTCTGGTGACCACCCCTGGTCTCAGGAGAACTGCCATATCCAGCCTCTCCTTGAAATCCCCATCACGGGCACCATGCTGTTCTGCCTTTTCCTTCTTGGGTGAAGGGAGGCAGGCAGCTCTTCCTCACCACACACACCTAGAATCAGGCACTAGAATTGGGGATGTTTTGCTCATCATTTCAACAACAGAGAAATAATGAAGCATGTGCATTTGGCCTCAAACCCTCCAAAAGCACACATGGAGATGGCTTTTGTGACATTCTGAAAAACTGAGCAATTACTTGGTGAATACTTCTCTGCTATCTCCCCATAAGAATTAAGACTGGTTCAAGCAGCAGCAATTAGATGTTATAAACATTCCCTTACAAGTAACTTCAAAGGCGGTTGAAGTTTTCAGATGATAAACACCAGAGTATTCTTTAAAAACAAAACAAAACAAAAAACTTTCTTTTCTCAACCGTAGCAGGAACCTCCGTCACCATGTCATCTACTATCCAAACCTACACTCTTCTGAGAGTCAAAGGGGGCATTATTAATAATTATCAAGGGAATGTTGCAGGTATATGAGAATCTAGGTGTAGGATCAGCCCACCAATAAGGAGCCCAGAAGCAGGAAAACATATCCACATCTGCTTTTGCCTTATGTGGCCACCTCACTCCTACAAAGTTCTACATCTTGGCTATGTAAGTTGGGGACTTTCAGTAAGTGTGAGGGTGTGTCTGTAATGTTCTTTTCGCTTTTAATCTCAAATGATCTGCTGCAGGAAGATAGCAAGATGCTGTCCCAGAAGGCTGGAAAGTGAGCCTATTCGCTCATTGATTCCCATCACTCCATGTTGGACTTTTATCATAGCAAGATTCTAACTTTTACATCCACTCTTTCAGTGGATATTAATTCTGAAGTCTAATCTATGATAAAGGGAAAGCAATGTTTTGCAGCAACAAGAAAGTTGCTAATGCAAAGGAAAGAAGGAATACACCAAAGGGTGAGGGCATAGTCATGGCAACAACATCCCAGGGGAAATCAACGGGGCTAAAGTACAAAGCTCAGATAGAGAGGCTGGCACAGAACAGATAAGACAATCTTGGGTGCTGGTCAGGTTGACGGACCTGTCAACCACTAACATGCACGCACGCCAAGGGCACGGATGGCACAGCCAGGCACCCGTTAACGCCCTTTCCAGAGGGCACACTCCTGAAAGAAGGCTGCTTTTGAGCCCTTTCAAAGCATCCACAGAAAACAGTGCTCTAGTAAAATACTTAACTGTCAAAAGAGTAAACTCTTTTGAGCAACAATTATGAACTAGTGGGAAAAACCCAAGACTTCAGTTTATACTTTTAAACTTAAACATATTAAAATAAGACAGAAGTGCCACGTTTAAGAAATATTACAGAAACCCACAGAACACCTCTGTGATGGGAGCATTTACGGAGGATGGCAGTATCTGAGCCATAGATATCTTCATCTCCAAATGGTTGATCAAATTTGAGGAGCTCTGGGTCAATAATAAAATCATGCACTGCCGGTCCTCAAATTTATGTAAGATTATTTCTTAAAAGCATTTTAATAAAGTTCTATTTTAGGTCCAACAAAAACTATACAATGACTTATGTAGGGGAACTTTTAACTACAAAAACAAGACATCAAGAATACATTCACTTTTCGGTTTATTAAAACAAAACTACACTTCTGTGTGTCTTACAATATATTAACAGGCATAAAAAAAAGTTTCCATATAAGTTTCACTCGTGACGTCACACCGTGTCATTTTTCCGGTACTTTATAGTACATCTTTCTACAACAATCTAACATTTCTTTGTACAACAGGCAAATAGTTTAACACCTTCCATCAAGGCATTTCAGAGTTTAGATGTTTACCAGTAGAGTCAAAAGTCTCTTTCAAATGCAATCATTAGTTTGTATTAAACTAAAATGCCAGATGCCAAGTCTCAAGTTCCTACAAAGAGTGTTTTAAAAAACAGATTTACAGCCAAATTAAGTCTTATAAACCTCAGTGGTAAGTCCTATCATTTCTAAACGCTAGAACTACCTGTGGATAAAAAGCTGCATTCAATTGTGCAATAATTTCTTCTAGATCTGAATTAAAATCTTAATTTTTTACCTCAATTAATCCTAGTGTTTATTTTGCTACTTTCAGTGAAAAGAACCCATAATCATTAAGGAAAGAGCTCTGACCAACTGTATGATCGATTTCTGTGCTTATCATCTCTAGAAGAGGAAATATACATCCATTAAATGCAACATTTGATTTACAAAATGTATGCAAATTCTGCCTCCGTGCCATCTGGGAGTTATTTTGTCCCCTTAAAGAACCACCTGACATAGTGTTTCCCAAAATGTCTTCTATGAACCTAATGAGAGGTCCATAGGTGTCCCCAAGGAGAAAAAGGCCCTGGGGTCACATGGATTGGGAAATGCTGGGTTAAACAGGCTTGGTACTGGCAGACCCTGAAGCCCTTACAAGTGCACTGTGAATTTCTAGGAAAGAGGGTCCACGTGCAAATTGATGTTACCAGCAACACTTTTTTTTACAAAACACCCAGGAACATCCCACAGAGCACTCACACGCATGGAGAACTCTGGGGAATGCTTTTCCCTTCAGAGTGGAAATCCCACAGTCTGAGTTTACAATAGTCATTGCAGTCCCTAACTTATTTTCTCCACTCGCTCTTGTGACTTTGTGAGAGTTCACAGATCTGAGAAGCAAGTCTCATAGCACTTTCTCTGTTACTAGTCCTACACATTTCATGCTAGTTTTTTCCTTTTTTCTTAAAGTTTTGAGAGCAAAATTTTCTTCTCCTCTTCTGAATCACTTAGGAACTTCTCGTTGTGAAAGAGAGCAGTTTCATATTGCTTATTATCGGGTCTTTTTGTTTGCTTTTTAACCTGATTCACAGTCTGCCTTTCCCTGGAGGGCATGCATTTCAGTTTCATAGAAATGCAACAGAGTAAACTGTAATAAATTATTTATAAGCACCTAGTTTGTTTAATCTTACATGAAAGCCATTCGCTTTTGGAAAACAATAAGAATAAATCTTTTAGCAAAACAGTGCTATCTGGAAGCCTTACTGGGATGACGGATGATCGTTCGGTAATGAGGCACTGAAGAGTGAGCTGTGCGAAAATTAACTCGAGGGTGAGCTTGTCCGGATGAGCAGAACTTTGGTTGAGATTTGTCTTCCTTAAAAAAGGTTTTCAAAGCACCAGTTAATTACAGAAAGCATGCATATTTATTCTCACAGTGAGTTAAGGTGGCGAGAGAGCTAGCAAATCACACATTGCATTCCCCAAAGCATCTGATTAGATTTCTAGAAAACAAACCAACTGAAAGGGAAAATAAAGCCAGAGAAGCCATGGTCCCCTGGTCAGGCTGGTGCATCAGCAGCTCTTAGCAGAAGTCACAGGCAGAGCAGCAGTCCCGACCTTGACTTAAAAAGGCTGAGAAATCCTCGGTCTATAATTTAGAGGATGAAGAAAGGACTAGTGAAGTGTTTGCTTGCCTAGATAAGGAACACACAAGGGGATACACAAGCCTCCCGGCTGTTCCCCCAGTCGCAGGGCTCATTCTCCTTAGGAAAATGGAATGCTAACCAGTGAGGACCCCACTCCACCCCAGAGTCACCGCAACACTGACAATGGCTCAACAGCAGGGAGTCCTATAAGGAAAACATATATTTTAACAGTAGAATTTGAGAAGAATGGAAGAAAATCACAACAGCATAGCATTATTGCTCTGAGTTTCAAAAATTTCATACACTGTGAAATACCAATGAGTATCTCTCCCTCTCTCAACAGTCAGGAGACCGTATGAGTGTTTAAAACCCACGCTGATGAAAGTACAAACTTGATTCTCAGTACTTTTCTATTAAATGCAAAGACTATCTACAACATTCACCAGGAAGAATTCCTGATTCCATAATATCATGGAGAGAAGAGAAGGAACAGTAAGCTGTTAGAAAACATTTAATATCACATGATTTTTAAGAAATCACCATAATTACCACAGTTAGTTAATAATTATGACCCCTGCTCACAGAAAGGCACCTACCTGTTATGAACAATTCATAGTTATTTGCCACTATGTGACATCAGAGTTTCAGAATATAATCCACACATGTTTTTAAGGAACCATGATTTTTCCTCACAGCTAAAAAAAATCCATAAATGCCTCCAACCATGTGCCAAACCGCAGGCCCATCACATATACTGCACAGGTTGTACTGTGCCCAACTTGAGTGGGTACCACCCAGAGAGGGGCATGCAGTGCACGACATGTCTGCAGGGCAGGAGACGCCTGGGTCGGCTGCCTGCAGCCAGAGCACTTTAGGATAACACAGGCTCTCAGGCCAAGTGAATGCGTTAGGACAGTGGCTCTCTCTGAGAAACAGCTGTACCTGGGAGGGGCAGGTACCATCTGAAGGGTGGGAAAGGATACAGACATAAAATAGGAGTTGTCCCTAAATACTCGCTGGTCATTTACAACTCAGTGGCACGTTATTTTTTCAAAGTCAGTTTTCTGGCCACGTTTACCCTGAATTTACTTCCTGGTGTTAGCTGTTTGGTCACATTATCTGTACTCCTGACCTAAATGAATATTGTGTCTCCACGTAGCTCTCAAGATGCTTTCCAAATCTGACTGCAGAGGACAGCACAGTGATACCTGGGTGTGACGTGCATTCGCCCTTCATTTGTAAAGCACTTGGGATGAAAAGTGTTCCCCTTGAAAATTTAGCTACGACTGACAAAGATAAAACTGAAAAGACAAAAACAAACAAAAAACAGTGGATGGATGACACAATTATCTTTAAAGGAAGCATTAACCATTAATCAGAAAATATACCAACAAATTACCTGACAGCATTAAGTACACTATACAAGACTCAGTTCTAGAATCAACTACATTTTTGTGTCCATCACAGTAATTAGTCCTTAACTGTTATACTTAAAATGTCAATCTTTAATCAACTCCAAAATAATCATTTGCGATTTCATCTCGTCATCTCTTGATTATGAACTGTGACTGGGGGCGGAGGCCCCACAGTGGGATCTGTAGGCAGCTGTGTCATCTCGGAGTCGGATGGGCACAGACCATGGAGGGGAGAAGGCACTTGTCTTCCAGGAGGTCGCATCAGGACAGGCCAGGCCCGACCACACCACAGCACCTTCCACTCTCGAGCCAGAGGCTGGAGCCTACGAAGGACTCATCCCACACCCTTCACCTGCAGAGGTGCCAGGAGTTACCTACAGCACCACAAAGCTCAGGATATATTCCAGGAGTTTCTGCCGGTTGCACTGAGGTAGAAAAGTGCTGCTGAGTTCTAAAACAGACACTTTCTTTTGTTTGGTCTCTTTGAAAACCTAGAGAGAAAGTTTAGATTAAATTAAAGACGAACCAAAAAACGGGGGGAGGGGGAATGGACATTTCTGTCACCAACTCCATCCAGTGTCCTTGACCCCGTAAGACAGTAAGGCACACAAAACAATCCGGGCTTTAAGGAAACGTACGTGGCGGTGGGTGCGAGTGTGGGGTGGGGAGGTTCTGGGGGCAGGTGTCAGGTTTTTGGGAGTGCAATTCAATCAGTGTACCATATTTCAAAATTTACGTTGGAATAGAGTCACAAATAGTCCCTTACAAAGACCATTAGTACCGCCGTGAACCCACGTCCCAAAAGATACACAACAATAAAGGATACCTCCAGCCATACTGGTAAAAACAAGAAAATAACTGAAAACCATACGGGAGAGTTAACATTGCCACCAAAATGGTTGTAGAATCTTAAAACACACTGACGCCTTCATTTAGAATGAAGATGAAAACCAGGAAAATTCTGGAACATTCAAATCAATCTGTGCTGATGGGGCCTCACCTTCAACACACCCTTCTTGCATCCCCAGAAATGCCTGCCTGCCTGATCCAGCAGAAACTGCTTATCTCAGGGGCCAGCCAACACCAAGGTGGCTCCAACAGGCAAGACCGAAACAGAAAGAGGACAGAGATGAACGTGCACTTTCACACCGTGAGCCGTGGACACTCACCCCAATATCCTTAAACATTTTCACAGCATTCTTCACAAGACAATATGTGGCACTCTCAGCTGTGGGGAAAGAATAAGACTCTGTCAAATGTTTAGGCCCAGCAACGATGAGACCCCTGACGTCCAGGGGAAGGAAGTGCGGGGCCTGGGGGAAGGGCCACAGCAAGTCTGTGGACCGTGTCAAGCTCCCTCAGGCTACCTGGGAGGCCTTCAAGGATTTGCTGTTTCTCTAAATCCAATTTGTCTATTTTTTTTTTTTTTTTGGTCTTTTTAGGGCTGCAAGTGCGGCATATGGAGGTTCCCAGGCTAGGGGTCAAATCAGAGCTGCTGGCCTACACCATAGCCACAGCAACACAGGATCCTTAAACCACTGAGCGAGGCCAGGGATGGAACCCACATCCTCATGGATACTAGTCAGGTTCATTGACTGCTGAGCCAAGACAGGAACTCCCTGATTTGTCATTTTTTAAGGAAAAAAAGAGGAGAGAGGGATAAGGAGAGAAAGAGGCAAGGAAGGACAGAGAGAAGAAGGGAAAGAGAAATATCCAAAACATCCATTTCAAAGAGCTTTTGTGAGATTCAAATGAGACAGTGTGTGGAGATTCTTTTAAACAGCACAGCGATGCACAGATGACTCCCACGATAGTGGAACCAGAAAGAGCACAAATCTAGAGATCACTAAAAAAAAAAGAATTCTAAGCCCAGTTGCCCTTTAACTAGCTATGTGATCTGGGAGAGTTTCCATCTATACAGGAAGGTGATTCTAGCTCTACTGCCAACCCACAGATATGTCTCTATCCATCCATCTATCCATCCATCTACACGTCTACAGGTAGATAGGTAGGTATAGACAGATGCAGGGAGAGACCTAGATTATCTCTAGATCCCTCATGGCTCTAAAAATGACTGGATTCAAATTAGTTTCAGTCCTAAATCATAACTGTATAAAATGCCACTCCCACCCCAATCACTCCTCTTACATAACATATATTACCAAGTGTCAGCAGGATGGGGCAAGTGAAACATACACCACTGCTGGGAGTGCAAACTGGTTCAGCAATTAGGAACCATTTGGCCATCCCTTCCACAAACCTATCATCTGACTGAACTTACCACACCCCGTGACTAGGCAATTTTTCTCCTATATATCCCAACATAAACGAGTCTGTACATTCACTCCAAGACACGTTCAAACATTTCACAGCAGCACTACCACAGTAGCTCTGAACTGCAAAACCCAAATATCCGTCAATGATGGAAACGAATAAATGAAATGCAGCAAGTATTTATACACTAGACTAGGACAGAGCAACAAGAACAACCGCATGTAAGAACATGTATCAATTTCACTTATAATCTTCTGTGAAAAAAGCCAGACCTAGGAGTATCTATCTGTATCATCCAATTTATATAACATATCAAAACAGGTAACAGTAGTAATCTATGGAGTTAGAGGTCAGGATAATTTTGCATTTTTTTCCCCAATTATCTACAATGAACAGATTCCTATAATCAAAAAAGGCACAGCTTTTAAAAGAAGCAAAAATAGGGTCATACATACCATATACTGCAACTCTTCTTTCTGTTCTGTTTATCAGGTACTTGTGCAGCTTCTGCAGGTACTCAGGCTCCGGGACGGGACCACTGAAGTTGTGAATGAAGATGGCAGCAGAGCTGTAGGCCTCCAGCAATGGCCCAAGGAGCCTCTGCAGGAAGGTGATGAACTGCTGGTGCTCCTTGGATTGGCTCACCTGGGAGGGCAGGAGCGGGAGAGCCAGTCACATGTGGGGGCACAGAGGAAAGAGATCAGGCAGACAGGGGAGCCCTCTCGGAGCACCAGCGGCTCCAGAAGACAGCCCCTCGCTGTCAGCACACCATTGTTCAAGTGCAGAGTCACTGTTGGAAACAAACACTGGTTTTGAAACGTGTTCTTTATTGTAATCAGACTTTCATGGTATTTGAGGTTTGTATTCACTGAACAGCTGCCTAGAAGAACTGTCATATTTGAATGACATAATTATAACAGAATGTCATCACTGAAAACAGCTAGTCCTGACACTGGACCCTCCAGCGTTTGAAGCCTGGCTGGACAGTCATTCAAGTCCAGCCACATGTGCAAAAAAGCCACACGCCAAGACCCAAGCAATCACTTCAGTCCTTCCCAGCTCTGTCTGTCACCTCCATGTGGCCTTGGGCCCACAGGGTGACAGAACGGGGAGTGGTGGGGGGATGGGGTACTTTGGGCAGTGGGGGCTCTCACTCTACATCCTCCAAAAGCACACATTCAGATGAGCCCCTCCGCAGTATGGTAGCAAGATCCCTGTACCACCTTGACACTAATAATGCCCGAAATGGAAAAACTTCCAAGTCATTCGGACTCTCCTGTCTGTGTGTGTAAACTAGGGAGTATTATTCCACCACAAAGAGAGTAATCTACTTAGGGTATTCAGAAAAGACAAATCATTATCACTCATTTCTCAAACTGCAAATTAGAGGAGTTTCCGTCATGGCTCAGTGGTTAACGAATCCGACTAGGAACCATAAGGTTTCGGGTTTGATCCCTGGCCTTGCTCAGTGGGTTAGGTCCTCTGTGGTGTAGGTCGCAGATGCGGCTCGGATCCAGCGTTGCTGTGGCTCTGGAGTAGGCCGGCAGCTATGGCTCCGATTCGCCCCCTAGCCTGGGAACCTCCATGTGCCGCGGGAGTGGCCCTAGAAAGGGAAAAAAGACAAAAACAAACAAACAAACAAAAAAACCCTGCAAATTAGACAAAACTGATTTTCCTAAAGCAGGGATGATCTTTTAATTTTTTTTTTGGCCACGCCCATGGCAAGTGGAAGTTCACAGGCCAGGGACTGAACCCCGACCATGGCAGTGACACCACCAGATCCTTAGCCCGCTGCACCACAGCAGGAACTCCAGGGACAATCTTTTAAAAATCAGATTTTCTCGTGTGATAGGATTTGTTTTAATTGAAGGCAAAGAGCTTGATGTATGGAATTTGGGGAAAGATGGCAAAACTGAGCATGACTTAAAAAGAGCAACCAGGAGTTCCTGTCATGGTGCAGGGGAAACTAATCTGACTAGAACCATGAGGATTCGGGTTCCATCCCTGGCCTCATTCCGTGGGTTTAAGGGTATGGCATTGCCGTGAGCTATGGTGTAGGTCGAAGACGAAGCTCAGATCCTGCATTGCTGTGGCTGTGGTGTGGGCCAGCAGCAGTAGCTCTGATTAGACTCCTAGCCCGGGAACCTCTGTATGTTGTGGGTGCGGCCCTAAAAAGCCAAAAAAAAAAAAAAAAAAAGAAAAAAGAAAAGAGCAACCAGGCCAGTGGCAGCTGAATATTAATTCTCTTCTATACCTGCTATGGTGTTGTCTCGCTTTAGCGCTTTGGTGATGACTGAACAAAGGCCTTCCCTCTTTAGGGAGTGAGGGCAGCTGTGGGTAGAGAGGTGGGCACCTGTGCATTCTGATGAGAGGGTCATGAAAGGTATCATCTATGACATTCTTCTTCCTGAATTTTCAGTCTCTCTGGTCTCTTTCGATTTTTCTATATCCAAACTGAACAATTTAAGGTATTAATTTTATAAACCACTTGAGTGTCTTCACTGGGTAGAAAGCACCACAGCTGGTTTGCAGGTGCTTTGAATATGAATAAGTCTCCAGAGTCCAAGCTTATAAGAGCCTCATAACGAGTGGCACATAGACTAAAACTCATCACTGCAGAGTCCACCAGAATCCTTCACCAAGTACCTTCAGGTAGCAATCTCGCTGCTCCTCACCAAAATCGCTGTCTTCATCTTCCTCATCACTTCTCCATGACAGAGGTTCAGGGAGCTTCTTGTCCCAGTGCTGCTCAGCAAGACTGGGACTAATATCCTCCTGATCGTCTTGCTGTGCCAAGGAGATGACTGAGGGTAAGTACATCTGCACACAAACGCCTGCCCCACTGGACCCCAGACAGCGCAGTCCTCACTCATGCCCTCCCCCGACCCTTCTGTCCAGCCATTCACATAATCCCCTGCCCGCTCCAAACTCCAAAGCACTCAGGAGACAGCGGGGCGGGGGGGATGCAGGGTGGAGGAACCAGGCAGATCAAATAAAATACCCTCACCTCTTCTAAATCAGTACCTACTTTCCCAGGCCACACCCTTTTAATCTGCCAAAATTAAAACAGAACCTCAAAAAAGAAAACTGCACGTGTGCAAGCTGCAAGCACACTGATGTGCGGATCTCATCTCAGAATGCAGACTTCTGGGTGTCACAGAATCAAGTCAGGGTACGTTTTAGACAACACCGGTTACACCAAAGGAACCGAAAGATTAAACAATCCCCATGTTTATTCTCCCCATTGTTATTTTTCTCTTCAACTCATCTGGACTTGACTATATATGAAGTGGAATGACTGGTTAATGTAGCTGATAGAAAAGAAGGAAAAGGCCAACACAGGCAAGCTTGTCCTCTTACCTCTGCCACTGTGAGAATGCCGTACTGGATAAACCTGCCTACTGTTTCATGGCAAATTTGGTAAAATGTCTGGCAGGGCTGAAAAGAAAGGCATTTCAATGTAAATGTCACTGAATTATTTTTTAAAGACCAAAAACAGCACAAAAGGTGGCTGCCCAGTACTTCCATGGCATCACCTGCCTCACTCCAGCGGGCAAGCCCTGCGATTTCCAACTCCCACCCTCTTGACGAGCGCATGGTGGTGGACAAAGCCTGAGAAGAGACCGTGTCACCTGACTGGCTGAGAACCCAACATAGCACCACCTGCAAAGGGGGTTCCTGAGCTGTGTCTCCCCCAGTGAAGCCAGGCCTCAGGACGGCTGCTTGTCAGGCACCTACCACCTGTTTTCTCCTCTATAAGACAATTTCTCTGCAAAAGCTATCTTACAGGAAATGTTGTACATACAGGTGGTGGAAGAGGAAAGAGACAATGTGAGAGACAAGGTCAGTCTGGAGAGCCTTACCTACCCGAGCCTCTCCCATTCTGCCCCTCGAGGTTCATGCAAATCAGATTCCCCAACAGGACCACAAACATACCACATACAAAGAAGGCTGTGGAAGAGGGATCGTCACAATACATGTACTAATAAATGGGACGCACTCAGGTCAGTGGGAACACACAGACTTTAAATAAAATACGAATTCTATTTGTGGATGATTTTGAGGGAAAAATTCTGCTTAATCTGTATACCTCATCGTAAACATCCACAGGTGTTTAAATATAACACAAACGTTCATCGGTTCCTCTGGGCCTTAATTTCACCATGGGTGAAGGAGAAGGGGTTGAGCCTATGATTGTTAAGATCATTTCTGACTCTCATCTTCTGTGGTTCCACCAACCACGAGTGGGCGTGTTAATTATTTACAAACCCCTGACCCACTGCCTCACTACAGTAAGAGCTCAGAGCGATCTGACTGGCAGAGAACGCTGAGCAACCTGTCCTATCACACCTCCCAGTGCACCAACGGTTCACCGGAGCAGTGGTCCCACCAGGCAACCAAGAGAGGAATGACATAATGGTTTGGTGGTCGCTGAGACCCAGGAGTAGGATGTAAAGCTTCAACAATGGGCCAGAAATTCTCTAAGGGAAAAGCGTTTTATGCTGTCATTAACGATATGCTCAAGAAAAAGAGAACAGGCAACACTCACGAGCCCTCACTTACGAGAGAGATGGTGCCCTCGTTGGAGAGCAGGTAGCACAGGCTGGCGGCCTTCCGCACCAGTTGCTCCTGGCTGATCAGGCTGGGAGACACAGGCCCTCCTGAGCCCCTCTTCTTCAGAACTGCATAGAGGCTGCAGGCTGAGAGAGGAAAATGTCAATGAAGCGGGCAGCCTTAGCACTCCAGAAAAACTTCAACTGGCTCAGGTAAGTTGGATTACCTTAACCTGCTGTTAGTACATCAAAAAGAATTATCTGCATTCACTGGAGAAACTTAAGATTCCATGGGATCCCAACCCTACCAAACCTTCCTTGGAAGCTTCCAGCCCCTCTGCTGTCTCCTCTGGTCCCCCCACTTACTTCACTGCCATCTATACATCTCAGCTCACTTAAGATTTTCAGCTCCTGGACAGCAAGACATCCTACTTCTCTTCCTTAGTAAAAAGTGCGATACTATGCATACAGTAATTCAGTTATTCCTTGTTGAATAATAAATGTAAAAACAAGCTATAAAGAGTGAAATAGCACATTACAATTTTATTTGAAACTAAAACTATGCAACACATTCCCTTGAACAAGGGGTAACCATCCAAATTAAAGTGGACCCCTCTATGTGCCTCTGGCCATTTTATTTACCATGAAAATACTTCAAGACTGGATGTACCTATGATGGCCTCCATGATAAAGACGTGGAGTACCCCATTGCTGTAGAAGTTGAGTTCAAAGACTGACGGGACCGTTGTGCTGGGAGTAATAAAAAACTCATCATTCCTGCTGGTGTGGGTGATCGTGATGCAGTTTCCCAGCAGCTGTATGGCATGCATGACTACATCTTCTGAATTTCCTGAGAAACCCAGGTCAAAATCACGAGCCAGGACTTCCTCCTTCATCACAAAGAAGTCTTCCACCAATGTGGAGAGATCAATTCCCTAGAGAAACAGAAAAAAAGTGGTCTTATGAGAGTAGGAAACCTACTTCCCAAAAGGTAGAGAGACCATTTCAAGGATTTTTTTTTTATTAGAGCATACTGATTTACAGCATTGTGTCAATTTCTGCTGTAAAGCACAGTGACCCAGACATACATATATAAATATATACATTTTTTTCTCTTACTACTTTCCATCACGTTCCATTCCAAGAGATTTTGCATAGTTCTCTGTGCTATAGAGCAGGACCTCATTGCTTATCCATTCCAAATGTAATAGTTTGCATTCTACCAACACCCAAACTCCCAGTCCATCCTACTTCCAAGGATTTTTTTTTCTTGCCTTGGCTTTCCTGCAGCTCACTGTCAGCACATACAGAGAAAGGGCCAGAACACCAGTGTAAAGAAAGTCAGGAAACTGGTTACAAAGCTGTCCCCCAAGAATGTCAAGATACACCCAGACTACTCTGCCCACAACACATGACATGAGCATGTAAGATCACAGCAGGAAGCAGCCACCATCTGAAAGGAGGAAGTGCTTATTTTTTAGCAAGAACTTTCCTCATTTTAAATATTTATCTGACAAATATTTATTTGGTGCCTATATCCTGCCACTATGTTTGGTGTTGAGAACATAACTATGGACAAGACAGACAGTCCTTCTTATCACAGGGCCTAGACAAGTGTGTTGCGGGAAGGCAGAGCGCAAGTCCTAGACACAAATCAAATGGCTTGGAAACCATTAGCTACCAGAATGTTTTCTGCTTATGGATGAGATCTGCCTTCTTTCTGTTAACTGTATTACTCAAAGCATGCCTTATTGTCATAGATAGAGATATAGGTCTCTGAGGCTTTTTTCATGTAGATTTCTTGCTCTATCAGGTGTTCAGAGCTTAGCTTACTTTACTGTTTGTCTCATAGGACTAGCTGGAAGGGGGGCAGATCCATCAGTGGACAAGGATTTGAAGAGCTGACAAAGCATTCTCATGCTTTCTGTTGAACTCTGGGCGACAGTACAGACATACCTGCCTGTGTCTGTAGAGGAGCAGGCAGGCCACGATATGGGTTGACATAATGGCACAAGACTTGCTAGCCGCTGGAAGGCAAACACAAAGCTTTAATTGCACTTTTTTCAATATAGCTGAAGCTTTTTATAAGTACCTAAATCTTAATCAGGAATATCTGAAGCTACAAAAAAAAAAAAAAAAAGTCCTCTACCACACTTCCCATAATTGATTTACCAAAGCGAAGCTATAACATCATACCATGTTCTGGGCCAATGGAACCTCATTAGAGATCATTATTCATCATATAACAGAACTCAGTCTAAAATAGGTCCGCTCTCAATCCAGACCAATAGAAGTCAGTTACCGAATGACTATGAGACATCTTTATGGAAATACCAAAACTGAGGGTATGAGCCTGTTCTAGGAGCTCTACAGGACAGCCTACTTTTGTGTTTGTGACTTATTCCAGGCCTCAGTCTACTGTAACTGCACCTCTGCCTTACTCCCCTTGCAGGTATTCACCACCACATTACACAAAGGTGTGTGTGTGGGGGGGGAAAGTGGGGGTGGATAGATTTAAAGTCAGAAACCTGAGTTCCCACTGTGGCTTAGCGGAAACGTATCTGACTAGCACCCAAGAGGATGCAGGTTTGATCCTGGCCTCGCTCAGTGGGTTAAGGTGTAGGTCCCAGACATGGCTCGGATCCTGCGTTGCTGTGGTAGAGGCCAGTGGCTACAGCTCCAATTTGACCCCTAGCCTAAGAACTTCCATATGTTGTGGGTGCAGCCCTAAAAAGACAAAATAAAATTAAGTCAGAAACCATTACTCAAATCCTAACTTCTACACTAATTTCATGACTTGGGAGAAATTTCAAAATTCCCAAGCCTCAGCTTCCCTTCAGTAAGTGAGCATACCACCTAGTTCACTGGGCTGTGTGAGCATGAAATGATCCATCTGGCACGGGACCCCACAGTAACGGGTGCTTAATTTCCTCTGTTCAACCTGGCCCAGAGGAGGGTCAGAGGTAAGGAAGAAAAGAACAGAAAGACATTTGAGAATGACTATAGTCCATAACTCAATATTCTGAATTTGCAGAAAATTATAATCATACAAATCAAATATGAGAACATCTATGGAATAATATTTTAAAAAGATACCATGTGCAGGTTTTCTAAGATGATAATGAATTCATGAATACTTCATTCATAACGATGTTGTCTCTAATGTTTAAGAAACAAAAAAGTATGCAGTATATATGTAGCCATTAAAAAGAATAATTAAGTTCTTAATTAAATGTTTGTATTATAAATGGAAAATAGCACAATACAAAACTGTATAAAAATTTTTTTATAGACTAGACAGCAACACAGCTGGTTTTTGAGTAGTGGGTTTTATCTTTATTTTTCAACTTTTCAACATTAAGGATGTATCAATTTTAGTATCCACAATTTAAGCAAGGAAAAGACACAATCAAATGTGCTTAGGAAAAATAGCCTGGCCCAGCATTAGGCAGGAGTGGGAGCAGCTAGAGCGGACTGAGCTGAGAGGAGGTGAGGAAGCCGCCACGCTGGTGTCTCAGAAGTGCTGAGTCTGACCTGATGGGGAGGAGGCACAGGGAGTGGCGAGGAGACACACACACACACACACACACACAGAGTGCACCAAGGGCCCACACTGCTGCTGCTGCGGAATCTTAAAACAGCCTCTACAACAGCCGCCACGTGAAACTTGCTCTGCATGCAAGCACTCCACTCTGGGTCACTCCCACTTGCCTCATTTGTGCCCAATATCCCACTGAGAAGAGCATAAGCTCGTTAAGTACAGAGCCATTAATGATTCAATTTGTATTCCCCACAGCTAAAATAAAGCTTTACCCATAAGAGCCACACAATATTTGCTGAATAAAAAGGATCATGGAGTCACAGGGGAGAGGAATATGCAATTATAAACTTAGAGGCTATACCACAAGTAGTTCAAAGAAACTAATTCATGAGCAAAAGAAGCAACACATCATCTTGACAGGTTTTGTTTGTTTTGGGGGGTTTTTTGGCCATGCCCACAGCATGCAGAAGTTCCAGGGCCAGGGATAGAACCCACACCACAGTGGCAACCCAAGCCACTGCAGTGACAACACTGGATCCTTAACTGGCTGAGCCCTGAGGGAACTCCCCATTTTGGAGATTTTTAAAAGCCTAAGAATTACCACATGGGTCCCTCCCAGTTACCAGGTACTGTGTGATATGTTTTACTCCATTACCTCCAAGCCTTTCAACATCACCTTCTTTCTAATAAGTTACCTATCAACGCCCCGTATGAGGTGATAGAACTGGAAGTGGAATCTACCTTCAGCAGATTCCAAAACCTGGATGGTACACACTGCATCACGCCAAACCTGAATTACAGAATTAAAGAGTGTGGAACTCTACTTACTGAAGAGAATGTGCTCAGCCAGATTTGCAATGAGTCTTCTTCGGAAGGATTCATCTGCTGCGTTTCTGGACTCATTGATGGACATGTCTGTACCTTCATCAACAGCATCATTGGGTCTGAAAAGTTTGGGTTTTTTTGTTTGTTTGTTTTTAAATTAGACTTCTATAATCCCACTCTTTTACAAAGCAAATTACATGAGCTTAAGATATAAATTATTAGACACTTTAAATTACTACATATTCAAATTTAAACCACAAATGAAGTATTTCTATGAGTGGTTTCACTCCATAATACACTATATTATGTTTAATACACTCTGTTGACCAAAACATGTTATTTAATTATGACTGTTGGTACATCGCCTCCAAACCTCACTGGCAGAAAGAATGCATAAAGCAAGATGCCTCCTTTTAAAACATTTTCAAAAAGTTGATACTTGAACACATTAAAGGATGAACTTAATATTCTATTTCTCTAAGTAACAATTTGAATTTTGGAAAACTCACATAGGAAAACTCTTTTATATGTTGCAAAAATGTACAATATGCATAACCTACGCTACTATCAAAAAGACCAATTCAAACATTCAAAAATATAAGAACTCTCACATTATTCACAAAATCAAAAAGATTTTATGATGCAAACAATCAAAAACCTTCAAACTAATATGGAAACACATCATTTCAAAATCCTTTATCAGACCAAGAGAAAAGTTACTCAAGTGAGGAAGTGAAAGCAAAAACACAAATGTTCTTAATAAAGGTAACAGATTTTCCAATGTGATGTAAGAAACAATAGAAGAGTTCCCGCAGTGGCGCAGCAGAAATAAATCCGACTGGGAACCATGAGGTTGCAGGTTCGATCCCTGGCCTCACTCAGTGGGTCAAGGATCCGGCGTTGCCATGAGCTGAGGTGTAGGTCGCAGACGAGGCTCAGACCTGGTGTTGCTGTGGTTGTGGTGTAGGCTGGTGGCTACAGCTCTGATTAGACCCCTAGCCTGGGAACCTCCATATGCCACTGGTGCAGCCCTAAAAAGCAAAAAAAAGAAAAAAAGAAAAGAAAGAGAAAGGAAACAATAGCTATTTGATAGGCTACTATAAAAAAATTTCCATCAATCTTACCTGGAAGGAAGGATTGCTGGTAACAATGCTTGCTCCAAAGAAAGAGGAGCAGACACAGGTTTCTGACTTTGGCTTTCTAAATATTCCTGGGGAAAAAAAAATACAACATGATCATTTATTCCCACTGTCTCCATTTCCATAAACTAACATATAATTTCATGTGCAAAAAGTAAAAAGGAGTTGATAATAAAATGAGCCATACTACAGAACATGAAAGATACTTTCTATATCCTAAACTATCTTCAGAAGTATGGGATGACTCATAGAATGCTGCTAAGAATGAAATCTGAGACCTGAAGCTACAAAAAAACCAGGACAAGGTTTAAGGAAAATCATTTAAAAATTAAGGGCAAACGTTTCCACAGAAAAGAAACTCAAGGACTTGGACAACAGACTTGTGGTTGCCGAGGGGGAGAAGGAGGAAGTGGGATGGACTGGGAATCTGGAGTTAATAAATGCAAACTATTGCATTTAGAGTGGATAAGCAATAAGATCCTGCTGTATAGCACAGGGAACTATATCTAGTCGCTTGTGACGGAGCATGATGGAGGACAATGTGAGAGAAAGAATGTGTATATGTATGTGTGACTGAGCCACCTTGCTGTACAGTAGAAAATTGACAGAATACTGTGAACCAACTATAATGGAAAAAATAAAAATCATTAAAAAAATAAAAATAGGAGTTCCCCTCGTGGCTCAGTGGTTAAGGAACCGGACTAGCATCCATGAAGATGAGGGTTCAATCCCTGGCATCTCTTAGTGGGTTAAGGATCTGGCAATGCCATGAGCTGTGGTGTAGGTCGCAGATGAAGCTCGGATCCTATGTTGCTTGTGGCTCTGGTGTAGGCCGGCAGCTACAGCTCCGATTTGACCCCTAACCTGGGAACCTCCATATGCCATGAGCGCTGCTCTAAAAAGACAAAAAAATAAAATTAAAAAAATTAAAAAAAAAAAACTAAGCGGAAAATTTAACTTTTCGCACATCTTCATGAAATTATCTGGCATTCTCAATAAGACTAATAGTGATATTCGTTCAGCCATACCTTTTAAGGGAAATATGACAACCTGAAGGTCACATAATATTCAAAAGACTCTCATTCAAAAGCAAATCATAAACAAGAGAAGTTGTGCAATATTTTTTTTTTTAAGTTGCCAAAGGAGTTCCCTTATGGCACAGTGGGCTAAGGACCCAGTGTTGTCACTGCAGTGGCTAATGTTGCTGCTATGGTGCAGGTTCAATTCCTGGCCCAGGAACTTCTGCTTGCCGCAGGTGCGGACAAGAAATAAAAAATAAATAAAACTGCAGGACCTTAGGGGCCCACCATCTCCAGGTGTCTCCATGAGGGTGGCACTATCCCTCTGAACATGTGGGTATTAGACTCGGTAGAGCAGAGTTTCATCCTAGACTTATCAGTGTTAAGCAGCCATGAGACACGTCTTGCAAAATTTCTCCTAAGGGTATTTAGTGTCCTTTGGCAACAGGCATGTTTCAGCAAACAAATTCAGGAAACACTATTCTTGTCAGGGTTCTCATTCTACAAGAGCAGAAAATGAAACCTAGGGTCACACGGAGAGGAGGCACCAGAGGCCAGACTAGAGCCCAGATCTGGCACAGAGTTGCACCAATGCATTGGCATGGCTTCACTTCAACAGGCACTCACCTTTAAGGAAAATGGTTGTGCAAAGTCCACTCTGACACATCCGTAGTTTTTTCGTAACATTCTGATAACACCTCTCGCTACACTCCAGAGGCTCTCATTTTTCTTAGGTTTTCCCTAATTTGCAATTTTGAAAGAATAGCACGGTAAGAAATAAAGCTACCAAATATGCAAACATTGTTATCCAAAGAATAAAATTGATTATTTTTTTAACAGAAACCGAAGGTTTGTCTGGGAAAAGATAATAATGAATGAAGAAGGAAAATAAGTACTTATTGATTGAGACCTGTTGGAAAATGTTTAGCATTCAAAGATGCTAAAAGATATAATCACATCACTGGGAGAGGTAATTTGGCCAATAAAAAGGAAACACTGAACACGCAACTTCATTTAGGGCATTGTTTCCACCATGTGCAAACTACTGAAGGATAAAAATGACATAACAGCCTAAAAAATTGTTCTGCAGTTTTCAGATAAAAATAAGATGTCAAAAGGCCACCTTACTGTAGTCTGATGGTCACCATGGTCCGAATATGTAACATGAGGCAACTGAACACCAAACTCAGCCCCAGAATAGCCTTTGAGCCAATTGCTCACTCACTAAGCATTTCCTAAATATTTACCATACACAAGGCATGACGACGACGACAGCCATAGAACAGACATAGGACACATGTCAGGGCGAGTAGAGCTCATGTTCCCGACAGACACATGGGACACAAGGAGGGTCTCACAAGAGGGATACAGGTAATAATCAGATAATAATCCAGGTCTATCACTCAATTCTTAAGGCTCCAATTAGCAGGAATTTTTGAGCTTCTGGTATGTTTGGGGGAGTCTTAAAACAAGTACCACGACAAGACTTCCACACTAAATAGGAACGAAACTAAATTCCTCTGGAACTTGCACACTGCTGGGAGGAAGGATAAGTTGGCAAAACCGTCTTGGAAAACTGCTCGGCAGCATTCACAAAGCGGAACGTACATATATTCTATGACCCACTGATTCCACTCCTAGGTAAATACCCAACAAGATGCATACCTGTGGTCATCAAGAGAAATGTACAAGAATGATCATAGCCCCAAACTGGAAACCTAACATGTTTTGAATAGCAGAATAGACACACTGCATATTCATACACTGTGATACTATACAGCTATGAGAATGAACAAGTTCTAGCTATTTGTAACAACAAACGGTTGTCACTTGAGCAAAAGAAGCCAAAGGCAAAAAGTTCACATACTGCGTTACTCCATTTCAATAGTGTTCAAAAACAGACAAAACTAATCACTTCTGTAAGAAGTCAGGATAAGAGGTTACACTTGAGGGGAGAGCAATGAGAGCAGGATAAGGGGATTCCTAGGGTCCTGATAAAGCTGTTCCAGGACCTGAGTGCTGGCTGTGTAGGTATGTTCACTTCCTACTAATTCCAGCTACATGTGCTTTCTTCTGTAACTATTTATTTATATCAATAAAAAGTTCACTTAAAAAAAAATTACTGCCACTTACATTAATCTGCAGTCACTCTGCCAACATGATCCCACTAGTTCTTCAGGCTTAACTTAAACTCTACACACAAACGGTAAGCCCTGGGGAGAATGAGCCACATATAACCCCCGCCCCCAGAGTAGAGATGGCTACTCAGCACCAAGTGTTCTTCCACTTCCCCATCCCATGACCAGGGCCAGTGCTGATAAATCTCGTCATGTCACTTCCTCCAAGCGCCAGAAAGCCCCCCGTTAGCACGACCGCCCAGGATGCTGTGGGAGATGGAAGCCCACCCTACCTGCTTCCTACAGTGCTGTAAAACTAGAGGGTACAAAAACAATTCTCAATTAGTTCTAAAAGTATCCATCCAAAAGCAAAAGACTGTAAAAGTGAGGACAACTTTTGTGCAGGTGGTCTTCTTACCAATTGCTCGCCATTGTAATGACCTTCAATAATACGATCGTAGGAGATCCCAACAGGTATTATCAAGATGTCTGGGATGGTATTGGTGGAGAGAGTATCTACCACAACTGACAAAAGTCCTGCCCGAGCACAGGAGGTTTTTCCACTCCTAGAGCGTGTGCCTTCCAGAAAAATCTCCAAGAACTGCTGCTGTCGAAGTAGTTCAACTATATGCTAGGATATAAAGAGAAAGTAAAACATGAACTCAAGACCACCCAACTTAGAATAAGCTCAGCAAAGTTAAATCTAAAAAACAAACAAACAGGAGTTCCCATCGTGGCAGAAACAAATCCGACTAGGAACCACAAGGATGCGGGTTCGATCCCTGGCCTTGCTCAGTGGGTTAAGGATCGGGCATTGCCATGAGCTGTGGTGTAGGTCATAGACGTGGCTCACATCTCACGATGCTGTGGCATAGGCTGGCAGCTACAGCTCTGGTTAGACCCCTAGCCTGGGAACCTCCACATGCCGCAGGTGCGGCCCTAAAAAGACAAAAAACAAAAAACAAAAAAATAAAAAACAAACAAAACAAAGAAAAACAAAAACAAAAAACCTCTAACTTCACTACTGACAAAATATTTTACTTTCACAAATAATAGCAAGACAGGTCCTCCAATGCTATATTTTGGTAATAACAAAAAACCACCATCAAACTCATTCTCAAGCAGTAATCACTGAAATAATTAGTCAGACAACTGTCTTTTTAAAATTTCAATCAAGGCTCTTTTTCCTTCTGTTGTGGTAAGTATCATAACAGCTTTACGGACAATCAGAGATCATACATACCCCATGGAGCAAAGCCCTATAGAGAATATCTTTCCGTCCATCTGGCGTCTCATCTAGCCTCCGTCGTATGAAAAAGCCCCCAAGCTTATGGATCAAGGTACTATAAAATTTAAGAATGCATTAATTTTCTATAAGAAAAATGTAAAAACAGTATTCAAATTACAAGTTATTTCATTGTCATTCGGATGTGTCATTTGGATATAAAATGTGTCATTTGGATATAAACCACGTGTTGTTTGAGCTGCTGAGTGTGAAAATATGGACATTTTCCACTTTACATATTATTGATGTGTTTCAGTCATTTACATTATTCATTAACCCATAGAATATAACTGTGTATAATGAAGCTCTGTTGCATCTGTTCTAAGCCAGAAGGAGTTTACATGACATATTATTCCACGAAGCTGCTGGTACAGATTTTAAGAGGATTATAAAATACTAACTTTTAAAACTCTGCCGGAGGTCTCAAGACACTGGCCTTTACACATCCCCAAATTTTCCTGTGGCACATTTACTACAAGATGAATGTGAGGTTATAAAAGCTCCTTTGGGGAAATTTTCTCAAAGAAGTATTCCTTAGGGAGTATCCCAGTGAGACAAGGATAACTTTATCAAACTGAAACCAAGCATAACCATCCTCTCAATACATGAAACAAAAATCTGCTTCACTTATACATACACAGAATAAAACAGCTCTCACAACCTCACGTCTCTCTCTACAACCTGACAAATTTGGATAAGAGGTTAAAATTTAAGTCAACCTTTCCAAACTCAGAGCCTCCTCCCATTCTATTCAAATAGAGTGATATAAATGTTGATATACATTTTCAGCATCTTTTACAGTCAGTATAAGGAGGCCACAGTGAGATGTCTCCAGAGCTTGATTTCACTCCTTGAAAGTAAAACTCTGCAAAATACATTCTTAATGAGATCAACCATCCACAAAAACAACCCACACTGAAGTGGTTTGTGAATGTACAGACCAGTATGGAACAAAAGAACGCTGCACATAAATAGTCCAGGTTATCTAGGGTCTGTCGTGACTACAGGAATGAGGAGCTGAGCAACGACTGACACTGAGGCAGTGAAAGGGGAAGCTGGATTATGAGAAATTAGCAATGTTTATCACGCACTTCCCAGAGATCCACACAGAGGCCCAACCTGGAGGGAAGGAACAGGTGAGTTGTTTCGATTACAGAAGAGGCAAACTATTATGGAGCAAGGCTTCCCTACAGCCCAAATGGAACAGGCCTCTTTACACTAGGTCTATACCTAAGCGCCTTTCTGATGACTTTCTAATTTAACTTTTCAGGTTCCTTGACACTGGGAAGAGGTACCCGCGAGAGAAAACACAGATATTCTGATACTTGGAAAGGCATGTCTTTCCTGTAGGGTCATATCACACTGGATGAGAGCTAGCTGTTTGTCTACATTCCCCATTATTTTATTAGCTACTGGAATGCAAGGACCTTGTATCTTGTTTCCTCTTGTCTAGGGCACAGCCGGGCAGTATGGGCTGACTGCAGGAATGCTTCGGTCATTCACATGAGTCAGATTAGCTACAGAACTCTGAGCCAAGGGATAAGGAAGGAGCTCCTTGGACTGTGAGGCTGGGGATCAGACTTCCGGTATGCAAGGCAGTGACTGCCCCCTGGGAGGCCCTATCCGCACAAGCTGCCAGCCAGCTTCTTTCCCAGTCACTCTCCAAATTCACCCCCCTCTTCCTCTGCACCCCTCACAGAGCTGACCTCAAAGATGCTTTGTGCTTGGAAGCCTGAAACTTCAATTTCCCAAACCAACTAAAACTTACTATTCCATACCAGTTCCCCACTGGTGATCAGCCCCACTCTCGACCTGGTTCCCCGGGGATCGACATCTGGGAGTCTTCCCTCCTCTCCTCCTCTGCCGAACCACATCTGGACTAGCACCTGGTTTTATAAATTCAACCTACTAAATACTTCTCAAATCTATGACCTCTTCCAAGAGCACTACTACACTTTTATTGAAGCCTTCATTATCTTCTGCAATAGAGTCAGAATTGATCTAACTGCCTCTAGCCAGAAGGACTTTTCAAAATGCAGATCTGAACAAACCATTTCTCAATTATGAGATACGCTCTAAATTCTTGGCTAATTCTCACTACCTATGCAGTCACCACCTCCAGGTTCTGACCCTTCCCAATGCACCCTACATCCTAACCCTACAGTCTAAGAATCATCTGCCATTTCTTGACTATATCATGCTTTTAAATCTTTCTCCCTTTCCACATACTATTCCCTCTGAGTGGAATGTACTACATTCTCTTGAAAACCTCTAAAATATACCTTTCGTGTTATACTGTAACTATTACGTTTCTAGCCCTACTAAATTATGAGGTTACAGTAACAGGTATGGGTCTAGCTTACCGTTATACCAACACAACCTGCCCACCACCACCCTGACTCCACCTCCCTACTGTGGAGCCAGATACAGTAATTTGTTGTCTTACCTTTCTAATTGCCTTTTATCCATTTGATAAATACTGTTCAAAAAGTTTAGCTATTTTCACAGTTCACCAAATACCCCATACAAAACACAAAAATAATGATGGCAGTCGTAATGGGTATTTTTTGTACTTTCCAAATTTCCCAGATAAACATGCATTACTTTTATAATAAAAATTAAAAGCTAATGTCCACATCATAGAAACATGGATCAAAAGGTGTAATTTAAAAAAAAACAAAAATTCCAAATATAATCTTCATACCCTTCAAAATAAGCTTAAGCTGATCTTACCTGAAGATGGGGATGTTGAGATTATTCCCTGAAGCAATGTAAGGTGCTTTGATGTTATGGCAGAAGAGAATGAAAGTGAGCAGGAGATAGTCAATATGTGATCTATGAACTGGTAGAAATATAAGCGGCAAATTCATCTAGCAAAAGGAAAAATGCCAAATTTAAAATTCAAATGGAAAGTTCAATTACAGTTTGAAACTTCCTATTTGGTTATTCACTCAAAACACAAGTGAATTAGTGACTTATTCCTTAAAAACATTTTTCAATAATAAGAACTTCTTTCAATTTAATATTATCTACCTAAAAAAATTAGAGCAACAAAATAATCAAGGAAGGAGACGGGCAATCACAAATTCAAGTTGAGAGTTCCCTTTGTGGCACAAAAGAAATGAATCTGACTAGGAACCATGAGGTTGCGGGTTCAATCCCTTGCCTTGCTCAGTAGGTTAAGGATCCGGCGTTGCCGTGAGCTGTGGTGTAGGTCACAGACATGGCTCGGATCTGGCATGGCTGTGGCTGTGGCATACGCCAGCAGCTGTAGCTACTAATAAGACCCCTAGTCTGGGAACCTCCATATGCCTCAGGTGCAGCTCTAAAAAGACAAAAAGTGGAGTTCCCGTTGTGGCGCAGTGGTTAACAAATCTGACTAGGAACCATGAGGTTTCGGGTTCGATCCCTGGCCTTGCTCAGTGGGTTAGGGATCTGGCATTGCCGTGAGCTTGATGTAAGTTGCAGATGCGGCTTGGATCCCATGTTGCTGTGGCTCTGGTGTAGGCCAGCAGCGGTAGCTCCGATTAGCCCCCTAGCCTGGGAACCTCCATATGCCATAAGAGCAGCCCTAGAAAAGGCAAAAAGACAAAAAATAAAATAAAAAGACAAGAAGACACACACACAAAAAGTTAAAGTACAGTTTACTATCTTCTGAGAGGAAGCCCTAATCTTATAAAAAGAACATAGGTTTTGGAGACAAGCTAGGTTTGGTTTGAAATCCTGGGCAAGTGATTTACTAACCATGCCTTAACGACAATTTCCCAACCTTTATATGTCTTTATTTTTTCATTTACAAAACAAGGATTGTTGTAACTGATTTTCAGAGTTACTGCAAGGTAACTTACAAAAGGAATCCTGCATATTCCTGGTAGGTTCTCCTTTACCCCACTTATCCTCCCCAAATTCAGAGCTACTATAATTATCTCACATGGGGAAAATCTTTCAAATGTATGGGAATCCACAACAGTATACAAGAGAACATTTCCAAAAGAATTCCAAAATAACTCTGCAAATGTGGAGAAAACAGAATGAAAGATTCACATTCTTGCCTCAGTTGCAGCTTTAACCATCTCAAGTTGACCCTTGTGAATTTGAATATTCCAAAAGAAGCTGTTGAACAGTTTTAGCAGCACCCATCCAGTTAGTCTGAAAGTTAAAAAAAAATTATTTCATGTATATGCACACATATATATAAACATATAAACATATATAGCTGACATTTGTCTATAAACATTTGAACCTACAACCTGAGAGTGACTATAATTGATTTCACATATGAGCACATGTGCATGTATGTGTATATCTGAATTGTGGACCTAAAAAACTGACTTCACCTATATATTACTTATAGAAGCATCCATTTATATGTACTAAAATCTTACATTTCACTCTGATTGCATACTATATATTTCAGAAGCAAATGATCAAGCAAATATTTAGCTGAGTAGAGTGATCCCTCCACTGCATACAAATCATTCCTTTAAGTCATGGGCATGTGTAAACTCATCAAGAAAAAAAGAGAGGGCTCAAAATAAACAAAATCAGAAATGAAAAAAGAAAAGTTACAACCAACACCACAGAAAGAATCACACAAGATTACCACAAACAATTATATGCAAATAAAATGGACAATCTAGAAAAAGTAGAAAAATTCCTAGAAATGTACAATCTCCCAAGACTGAACCAAGAAGAAACAGAAAATATGAACAGACCAATAGACAGGAATGAAATTGAGTCAGTAATTTAAACAATTCCCAACAAACAAAAAGTCCAGGAACAGATGACTTCAAAGATGAATTCTACCAAACATTCAGAGAAGAGTTGACACATATTCTCCTCATACAAGTCCAAAAAACTTCATAGGTAGTTTGAACAGAACAAAAGAACAGAAGACTTTTGCATCCTGCTCTTCCTATGAGCCTGATACCAAAACCAAAGACATCACAATACAAGAAAATCATAGGCAAGTATCAGCGATGAACACAGAAGCAAAAATCCTAAACGAAATATTAGCAAACCAAATTCAACAATACATTAAAAGCATCATACTCTGATCAAGTGAAATTTATCCCAGGATGCAGGGATGGATCAAAATTTGTAAATCAATGTGAGACATCACATTAACAGGTCAAAGAATAAAAATCATAAGATCATCTCAGTAGATATAGAAAAAGCTCTTGACAATTCAACAGTCATTTATGATAAAACCTATCAATAAAGTGGATATAAAGGGAACATACCTCAACATAAGAAAGGCCATAAATGGCAAGCCCACAGCTAAGATCATATTCAACAATGAAAAGCTGAAAACATTTTCTCTAAGATCAGGAACAGGATCAGGATGCCCTCTCTTGTCACTTTTATTCAACACAGTATTGAAAATCCTAGCCACAGCAATCAGAAAACAAAAATAAATAAAAGGAATCCAAAGTGGAAAGGAAGAAGTGAAAGTGTCACTGTTTGCAGATGACATGATAAGAAGAAAAAGATGCCACCAAAAAACCATTAGAGCTCAACAATGAATTTGGTACAGCTGCAGTATACAAAATTAATACACAGAAATCAGTCATGTTTCTATACTCTAACAATGAACTTTCAGAAAGGAAATTAAGAAAACAATCCCATTTACAAATGTATCAAAAAGAATGAAATATCTAGGAATAAATCTAACCAAGCAACTAAAATACCTGTACTTAGAAAACTGTAAGACACTCATGAAAGAAACTGAAAATAACACAAGCAGATGGAAAGACACATTATGCTCACAGATTGGAAGAATATTACTAAAATGACTATAACTACCTAAGGCAATCTATAGATTCAATATAATCTCTATCAAAATGCCAATGGCATTTTTCACAGAACCAGAATAAATAATTCTAAAATTTGTACAGAAACCAAAGAATCCAAACAGCCAAAACAACCTTAAGAGGAACAAAGGTGGAGGCATTACGCTCTCTGATTTCAAACTATCTTACAAAGCTACAATAATCAAGATAGTGTGTTACTGGCATAAAAAGACACACACATCAATGGAACAGAAGAGAGAACCCAGAAAGGAACCTACAATTACATGGGCAATTGATCTATGACAGTAGATGAAAAAAATACATAATAGGGGAAAGAGTCTCTGCAGTAAATGGTGCTGGGAAAACTGAACAGCTACATGCCAAAAAAATCAAACTGAGCTACTCTCTCACACCATGCACAAAAATAAACTCAAAATGGATTAAAGACTTAAATCTAAGACCTGAAACCATAAAACTTTTTGAAGAAAACATAAGCAGTACGCATTTTGACATCAGTCTTAACAATATTTTTTTGGATCTGTTTCCTCAGGCAAAGGAAACAAAAGCAAAAAAAAAAAAAACAAAAAAAAACAAATGGGAATACATCAAATGAAAAGCTTTTTTGGAGTGAAGAAACTATCAACAAAACAAAAAGGCTACCTACTGAATGGGAGAAGATATTTGCAAAATACACCTAATCAGGAGTTAATACCCAAAATATACAAGAAACTCACACAACTCAACATCAAAAAAATAAACAATCTAATTAAAAAATGGGCAGAGGATCTGAATAGACATTTGTTTGTGGGGAGCATGCAGAAGTTCCCAGGCCAGGGATCGAGCCCAAGCCACAGCTGTAACCAGAGTTATAACAGTGACAATGCTGAATCTTTAACCCTCTGAGCCACAGGGGAACTCTTGGATAATATTTTTCCAAAGATATATGGATGGCCAGTAGGCACATGAAAAGACACTCAACATCACAAACCATCAGGGAATACAAATCAAAACCACAGTGAGGAATCACCTCATACCTGTCAGAATGGCTGTTATCAAAAAGAGAAGAAATAATAAATGTGAGAGAATGTAGAGAAAAGGGAACCCTTATGCATTGTTGGTAGGAATGTAAATTGGGGCAGCTACTATGGAAAACAGTATGGAGAGTCCTCAAAAATATTAAAAATAGAACTGCCATCTAACCCAGCAACTCCACTCCTGTGTTATTTACCTGAAGAAAGTGAAACATTAATTAGAAACCATACATGCCCCCGCTATGTTCACTGCAGCATGGTTTACAACAGCCCAGATATGGAAGCAACCTAAGTACCCATCAACAGATGAACAGATAAAGAAGATGTGGTGGACATACGCACACACCCACAAACACGTAATGGAATATTACTCAGCCATAAAAAAACGGATGAAATTTTGCCATTTGTGACAACATGGATGGATCTCAGGAGTATTATGCTAAGTGAAAAAAGCCAGAGAAGGACAAATACTGTATAATTTCACTTACATGTGGAATCTAAAAATCAAAACAAAAGAATAAACATAACGAAACAGAAACTGAGTTACAGATACAAAAACCAAACATATGGTTGCTAGAGGAGAAGTGGGTGGAGAGGTAAGAAATAGGTGAGGGAGATTAATCGGTACAAACTTCTAGTAGTAAAATAAATGAGTCACAAGTATGAAAAGCACAGTGTCGGGAAAACAGTCAATAACCATGTGATATCTTTACACGCTGACAGATCATAACTAAACTTGGCACTGATCATTTTGAAATGCATAGAAATACCGAATCAAATCAACTATGTTGTGTAAGGGAAATAACATACTGTTGTAAGTCAATTACACTTCCAAAACAAACAAACTCAGAAAAAGAGATCGGATTTGTGGTTATCAGAGGCAGGGCATGGAGGGCCTGGGGACACACACTGGATGAAGGTGGTCAAAAGATACAACCTTCCAGTTGTAAGATAAATAAGTACTAAGAATGTAACATAAATAGGATAAATATAATTGACCCTGATATATGTTACACATGAAAATTGTGAGGAGAGTAAATCCTAAGAGCTTGCATCACAAGGAAAAAAATTTCATTCTGTATCTTTTTTTTTTGTCTTTTTGCCTTTTCTAGGGCCACTCCTGTGGCATATGGAAGTTCCCAGGCCAGGGGTCTAATCAGAGTTGTAGACGCCAGCCTACGCCAGAGCCACAGCAACTGGGGATCCGAGCCACATCTGCGACCTACACCACAGCTCATGGCAATGCTGGATCCTTAACCCGCCAAGCAAGGCCAGGGATGGAACCCACAACCTCATGGTTCCTAGTCGGGTTCGTTAACTACTGTGCCACAACGAGAACTCTTCATTCTATATCTTAATTTTGTATCTATGAGATGAATGTTCTCTAAATTCATTGCGGTAGTCATTTCATGATGTATATAAGTCAAAGCACTATGCTATACACCTAAAAATTACACAGCGCTGTGTGTCAACTATATTTCAATAAAACTGAAAGCAAATTAAAAAAGACAGGGGCATGTGAAACCTGGCTCACAACTAGCCTGGAGAGAGGTTAGCACTAATGTTACGGCTGCTACCAATTAACAAGGATTAAGGCACCTTGAAGCTTCCCAAGTGCTACTTCATGAAGGTTAAATAAGAATGTAAAGAGGAGGAGTTCCTGTCATGGCTCAGAGGCTAATGAACCTGACTAGCATCCATGAAGACAAAGGTTCAATCCCTGGCCTTGATCAGTGGGTTAAGGACCCAGCGTTGCCATGAGCTGTGGTGTAGGTTGCAGATGTGGCTCAGATCCTGTGTTGCTGTGGCTCTGGTGCAGGCCAGCAGCTACAGCTCCAATCTGACTTCTAGCTGGGAACCTCCATATGTCATGGATTCGGCCCTAAAAAGCAAAAAAAAAAAAAAAAAGAATGTAAAGAGGAGTTGGTTTTAACATCAAAATAGACTGAGAGCATTGGGCTGGGAAAAGAAAGTCCAGTGATTTAGTCCTATCTGCTCAAAACAGGATGGCTCTTGTTCAAAGTTTTTTGCTTTGTCTTTTGATACCTGATCATTGCCGGTGAGACAGTGGCAACCATTTCTTGAAGGATCTTTTTGGCCTTCTTCTTCACTTTATTGACCGCTTTTGACTGCTGCTGAGCAGAACCATCAGGGTTTAATTCAGCAGCCACTTCTGCAATTGCCTCTTGTACTCTGATTTCAAAATGGAAAGACAGATGACATAAATGGTTCTATGCTACATTCTATATTATTTTCTAAACTATATATATATATATAAATTACAAAACAAAATGTACTTTCTCTTTTAAATGTGATAACATAAGAGAATAAGCACAAGTTAGACGTGCTTTCTTTGGCTGCCTATTAAATATCTGGGATATTATATTCCTAAATCAATGAATCCTTAGGAAAGCTGGAAGGCAGATTTAAAATTTCAATTCAAATTCACTAGGTTACAGCTACGTTAATTTGAATGTTCCAGTTATGCTGTGAGTGACACAAAGTTATACCCTGGCAGAAGGGAAGAAAAGGCAGATTATCCCTTTAGGCATCTAATTCAGAGGTATCCAAAGCCCACTGCCAAAGTAATGTGTGAGCTTTCTTTGAAGGACGAATTTATTATTCATTTACATTGTGGCTCTATTAGTGGAACTATTTGTAAAACTCTCTAGGAGGGATCAAAACGAGATATAAATACTTACAAGTGCCTTCCAAATCAAACCAGTAATTTTAAAAAGGCACAGCTCAAGATTTAAGCAGCACAGACCAGTAAGCAGTAAGGTAAAAGGGAAGATTTAATCCAGTCTTGTAAACATTCCACATGACTCAGGCAAGAACGCATGAGGCCTAAATCTCCTTAAATTACTTCTAAAATTCTAGTCACTACTCAAAATATCTAGATGGGATGAAACATACTTGAGGGGTTTTACCTGGAAAACAGAACATATAATAATCTAGGAGAGTTTCAAATAATTGTTTTCTCCTGCTGTTGCTGATTTTAGTCTAGAGTACAGCAAGACTCCAAGAGCCTCATCACTCACTAATACAAAGAGACCACTTCCACAGGACACTGGTGCACCATCCCTAAGTCTACTCCTAGAAGAGCAAATTTTCAATACAGCCAAGGATGTTTTCCTAAGTAATTCACACAATAATTACATCTCCATTTCAACTATTTACTCAATCATTCAATAAATATTTACTATGCGCCACTCCTATTCAGTCCTTAAAAACCACATCATTGGACCTGCATTTCTAAGCATCCTTCTGTCCACTCTGGTCTCCAGCTCCCCAAATCCAGGCAGATACCTAACATGGGCCACAACAATAAGGTGGAATAGAAACCAACCTTCACCCAAACTCCCATAGTCTGATGGCTAAGCTTCATGACAATTTATTTCCCCACTTTCTTTTTAGAGCTGCACCTGTGGCATATGTAAGTTCCCAGGCTAGGGATGGAATTGGAGCTGCAACTGCCAGCCTATACCACAGCCACCACCACAGCCACGTGGGATTTGAATCAGATCTGCAACCTACAACACAGCTCACAGAAATGCCGGATCCTTAACCCACTGAACGAGGCCAGGGATCCAACCTGCATCCTCATGGATACTAGTTGGGTTCGTAATGCGCGCTGAGTCAACAATGGGAACTTCCTAATCATGACTTTCTAAAGACAAGAATTCATGCCTAGGTGCTTAATAAGTGTTTGACAGAAATAGCAAACTCACCTCTCTTCTGGCTATCAAATAGGAAATGCATTGCACAAACATCGATATTACAGAAAACTTAACAGAGGACTCTGAAAATATGTGCATCCCTGAACTCCAACTCGCCTTTCATATATTAGAAGCTCATTCAATTATTAATGCATAGTACAAGACTGCTATCCCCACATGGCACCAGCACCACCTGTTCCTTGCCTTTCCTTGTTTTCCTCTGGAGCTTTAACATTTACCATATGGAAGCACAAACACCTCCTGAGACAGAGTCCCGGACAATCTAAAAGTTAATAAAGGAAACCACTTCCCCACTGCCATGGCCTGTGGCAACGGCGTCCTGCCCTTACCTACTGCTATTCAGTACGTTTTCAGTCACGTTGGTGGCAAACATGCCTTTATGGACATCTCGCTCTTGAATGAAAAGCACGTAAGAAAGACGTCTTGCCAGCCATCCTCGGTGCCTGAAATGTGAAAATGATTTATCATCGAAGTACCCTAGGGATACCGAAAATAGGTTACTTAAATTACACAGTGGTTTCCCTCCTATAAAAATAAATCCTTGTTTCACCTATTCCCGACATTTAAGGTTCTCTTATAGCAAATTCTCCTTACTTCAGGATGCTAGGCAATTTTATTTCTAATTTCTTTCATGTACCTTCAGCTAAAATTTAAACTACATATAAGTTACATAGCTTACAGCTATGGGCTATAAAAGATAATTTGGAAGTCTTCGCCTACCATGAAGGGCTAATTCTTATACTGTTATTTTGTGTTCTCCTAAGGTGATCACTGGCTCTCAAATTGAATTGATAAGGCTGATTAGTTGAGGCAAGGGTGACTAGACAAGCGTCTGAATATTTGTATTCTGGGCTTATGAAGCCAAAAGTTCTTGGCATTTTTTGTTTGTTTGTTTTTGTTTTTTTAACACAGTCAACATTCCTAAGGATAGGACACACTCCCATCAGTGACAGTGTCTATGTTATATGGATAGCAAGTAAGGCCAAGGGTCTCAGAATAAGAATGTTACAAACTTTTATTAGGCAATTTGAAACCATCTGTAATAATTACATAATGCCTCATTATCATTTCTTCCATAATTATACTCATATAGACAGTAGAAGATTTCAATTATAAATTTATTCTAAAAGATCCAAAAAGTCTACAGCTGAAGGAAAAGCAAGATGAGGAAGAACCGTTTACAAATCACCTGTTCTTTCATCTCTCCTTCTTGCATTAACATTCTTTTCTTCCTCTTTGCTTTTATCTCATTTCTCTGAAAACTTGGCCCAATATGTTAAGCATTTAATTCTAAACTCTTCCATCAGTGAACATTTTTAAAATTATTCCTGGAATACACAAAGTCCAAACTCTTGATGAAATCTCTTTGCAACTGACTGAAAGCTGTGTGTGTGTGTGTGTGTGTGTGTTTGTAAAATGCATATGCTTTGCTTCATGCAACCCTAAGAAGAGCAAAAGAGCCAACTCAACTGCACAGGTAGCTTGCTACACTGAAAAGTTACATATTGACTGGGCAATATGCTAAAAAGTTGTGTGTTTGTGTGTATGTGTGTGTATCACATCTTTTACATGCTTTTTTCCTTAACTACTCCACTTGACAACAAATGAATTCCTCCATTCTGCATCTAAAATATCTACTTACATAAAGAAGAGACACAATGGAATCCTTTTCTTAGGATCTTAATCATGTGATCCAAAGGGAAAAACATTTCTCCTCTTTCCTTTAAACTTAAGAGAGCGAGAGAGCGAGAGCGCAGGAGAGAGAGGGAAGGGGAGCACGGAAATTAGGAAAAAACGTGTCCCTTGACTCTAGTTCTATTAAAAATAAAAACTAATATATACGCAAGTTTTGTCAGGCTCATTTATAATCTCATCATCAAAATATGAGCAGTAACATCGGAAAGACTTAAAATTTAAGTATTTGATTTCTTAGATCAGTTTTTCCATGGAATGTCATGTATTTCTCATCCCCTGAGCCTACTACTTACCTACTCCAGACATTTACTCAGAGGATTAGAAGGTCTGGTAGCACTTTTGGCTGCAATTTCTCTCTTGCCTCGCAGACACTCACCCTCCTCCCTTATCCCCTAGCCTAGATTCTCTCAGAACAAAGCCTCTTTTCTCTCACCCTGACACCTAGAAGCCATCCTCCTATGCCTGGAATTTGGAAGTAAGAATTCTAAGAACAGCCTTAAGCTAATAATAAATCAAAGAAAATTTGCTCAATAGAGGAAAATGTCTTCTAAAACTCTACAGATTAGGCAGATTTCAAAAAGTTATACTTTTTTAAAGTATAAAATAATAATCATAAGACTTTCAACCTACACCTCTCCTCAGACAAATCTTTATCACATTTTGGCACATTTCAGCTGCAACATTAATATATGAATAGAGAAAGTTCTAAATGCTATCTACACTCTAACAAAAACATTAGATAATTACAGCAGTGGAATAGTAACAGGTCTCTTAGGTTCCAATTTTTAGATAAAGGCTCTTATGTCAGAAGTTAATACTCTATTAACTAAAAAACATAAAAGACTCATATTAGAGTACATTAACTGGTTATTATAGAGTTTTCTCTTGAAATACATTAGAGTATAAAAAATTTCTCTTTACCTTGTGTGAGTTTCATTGATGTAAATAACATTCCGCAAACCCAAAGATGGGATACTGGGGTTGAAAAATCTATCCTACATAAAACGAAATAAATATGGACATAAATACACAACTAGATTGCTGGTGAATGATTCACAGTACTAGCTCTTGAAGATTTTTATAATTAAGCATTAAGTTAGGCATTGCTTCAAAAATCTGAGATGAAAAATGATGTTTCATTGAAAAGCACTTTTTTTCCTAACACCATACCCCAAAAAAAACTCAAAATGGATTAAAGACCTAAATGTAAGGCCAGATACTATAAAACTCCTAGAAGAAAACATAGGCAGAATGCTCTTTAACATAAATCACAGCAACTTCTTGTTCGATCCACCTCCTAGAATAATGACAATAAAGACAAAAATAAACCAATGGGGCCTAATTAAACTCAAAAGCTTCTGCACAGCAAAGGAAACCATTAAGAAACGAAAAGACAACCCACAGAATTGGAGAAAATTTTTGCAAATGACTCAACCAACAAAGGTTTAATCTCCAAAATATACAAACTACTCATACAACCCAACAACAACAAAAAAACAAACAACCCAATTGAAAAATGGGCAGAAGACGTAAATACAGGTATTTCTCCAAAGAAGACATACAGATGGCCAGCAGGCACGTGAAAAAATGTTCAACATCACTAATCATTAGAGAAATGCAAACCAAAACAATGAGGTATCACCTCACACCAGTTAGAGTGGCCATCATTAACAAGTCAACAAACAACAAGTCATCATTAACAAATGCTGGAGAGGATATGGAGAAAAGGCAACCCTCCTTCACTGCTGGTAGGAATGTAAATTGGTACAATCCCTATGGAAAACAGTATAGAAATACCTCAGAAAGCTAGAACTACCATATGACTCAGCAATTCCACTCCTGGGCATATACCCACATAAAACTTTCACTGAAGAAGACACATGCACCCATATGTTCACTGCAGCACTATTCACAGTAGCCAAGACATGGAAACAACCTAAATGTCCAAGAACAGATGAATGGATTAAGAAGACATGGTACATATATACAATGGAATAGTACTCAGCCATAGAAAAGGACAAACTAATGCCATTTTCAGCAACATGGATGGAACTAGAGACTCTGATACTGAGTGAAATATAAGGCAGAAAGAGAAAGACAGACACCATGTCATATCACCTGTATGTGGAGTCTAAAATATGGCACAAATGATCTATCTATAAAACAGAAGCAGATCACGGTCATGGAGGACCGACTTGTGTTTGCCAGGGAGAAGGGGGATGGATTGGGGGTCTGGGGTTAATAGATGAAAACTGTTGCATTTGGAGTGGATGGGCAACTATATCCAATCACTTGTAATGGATCAGAATGGAGGATAATGTGAGAAAAAGAATGTAAATAGGTAGATGTATAAATGGGTCACTTTGCTGTACAGCAGAAATTGGCAGAACACTGTAAATCAACTATAATAAAAAATGTTAAAAGTAAAAAAACAGGTAAATGTAAACAATTATGTCATTAGCACATTATATTTCATCTTCAATTCCTTTTAATTTGTTTTTTTATTAAAAAAGTAAATTTTTTGCCTTCAAAAAAGGTTACAAACTCAAAATTAATCATCGGCACTTTGCAAAGGACAAAGCCTCTCCCTTTCCTGCCCCACTCCCACCCCCGACCAAAAAGAGTTAAAGTCACAGACAGCTTAAGCCATTGATAGGAAAAGTGGATATCTCAGGGTTTCCAAAATACAAAAAAATTGATGTTAAGTACAATGCAGTTATTGTGAGATTACTAAATCCCCCAATAATCCTGACACATGGAATTATTATCCCCATTTTATAGATAGGAAAATTGAGGCTGGCAGAAGTTTAGGATTCAATCCCAGGTTTTGCTTCAATGAGTGTGGTCTCTCTATTCCCCTAAAATGACTGTCTACTTAATGAGAAAAATGTATGACTAAAGGTCACCCTCTGTACAGGCAATCTTGAAAGAAAATCCAGAAATAGCTCTGCTAAAAAGAGAAAGTCCATAACTTTAACAATGTCAGCAAAAAGGCAAACTTTCCATAAGTAAATGCTAAGAAAGCCTAATGCACCCTAAACAAAAGATGTAAAAATACTTGTGATACTGCTTTTGAGAAACAGAAAATAGATTTCAAAGAGAAGGCAGCAAATGACAAAAATAAAAAAATATATAAAAGTATTACAAAACAAAAGTTATTTTAAATATGCATGCCATGGAAGAATATAAGATCAAGTTCAGCTCTGTCAGGTACTATGTTTAGGTGAAAATCAATTATCTGTTATACTACTCACCTACCCCTACCCCCAAACCATCACCACCACCAAATAATCCCCTATACCCTCTTCTGACTGAAGAACACATTAGAGTTAAGGTATTGTTTTGATCTTTTAGGCAGTCAAAATTAGAATTAGGTTGAGATGCTAGATCTAAAAAGAAAAGCCACATGATCTTCTATTCAAGTCTTTATTTCTCCTGACCTATTAATCTGAACTGGCCTTACTCCTAGATTAGAAATTTCCATGATCCTTCACCTCTACCAAATTCTTGCAACAAGGCACCTGTGATTTAAGAGGAAAGTATTTCTATCGAGACGTTCTTAGGCAGACCTGAATATGTAACATAGACTGCTTTGGTATCACACAAATCTCTCCCAGATTAGTAAATTCCTTACACCAGATGCAGAATTCTATTTCCTGACAAGTCAATCCTAAGTGGAAAATTCACACAGCGCTTTTAGCTATTCACACAGGTTATAAGCAACCTCTGTAAATGGCAGGGTTAATAAATGGCACTTAAATGTCCTGATAACTGGCCCATCCCAGAGAGAGCTTACCAGTCAGGGATACCTTTTATAAAGCAATGAACTCCACTGCCTTAGAACACAGCCATGGTCGAGTCTCCCTTCCTATGCTAACTCATCCCGCTGGCAAAATGCCCCCAGAAGCACACTTCTTAGCCAATCAACTCCAATACTACACTGTAATGTGGATGGCTTGTGTTTTTTCACCGAAATACAAGCAACAAATTCATGCACAGTCTTTCTTGAATCTTCATCCTAATATTTTAGTGAACATCCATCACTATCACAGAGTCAACAGACACCCTACCCTTCTCCCCTAGGGACAGACACTTAGCAAAAGGGAGAGCATGGCAAAGCCACAGCTTTACTTTGTATTCTGTCCTGCTCATTAGCACATGCTCTCTGTCTCTTTCTCTCTCTCTCTCATCTTGCTAGGATTTTAATGTTGAGTGCTAAAGTTCAACATGTTGAAGTTACTTGAAGGTTCCCACCAACTCTTTGGAAGAGTTATCTGAAAGTAAGATCTAGTCTCCCCCTAAAGTCATACTAAAACGAAAACTTAAAAAAAAAACTGCCTGGCATCAACAATTAGACCAATATTCATTCACTGAATTAATCAATGGAAAGAAAAAGCAGGTCAACATCTTCACTTAGAATATTTAGTTTCTAAACTAGGGCCTAAGTTCTAAAAATGTGTTAAGTCCCTTAAGACTCCAAAATAATAAAATTCATACAAGTTGGAAATCTATGTCACATATTTCACTGTGTTGATTAAACATCAACAAAGATATGAAAGGTAACATTCTTACCCAGCTCTGAGGAGTACAGGAATAACAACATCGTCCCACAAAGGGCCTTTTCCGGCTCATTAGGCTTTCTTTCCACTTTAAGGTTGCAGATCTGAAGACAGGTGGTCTGAAACCACACTCACCCTAATAAATAATAATAAAAAAAATGGTGTGTGAATGGCAAGAGAATTAAACTTGCCCACTTGATCTCTAAAAGTAAGCTATTTCAGATAGAAGATAAACTTCTGACATATTTTCCTTCTGGTTGCACGTATTTCTCAGAGGTATTGTCATTCAAGATACTCCCTCCATGACCGCCACTTGGAACAAAGCATAAGCAAAAACTGAGCAGCCAAGAACACCATGGCAACACTCAAATGGCATTCAAGTTTCAAAACTAAGTTGTAAAGGGTCAGATAGCCTTCTGACAGTAGCAGGATCAATAATGCCGGACTCCCAGAGCCCTATGCTAGCAACTCATCTCAGTCCCTCTAAAATCATACGCTCCCACAAAAGAACTACAAAGATTACAGAGTAAGCAAGTTGTTATAATATAGCTTATAAATATTTTACTTTCAATGAAAAACAAAGTAAACATATAGCAATCCTTTATCCTAACAAGATAAAGTCTAGAACTGAAAATGATAGCTGCTGTACTCAATTAAGGTTAAACTCTGCTCTTCTGCTCTAAACGATTTTTTCGTAACTTTGAGTTCATTGGATGCTCAACTTCCACTGATATAACATTCTCAAAAACAAACCAAAAAAAATCCAAAACTCCAACATCACTTTTTATCTAAAGCAGACAGTGCTCAAGAAATATTTAAAACATGTCATGTTATATTGACACAGAGAAAACAATTATGCATTTGGATTGGGATTCATACTAAAATTTCCCATTCTCAATTTTTAAAATAAGGTTTTATTTCCATTACAAAATACACACACATGAAATGTAATTATGGAAAACAGATATGGAAAGAAGAAAAAAAAAACTCCTCATAATTTTATCACCCAAAATCACTAATAGGGTATTTTTTCTATGCAAAAGTGTTCTGCTTTTTTTTTTTTTTTTTGGTCTTTTTTGTCTTTTTGCCATTTCTTGGACTGATCCTGCGGCATATGGAGGTTCCCAGGCTAGGGGTCTAATTGGAGCTGTAGCCACCAGCCTACGCCAGAGCCACAGCAACACAGGATCCAAGCCACATCTGCAACCTACACCTTAGCTCACGGCAATGCTGGATCCTTAACCCACTGAGCAAGGCCAGGGATCGAACCTCATAGCCGGAACCTCATGGTTCCTAGTCGGATTCGTTAACCACTGAGCCTCCAAAAGTGTTCTGCTTTTTAATACAATCACAGTACTTAAATTTCCTACCCAAGTTTTCTTCTTTCCAGTAACAGAGTACCAAAAGTATTTTTAAATATTAGACTTCATCAACAAACCTTCTAACAACTGGAGGAAGTTTTTGTAGCTATTAACCTCTATTTGAATTTATGTTGCTTCCAATGTTTGCACCTTCATAAACGACACAGAAACGAACATCTTTAGGCTGAATGCTTTTAGTCTGTATCTTAGACTTACCCATTCCTCACTTGCATGCTTACATCGACCAATACTGTATTCAGATGAATTTGGCAAATAAGAAACGTCTATTGTGCCAAGCGTCAGTGCAGATTCATCCATGTCACAAAGAGTAACTTCCAAATCATGTGCTACAAAAAATATATACCACTGAAGTTAATGGGCAGTCCAGAGAATAAATATTAGAACTCAAAATTCTGACTTCTATATTATGTTGACTCATGACAGGATATCAAGTGAACTATGGAGGACTTCCACCATGTTAGGTTCAAGTGCAGAAATGGACTTTGATGTGTATAAAGGAACTGCATTCTGATAAAAAAAAAAATTAACATTTGTATCTTTAGACTTCCTGAACAAAACAGCTATGAATTTGCAATGATAAATAATAGCTTATTTCAGGTATGTGACAAAGAATTATTTCATTTGTGTTGATAACTGAATAGCTCCTGCAAGGATACAGACATGCATTTATTAAATTAAAGTTTCATGTACGCACGCAAGTACATCATTTTGAAAAATGATGTGCTGGAATTTTTCGCCATATGTACTATGCAATGTAAAATGGGTAAAGGTAATGAGGGTACCTCTAAAGTTTGCCACTTAGATTGAATTAAGCTCTTAATTTTTTTGTGCTGCTTTAAATAAAATTTACCCTTTTAATACATCCGCAAAGCCCTAAAACAAAAGTTCACTGTTTTCAAACGTCTGATTTATAAGCTTTCATATTTTTTCAATAAGCCTTTTCCTACCCTAGGAAAAAAGATTTACTAACAGTGCACTGCATAAAGAAAATATATATTAACCTAAAATATAAGAATTTTCTAACAAACTCTCAAATTATGGGTTTTTTTTTTCATTTTTTTTCAAATTATGTTTAACTTTCGGCTATTTCTCACCTGGCCTTAAATTAGTCTTTTAAAACCTTGAAAGGTCACGTCCAGGTTAACAGTGTTCCTTGGAGGGTAGATTCTGATTTCTTTACAATCCCCACATGGATTTACTGTGGTAACTGTTGTCCTCAGCATAACTATATACACCCTTAACAATGTTACATAAGTAACAATCTAACGTAATAGGCGAGTAGAGAGAATTGTAAAGCAACGCACCTAGCATGAAAACTCTGCTGTATGACAAAATAAAACTCAGCTCTATCAGTTTCAGGTGCAGAATGTAGCTACAAGAGGGGGAGCCGGTTACTGCCTGAGAAAATGAAGACTAAACTGGCCCCAGCGATGAGCGGAGGGGAGGAGGTGGAAAGAGTCTCCCGCCAATGCTAAGTCCACGCCTCATTCCTCCCTCCCTACGTTTGTCCCAAGCTCCATAAGTACCGAAATAAATAAATAAATAAATAAATAAAAATCCTGGAGGCGCCAGACTATCGGTTCATGGGAGCCAACTATGGGTTTTAAAAGTGATAGAGGCAGGAGGGCCAGCTCTGAAGCCAAACATATCCGAGTTACCATCTATGAGACTTTGGACAAGTTAACTTCCATGCCTTGGTTTCCCCATCTGGAAAATGGGCATGATCTGATAAAGCTTACCTCCCGGGTTGCTGGGAGGATTGGATAATACATATAAGGCGCCTGGCACAGTGTCTTACACACGGTGAGTGCTCAATCCAATCAGTGCTCATCTGTCGTCGGACGGTCCCCAGCACCAGCTGCTCTCAACGCCAAAGCCCCCACGTCCCCTTTGGGTGCGCTGGGGACTGAGCCCACAGGGATTGTCCCCCCGCCCAGAAGAAGCCCCGACGCAGCCGCGTCTCCCGGGTAGAGAATAAGTCCGACCCCCACGCGGGCACGAGCCAGGCCCATTTCTCCGGGGAACCCGGGAGCTCGAGGCAGGTAGTTGGGGGAGCGGACCTTCCGGCAGCTTGCGGGAGTCGCGCCGGGTTCGGCAAGAGGGCGACCACGCACCTGTCCCGGCGCTCCCGGCCTGAGCAGCCTCCCGCAGCCCGCTCCCGCCCCGGCCGCTCGCGCCCGCAGCTCCGCCGGCTTCAGCTCTGCAGCTGCCCGCACTTCAATTCTCCGCCGGCGCGGCTGCCAGTCGCGCCCTGATGACGCAACGGGCGCCCGGAGTGACGTGCTGAGCCACGAACTGGCCGCTTCCCCGCGGGCGAGGGCCAGGGGTCGGGGCTTCTTCGGATGGCTGGTGGCCTTGCGTGCTGTGGATGGATCTGAGTGTAGAAGGTGGGCCCACAAGTGTGCCCGTGTGGCCAAGTCCAGTGTGTGCTGCCTAAACGCGCGGTGCTTCTGCCTGGGCGCTGAGTCACTGAGTGTGTGTGCACCTGTCTGCATTGTGTGAACGCCGCTCGTCTGGGAGTTCTCCGCCAGCCTCTCCTGGGAGTGTGCACGTGGGCAGTCTGGGCTTACTTGTGTAGGTGTGGGCTGCCTTTTTTGAGATTTGTAAATCGCTGCAGAATTTATTAAGCATGAGGGAGGTGGGGATTAGGAATGGCCCTGCTGTGTAATTTTCCAGAGTCTGAGTTGCCTTAAAGAAAGAAAATGAATTAAAAGAGAAACAAATGAGGCTTGGAAAAGCCTGAGTCCAAATGTCCCTACCCTCAGTCGTTGAAACAAAATAACCAGCGGCACAAAGAATTTCTTTCACAATATTTCTCGTGCCATTGCCAAGGCCATTGGTTATCAAGAGATTAGCAATTTAGAAGGAAAAAGATAACCTTTGCAGGCACTTAAGCAACAGGCATTAAGTATGAACTAGCAGCTGAGGATACAAAGATCGTTAAGGCATAGTCCCTGCCCTCACACCTCTATCACCAGTCCTCCTCTCTGCACACGGGAACCCTAACCCTCTCTTCTAAACAATCTCTGCCATGTCCACCCACCAAAAAAACATCCAGAGCTGCCCACAGTCCAAATGCCTGAGCCTGGCATCTAAGGCTTGCACAGATAGGCCTCTACTTTTTCCGAGCCTCTCAGATTGTCCCTAGTCAAACCATGGGCACCTATACTCCAAATTATGTTCACACCACTCTCCCCTAAATTTTCTGGTTCTTTCCTGAACTAGGTCTCCATGCCTCCCCAAATCTCTTCAGCCCATCATAATCACTCTGTCCTGCGAAATCTCAGATTTACTGTGGTGCCACACCTTGGGTTTTTATCAATTTCTGTCATTCTTCCACAAGATCATGAACTCATCATCAATGCTTCAGTTTCTTGGGTAATACTACCATACACTGTTATGGTAAACATCAGTAAATACTTGTCCAAGCTGAGGAACGAGAAGAAAAGCAAGAATTCCTTCTCTTGCAAATTTCTGTTAATAAATCCATCCCCAAACAATTCAAAACAGCAGGAATGGTTATTCATTGAAAAAAAAAAAAAAGTTTTTGAGGAGTTGCTGTCATGGCTTAATGGTTAACGAATCGGCTAGGAATGATGAGGTTGCAGGTTCGATCCCTGGCCTTGCTCAGTGGGTTAAGGATCGGCGTTGCTGTGAGCTGTGGTGTAGGTCGCAGATGCGGCTCCGATCCCACGTTGCTGTGGCTCTGGCATAGGCCAGCGGCTACAGCTCTGATATGACCCCTAGCCTGGGAACCTCCATATGCTGTGGGTGCGGCCCTAAAAAGACGAAAGACAAAAAAAAAAAAAAAAAAGGCTTTGAGCTTCTTGAAATCAAGGACACTGTCTTTATTCAACCCCTAGACACACCTTAGCTCCAAACACACACCTAAGAACGCAAGGCATGTGTTGAATAGAATGAGATGAATTCTCGTTCCAACATGTAATGAAATGTGTGTACAGATTACTAGTCTCTGACATTAAAGAGAGTTAACACAACTTTGTATGTAGATTTTATTCTAATAAAATTAAAAGAGAGAAAGAGAAAGAAAAGGGAGAAAATAGAGGAAAGTCGCAGGATTTGAAGTCACTGCTAAAGAGAAAGTAATGAGAAGTGAAGTAGACCATTACAGGAATGAACAGGTAAGCCAGAGAGGAAAATTAGGGTGTCCTACATAAACTTCTTCTACAGGGAACTCTTCTATAACACACATTGCACAAGAGTTTACTGTACTTGCAGGAGATGTGGAATGCAATGTGTTTAGGATTACTTAATGAGAATTGTTTTGGAAACAAGTGACACCCTTGGCAATCTTTTATCAACAGAACCACAATAATTTATAATAATCCAGGTCCAGTCTAGCCAGTCAAGGTGTAGCAACAAGGGCTGAATTTACTCATCTGCTAAGACAACAAGAGCAAGCGAAGTACATAAAACAGGCAGCAGTGCAGGACAGCGGTCCAAAAGGAAAAGGGAAACAAATGAGGTAAGCACTGTGATTGCCTCAGCTTACGGACTAGAAAGAGTTGCCAGGCTCTAGTGCAGAGAAGGGTAATCCAGGAGGAGCTCAGCAGACTTCCTGAGCTTAGGAGATGGAAGTGGGAGACCAGGAAGGCCAAAGCAGCGGGGAGTTGAGAGTAGATTACCAGAAGGAAGAGAGCTGTCCAGAGAAAGAGGAAGCCCTGGAGACCTGCAAAAGTCCTGCTTTGGTCTTCAGTGGGCTAACACATGAGTAGGAGGATGCTACTCATGGCCAGGCAAAGAACCATCTACACAGAGGTGGCAATCACCAAGGAATGCACAGGGCAGAGAAATGTTCCTACTCCCACAAGGCAGAGTGAAAAGATACCCAGTGAACAGGCAGGACCAGGAATAGGGCGTGATCCTGGGCCCCAAATCAGAGAATCTCATGATTCACAACTCAAAAAGTCTTGCCTCAGTAGTGCGTAAAATTAATCTTAGAGTAAATGCTGCTCTAGTCCTACCTAACATCTTAAAAGACAGCCCCCAAGGGATGAAGCTTTCCAAGAACAAAATATCCCAAAGCAAAGCACAAGAATACTTAGAGGAAATCAAAAATACCTAGCACCCAACAAGGCAGAGTTCAAAAGTCTCTCTTTCAAACAAAAATCATCAAACAGGGAGTTCCCTTGTGGTGCAGCAGATTAAGGACCCAGTGTTGTCACCACAGCAGCTCAGGTTGCTGTGGTGGCACTGATTTGATCCCTGGCCCCGGGTACTCCCTCATGCCACAGGCATGGTCCAAAAAATAAAAGAAAAGAAAAGAAAAAGAAAAAAGAAAAAAAAATCCAGAATGCAAAAAGAAGCATGGAAGAATGGGAGAATGGATCATAATGAGGAGGAAAATTAATCAATTGAAAGAGTCCCAGAAATGACAGATGATAAAACTGCTAAATAAAGACACATAAAAATAATTTAAACTATATTAAATAAGTCCAAGAAGGTAGAGGAAAGATGGAGCATGTTAATTATACATGTGGAAAATCTAAAAAAAAAAAATAATAATAAGACCCAAACAAACATCTAGAGATTATAAAACCATTGTCTGATATTTTTAACACACACACCGCTTGTACAGGACTAATAGCAAATTAGGCATTCTGAAAAAACAAGATTAAACAACCTGAAAATATTTCAATAGAAACTATCCAAAATGAAACACAAAAGGAAAAAAGCAAAGACTGAAAATAAAGGTGAACAGAGTATCAGTGAGCTTAATATACATGGAATCAGCTTCCCTGAAGAAAAGGAGAAATATCAGAAAAACACTTGGGAAAATATAATGGCTGAAAATTCGATTAAAAATATAAACTCAGAAATCCAAGAAGCTCTACAAACTGTAAGCAGAGGCATGAAGAAAGCTGCACCAAGGAACATCTCAATTAAATTGCTTACAATCAGTGATAAAGTGAACATCTTACAAACAGGAAAAAAGACACATAACTGTGTAGAGGAACAAAAAAGAAGACCAGCAGACTTCTCATCAGAAATATGCAAAATGAGAGGACAGTGAAGCAGCATATTTAAAGTACTCAAAGAGAAAACTGTCAATGTAGGATTCTTTCCGCAAACATGTTATTTCAAACACAAGACAAAGACATATCTGACAAACAAAATCTGAAAGACTTCACCACCAGCAGACACTTACTACAAGAAATGTTAAAAGAAACTACTTCAAGTAGAAAGAAAATACAACCAGATGGAAATTTGAATCAACATAAAGGAGTTAAGAGCTCAAGAAATCATAAATCTGCAGGAATATTTTTCTTCTTTTTAAAACTCTTTTAAAAGATAATTGCTTAAGGCAAAAATAAAAAACTATTCGGGGAGTTTATAACATATGTAAAAATAAAATGCTTGATGACAACACAACATCTAGAAAGGAGGAAATATTCTGTTGTAATATTCTTAAATTAAGCATAAAGTGGTATAATAATATACTTGAAGGTAAACATGATAAGTTAAAGATGTATACTCCAACACTTAAAGCAACTGCTATAAAAGCAAAACAAAGAGTTTTAGCTAATACATTAATGAAGAAAATAAAGTAGAATCATTAAAAAAAGAAATCACTCAGAGTTCCTGTCATGGCTCAGTGGTTAATGAACCCAACTACAATCCATGAGGATGAGAGTTTGATCCTGGCCTTGCTCAGTGGGTTAAGGATCCTGTGTGGCTGTGAGCCGTGGTGTAGGTCACAGATGCAGCTAGGATCCTGAGTTGCTATGGCTGTGGTGTAGGCCAGCAGCTACAGCTCTGATTCGACCCCTAGCCTGGGAACCTCCATATGCCATGGGAATGGCCCAAAAAATGGCAAAAAGACAAAAAAAGACAAAAAAAAATATTACCAGAAATAAGCAGGACCATTTCATAATGATAAAGGAAACAATCCATCAAGGGGAAAAACAATTCTAAACATTTTTGCATCTAATACAGAGCTTCCAAATATATGAGTCAAAAATTGACAGAATTACAAGGAGAAATAGAAAAATCCATGGTTAGAAATAGCAATTTCAACACCTCTCTCTTCATAACTGACAAGAGAAGAAGGCAAAAAAAAAAAATCAGTAAAGTCTTGTACAGTGCTATCGACCAACTTGGCCTAATTGACATTTATAGAACACTACACCCACCAATAGAATATAATTTTTTCAAGTGAACACAGAATATGTCCTGGTAAAACCTGCCATAAAGCAAGTCTCAATTGATTTATAAGGATTCAAATCATATAAACATGTACTCTGACCACAATGAAAATTAGAAATCATTAACTTGGGGGTATCTGAAAAATCTCCAAATATATGAAAAGTAACACACTTTAAAATAAAACAAACAAATAAATCCACACTTTAAAGGATAAATAAGAATGGAAATTAGAAAGTACTTTGAACTGAATGATAGTTGAAAACAGCCCATATGAAGGCTGGAACTCTTAACACCTTGAAATACAACCCTGAAATCAGTGATTTGAGTTGACACCTGTTTCCTTTTCTTATGCAGGTATTCGACTGCTATAAATTTCTCACTAAGTATTCGCTTCAGCTACATCCATCAAATTATGACTTGTGGTTTTTTTTCTCTGCCAGAATATTGTGCCAGAGGAACAATGTCAACTGGCTTGCTGAAATCCATTGATAAAATATCTATGACATGCCCTGATCTCATATATAACAATTACTCTATCAAAAATTTTAAAGAAAATAAAGTTTGGGCTGACTTACTCTTCCTGAATCCAAAGATGTTCTCATCATCTTTGTTCCTCTGGGTTCATTTTCTTCATTTATTTGACAGATATGTATAGAATGCCTACTGCCTGCCAGGCACTCTTTTGTGGAGACAACACAGGAGGAGACTGCTAGAAGACTTATGTAACTCCTGTTTGATAAATGTGTCCCCAAACAATTAAAAAATAAGCATCAAGTTCATTAGCCTGTGGCTTCTAAAACTCAGTTGATTTGGGCCAGACACTGAGAACTATTGGTCCAATATCCCCATTCCTTCTGGGTTCCTGGCAATTAGAAGCCTGATTTTATTCAGGGTAATCTCTTGCCCATCCCTGAAGAAAGAGCAAATCAGTATATCTGAGTTAATTAAGATAATCTTGTTCTCTAATATTCTAACTCTCCCTTCAGCCAAGATAGTTTTAAGATCCAGTTCTAGGTAATGACACCTAAAAGAAAGTCAACCTTGAGGATTTCTGGAGAAGTTTTTCTATCCTAGTAAAAGAGGATGGATACAGCTGGCACTGCTGGGTTTTCATTTTTTCCCTCCATTTGCTCTGTAAGTTAATATTCAAACTCCATGCTACCAATCACACCCATCTGGATTTTGTTAAATCTCTATCTGTTGAAGCCACCATAATCTTATTTTCTATTACTTGCAGACAAATGCATTCCTGACTTGTATTTAATTTTTAAACACAGTTCCAGCTGCTAGAATAACTCAAACATACGAGAAAAAAGAGTTGAGAAATAGTCCCTACCAATGTATCCCACTGGAAGGTGGCAATGGAATTGACCTTGGAGCTTGTCACTTAGAAACCCTCATCCAGAAGAGAATGGAACCCCTGAAACCAAGCAGGGCCCTGTGGGGCTCCTGGGCAGAAGTCTTTCTGTGTCACCAATTTCTTATTTTTAGAGAATAAGCTTCAGCTTCCATGGCCTTCCCTGAGTTACAAAGGGTAGGTTCAAACAGTTGCTAATCAGAGAAGAGAGGGGATGCAGAGACCAGGGAGGTGAAGTCAAGAAAAAACAAGAGTGCAGCCTTGGGGCAGAGTCCTGGTTTCTCCTCAAGGAAGGTATATAAAAATATCTTTGAGTTCTTCTGCAGAACTAAAATCCCCAACGAATGAAAACCAGAGAAGAGGACCAACAGAAGCAGTCCTGGGGCCACCAAACACCAGCTTTGAAGAAGAATGAAAACTTGCATCTACCCAGATCCTTATCTGCATCCCTATTTTCTACTCCCAAACTATAAAATCCACTTCCTCTTCTCTCCCAAAGGAGGGCACAGTCTTTAGAGCATTAGCCTGCTGTGACCTCCTTTGCCTGGCAAAGCAATAAAGCTATTTTTTTCTCCTTCGCCCAAAGCTCCATCTCAACGTTTTTATTTAGCACTGGTGGACAGTGGACAGAGGCCAAGTTTCAACAACACCCCCTTTGACTCACTTTTACCACTTTTGTGGCAGAATAAATACTTCAGTTTGATTGAAAATAGTTCCATCAGTAGATGAAGATAAAAAATCCAAAAAGCCAAGCAGGAGGCAGTCAAGCTTTAGGGAGAGCTGTCTTGGCATCTCCTACCCCGTGGGCGAGAAGGCAAAGCTGAGCCTCAATCCCCTCCATCCCTCACCCTCCGCCCCCAGGAAGGAGGGCCAGCAGGAGCAAGATAGGGTTCCAGGCTTTCGGCCACTAGCAGGGCCTCAGGGCAGGACACCAGTTCTAGAGTTGGAACCAGGGCACCGGAACAGTATCTGCTAGAGCCAGGTAATGAAGAAATTAGCTTACAAGTCATTAAAAAAAAAAAAAAAAAAACCAACAACGAAAAAATTATTAGCTCATTCTTAGGAAAGCTATTTTTCCTTCTCCCAGGATGTAGCCAGACTCTGTGGTTGAAGTCCTGAGGTTCTGTCGAAGGAGGCCAAGTCCTTGCCATTAAACAGCCTTTTATGTTACTGAAAGCCAGCGAATGGGAAACTGTTGACTAGACATCAGTCACCAAGAAGACAAACACTGAATGGGCCTTTGCTTTCCGTGTGGAGTCAAGCTGTATTGGGTGGTAAGAAGTTGTCTGAAGAGGGGGAGGCCAGGAAGGCCCAGGCGCTGAGAAGGGGCTCAGGATGGAAGGTTCTGCTTCTGCCTCCGATTGGGATGGGTCTATGCAGGCCTTAGAGGTGGCAGGTCTGCAGAAGGAGAGTGAATGTGGGATGACTGTGGGGAGGGTCTGGAGTCTCAGGAGCCTCAGCGAAGGTCCCAGTGGCTGAGCATAATGGGTCGGGGGGCGGATGGAGCGACACATGCCGTGCAGGGAGTAGGCAGGGAGCAGTGGTGAAGGAGACCAGCCTGAATCAAGCCAGGGCCTCTGGCTCACAGCACAAGTGCCAGGGAAAGGGAGGGGACGAGGATCCTAACACTGATGGCCATTGGACCTCTGGGGACCCTTGACATGAGCAGACTGGAGACAGATGAATTCAACATTCACTCATTCATACTACATTGGCTGAGGGCCCATTCTGTGCTAAGCATCATTTTTAGGCACCAAGGATGTATAGATGAAGATGTCACCCATAGATCCTACCCTGGTGGAATCAGCAGACTAAAGGCCTGTAGCACGATGGTGGGGAGAGAGTAGAGAGAGAGAGAAATAAAAACAAGCAAACATACAGAATTGCAACAAGTCATAGAAAGTGCAGTTGAAGATCCAACAGCATCTGTCATGGAGAATAGCAGAGGTGATTGGCACTAGATAAGGTGATCCGGGAGCCTCTCTAAGGCAGCGGCCACCTTGCGGCTGGGGTGTGAGAAGGACAGTGAAGGAGACCAGGATAGACCTTTCCAAGAAGAGGGAACTACACCTGCCAAAGCCCAGAGAGAGGACAGGGCTTGCCCAAGAGAGTGAACTGAACAAAAGCCAGTGCCAGCTGGAGGGAGTGAGGGGGAAATTGGCAGAGGGAGGGGCTGGGGAGCCTGAGGGACCAGATAAAATAGGGCTTTTTATTTATTTTTTAAAGTTTAATTTAATTTAATTTAATTTTTTTTTTTTTCATTTTTGTCTTCCCTGCGGTATACGGAGTTCCCAGGCCTAAGATCAGATCTGAGCTGCAGCTGTGGCAACACCAGATTCTTTAACCCACTGTGCTGGGCCCGGATGGGACCTGTGACCCAGAGCTTCCAAGAGGCCATCGCTGATCCTGTTGCAAAACAGCAGGCACTCCCAAGTAGGGCTTTTTAAATCCTAGTAAGAAGTTTGGAAAACACAAAAGAGAATGGTGATGTGTCATAAATGTCATGGAGGAATCCACATGCCCTTTGCTCTGTAAAGATTAGAGCAGGATAGATCAAGACAAACCCAGGTCTGTGGACCTGGACAGCCTGGATGGATGAGAAATGATTCAGACAGTGATTCAGGAGCTGTGATTAAGCAGGGATCTGCCTGGCACAGACTGGCCTCAGAGAATCTAATAAGAAGTAAGTCAGTACATTTTGTAAGCTACCATTGACTGGGCACTGATTACTGCACTCCGTACTTGGCAGAGGCATTATCTCAAGCAATCCTCTGTATCAGCCATGGCACAGTGTGGAAAACAGCCCATGGCAGACAGCCACTAGTGGACTTTAATGCAGAATTCTACTAAGAAAGGTCTTAGAAGAGCTGAAACGACAGAAGGTGACACTGAGGCAGACTAGAGATTAGCAACAATGGATCACTCCCCTCCCTAGGGCTGTCCCTAGGACAAAGCCAGGTGCTAAAAAGAGCTAGGAGCTAAAGCCACCTGGGCAACAGCTGCGACCAAGGAAAGAGGGGCTGCTTAGGAGAAACGGAAATCACAGAGCAGCAGCCGCTGGAGATGCTCCCTAAGAAAGAAGGGGATACCCTCCCTGGCCCTTACTTCTTTCTGCCCTCCCATCACCTGCCTTTCCTCCCATCACCTGCCAGGCTTCCTGTTGGATGGAGCAAACTGCAAGGCAGCCTAGAGAATGAATTTGTAGAGGCTGCTTACCTATCCACCCTGCCCCAAACATAGAGTACAGCAGAGAAGAATGGGATTAGATCTGAGAGCAAATAGGAAATAAGGGGCCCATCCTCCCAATAGCCCCATTAGCTAAGAACTATTATCATCCCCATTTTCTATATGGGCAAACTGAGGCACAGAGAGAGGTTGGGTGAATCCTGTATGTGGGAGAACCCTGATTTCCACTCAGATCCCTCTGGTTCTAGGGCCCAATCATATAACTGAGACATTATTCAGCCAGCATAGGTGAGAGCCTGGGAGTTAGGCTTGGACCACCAGACGCCACATCTGAAAAGCAAAGCTTCATGTTACACCCTCTTCCATGAGGGAGCTGAGGGTAGTGATACTCAGAGGGGGTTGGTTTAAGGACTGAACTGCTAGGAGTTCCCAATGTGACTCAGCAGGTTAAGGATCTGACGTTGTCTCTGTGAGGATGCAGGTTCGATCCCTGGCCTCTCTCAGTGGGTTAAAGATACGGTGTTACTGTGAGCTGTGGTGTAGGTCACAGATGCACCTCGGATCCCAGCTGTAGCTCTGATTTGACCCCCAACCTGGGAACTCCCATATGCCACAGGTGGGGCCCTAAAAAGAAAAAAATAAATAAAATAAATTTTAAAAATAAATAAAAGAACTGAGCTGCTGCTAGTTTGGACATCAGTGACACTCTGGGTCCTTCCGCAGCCTGTCTGAAAGCTGTGTAAGGACTTTGCAGCCAGACAACCTGGGTCCCAATCACGATTTTGCCACTTACCAGCTATGTGACCCTGGAGAAGTCATTTAACCTCTCTGAGCCCCAATTCTCTCATTTTAAAAGTGCATTTGCACAGAATGAGAGAAAATAGTTTCAAACGATGCAATGGACAAGGGCTTAATCTCTAGAATATAGAAGCAATTTATACAACCCAATAGCAAAAAAGCCAATCACCCAATGGAAAAATGGGCAAAAGACCTGAATAGACTGTTCTTTAAGGAAGATATACAGACGGCCAACAAGCACATGAAAAAAGGCTCAACATCTCTGATTATAAGAGAAATGCAAATCAAAACTACCATGAGATACCATTTCACACCAGTCAGAATGGCCATCATGAATAAGTCCACAAATAACAAGTGCTGGAGGGGGTATGGAGAAAAGGGAACCCTCCTGCACTGCTGGTGGGAATGTAAGCTGGTACAGCCACTATGGAGAACAGTATGGAGGTACCTTAGAAAGCTATACATAGAATTACCATATGACCCAGCAATCCCACTCTTGAGCATATATCCAAGCATAAAAACATCCCTTAAAAAAGACACATGCACCCGTATGTTCATTGCAGCACTATTCACAATAGCCAAGACATGAAACAACCCAAATGTCCATCGACAGATGATTGGATTAGGAAGATGTGGTATATATACACAATGGAATACTACTCAGCCATAAAAAAGAATGACATAATGCCATTTTCAGCAACATGGATGGAACTAGAGACTCTTATACTGAGTGAAATAAGTCAGAAAGACAAAGACAAATACCATTTGATATCACTTAGAACTGGAATCTAATATACAGCACAAATGAAACTTTCCACAGAAAAGAAAATCATGGACTTGGAGAATAGACTTGTGGCTGCCCAGGGGGAGAGGGAGAGAGTGGGAAGGATCCAGAGTGTGGGGTTATTGGATGCAAACTATTGCTCTTAGAATGGATTTACAATAAGATTCTGCTGTGTAGCACTGAGATGTCTAGATACTTACATCACAACAGAAAAAAGGGAGGAAAAAAAATATATACATGTAAGTGTAACTTGGTACCCATGCTGTACAGCGGGAAAAGAAAATTAAAAGCGCATTTGCTAAATAAAAAAATAATAATAATAAAAGCACATTTTCTAGTGTTCCCTTACTGACTTTGAGGTAAATGAAATAACATATACAAGATAACTAGCCCAGTACCCTCCCATGGTAAGATGTACTAGATAGTAACTATTAATATGATTGTTGTTAGCCTCCTCTTTCAGAGACTCTAGAGACAAAAGGGAGAACCTATTCCTTTGAGCTTGAATCCTGGCAAAGAATTTGTCCTCAAATATTTGGAACTTGTATAAACCATGAAGGTTATTTTGTGCTGTAAAGAATGTCTCTGTATCAGTCAGGATGGGCTAGGTGATGACTGAGTAACAAATGAGTCTTAAGACAAAGTTTATTTGCCTGTGCTACATGGAAACTGAAGGTTATTATAGGGGCTCCACTCATAAAGGTGACCAAGGGAGGCTGCATCTGGACACATGCATCCTTGATTGTGGAGGCTGGGACCAGAGAGTGCAGTAAACCACATACTGGCTCTTAATTCACGTCACTTCTGTTCCCACTTCATTAGTGAAAGCATCATATAGAGCAAGAAAGTGAAGAAATATCATGCCGCCCATGCTCCAAACAGGTAAGTAAACATTTAGGAACAACCCTAATAACTATTGGAATAACTTAAGGGAACCTTCTCGTTGGGCTGGATAAAGCAAAGGCTCCAATTTGGAATGAAGGGATTTAGGAGCTTCTAATAGGCCAGACTACCCTAATATGACAACATAAATATTTGCCTTTGTTGTGCCTAGAATTGCATCTCTGAAGATAACATGTCTTTTAGGAAAATGTTTTGTTCCAGAATATTGCTTAAGACCACTTCTCTGAAAACCACTATTGGTTCTTGGAACGTATTGTCCCAGAGGCTTTGTGGAGCTGAGACGCTGATTATAAACAAAGCATCTTATCTTCTGGAAGAGGTGTCCTGCTATGGGCTGGATTGTGTGTGCCTGGACTTAACCAGGATCTTTCTGCTCTTATATAGCCTGATGTCACATCATTGGGTACTGATGGTTTGCTAAGCAAGTTCAAGCTCTGGGTATAAGCCTTTCTTGGGCTTTCACTACCCCATGTCCTGCTGGATTTCTTTCTACCCACCTGGATATTTTTTCATGGCATCTTTTGCTGGCTCAAGGTCCCCTTGGATTCTCATTCCTCACTCCTAGGAATGAGAGTCCTTAGCAGGAACCTAGGAGTCATTCTTAACTTCTTCTCACATCCAATACAATTCTCACTCCTCGTAATTTTACCTTCTAAAGAGCTCTAAATTCATCATCCTTTTATCTTCCTCTCTACCTGAACCATCTAATTCCTGGTACACCACCATCTTCCCTGGGAGGCCTAACCACTTCCTACCTGGACCCTGTGTCTGCTTCCCACCCACCTCCCTCCCAGACATTCCACGCATCAGCCAGGAAGAACATCGGAAAATGCAAGACTGATTTCATTTCTCTGCCTGGTCCTCACTCCAACTGAGTAAAACCTTTTCAATTACTCTTCATAGTTTTGAGAACCTCCAATGTCTGGCACCTTCCACCCTTGTTCATCTCACCCTCCTCACCTCCTCCCACTTGCTCTCTCTCTCCAACTTCAGTCAGCTTGGCTTTCTTTCAATCCCCCAAGAAAGATGGACTCTGATCTTTCCCTGCACAAACTGCCTCTCTGTCCATAGTGGTCTCTCCCATAAACTTCTTTTCTCTCTAACTCATACTTCTTAACACAGCTCAAATCTCTCCTCCTCATAAAAAACATTCTGACCCTCAGACTAGGGCAGGGCCCTTGTCATATGTTTCTTCCCCAGGGGACTTATCACAATTATAATTGAATACTTAATTGTAGAATTAGCCATTTAAGATCCACTTCTCCCTCTCAAATGTCATTCTTAACTTTCCTCATTCCCTTCCTTTGGATCCCTGGCACCTAACAGAGCCTTGCACAAAGCAGATGCTTACCATCTATTTGTCAAATGTTTAAAGACATGATTAATTAACAATGAATAAAGAAAAGTGTGAATGGCTGTTACAACTGTCAAGAGTCCTGAACAAGGAGGGCTCTAGGAACAGAAGTATTCAGGGAGGCACATATGAACCTAGAGTTTTGGGGGCTTAGGACTCACGGGTCTTAGGAAGGGCACATATCCAATCTTGATAGAGAAGTAGGAAGCCAACAGCACATTCCTCTCCCTCCCCCACTTCCTGAGTCCAGGCAACAGCACAACCAAGTGCAGAGGCCCAGCTCCCCAGGGATAACCAGCAACAGTGCTGGGTGGTCCACCACGGATAAGAAGGGCACAAATGAGAACAATGCAAAGCACACGTGTGCTTTGAAGGAAGGAATTTGAAAATACTTGAAAGGGGAAGCTAGACATGGCTTGGAGACAGACTTATTTGTATTTTTCGTCTTCAGAATCAGTCTTGGACAAAAGGAATTTTTTTTCTTCATGACGAGGATAAGGAGAAGCAGAACTACTTTACATTTATTCTTTTTCTAATGAGTTCAAAGTAAGTTAGAAACTTATTAAGTTTAATTGGAAGGAAGATCAATCAAAGTTCAGCTAAGGCTCATTTTTAGAAAACTTTTAAATTCATTTACTTTCATTACTTTTGGGGACATAGGAGCTCTAAGATCTTCTTTTGGAAAAGTTTTTCTCCTGGGTGTTTTAACCTTACTCCTTCTAACTGTCTTTGGTTTTTAACTTAGAGATTTCCCAAAAGAAAAGTTTTCCAAAACAAAGAGTGTAAGCAATCCGGGTTCCAATTATCTAAATTACCTGGTACAAAGTGAAACTTGAATATGCATAATGCAACTGGCTGTGGTGTTAATTAAATATTTTTTGATGGTCATCATCATACTATTCGATGAAATATTTGAAATGTGGAGTTCCTGTGGTGGCGCAGCAGAAACGGATCCAACTAGGAACCATGAGGTTGTGGGTTTGATCCCTGGCCTCACTCAGTGGATTAAGGATCTGGCATTGCCGTGAGCTGTGGTGTAGGTCACAGACATGGCTCAGATCTTGCATTGCTGTGGCTATGGTGTATGCCAGCAGCTGTAGCTCTGATTCAACCCCTAGCCTGGGAATCTCCATATGCCATGAGTACAGCCCTAAAAAGCAAATAAATAAAATAAAATAAAAATAAAATTTGATACATATTGCAAGGATGACCTCCAACATGAAAGTAAGATATTAGAGAATAGGTTTTCCATAGCTGAAGGTCTCAGGATATAATCCTCTCTCCCAGCCCCGCTTTATTATTCTGCCCACTGGGTGGGGCATTGAGCCGGACCCTCCACTTAGGGTGACTTACCCCTTGCCTATTGCGGGTGCATATCCAGTTCTGCTAAGAGAATGGCAAAACCTTTCTCTCTTTAGCAAATTATTTTCCAGTTACTTTTCCCAGAGTTACATATTTTGCCTCTATATGTAAATTTAGCCAACATAATAACATGAATTGTAAAATTCCTGGTAACCACTCTAGCCTACAGGTAGGATTAAACAAATCTTAATTTCCACAATGTTGTTTTTTTCTATAGATTATTGATCAGCAGTTTTCTTAGAGAATAGTCTATCTAAATTTCTAGATAACCTACTCATTAACTCAAATAAATATAATCTAGGTAAAGGGTGAATTAAAGCTAAAGTCCTATCCATTGATCACCTCCTGGAATGAATGAACTTTAAGCCTCCCAGAGACAAGTCTTAGTTGACTTTAGGCTCTACAGGGCTATTGGCATGCCTCATGTACACAGTGTGAATTTGTTAGTGACGACAATGTTATGATAATAAAATTATCTACTTGAGTAGTAACCTCATTTTATGAATCATAGTGACACTTTGCCAGATTCAAACGAAGCAGACTAGTCAGCTGGCTCACCTCTGCATGTGACCTACAATCTGTTCTTATTCCTAAAACCAGAGGTGGCACATGTAGGAATCCTGTTCTTAATTAGGCATGTACTTCACAACGTGGCCGCCATGCATATACATCCAAAATGATAATTATTCTGAACCATTCATTACAGCTGGACAAACTACACTATCCAGAGCTGTGAAGGGTCTTGGAATGTTGCATGGAAACTCAATCTATGGTTTTAATCTGTGTGTGCCTCATTTCCCTTAGTCAGTAAAACAAGACTGATAATAGTATGTACTTTATAGTGTTGATGGGAGGATTAAGAGTTAAACTGTGTGGGGCACTGGGACAGTTCCGGGTGTACAGTGGGAACTGTATGGTGTTTGTAGCCATGATAAGGATTCCTAGGAAAATGTGTAGTCCTCTAAAAGGGAAGCTGCCTCTGACCCAATTACCAATCCCACTTGCTTTCCCAGGTCATAACTGTGAAAACCGGGTCTTTGAGAATCACAGGCTTCTCTGGCTCCAACCCAACACATTTTTATTTTCCGGTTAGAAAATTTCTGGAGTTTTCCTTTGATAACCAACCTGTGGATTGAATCAGTAGTCTTCAAAGCAGTAGCTCTTGACTTTGGGGAATCAGGGCACTCTCTGAAAGTCTGATGAATCTCCAGACTCTCTCCCAAGAAAAAATGTACATATAAAAGTTTGCATTCCCTTTCATGGGGGGTTCATAACACCTCTCTAGGGTCATTCATGGACCCCAGATTAAGAATCAATGTTTGAAAGCTTGGCTTTGGATCTTGTTCTTAACAATGTCTGAAACAAAAGGAGATAGAAACACATACTTGCCCGTTGTAAAGGAAGTATTAATGACTGTTAGGGGTTTTGATGAATGAAGGGGTTTGATGAGGATGAAGATGATGAAGAAGAAGGAAATGAAGAGGAGAACAAGAGGAGGAGTCCCCCCGAAAGGATCAAGATTGGTAAACTTAACGTACCTTTTACCTTTAAGTGTGCCAAGTCACGCTTCCATCTTTAAGTGTGCCAAGCCTGCAGCCATGTTTGCAACTGGAAAGTACTTACCGGTGGCTCTGGAGGCAGTTTGAGTAACCAGTTGTATCTAAAGCTTTCTTTCAAAGCTCAAACAGGTAAAATATTATCACTGGGGCTCTTCACGCCCATTCAGTGACTCAGACACAAAAGAAATGCTAACTAGGGGAACTGAGCTGTGAATGTGGAGTGACCCCGAGGGACAAAATGATTATCTGGTTGTCTTAGATTTCGGGGAAATTTATTAGGGGGTTTTAAGATTACATTGACTGATTTTTACCTTAAGTGCTCCAACTGGAGAAGCATTAAAGTCTCCTGATAAGGAGCAATTTCAAAGAGTTAACGGCATCAGCCAGATCTTTTTGGTGAGTCAGGGGTACTGAAAGGCGAAAAGCACAAGTGAGGACCGTGTCTCCAGCAGGCGGTGTGATGGGCTTGCCACTTTGACTGGGGCTCACTAGGGCCCCTACTCTTCTCCTGTTTCCAAGTGACAAACACCAGAGACCAAAGAGGAAGAATAATATATTTACAGCAAAGGTCATAGAATGAGGCCAAGGACCTGGTTACATTTCTGCCCATTGTGGTCTCAGATTGCACCTCTGCCTCTAAAAGCCAAACATCTGGGAGTTCCCATTGTGGCTCAGCAGTAACAAATCTGATTAGTATCCAGGAGGACCAGGGTTCGATCCCTGGCCTCTCTCAGTGGGTTAAGGACCCGGCATTGCTGTGAGCTGTGGTGTATGCTGGCAGCTGCAGTTCCGATTCAACCCCTAGCCTGAGAACTTCCATATGCCACAGGTGGACCCCTAAAAAGACAAAAATAAAAATAAGTAAATAAATCCAAACATCTTCTCATTGTATGCAATGAGTGACAAGCTTACCTCTGCTCACCTTTGTTCCTTCATCCCCTCCCATCTCCCCATCTCACCTTGCCCCAGTCCCCAAGGCCATCTCTTTGTTCTTGGACTATCCCAAGTTCATCCCTGGCTCAGGGCTTCTGTATTTATTGTTGCCTCTGCCAGGAACATTCCTTCTCTAGATATTTTCATGGCTGACTCATTCTCATTCTGACGTTTAGGTCTTAGTTCAGTTGGCAACTTTCTGTCCCCTGCCTTGTCACTTTCCTCCATATTATCCTGTATTATTTATAGCACTTGTCTCTCTCTGAAAAAAAACCTCTTGATCTGTTTTCTTCTTACTGTCTGCCTTTCCATTAGAATGTGAGCACCATACAAGCAGGGATCCTCTGTCTTGACTTCTGCTGTACCCTCCCCACCGCCCCCACCACCCCAAGTCTTCTTAGCACACAGAAAGCACTAGATATACATTTGTTGGATAAAGGAATGGATGATCATCATAATAGTGACACTTATTGAGCTTTTCCTCTGTGCCAGGCACAGGGCTGCAAATTTTTACATATACCATCTCACAGAGTTCTCACAGCCACCGTCCAAGCTAGGTATCTCTCTCTTATCCCCACGGCACAGGTTAGGCTTCAGAGGGGTTATGTGGCTTTTCTAATGTCAAAGCTGCCAAGTGACCAAGACCTGATCTGAACCAAGGTATGTTTGTCTCCAACACTCACACTCTTAAATCAGGAATCAGCACACTTATTTTTCTGTAAAGGACCAGGTAGTAAATGTTAAAGACTTTGGGAGCCATATGGTCTCTGTTGCAAATACTCAGCTCTGTTGTAGAAAGAAGCCATGACAATGCATCAACAAAGGGATGTGGCAGTGTGCCAACACAACTCTATTTACAAGGGGTGGGCAGGATTTGGCCCAGCGGCCATAATTTGCAGATCCCTCCTGTATGTCATCATTCTATCTAGACTTTGCTAAAAGAGGGTTAAACCAAAGAAGAGGGGAGTAAAAGAAAAGCATTAAAATGTATGCTCTTCAAATAAGAAAGAGGGCAGGTGGATAAACTAGGTTTAAAAAGGCAAAATAGGTGATAGAATTCTGGTAGGGGTTAAGAGTCTACTGATTCCACTTCTCAATTGAATTAGAATAGCCACTGAAGGTGATGGGAAAGTTTAATTCCGACAAGGTCTTCTATTTGAACCAAGGTTCCATTCATATTGTAATCATATGTGATTTCACCTGCCAGCACTGGAACAGACCCCATAACCTCTATCCCAAGCAGACCCAAGAGAACCAGTATTGAACAACAAGGTGTCCCAAGGCATTCTATTAAAACGTCCTCTCTCAACCCCTGAGCCTGGAAGTGGCAGTCTTTTCTTCTCAAGCCAATGTATGAGTTCACTGGCAAGAAGCGAAAGACAGGCTGTACTTCACAGGCCGGAGCCAGCCCAGAGAAATTTCTCACAGCCTCCCTGGGAAGGTGAATATGTTTGTGCCCAGTTATTCAATCAGAGTGGCTCTTGAGACTGAATATCAGCCTTAAAGCAAAAGATCAACTCACCAGTCCCTTCAGATTGGGCTGCAAGGGAAGGGCTGAACTTTGAGAAGGTGAAAGGAAGGAACAAGCGTACTTTCTATCATGCTTGGCTGTGCATGAGCAGAGGCTGGTGTGGGCTGCAGCCTTTGAGGGGTGGCAGGGGAGCAGACCTCCTCTCCACACTCTGTTTTAGTCTCAGCTCTGGAGCACAGAAACACAGTAGACAAAATACTCATTTCTCTCTTACCCTCAAGAAAGTATCCCACTGGAAATAGCACAAGGTTCTTAAACCAGTAGGTCTATTTTCCTCAATCTGTGTGCAATTTTCTAAACGTGGGCTTCAAATAGTGTTTGTTGTTTGTTTTTCCCCATATTTAGAATGGATTTTTTTTTTTTTTGTCTTTCATGCTTTTAGGGCCAAACCTGTGGCATATGGAGGTTCCCAGGCTAGAGGTCTAATCAGAGCTGTTGGTGCCAGCCTGCCCCGGAGCCATAGCAACACCAGATCCAAGCCGCATCTGTGACCTACACCACAGCTCACAGCAACGCCGGATCCTTAACCCACTGAGCGATGCCAGGGATCAAACCCTCAACCTCATGGTTCCTAGTTGGATTCGTTTCCGCTGAGCCACAACAGGAACTCCTAGAGTGGATATTTTTAATCATTATCCAGGCAGTAGGTGAAGGATAATGTTGATCAATGAACCCTTAAAAGAAACAAGTCGACCAAGAATTGTTGGGAAATTACATTGATTCTATTAACAGCAGGTGGCAAAGATGCAGACCTTAGGTTCCTGAACCTTCTCTGAGCCTCTGTGTGTGTGCTTTTCTGTAACATTCAGTTTTTAAGAACCCTGCTAAGTCAGTTTAACCAGAATCCCCACCTTCAGTATCTGATTGGTTTCTTATCTTCTGCCTTGCCCTGGGTAATGACTGACATCCCCGCCTGTCTTCAGCCAAGAATCCTGTTAGGTCGGTTTACCCAGAATCCCCCTCCCCCATGATGTTTCTTCTTAGTAAGTTTCCATCCACTGACCCCCAACCTGCTCCTGAGCTGTAAACCACCACTTGCCATGCTGTACTTGGAATTGAGCTCAATCTCTCTCACCTACTGTAAAGCCCCATTGCAGTGGTCCTTATGCTTATCACCATGGTCCCCAGTAAAGTCTGCCATACCATTTTTAATGAGTATTGTTCAGCATTTGTTTCCCTCTAACACAGGAAGGCAGCCGCCGCATGGTAGAACCAGCATCTGGAGGGGAATCCAGGGATGCAAGATGCTCTGCATTATTCAGCAGTGATGTCCTGAGTTCTCCTCCCCACTTGCTTTGTTTTTCTGAGCCTGACTTTTTTTTTTTCTTTCCTTTTTAGGGCCACACCCACAGCATATAAATTCCCAGGCTAGGGATCAAATCAGAGTTGCAGCTGCCAGCCTAGCCACAGCCACAGCAACACCAGATCCAAGCTGCATCTGTGATCTACACTGCAGTTCATGGCAATGCTGGATCCTTAACCCTCTGAGTGGGGCCAGGAATCGAACCCGCGTCCTCATGGATACTAGTCAAGTTTGTTACCACTGAGCCACCCTGAGCCTGTTTTCTTATCAGCAACACAATGAGTCAATTTCACGCCTTTTCATCTACACAGATGCCCATTTTTTTGTTTACTGTTTAACATCTACCAAATTTACTGTTGCTATTAGTTAGTATTTAAGATAGTTTATATTATCAATGAATAATGATTTCTATTGAACACTCTGTATTTAAGAATTGTGCCATATTCTTTCCATGTGATCTAATATTTAGTTCTCACCACCTCCCTGTGAGGAGGAAGACTTGTGATTTGCAGATTCACAGAAATGACAGCTGAGGTTCAGGGAGGTAACAAATTTCCCCAGGTCATTGGAGAGGAAGCAGCAGAGCTGGGATTTGTGGCTGACCTTTTTTTTTTTTTTCTTCTTCTTCTTCTTCTTCTTCTGAGAACTACACTGTGTTCATGAGCTCTGTAGCCTCTGGTCAGCATGTGACTGGAGAGGAAAATGCAGATTCAATTCCCTTGCCTGACTTTTTATTACTTCACTCTGACGCCTCTTGCTGGGTCAGGCTGTAAACTAACAAGATGCTTTTCCTGGAGGGGATCATGCAGGACCTACCATGGATGTTCAACACAGGGTCTTTGCCTTTGAGACACTTAGAATGCAGAAGAGATGATAAAAGCCACAGCCAAACTGATGCCTCAGGAGGAGCAGTGCTGATAAACAAATAAAGTAGTTCTCTCAATTCCATAATCTTTTTTTTTTTTTTTTTTGGCCATGCTGGTAGGATGCAGCCAGGGATTGAACCCACAACACAGCAGCAACCCAAGCCACAGCAGTGACAATGCTGGATCTTTAACCACAAGGGAACTCCCATCTTGAATTCCTTATTGTCATTGCTGTGCTCAAGCCAGCAGGAAACAATGGCGTCTGTAAATCTCTGTTTGTTGCAGAATCTTTTTCTTTGCTGGGGAGAGGAAATTCCCTTAAGGATGGACCAAGTCAATGATCTGGTGATACAGAGAGTCAGGGTTCTCCTTGAAACAAACAGTTGAGGATTTACTTTTGAGATGACATGTCAGTGTTGGCCTGACTGGGAAGGGGGTTGAGGCACATGGTGGGATGAGGGTAGCTTCCCAGAAATAGTAGAACCAGGCCAGCAAAGTTACTGGTTTGTGCAGATTGGATTCTCTCAGGGGGTGGAGGAGAGAAAAGGGGAATGAGTTTAATTCACTGATTGTCTACTATGATCTTCATGATTTTTTTTTCTTTTTGTCTTTTTGCTATTTCTTTGGGCTGCTTCCACGGCATATGGAGGTTCCCAGGCTAGGGGTCTAGTCGGAGCTGTAGCCCCGGCCTACGCTAGAGCCACAGCAACGCAGGATGCTAGCCGCGTCTGCAGCTTAACACCACAGCTCACGGCAATGCCGGATCCTTAACCCACCGAGCAAGGGCAGGGACCGAACCCGCAACCTCATGGTTCCTAGTCGGATTCGTTAACCACTGCGCCACGACGGGAACTCCTGATCTTCGTGATTTTATATGCACTGAGAATTAAGTCCTGACAACAACGGGTGAAGTTGCTGTTTTACGAATGAAGCTAGTAAGAATACAAAGGAGGATTCTCATTCTTTCACTCTTTACCTTAATGCCTGTGTAGACAACATCTTAATCTAATCAAATAGAATAGAATACCTATAAAATAGAATTCTTAATAGAATATAAAAAATATTTAGGGAGTTCCCATTGTCACTCAGTGGGTTAAGAATTCATCAAATATCCATGAAGATGTGGGTTCGATCCCTGGCCTTGATTGGTGGGTTTAAGGATCCAGTGTTGCCATGAGCTGTGGTGTAGGTCATAGACGTGGTTCAAATCTGGCGTTGCTGTGGCTGTGGTGTAGGCCGGCAGCTGCAGCTCCAATTTGACCCCCTAGCCTGGGAATTTCCATATGCTGCAGGTGCAGCCATTAATAATAATAAATTTAGGCTGTAAAACCTAATACATTGCCTAGCATATTGTAGGAATGCAAGAGAATAGGGTAAGGTAACGACTTTTTTTTTTGGCTGCACCCACTACATGCAGAAGTTCTGGGACCAGGGACCAAATCCAAGCCACAGCAATGACAATGCCATGTCCTTAACTGCTAGACCACCAGGGAACTCTGAATTAACAACTCTTAATGTGGTTTCTCAAACTTAAATATCATCTGATCCAACAGTTCTCAACTGGGGGTGATTTTACTCCCCAGCAGATATTTGAAAATGCCTGGAGATTGTTATTGTCACAAAAGAGGGGAGGAGGGGTCCTGGTATCTCGAGGGCAGAGGCCAGAATGCTGCCGAGCATCCTCCCCTGCATGGGACAGCTTCACAGCAAAAACATATGACCCATCATGTGAGTGGGGCCAAGACTGAGAAATTCTGATCTAATCCAACATGTTTGACACACAAGGAAACCATGACCCAGAGAGATAAAGAGACTTGCCCAGGGTGATACATCACCAACCAGTTGACGGCAAATCCATGATGAAAAACATCCCCTGGAGCCTGCTACAAGGGTTCTTGCCAGAACTCAAGGCTGACCAGCCAGAAGGCTGCCTGCCACAAGAGGCATGGGTTCAGCGGGAAGGAAAGACTGTTGGCTTAATGGCCCAGGCAAACCAAACAGAGCTGCACAAGTTCAAATGGACCAAGACTGTTGCTCTTCACTTTGGCTCATCCCCTGAATAAGCAGGAAAGGGAGGTTCCAGGGAACTAGGAGACCAAGACTCAGAACACAGACTGCTCACCCAGAGGCCCTTGCTGCCCACTGGCTTCAGACTCCCACTCCTTCCTTTCCTTAGGGTTACACACCGAACTCAATGATCAAGTCAAAGAAAGAATTTTCTTTTGATGATTGAATAGGCACAACATTGTAAATCAACTATACTTCAATAGAGCTTTTAAAAAATCAAATAGGCAAGTTAAAAACATTAAAGGAGTTCCTGCTGTGGTATAGTGGGTTAGGAGTCTGACTGCAGTGGCTTGGGTCTCTGTGGAGGCATGGGTTCCGTCCCTGGCCTGGCACAGTGGGTTAAGTATCTGGCTTTGCTGCAGCTGTGGATTCGGTCCCTGGCCAGAGAACTTCCACATGCCATGGGTGCAGCCATAAAAGTAAAAATAAAAAATAAAAACAAAAAATATTAATGATCAAGTGGTCATATTAGATCAAGTAGAAATTGCCAGAAACTGATTCTGTCTAAAACACAGTATGTTTTAGATGTTATTTGCATGGTCATTGTCACCACCCACAATTTCTGGGCCTCTTTTGTGCCAAGAGCTATGTTGGGTCCCAGGGGAGAGATGGGCAGAAGGAGAAGAGTGTCCACCAACCTCACACATGAGGAATATCCTTGACCTCAAGATGTACTCAGTCCAAACATGAGGGTCTCCTTTGCAATCAGCATCACAGAACAAAGCCAACATTGCCAAGTGGGTAAAACAAAACACTCCTTACAACCAAGTGGCTGAACCTAGAATGACTCATTCATCTTAAACAACTTTTAAACATTCATTTTAAACAACCTCAGAAACATTCGACTGCAGCCCAAGAATTTGGACTTTACCACTTGTATTATTGGGATTTGGTTTGCCTGGTGGATATTTTCTTCTCTCCATCAAGCTTCATGGGGGACATCCAATGCCTTGGATTATACCTAGAATGGCAGTGTAACCAGATGTAATATGGGACTTGATTTAACCAGAGCAGATGCTTTGACCACAAGGTCCCCTGTCTAAGAAGGTAGACATGGGGTCCCCAAAAGGCTCCCACAAGCTGGGGTACTGGTGTCTTTTCCAGCAGTCTCTATGCTGCATTTCAGTGGGAGCTGGAGATCTCAGTTAACACAATTCTCAAGATCGACTTTTATCTTGAAATTTCAATGAAAAATTAAACATTCTGATAACACCAAGTACTCATGGCTTTTATTTCCATTGCAGCTGCTTTCTGAGACGGATAATTCCCCTTTAGATTTTCATGAGTTTGGCCCAGAAATTGGACACTCAAGGCATTAAACATACAGGAGCCAAGGACGCCAAGAAAACAGTAGTTTCTATTTAAGGACTTGGCTGGCACAGGCAGCTAAGTGTCTTGGGGAAGTGAGTGGAATTTGAATATGGCAGCTCTGCCACTCTGTAATAGACTGGAAAATCAGATACTAAGACACGCTAGGGGCTCCTGCTTGGGTTTGGACATGGGTGCTAATTTCAGTGATGAGCTGCTTGTTGAGCACTGCTTCCCAGACTTTGAGCTGTCACTGTTTTCTTCTGCCCTGTCAAAATACTAAAATTAAACTCAACAGAAATGTACAATCTACAAACACCACCATTTAACAAAAGAAAGAATGTTTTAACATCCCAACACACAGACAGAACAGACTCTTAGAACAAGGGGAAGTTTTTTAAACTGAATACCCGTAGCATCTTAAAGAGTTGCTACTTTGCCTTCGGTTCTCACGTCACCCTAGACTGGAAAAACCTCATGGACCAGCACCCATCTGCAGTCTGGAATCTGGGTACTGTAAACAGCTACTGGAGTTGCATGGAAAAGAATTAGGTTTGGGACCCAGCTTGAATGGAGAAGATACTCCAGGGCAAGGACAGGGAGGGGTGAGGAGTTGGAACTGAGGGGACAGGAGTTACCCTGAGAATAAGCTCTCTGTTTGATGGAGGCTCTCACCTTGCTGTGATGCTACAGTCCATTGCTTGTTTAATTACCCATCTCTTCCACTGGACTTCGAGTACCTCGAGAGCAGTGACTGTACCTTGTTGCCCCCAGCCACAGAGCTAATTAGATGTGGTAGTGTCTCAAGGGGGTATATGAAGGAGCAATGGCAAAGCACATGGGACACACAGTGCTGCTTCAAGGACCCATATGATCTGAGGACTAGAGGGCATATTTTCTATTGTCTAATCATGCAGGCAGTTTCTGGCTGGTGTCATGCAAGATGTTCCACCTCCGTCCTACCTGGCAATCTCAACTTGAGCATCCTCCCACTAGATAATTAAAATGTGCCCCCAGGGGACCTTGGTAGAGGTCAGGACTGCTGCCATACCTGGAAGACGCCAAGGGACCACTGAGTAAAGACCACTCTTATGGTCTCTGCAGCTATCTGGGCAGGAGCAGGGCTGGGGGTGGGGAGCAGCCAGCCTCCTGCCTGCTCGCCGCTTGATCCTCTTGGTTTTCTCATTGCCAATTCTGAGCAGGGTTTTCAATTTTCCCAGGCCCCTGTTTGTCATAGTCACTTTCTGGAACTGACTCAAAAGGAAAACATCACCAGCCCTGTTACCAGGAGCCCTCAGGGTTAAGTTCTGCAACAAGCACCCCTTCCCTGCAGAGACAGTCCAGCCTATAGAGAAATGGATGTGGCTTTTTTTCAAGACTCATTTTGAGTGGAATTTTTTTTTCTGCCAACCCGATTTCTGATAGGAGGTTGAAGCCCAATAGACAGAGCCAGCTTCAGCTAAACTTCCCATCGGCCCCACCAGGCACTGGGTGGAGGCCAAGTGCCATGCTTACCCAGCAAGTGCACTGGGGCAAGGGAGGACCTGAAGGGGAGAGGACTCGGAGCCTGGGAGTGATGATTGAGCTTTTTCATTAGCTGGCTCAGTGTGGCAACCAAGAGCCCCATTAAACATCTGAAATGCTACTCAGTGGCTGGAGAACTGGGTTCCACTTTAGTGGAATTAGCAAGGCTGTGGGTTCTGGGAACTGAACGGTGAGCAAATAATATTTGCTCTCATTGAAAATATCCTGCCATTTTCCTCTTACAACCTGTTGGGGAGAATTTGCCTTGGGGGTACCTCTTGCCATTCAAAATCTTGGAAATGGTCTTGTCTAGGATATTGTTTATGGCATCACATCTCTGTTGCTTTCTCAACATCGAATCCTCTATGACTCTCCCACCAAACAGAGGTTTTCGCATCCCGAGTTCAGGTAAAGACAATTGTGTGCCTTGAGGTATCAATCCCACTGCCGTCTTCCCACCATGACTGCTCCCTTCAGGCATCACTGACCCTGGGAGGTCCTATCTGACCTTACTGTGGCCAGCAGGCAGCAGGTGGGCATCAGCTGGCAGACGGCCAAAGGCAAAAGAATGAGGCCCCAGGTAAGGAAGAAGAGACAGAGGGAGAATTGATGCCTCTGAAGGTCATGAGCACAGGTTCCCCGACAGGGAAGGTGGGAGAGAACTGAAGATGCGGATGCTGTCCTTTTAGGAGCCCAAGACTAATCATTCCCTTTTATCACTCTCTGCAGGCTCACCCTGCCCATTACCTTCCAGAATTTCTGGCTGGGTCTGGAGAAAATGCCAACCAGCTCCTTAGAAGAGCTGTCACTGAAAGTCCCAGCCAGAGGGTTCACAAAAGACACTGTGTGCAGCACAGAAGGAACACGGTGCTCCTGGGAGGCAGAGGGGTGGGGACAGGTAGCCTTGGGCACAATCAGGGGCAACCAGAGAAGACGGGGGCCCAGGCCCAAACCCTCTGCTCCCTGCCTTCCTCCCAGCCTGCCTGTGCTTGGGATTTCACCACCAGAGATGACCACCGCGGTTCATCATCTGGGAAGGACATGTAGGAACTTGGGTGAGAAAGACCCAGAGAACTGGTTATCTGCTCCCCCCACACCCAGCGTCCCTAGGAAGGGGCTTAGGGATTTTCATCCATAGAAACCGCCCCAGGGGAGGGAGGGTCCTGGGCTCCAGCTGGGAGTAGGAAGGAGGGGCTAGAGAAAGGGGATTCTAGAAGGAGGACTTGACCAATGTGTTTGGACCCAGCCCCTCTCCAGCAGTGGAGGCAGCTGGGTAGGCGAGCACTGGACAGGGAGTCAGGAGGCCCCTGTTTCCTCTGGATCTATCGTGTATGGGTCAAGAAATCATAAAACACCTGGAGTTCCCGTCGTGGCGCAGTGGTTAACGAATCCGACTAGGAACCATGAGGTTGCGGGTTCAATCCCTAGCCTTGCTCAGTGGGTTAAGGATCCGGCATTGCCGTGAGCTGTGGTGTAGGTTGCAGACATGGCTCGGATCCCACGTTGCTGTGGCTCTGGCATAGGCTGGCAGCTACAGCTCCGATTGGACCCCTAGCCTGGGAACCTCCATGTGCCGCGAGAGCAGCCTAAGTAATGGCAAAAAGACCAAAAAAAAAAAAAAAAAAGAGGAAAAGAAAAGAAATCATAAAGCACCAGAGATCAGCACTTCAGTCTTAGGCATCCTTCAGCCCATCCCCCACACCTCCCTCACTTTATACTCAGACTCTGAGTCCAGAGAATGTCAGGGCTTGAACAAGGTCATACAGAGCACCTACTGCATTCTGGTGGAAGCCGTGTGTCAGGTGCTCACATGTTGTTGGTTCATCAAAGAGGCCCTGGCTACCTCCCCACCCCCACCCCTATCTAAATTAGGTCCTTTGTTCTGTTTCTCGTCACAGATGGGGATGATCTATTTATTTGTGCGATTTTTTTTTTTTTTTAATGTCCACCCAATTCGGCTATCACCTCCACAAGGGTAGGAAGCCTTCTCTGACGGATTCTTCACTATGTCCCTATGCTTTGCACACAGTCAGCACACACTGATGTTTACTGAAAGCTGAGTCTCTGTTCACAAAATAACCTCATGAGAGAAGTGTTATACCTATTTTACAGATGAGGACATTGGGGGCTTAGATAATTTAAAGAACAAGTGGAGAAAGCAAATTTCAGCAATGGATCTGAATGACCCTTCCCCCTCGGGCTGTACTACTCTTCCAACAAAGATTAGCAAACTAGGGAGAGTCCCTTAAGCTGGGGGCCTTGGCTCAGGCTTTTGGGGCCACGATGTTCTAGGCCCAGATGCCCCAAGATCACTCCCTGAGAGAGGAGGAGAGGGAGAGGGGTCACTCCAGAACAGAGGGCAGCTCAGAGCCAGTGTCCCCAGGCAGGGGCCTGGTCTTGACAAGCCAGGTGCTAGCTCAAGATCCAAGAAGCATAACTATGTACCAAGCTTGAAAGGGACTTACTTTGATGAACTTCTCAGACTAATTACTCTGAAGAGACTTAAAAAATCCAGTGGGCCTCAGTAGAGAAAATTCCCCAGAAACCACAAGATATTATCAGGAGGAAGAACCTTCCATCCTGTGGAGCAGCTTTGTGGGACCCAGCCTTGAGAGCACCCCACTTCAGCAAACAAAGCAGAGACAACCCAGCTATGAACATTTGAGAATTAAGACCACACAGAGGGAAACATCTGGAGATGAAGACAGCCACCGAGACTAGAGAAAGGAAAAGCAGTTGGCATGGCTATTCCCTAACCTAAAATGCATATGGAAAAAATCAGTTTTAATCAGTTTTAAGCATAGCATAAACACAATACATAGAAGTATTTTTTTTTTCACTTAATGCCAAAATAAAATGACTGTTTTCCTTGGTTTTGTATCATACCCTCCCTCCTCAACCACCTTCAGCTAAACCTAACAATTAGGATAAAATCCATGCTTTCATCTCTCTTTCATCTTCATTCCAAGAGGTCTTGTCTCTGCTGGCACCACAAGCAGCCCAGCGTTCATTCATAGCAAGGAAGTCCTTGGACATCAAGCTCTGCCTGCCTACGCCACCCCCAACCCCTGCCAAGTTCCAAAAACACCGCTGAGGTGGGATTATGATGAGAATGAGAATGGACAGGGCACATCAACACGGACCCCAGAAAAAATGGGGAACACATTCTTATAAATAAGGTGCTCAGCCCCACTCTTCCTTCTCTGATGCCAACATCACAAGGCTTAGTACCACCGAGGAGAAATTCCCAGGCTGGTGTCCCATCTGCAAATTCAAGTTTGACAATGTTTCAGGCTAAAGCAAACGGATTTCTCATAAAGTCTGCAACACTCTCTCGGGACTTTGGAGTTCTGAGCCAGGGAAAAGGATAACAAGGTGGGGGGATGGTCAGCTCGACCTCAAGAAGGATTTCATGGAGGGGGGACAAATGCACCAGATGTGAATGCAACCTCAAGATGGCCACACAGCTCTCTCCAGCTGCAAACTTTTGCCTTTTTCTAGAATTCCAAGATTATGAGTTCTCTTTCCTTTCACTTCCTTCCTCTACCGTCTCTGCCTTTCCTCTTGGCTGCCCCCAGCCCTCCGCCCCACCCCCACTTCTAATGTATTAACATCCTAAAAAATTAGGAACCCCCCCCCCACAAAGAAAATTGTTTTAAATACCTGTATCCTTGAGTCTGTGCTGCTTGAGTATGTCCAAGCAGTTGATCAGCAAAGCAGATGGAGACTCTGGAGCAAACAGCCCCAAGCCTGCATGCAGGGGACTAGGGGATGAATGAAAATCTCCTGTGCCTGCCTGTTTGTAAGGCCAGAGATGGAAGGACTTTGGGTGCTCGGGAGTAACCTCAGAAAAAGTCCCTGGGGAAGCAGCAAACTCTCCAGCACAGTTTTGAAACACCACGGAAGGAGGAAGCCTCTTTAATCAAATAATAACCAGCCAGAGATAAGGCCCTCTAGGACGAGCTCAGCTGACCAATCACAGCCTTCCTTCTGACCGCCAAGGACAAGCAGACCCAGGCTTCTGGAGTGAATTTCAGGGATTGTTATCATTTAACGATGCTGCTGCTGGTATCTTCTTGGCTTTGCCTGGCAGGATTTTCTGAGCGGGAAGAGGATCTCTGAGCCCTGACGCCTCCTTCTCGGTGGAGGCACCCAGCCCCAGGGGCTGCAGCTGAGGACCCTGAGCGATCACGTGGCCCCCAGCTCCCAACCCTGAGGCTTCCGCATTGCCAAGGGAGTTGTCACAGCAGCTGGGAAGCAGGCCTGGGTCACCAGGGCTGAGCCTAGATGACACCAGATGTACAACTCATTGACTTGTGACCCTAGCGACTCACTCTTACATCTTGGAAATGCTTCTCGTGCATTTCCAAGGGGTCCTTAATTAGCAGTGACTTTGAACTTTTCTCTAATCTTCAGCCTTCCCAATCACCCTCCCCTTCCAATGTTATCAGTGCTCAAGCCACAGAGGTATCATAAGGAGGGTGGATTCTGGGTGCTAAGCAGGCCTGGGAGTAAATAATGACCCTCCAGCTCTCCAGCCCTATGGCTTTGAACAGGCCACTTAACCCCTTCCTCACTGAGTTGCTGCAAGGATGAAATGGGAGAACCCTGCCAGATCCCTATGGGGTTTCTTAAGGTCCTGAAAAAGTGTAAAGAAACCCTTCAGTGGTACTGATATATTAGAACTCAAAGAGGACAGTTTTGCTGCTTAGCATCAGCAGAATCAATCTTAGGACATTTCATCCCCCCAACAGGAACCCCCTTCTCCTACCCCAATGTCCCCACCAGCCACTCACTCAACAATATCTCTTTTGCATCTATCACTGGGAGAAGCATCAAGGTGGGTTCCTCAATGTCACGTTTATCAGAGACCTCAGTGCAATGCAGCCAACAGCAGGGCAGCGAATGGGGCTTGTCACAGAGGAATTTGGTCCTGTCCGAAGGGAACAAAGGAGAAACCAGCACTGAGGCACAAGAAACAGAGTCAAGTCAGAGGGCCAAGTGCAGCCCCGTCTTTCCCGTGGGAACTCCCTACAGGTATTCTGCTAGGGGAAAAAGAGGAAAAGCGGCGTTGTAGCTCTATTCCTTAAAACAACAACAACATATAGCAGCCTCATGAAACTCTAATTCCTGTACCATACAATTTACCCATTTAAAGTATTTAAAGTCACTCCATGGTTGTAGCGTATTCACACAGTTGCACAGCATCAGTTTTAGACCATTTCATCACCCCCCAAAGAAACTGCTCATTAGCAGTCATTCCCCATCCCCCACCCTCCATTCCCACCTCCACCAGCTCTTGGCAACCACCCATGTACTGCCTCTCTCATGGATTTGCCTATTCTGGACATTTCACATTAATGGAATGATACGCTCTGTGGCTTTTGTGACTGGCTTCTTTCACTTGCCATAATGTTTTCAAGGGTCACTTCATTCCCTTTTATTGTTGAATAATATTCCATTGTAATAATATACCACAATTTGCTTTTCCCATCTTTTCCCATTCATCCCTTGATGGACATTTGGATTGTTTCCACTTTTTTTTTTTTTTTTGCAGTTACAAATAATGCTGCTATGGACATTCAAGTACAAGTCTCCACTCCCTTTTATCCACAGACTCACAATCTTATAGCAAGGAAATAAGAAGGAAGCTGAGCAGGTGGGAGAAGTTACTTTTGAAGGCCGTATCTCTAGCCAGAAGTTAGAATATTACAGATTTTCACAACACATAAAGCACTGTCATCCATTCCCTCTTGTGCAATCCTCCCCTCAACCCCAGGGATGAGAGAGGCATTATTTTTATGGCCATTTTAAAGATGAGCTCATAAAGAATAAGCAAGTTTGGGGTAACTTGCCAAAAGTCACCCAATCAAGAAATGAAGCCAGAATTAAGTTCTATATTCTTTGGACTTGAGCTCTTCGCACACGAAACAGGCTTTATTCTTCTCTTACATACTCAATCTTTGCTTCTAGATTGTGTAGTTCAAGGGATAAAAAGAAAAAAGAAGAGAGAAAGTGGCAATTAGGCCAACAAATAGTTACTATTGTCTGCATTTTAAAAATTTGTACTTAAGACTCAGGAAGATTAAATGTCTTTTTTTTTTGTCTTTTTTAGGGCCACATCTGAAGCATATGGAAGTTCACAAGTTATAGGTCAAATCAGAGATGCAGCTGCCCGCCTGTCTACACCACAGCCACAGTAACTGGGGATCCAAGCTATGTCTATGATTTACACCACAGTTCACAGCAACGCCAGATCCTTAACCCACTGAGCGAGGCCAGGGGTCGAATCCATGTCCTCGTGGATACTAGTCAGGTTCTTTACCACTGAGCCACAATGAGAACTCCTAAATATCTTATCTCAAGTCATAGAGCTAGCAAGCCAGCCATGGCTAATTTAAAGGCAGCTATGTGATTCCCAAACATAGGCTAGATCAGCTTGCTTTCTTCCTAATGTCTAACCTAGAGTAGCAGAGGTCTTGGTTGTTCAGGTAGATGGAAGGGTAACTTTGGATGAGGAATTACAGGTAAGGGTAGGCCTTGGTGAGATGTCATACATAGCAGGGGGTAATGGGGGTATGAAAGGGGGATTAGGGCACATGAGAGTCTGAAGTTGCAGAGAAAAGACAGTTAGGAGGAGAAGAGCACAAAGAAAACAGAAGAGAGAAAAAATGGAAAACATGGGAAGAGTCCAGTTGAAAGGCTGGCCAAGTTCCCAGTTTGTCCCATGGCCAGGAAGATGTCATCCAAACTCTTGTGGTCACTCAATAAACAATATGAACAGATGTTCTGGGTGGAATGAGGTGGGGAAAATATCAACCAGGGACAGAACTGGAGTGTCCGCCCAGCTTCTCATCACTTGTCCAGCCCCAACCAAAAAGCACAGCCCTGGTGGGGCACCACCCAAGAGGGAGCCTCCTGGAAGCAGGAGGGTGAAGATCTCCATGGGGAGAGATGAGGCCAAGCAGGCCAGGTGAGCACAGGTGATGGGCATGGACAGAGCTCACCTCCAAGGTGGAGATTCCAGTGCAAAGTGCTTTTCACCTGGGAGTAGGGATCACATTTGGACCGCAGGGATGTAGGTATGGGCACACTGGAGATTTGGAACCAGCCAGTCATCTTGTGGCTCTGGATTTTGACTTATTGCACCAAGACCACACCAACTTGGTGCAGTAAGTCAAAATCTGGTTTCCTGAGGCCCATTACTTGCAGAATTCAGTACAGCAGGCAAATCAGTGTGGGAAAAAGTCAGTTCTAAAATGTCTCTAGGATTCCCTGTTGTGGCTCAGCAGAAACGAACCTGACTAGTATCCATGCGGATGGGAGTTCCGATCCCTGGCCCTGCTCAGTGGGTTAAAGGATCTGGTGTTGCTGTGACTGTGGTATAGGCCAGCAGCTGCAGCTCCGATTCAACCCCTAGCCTGGGAACTTCCATATGCTGTGGGTGCGGCCCTAAAAACAAAAATAAAATAAAGTAAGATAAGATAATAAAAATCTTTAAGTTTAGGAAGGAGACCCAAGCTAGTCCCAGTCTCCTTAGGCTGCTGTAATAAAAACAACATAAACTGGGTATCTTATAAACAATGGAAATTTTTTCTCATAGTTCTGGAAGTTGAGAAGTCCAAGATCAAGGCACCAGCAGATTCGATGTCTGGCAAGGGTCCACTTCTTGCTTCATAGACTGCTATGGTTTCATTTTCACTTTGTCTTCACAGAGCATAATCAGAGAGGGAGATTTTCAGCCCCCCCCCTTTTTTTTCGAGGCCCCTTAAATCTCTGAGCCATCTACAAGATCCACTACTGGAGAAGGAAAGACTCTCATTAGATGTGCTGCCACTTCAGAGCACCAGAGCGTATTGGGCTTCAGGATGCAGAAGAAGGCAAGCACCTACCAGCAGATTCAGCTCAATGGACAAAACCCAGTATCTATTGGTACTGCCATGGGCCAGGCCCCAGGTAGATGCTTTCCCTGTCAGGTTTTCTCTTCCCCAAAAACTCTATAGGGTAGGAATATTTATACCCATTTCAGAGGATGGAAGAGTAGAGCTCAAAGAGGCTAACTAGCTTGCTTGAGGTCACGCGGTTAATATGTGGCCAAGTAAGGACTGGAGCTCAAGGTCATCTGACACCAAAGCCCATGATCTTTCTACTGTTTCCTGTTACCATCCTTTCCTTAAATTCATTTTTCTTTTCTGGCCCTGAGAAGCTGCCACTTATTTCCATTCTTCCCTCAGTAGTTTTTCCAGCATTCCCCAACCATTTGTGTGCATGCATTGATATATGACACATATGCATCTAGGTTCATATTCAGACATGTCTGTGAGAATACATATCTGTGTACATATATTCATTCGTGTGTGTCTCCTTGCTTTTCACTCTGTGTGTTCCATTGCCTTCAGAGAAGGAGCCAAATGCCTTTTTGGTTTTAACATCCTCGAGGCTGTGTAGGAGTCTGTCCCGAGATGCTTGTTTGATGGCAGTCTTCCTACTGCATGTCAGCTAGTGACTGGTGGGATTGGTCTCTGTGACCAGGGCTATTTCTCTACGGCAGGCATCTTCTGAGGATCTGGTCTTAGGATGGGGCTTTCATAGGTGTCTCTGAACTGGACACTCAGGCTTAAGGTTCTCAAAAATAGAATTTTCTACACGTGAGAGATCAGAGGATTCTGGGTCTTCTGCCTGAGCCTAGAACTAGCACAAGGCAAACCCCAGTCTGCACTAGAATGATTCTGTTTTCCAAAGTCCTTTCATATTTATGTTCTTGGTGACAAACGTTTCAGAGCCAGCAATCGTCAACTCCATTTCACATAAAAGGAATAAAATTCCAGCAGTATTGCTCAGATATGATGTTCCTAATCCTGGGCCACCATTAGCTGTGTGACCTTGGCCAGGTCCCTTAAATACTCTGCCCATCTCTTCATCATTATTTCTTTCTTTTTTTTTTTTTTTGGCCTCCCTCTTGGCATATGGAAGTTCCTGGGCTAGTGATAAAGTCCAAATGGGAGCTGCAACCTACACCACCGCTGCGACAATGCCAGATCTTTAACCCACTGTGCTGGGCAGGGGATTGAAACTTAACCTACTGTACCACAGAGGGAATTCTCCCATCTCCTCATATGTATGTATTTATTTATTTTGTTTTGGGGGGCTGCTCCTGTGGCATATGGAAGTTCCCTGGCTTGGGATCCAATCACAGCTACAGCTGCCAGCCTGCACCACAGCTACCACAATGTGGGATCCGAGCTGCATCTGCGACCTACACCACAGCTCACAGAAATGGCAGATCCTTAACCTACTGAGTGAGGCCAGGGATCGAACCCACATCCTCATGGGTACTAGTTGGGCTCTTTGCCACTGAGCCACAATGGGAACTTCCCCCATCTCATCTTTAAAATGAAGATGCTCCATCGGGTTGCTCTAAGCATTGGCTGTGTTAAAATATGTAAATTCTTAGAACAGAGCCCAGCATGTGCCAAACTCACAATAAATGTTGACAGTACACCTTCTTTGGCCCGGTGCCCCCTGGAGACACCTAAGTCTGCTGGCCATGGAGTTTTCAGCCCTGACTCCCCTCTTCTCAAGCCAATCCATCTTGTCATGTCAATCCAGAACAACTCCTGAAGGTTTTTGTTCCCACAGCATGTGTGCAGTACACTCTTAGCCTCTTCTCATTTCAGGGTTGATCAAATAGTCTGCCTTGAATATGAACCTTTAGTGCCTCCTCAGTGTGTCCTTGCACTAGGATCAGATCCCTGAAACCACCGACTCTGGAGCCAGATAACCTGTCTTCAAATCCCAGCTCTGCCACTTACAGCTGTGTGACCATGGTCGGTTCACTCCACCTCATGTGCCTCAGCTTTCCCATCTGCAAAGTAGGGGTAATAATGGTGCTTATAGGGTGCTTATAAAGATCAAATGAGCTAACTCATGTGAAACAGCTACGGGCATATATTAAAGTCTATATTAGTATATGACTCTTTTATTTTTACTGCAGAATTTAAAAAATTTTGTGGTACAATACATATAGCATAAAATTTACTGTCATTACTATTTTAAAAACATTTTAATTAAAATGGAGTTGAGGTATAATATTATATAAGTTATAGGTGTACAATAGAGTAATACACAATTTATTGTTGGTATAAAATATTGGCTATATTCCCTGTGTTGTACAATATATCCTTGTAGCTTATTCTACTTTATTATTTATGCACCTGCAGCAAATGGACGTTCCCAGGCTAGGAGTCAAAGGAGTGCTTCAGCTGCTGACCTACACCATAGCCAGAGCAACGCCAGATCCAAGCCACATCTGTGACCTGTACTGTCCCTTGCAGCAAGGCTGGATCCCTAACCCACTGAGCAAGGCCAGGGATTGAACCCTCATTCTCATGGACACTATGCTGGGTTCTTCGCCCACTGAACCCCAATGCAAAGTCCTTGTAGCTTATTTTAAATATAATAGTTTATACCTCTTAACCCCCTACCCGCATGTTGTCCCTCCCCTTTTCCCTTCATCATCACAATTTTAAGTGTATAGTTCAGTGACATAAAGTACATTCACACCGTTGTGCTACCATCACCACCTCTGCAGAATGTTTTCCTTCTCGCAAAACTGAAGCTCCATGCCCATTAAACAACATCTCATTTCCCCTCCTCCCAAGCCCTGGAAACCATCGTGCCCCTTCCTGCCTCTATGAGTTTGACTAGTCTAGGTACCTCATATAAGTGGAATCATACAGTCTTTGTTCTTTTGTAGCCAGGTTATTTCCCTTAGCATTCATGTCTTCAAGGGTCATTCATATTGCAACATGTATCCTTCCTTTTTAAGGCTGAACAACATTGCGGGTATATACCACGCTGTCTTCGTATATTCATCCATGCGTGGACACTTGGAGTGCTTTTATCTTTCAGTTATTGTGAATAACGCTATTGTGAACATAGATGTATAATATCTCATTGAGTCCCCGCTTTCAATTCTTTTCTGTGTATACCCATAAGTGGAGTTGCTGGATCATGTTGTAAATCTATGTTTAATTTTTTGAGGAACAGTCATACTGGTTTCCAGAGCAGATGCACCATTTTACATTCCGACCAGCAATGTTCAAGGATTCCACTTTCCCTACATTCTCCCCAACATTTGTTATTTTCTGGGGTGTTTGTTTTGTTTAGTTCTTATGGTAGCCCACATAATGGGTGAGAGGTGGTATCTCGTGGTTTTGATTGGCATTTCCCTAATGATCAGTGATGTTGTGCATGCTTTCATGTGTTTTTTGGCCATTTGCATATCTTTGGAGAAATGTCTATTCAAACCCTTTGCCCATTTTCAAATCAGGTTGTTTGGTGTTTTGTTGTTGACTTTTCATCATGATTCCTAAGCACTAACCCCTGTAATTCATATTATTTGGAGCTTGGTAGCATTCAGAAAATAAAAATTGCTCATTTTCCAAATGCCTTACAAAGAAATAAAAAACCAATTTCTTAAAATTGCTGACAGAAAATGAAAGGAAAGGCCAGGCTATTGAATTCAAGTGCCTTTTCTTCTTTGTACTTGTATAAACCCTGAGACACCACAATATTAGCAAGAAATAGTGTTTGCCGCCAGAACAAAAACATTTCCTGCTGCTGAACAGATGTCCAGGGACTTTTATATGAATGGCCAATATTCTGAGAGAATTAATGCAGAACTTGAGACATAGACCATTAGCAATACTACGAACTGATAAAAATGACAGGATTCAACTCAAAACATCAATAATGGCAACTTATAAAAGCCACCACCATCTCCAAACCAAAAATACATAAAAAGGATGAAGATGTGTGTACAAGACAGATTTTGTATGTTTGTGTGATATTACTTACAGATGAGTGCAAGGAAAAAGGAATATATGTGTAAGTATTAAAGAAATTCAGATAATGTCATTTAATTCTATTGAAAAGAAGAAAAATTGGGCGACTCAAGAATTGGGGTTCTGTTTGGTCCTTAGTTACCCAGGCTAATTTTTTTTTTTTTTTTTTTGTCTATTTGTTATTTCTTGGGCCGCTTCCGAGGCATATGGAGGTTCCCAGGCTAGGGGTCTAATCGGAGCTGTAGCCACCGGCCTACACCAGAGCCACAGCAACGCGGGATCCAAGCCGCGTCTGCAACCTACACCACAGCTCACGGCAACGCCGGATCGTTAACCCACTGAGCAAGGGCAGGGACCGAACCCGCAGCCTCATGGTTCCTAGTCGGATTCGTTAACCACTGCGCCACGATGGGAACTCCTTTTTCTTTTTTTTTTTTTCCAGGCTAATTACTTAAGCAATCATTTCTCCCTTGCTATAGATCCTGAACATACAAAAAGTGTCACTACCCTTCGTGGCAGAAAGCAAAGTTCAGTAAATATCATTTCCATGCAAAGTATTCTGTAAAAGCAGAAAATACATATAACTAATATATTTCCTCATTTTTCTAATTTGACTGGAAACTCTAGGGATAGAAATCATGCTTTGGGGGTTATTTTCTTCCACATTGCCTAGCAGAGATCCCACGCGTTATTATAATATGGGCAAGACTGTGGCTAGCTACTAAGCAGTCTATATAAAATGTAGCTAATAGCCCTGCAGGATAGATGTCACTGTGCCCAATTTACAGATGAGAAAATGGAGGCTCAGGAAATTGAAATGTGTGGTGGTAGTATTGTGGATACGTTTTTAACAAATAACATCCTTATTCTTCAAAGATACATACTAAAATATTCACCAGCTGAATGAAGCTAAAGGTGAAACAAAATTTGCCACGAAGCTGATAATTGTTGAAGCTGAGCGATGTGTGTTTTCATGGTCTATTATGTGATTTGCTATTCTATTTGTTCATATTTTGTCTATATATGCTTTTTTCTTTTTTCTTTGGTGATGAATGGAAAGAAAAGACTTCCTATTACTGCATCATGCTTTACAGAGCTTCACAAAAACGTGATAGCGAAATGCATGCCTTTGCCCACTGTTTGTGCCTCCCTGAGAATTTTAGCAGGATCCCAGACATTAGGAGCCCCACACAAAGGCACACATACTTCCATAGATTTGCTTTTAATGACTCATCAGTCTATAAGGCCCTTCGATAATGGAAGCTTGTTGATAGCCAATGACCCCCATAATTACTGTACCTGGCATGGAGCCTAATACTTGGTAGGTACTTGGCAAATGTTAAATGGATGGAGGCAACACATGGGCATGGGGAAGGCTGAAATGATGCAGAACCCCTGGCACACACGTCTACTATATGTCTAATGGGAACATCCCAAGCTTTCCTCCAGGGATCCCTCTTTGAACAACCAGCACATATGAATCTCTGTTATTTCAGACTGCTCCTTCACGCTCCTGTTATTACTGCCTTTGCCATTCTTTCCTGCACAGTCCCTTGTTCAGCTGTGCACGTTTGGTCCTCCCATCTAGACCATGAATTCCTTGGGGATAGGAACAATGTTCCTCAGTTCTCTTAGCCTCCTGGCCTCTCACAGAACCGGACATGGGGTGTGCAGCCCAATGCCACATGCCGCGGCGGCCACAGCTCAGCTTTGCCTTCAAGAGGATCTGCTTCAAGAGCCTGGCTGATGGACAGCCTCTAGGTGCTGCCCTGTTGGACCCACCACACATTCCTGCTGAGGCCACACTTCTCCCAGGCTTCTCCCGGCCAATAGTTGGGAGAGATGGGGGGACGCGGCGTTAGAGCTAGTGCTTTCCTGCCCACTGTGCCATTCCTCCGCCAGCCCAGCAGAGATGCCCCAAGGCCAGTCTGTTTCTGCTCTGCCCCGCTTTATCCTTCAGAAGCATTTCCCCCAATACATCTCTTGTACATCTTCTCCTGTTTCAGCACATGTTTCTCCGAGGACCCAAACAATTAAAGCACCTGAACTACACTAATATGCAAGTATGGATATGAAGAATATCCATACTTCATTTCTTACACATGGACATATTGACCATATTGGTTTATATTGAAACCAGTGTAAATAGAGTAAATTCTGCAGCACGCTATGCTGTTCTGTGCTGAAGCCACAGCTGCAGTAGAGTGAATCAGGGCCCCTGGGGGACCTATACAATTACATATGACCATTGGGACCTTGAGCAAAGTGCTTCCCCTCATGGAGCCTCATTTTCTTTATTCTTTGTTTGTTTGCTTTTTTGTTTGAGGGCTGTACGTATGGCATAAGGAAGTTCCTGGGCTAGGGGTCTAATCAGAGCTTCAGCTGCTGGCCTACACCACAGCCCCAGCAACGCCAGATCCAAGCATCTGCAACCTATGCTGCAACTTGTGGCAACACCGGATCCTTAACCCACTGGTCGAGGCCAGGGGTCGAACCCACATCCTCATGGATACTGGTCTGGTTCTTAACCTGCTGAACCACAATGAGAACTCCACATTTTCTTTATGCTTAAAGTGAGGCTAATGAGGTCTTCCTTGTGTTGAAATAAATTTCTAGTCCCAAGAAGGAGACACACCTGTCAGGGGTGCCACATCAGAAAATTGTATCTTAGATAATGTTAATTTCCCTGTAAACACTCTGCTTGACAGACACATAGTATAGCCACTCACCCAATCCCCAAGTACCAAGCCACCTCTGAGCTCTATGTGTATTTCTTTGTTCCTTATTAAGGAAGGTCATCTGTGGGCAGAGGCTGGGAGGGGAAGGAGAGAGGACTTGCAGAGCACAGGAATTAGAACCCAGGGGTTGGCTGAGAGTGGGGCCATATCCCACTGGAAATATGAAAGGAATCTTAGAAGAGATGTGGAGAAGGATCACCAGACCTGGCATAAAAAAGCCAGGCTGCACCCTGAACCATAGGACCTTGGGCACACCATTCCCTCTCTTGAACATTCGCATCTGAAAAGGAAATTGGTGGCCTAAATGACCTCCACGTCCCTTTATGTACAGACATCTATGATCCTTTCTCACCCACCCAGCATCTCCATCCTTTACATGTGGGCCCTCTCCCAAGACCTCTGTATAGAAAATGACTGATGGTGTTTCTGTAAACGTGGTCCTTGCTTAAAGGAGAGCCCATTAAACATGAACTTTCACTTTTTTTTTTTTGGATTTTTAGGGCCACACCTGTGGCATATTGAAACTCCCAGGCTAAGGGTTGAATCGGAGTTGCAGCTGCTGCAACAGGGGATCTCCGAGCCACATCTGTGACCTATACCCCAGCTCACCGCAATGCCGGAACCCCAACCCACTGAGCACGGCCAGGGATGAAACCCACATCTTCATCGATGCTATTTGGGTTTGTAACCTGCTGAGCTGTAACGGGACCTCCTGAACTTTTACTTCTTAAGGAAAATTAGTTGGGGGGATAAAGGAGGGGCATGATGGAATTCAGTGGTTCTGTCCTTTCCAGCTAACCCCTGAACACTCTCTCCTGCTCCACCCTCCCCTCTGGCACCTCTCCTTCCTGGAGCCCAGCCATTGGCTGTCCTTGTTCTTCTCTTGCTCAAGTGACTCACCTGATTGGCTGCGAGGCCAGAGCCCCATTGGCTTCTGTAGTCACCCAATGGCCTTGGCTTCTGGCCCTCTGGCCCCCCACCAGGCAGAAGCCAACAAGACTAGCCTCTCAAGTGATTTCTTCCTCATGGTGGGGTTCCCCATGGCTGAAGAAGAAGGAGTGAGTCAGGCAAACAAGACATGAGCTGAAGATGCTCCTTGAGCAGTTGGATCTCACACTGCTGCTGAAGGTGGGCAGGCAGAGGTCAAACTGCCCATCCCTACCCCCTACCATTGCCTAATGATACACCAGGGTGAACTACCTGGCAAGTACCTGGTGACTTTTGGAACCACAAATAGTTCGGATCACTTTGTTCCCAAGACTCATTGGGAAACCACACTACCCTTTTCCCTCTTTGTCGGCCTTGCCATGCTGACCCACCACCTGCTAAGACAGGCAAAAATACCAGTCCCCTCAACTACAAGAGACCATATGACCAAGCATAGTTCTACTAACTGACCACCTCCCATTCACAATCACAAGAAGATATGAGCAGTACCATAGCTTCCTCTCTAATCATTTTCAGACCTTTTTGAACAAAATCTTTCAAAAGGTTAATCTGACCACTGGACTGATATATGTGCTGATAATAACAATCAAATGATGGATGAGGGATATTTGGAAATATTCCTTACATGAAAGACAACAGTAGTGTCATTTTGATCACTCTACTTAGCATTTAAAAAAAAACATATTGTTTTATGCATTCTGTAAAGATGTCTAAATCAATAGGCTTAGAAGTTCTTACACATTCTGTAACCAAGAAAACAGAGAGTTAAAATCAGACAATAAAACCGCTAATATTTACTGAGTATCTGCCTTTCACAAAGCATTGTGCCATAGGTTGATACAAAGAAATGTAAAACTCAGCTCTTGACTTGGGGATGGTGAGTTGGTCACTGAAGGGGGTTTAAAGACAGAAAAATTACAAACCTACATAAAAGTAATTGAGTGAAATAGCCAGGTGTTATGAACTCCCACGGAAATGTATATCTGAAATAGGTACCTTCCTGGATTAAGCATATTATTGTGAACATGACCCCACCAAGTTCAAATATGAGAGTTAGTAATTTCACATGGAGCATGGAGATAAAGGACAGACTTGAATACTGCTGGATTTTATATCTATCTTGTATCAGGAGAGCAATCATCTACAAGTAATGGGAAAACTCAGAAATAGTGGTTTAAACAAGTATAGAACATATTTTTCTCACTCAGTAAGAATTCCAAAAGTAGAGAACACAGAGCTGGAGAAGTTACCATGAAAATCATCAATAATTTCTGCCATTTTTCTGTGACACTGTCCTTTGCCTGTGGATTTTGTCCTCATGTCTTCAAAATGGCTGCTGTATTCCAGGCATCATATCCACATTCCAAGAAGGAAAAAGAAAAGGTAGGATAAATGACAAAAATCTTCTCTTTTTAAGTTATTCTCTTTTTATTTGAGAAGAGAAGCCTTTTTCAGGTATCTGCCTTCATCCTGCAGATCAGAATAACATGACCACCCCAGCAGCAAGGCAAGTATTTTTCCCTCTCCAAGCTCCATAGAGAAAAACATGGGAGAAGGTTATATAAATAGTTTTCACTGGACCAATAGCATCAGCCATATCTTAGCATATAATAACCATGTTACATATGAAATGTATTTGATTTTAAATGGTCATATCATGAGAGAATATTTCCCTGGCCTCACTAAATGTACAACATGGCCTGATTTTTATTCTTTTAAGAATAGCTTTTAGATATAATTACATTCTTGGGAATATGTTTTTAAAGAATAGTTAGGTATGTGTTTTATAGTGATTATTTCTGAATTGTAAAATTAGAGATTTTAAAAATTTCTCTGTGCTATCAGGGCTTTTTTATTTCATTTAATTTTCCTAATTCTCTGTAGCAAAAGCGCATTAATTTATAATAAGAAAACAAAAAATTTCTCCTTAAATAAGAATGTTCATGATGCTTTATGATATATTGTCAACTGAAAAAGCAATATGTATGACCTGTTCCCAAGTTTCATAAACATATATGAGAGAAGCAAATAATACAGATGTGAAAGAACCAAAAGCCTGTAGATTTGCCACTGAATGCCAGGAATATAGATTGTTTTAATTTTCTTCCATCTGCCTGTTGGTGTTTTCCAAACTGATCAGACTAAAAAAAGGTTAGAAACAAAGAGCAATCTCAGGTTAAGCAGTTCCCTGCCTGGACTTGGAGGAAAGACAGTCTTTGAGCATCACTAAACAGTAAGCTTTGAGAATGGAAATTGCAGAAAAAAAGAAAAGAAAAAAAAAAAGCATTCACCTGAGGAAAAGGCTTGGTTTGTTAAGACCAAAAAGGATACAGGAAAATACTTTCCTCCCTCTCTGTTTCCCTTCTCCAAAAACACTTTCTGCTGAGAAATATTAAACCCCCTTACCATCTTCAGGGGATTCTCAAGTCCAAGGCTCAGAGCCCAATAGAGGGCTATTTGTTCTTTCTGGTGCCTCAGCTATGAAACGTGGCTTATTGTTTTTCTGAAAATATGGCCACTGCAAGGGCACTTTCCCAGCCTCCTTTCTTGCCACAAGCAGGAGAAAGAAGATGGGGAACAGAAAGATGGCTCATGGCTCTTTACCTTTCAGAGGGCCCCGCCCACTTTCAAATCCACAGCGACTTCTTTCTTCTTTCTTTTTCTTTCTCTCCAGTAAAAAAAAAAAAAAAAAAAAAAAAAAAAAAAAAAAAAAAAAAAAAAAAAAAACCACTGATTTCTCCCAGAAAGCAAGAGACCATCTACAATTCTCTTGAATTTGCAGAGTGAGAGGTCTGCAAATCCCAGAAGCCTGGGCAATCAACAGTCTGGTAAAAAGCATCCCCCCTACTGGATCAGTCTCAAGGATAGCCAGCCCATTCTTTAGTCATTTGCACATTCATTCATTCATTCATTCACTCACTCACTCATTCATCCATCCATCCTTTCAGCAACAGTGCCTGGTCTGAGGATACGGTGAGACCAAGACCAAAAAAATGTGGGAGTTTATATCTGGGGGCACAGGAGTGGGGGGGGGAACAACAAGAAAAAAAAGGAAACACTGAAATAAATAGTTTCAAAAGAGGACACATGGTATAAAGACTAGAAAGGAGGTTAAGCTTCTAGAGAGTCACAAAGGAGCAGGGTGGGGTCATCGGGAAGGGGTCTTTCAGGAGGTAGCATTTGAATTGAACTTGAACGATGGGAAGTAGGGAATCAGGAGAAGCTCAAGCATGGTACAGACAGGCTACAGCAGGAGATGAGATCAGAGCATTGGGAGCCCAGGGTCTTAGAGCCAGAAGGGAGAAGGACAGGTGACCATCAACAGGGTACTTGGGGAGCCAGAGTGAAGTGGTACATGGAGCCATCCAGCCATCAGTAATGATCTCCAGCCCTGCTGGATGGGAACAGAGTAGGTACCATTAAAAGCTTCTTATTTCCTAAGAGCATCCAGCCTCGGGAGACAGGAACAATTACAGAAGTCAGGGTTAAGGTGTATGGCTCTGATTCTATGCAAAGGCAGTTGGAGAAGGCGAGATGGGTATGAGCAGAACCAGTCAGAAGACTTCCCGGGGGAAGGAATGGGATAGACCTAGGTGAGGGGAAGGGTCACATCAGGTGGCAAAGCCTTTACCATGCATAAATACCTGCCCCACGTCCACTGAAAAAGCCATTATCCATTCACAGTTCTCTTTCCCATTCACCTTGGTCTCCAAAACCTTCTCAAACTAGCATTCCTGGCAGATACCTCTAGCAAATCAAAGTTAGCATGATAGGAGAAAGCTCAGGCTAAGCCAGAGACAGTGGGTCAGGGAAAGTAGAAGAGAGTGCCTCCCCTGTAGAGTGGCCTAAGGATCCAGTGGAAGCTCCCCAGTGACGATGGGAAAGATGATAGTTCCAACCAAAAGCACAGCATGTGGGAGGACTAGAGGTGGGAATGGGGGCAAGCCCTCCCCTGTGGCCGGGGTTATAAAGTGCCGGGGCAGGAGGGATGAACACAGAGGGTGGTGGGAGTCATGGGAAGAATTGAGGCTTTCTTTATAGGACATCAGAGAGAGGCTTTGAAGGGCTTAAGCAGTGGGGTCAGGGTGTGGGGTGATCCCAGCCTAGCTCCAACCATCACTCTAGCTGACCAGAGAGGTTGCAGGATAGGAGGCTGCTGCAGGATAGGGGGTCAGGGTCTGCACCAGGGTGAGTTCTGGGAAAAGGAGACAAGAGGCTGGTTTGGAAGCCATTTAGGACAGGGAACTGCTCAACACCGCTAACTAGACATTGGTGTAGAGAAGAGAGTCAAGGATGGAGTCTACCTTCTTCATACGAGTCCTCAGATGCTCCCACTGATGAGGGAGAAATTGAAACTGACAAGCCCAACTGAGCTGGGCATTCAGATCTAAAATACCCACAGGAAGCTATTGATGCCTCAAGCTTTGCCAAAAGATGCCCGCATCTCTACAGAGAACGACACACCAGACATGCAGCTGCTTCTCACTTCTGCTTTAGGTCTCAGGCAAATTGTACACAAAGGCCTTTATGTCCCAGGCATCTTGTTTGTCAAGGCACCAAGCAGCAGCCCAGCCTTTGAAAACCACCTGATGTTGTAATTTGCCAGTGGATGATCTTTGGAGAGGCTTACCCAAAGGCTCAGCGAGGTTGGGCATGTTCCTCAAGGTCACACAGGAAGTTGGAGGGGAATAGAGAGCTAGAACAAACCAGACCTGATGTATTAGACCATGTGCTGCTCAGGCCCTGAACAAACCCAACATCTTAAGGTATGTTGCTACCTGCCTTAGCGTATTAGTGGGTGGCAATGGGACCAGGTGTAGGAGAAAATGACAAAGCCCTCACCTTCAGCACCGCAGGTGGACCCCCTTGAACATCATAGACAACCCTCGGATTTTGCCCTGGAGACATCGATGGGTGGGCAGAGACCCACAACATCCACATGCATCCCAGTTCCTTCTGGTTCTACTTTTCTCTTCCTTGACAAACTTTTCATACCTAAGAGAAGGTGGAGTGGGCATGTGTTCAGATTCTGAAACATGCCACTTGAAAGGTAACGCACGCCTGTGATGGAGCCGTGAGCTGAGGTAGCATCTCTGAAGCTCAACTTTCCTAATGGCTGCCCTCCACAGGCATATGAGTGCCTACTGTGTTCAGGACTGTATTTGGCACTGCTTTCTTGTTTCCCATATGCACTTTTTCTTCCTTTTTTTTTTTTTGTCTTTTTAGGGCTGCACCTGCAGCACGTGAAGGTTCCCAGGCTAGGAGTCGAATTGGAGCTGTAGCTGCTGGCCTATGCCAAAGCTACGGACACAGCAACGGAGGATCTGAGCCACATATCCAACCTACACCACAGCTCAGGGCAACGCTGGATCCTTAACCCACTGAGCAAGGCCAAGGATCGAACCTGTGTCCTCATGGATACTAGTTGAGTTGGTTAACTGCTGAGCCGCAATGGGAACTCCTCCTATACGCACTTCGGTTCAGGACTCTGATAAGCACTTTATGCAGAAAAGAAGAAAACCGTTTTTCTAAAATTTGACTTCTCCTGAACTCTAGGTCCTTTATGGCTCTCCTCCTCCTCATATGCGGCATGCAAGTTCAAAGAGGCTAAATTGCTGTGCAAAAGTAAGTGATGAGACATCTAGAGATCTGGGGGTGGGGAAGAAGGGACAGGAGGGGAAACTAGCATCTCAGAGGCTAGGGAAATCCCGACCGGGGTTGAATCCAGAAGGCAGACAGTGAATATGACAAGCCAGATGGTATTAGGCTTTCCTCATCCCCCACATCTTCATTCATTCATTCATTCATTCAACAAATACTCTCAAAGCATCTTATAAAGTATTCTGGGTGCTGGGACTATACTAGTAAACTCAACAGATCAAAATTTGTTCTCATGTTGGAGTTCCCACTGTGGTGCAAGTTTAAGTCCCCTGAGCTAGCATGGTGGGCTAAAGGATCTGGTGTTGCAGCAGCTGCAGTGTAGGTCACAACTATGGCTCAGATCCATATGCTAAGGGGTGGCCAAAAAAGAAAATAGACAAACAAATAAAACAAAAAAGTCTGTTCTCATGTAGCTGATGTGGTGGGGAAGACAGACACATAAATAGGATATCAAACATAAGGTAGCGATACCTGCTTGGGGGCAAACCTAAGTTAAGGAAGGATGCACATAGATGGGGTGGTATGTGAGAGGGAAGAGGTGGGTGCTGGGGCAGGCCAGGAAGGCTGCATGCAAGAGGTGAGTTTGCATCAAAACCTAAGGGAAATGAGGGAGCTAGTCCTGCAGATGTCTAGGAGAAGAGCCTTTCAGGTAGAGAAGCGGAAAATGCAAAGGTCTGGAGTTCCCATTGCGGCTTAGTGGTAATGAACCCAACTAGTATCCATGAGGACATGGGTTCAATTCCTGGCCTCACTCAGTGGATTAAGGATCTGGCGTTGTCGTGAGCTGTGGTGCAGGTCACAGACCTGGCTCGGATCCTTCGTTGCTGCGGCTGTGGTATAGAATGACAGCTGCAGCTCCAATTCCACCCCTCACCGGGGAACTTCCATATGCCATGGGTGCATCCCTAAAAGACAACAAAGAAAAAAAGAAAATGCAAAGATCCTGGAACAGCAACATGATCGGAGCATTGGCAGGTTGGCCATGAAGGCTGGCATAGGGTGAGTGGGGGGTTAGGGTAGGAGTAGTCAGAGTAGTGATCATCCAAAGTACAGAACTGCTTAGTTTTGTGTTGAGGTCAGAACAGTCTCAACCCATAGGGACAAGAGGGCCAGTGGACTTTGCAGAGACATGTGCATTATTTCTGTTCACCACCGTAACGTTACCAAAAAGCAAAGTGAGATTCAGAAGAGGGAAAGGAATTGTCTAAGATCACACAGCTAGCATGATAGAATTTGTATCTGATCCCGTGACAGTTGGCTCAAGCCTCTGCTCTTCCCATTATGGATGGCTAAAAAGTGGGCAATCAGGGGGAATGAGAACAAGAGTCGAGAACCATGAACAATCTAATTGTCCTGCATCATTTTGCAGCACCTGGAAAGGTTGCAGGACTCCAGAGATGTAGCCACTGGCTGTGTGTCCAGGCAGAGAGGATCTCAGATAACCTTGAAGCTATTCCTTAGCCTATCCTAGCAGGGATACCTGCATGCTAAAGAGCAGGGAACTTTCAAGGAGAACCCTTGCACCAGTAGCTGCATCCTGCCTGAGGGCCTCCTACACCTGCAATCTTTGGGACTGCCACTGTCCCAGAGGACACTTGAGTGTGGGTAGGTGATGATCTGGAGACACATATATCCTTAGGCAAGGAGGCCCTGCATTGAGCAAGTTGGTGCTCAAAATAGGAATTTAACTTAGTTACAGTAAAATAAAGATATTTACACCTCCTTCACAGCTTACATTTTAGAATGAGTCTTGTTCCTGTTATGAGAGCTATCATCAATCGCTCATTCATTCCACCCATTCATTTGTGTATATATTTATCCAATAATCTGGCAGGCACTGGTCTAGGTATTAGGAGTGCTACAATGAACAAAAGAGACAATCAAAAGGTAATGGATATACAATAGAATATTATTTGGTAATAAAAAGATATCACGTGCTAATACATGTTGCAACTTCCAGGGACCTTGAAAATATTATACAAAGTAAAAGAAGCCAAACAGAAAAGACCACAAATGATTCCATTTCTATGAAATGTCCAGAATAGACAAATCCTTGGAGACTGAAAATAGATATTAGTGATTGCCAGAGGATGGAAAGGATGTTGGAGAGAAGTAAGGATTGACTATAAATGGATAAGGGATTTTTTTACTATGATGATGAAAAGCTTCTAAAACTGATTGTGGTGATGGCTGAATGATTCTATACATTGACTAATAACCATTGACCTTTACACTTCAAATAGGTGAATTGTATGGTATGTGAATTATATCTTAATAAAGTTGTTAAAAAAGAAATTAAGGCATTCCCAGAGTTCTCATCGTGGCGCAGTGGTTAACGAATCTGACTAGGAACCATGAGGTTGCAGGTTTGATTCCTGGCCTTGCTCAGTGGGTTAAGAATCTGGTGTTGCAGTGAGCTGTGGTGTAGGTTGCAGACGCAGCTCGGATCCCACGTTGCTGTGGCTCTGGTGTAGGCTGGTGGCTACAGCTCCGATCAGACCCCTAGCCTGGGAACCTCCATATGCTGTGGAAGCAGCCCAAGAAATGGCAAAAAGACAAAAAAAAAAAAGGGAAAAAAAAAGAAATTAAGTCATTCCCATCATGGTGCAGCAGAAACAAATCCAGCCAGTATCCATGAGGACACAGGTTCGATCCCTGGCCTCACTCAGTGGGTTAAGGATCCAGCGTTGCGGTGAGCTGTGGTGTAGGTTGCAGACATGGCTTGGATCACTTGTTGCTATGGCTGTGGTGTAGGCAGGCAGGTGTAGCTCTGATTCAACCCCTAGCCTGGGACCCTCCATATGCCGTGGGTGCAGCCCTAAAAAAAAAGCAAAAAAAGAAAGAAAAAGAAATTAAATTTTACCTGTCTCCTTTAACATTTTAATTAAATTAAAATAGAGATGAATACAAGTTGAAATAGCAAATTTAAAATTAATAGAAGTTGCTTACTCCATGACAACTGTCAGTATTTTCATGTATTTGTTATGATGCAATTAATACTTCCTCCTGTGAATCCTCCAGAAGATGAAAGAAAGTGAGGCAACCCAGACCCAATTCAAGCTCAATCTGAGAAGGCTGAAAAAAAAAAAAAAAAGTGTGGATTCTCTGGGGCTTTCACTGTCCCTGCACTTTTGGGTTTTCATTAGTCCAAGGAAGTGAGACCAGCAGGTTAGGTGGAATTTCCATAACTGGAGCTGTTGAGGAAATTTTCCTGAGCCTGTTCAGGTGCTGCCCTGTCTTCAATGGTTCCCCTGAAAGCAGCACTTGGCAGCAGGTGGTTTTTGGGGAAAAAGATCCCAGCAAGCAGGATGAGGCATGTAAGAAAGTGGGATCAGCCAGGGGCAAGCCCATTAAGGGTGCATTATTGAGCTGGTTACAACAGAGCCCAATCCCCCAGGGATGGTATAAGATGTGACTCAGAAGAACTGGAGACTGAGATATCCATCTGTCAGCCACCCTCCTCTTGGTTGAGGATTTCCCCAGCGCCACTAAGAGCTCCCAGCTCCAGGCTCCACTTACACGTGGCCTGAGCAGGCTTCCTCAGCTTCAGAGAAAGCCCTGACCCTGGCAATGGCCACAGAACTGCCCACCACCACTGTCAGAAGCTAGAAAGGGGGCCAAGGAGCTGCGACGCTGGGCACAAAAAGAGCCTGCTTTGTGGTGCAAGAGACCCTGGGTGCTCACTGTCTAGAAAGGATACAGGTGTGAGGAGAGTGGGGGATGGGGGAGCCTTTGCTCTGTGAGCATCCTCTGAACATGACCGAGCCACTGGGAAAAGAGAGATGGCCTTGATCTAGACACATCCCAGGCATTGCTTCATTCTCTGCCTGCAGCTGGACAGAGAGATGCTCTTCTGCTTCAGGAGAAGAGAGCTCTTGGAGAAATTAAATAAGCTGCGCAACGGGACCTTGGAAACATAAAGCAAGGTTGAGATTCAAACTTAGGACTCTACTTGATCACCAGAGCTCGTGCAATGCTTCTCTTTTTTTGATGATAATGAATCATGAAATACATTTTACATCAGGACTCAGTGGCACTCAACACACATATACTGTGTAACTAAAAGTTTCACAAATCTATCTTCCTATGGGCGATGCCCTCTGATAGTTGATTCTATTCCCTTTTATTTTTTAGGAATTCTCCTCTGGCTCAGCGGGTTACAGATCTGCTGTTGTCACTGCAGTGGTTTGGGTCACTGCTGTGGCACGGGTTTGATTCCCAGCCCAGGGAACTTTTGCGTGCTGCAGATGCATTAAAAAAAAAAAAACAATCTATTCCATTTTATTTTTTAAATGCCGGTTGCAGCCACCAAATTGATTTCACAATTCATTGATCATTCGCATCCCATGGTATGGAAACCACACTAGATTATTTATCTGATTACTTATCAGACACCTTTGTGATGTCCTACCCATTTTTAATGTCCCTCATTAAAAATAACTGTCATATTATTCTGACGTATCCCTCTCCCTCAGTCTTGGCCAGTTCCCAGTTCAATGTTCTTAAAACTGGGTCAGTTTTTTTCAGAGCACTAATCTGGGTTTGTACTTAACCACATCCATCTGGGAGGTTACTGGATTTGTGTCTGTCTTCCATGGACCATAAGACCCACTCTTGACTGAATCTGCTTTGGCTCACCTGTCTCCCTAGCGCCAACAGTGCCTAATATTCAACAGGTGTTTGGTATTTTTTTAATGAATTCATTAAATTCATAAGAAAAATTGATTTGGGACCTCTGCTCCCAGTTGTATTCTATGTCTCCTTTCCTCTTCACAGTAAATCCCTGAGTGGACAGGACTGAGAATCAGCTGCTTGGGTTCAAACCCTGCCTCCGGATCCCTCAAGCTGTATGATCTTCAGTAAGTTTCCTAGCTGCCCAAGAGAGGTGATAATGGCCCACCTCAAGGAATCGGTGTGAGGATTAATTGATAAAATGATAATGAACAACAAAAAGAGAGAATTTCCTGTAAAAAGCTTTGAAATGAAGTACGGTCAAATGAGAGGAGAGTCCTAAGTTGAAGGGCGAACCCCCTTTCCCCAATATATGTTGAGGTCCTAGCAATTTCTGGTATGTTAAAATGAGACCTACTTCCGAGAAACGGGGTTGTGCAGGTGTCATGAGTGAAGATGACATCACACTGGCGTAGGGCGGGCCACTAAACTCTAATCCCTAATCCCTAATATGGCTGGTGTCCTATCGCAAAACAGCCATGGGAAGACGGAGGCGCAGGGAGGAGGCATGTGATGACAAAGACAGAGGCTGGAGTGGTACAGCTGGAGGCCAAGGAAACCCAGGGCTTCGGGCAAACCACCAGCAGCTAGGAAGCAAAGTAGGATTCTCCTACAGGTTTCAGAGGGAGCCTGGTTCAGCTGACACCTTGATTTTGGAATTCTAGCCTCCGGAACTGTTTGACAATATATTTCCATGTTTTAAACCAAAAATGGAAAAGCAGAGAAAGAGAAAAAAAGACAACTCAATGGCCAGTGAACAGGAGTCATACGTATCTCTGTAGATGAGGGCAAAGTGGCATCGTTCAGGCCCAAGTGAATTAGCTAATGCAAGGCTGCCTCCTGGGCTACGCCATTTACGTATTTCAAACGCACGCTCTCACAATAAAACTCAGTTCAAAGTTTTAAACATTGAAATACTTCCCTCTAGCAGCAAAACCCCACAGTAAGCAATTATCACATTATTCCAATTTAAGGGCATGCCAGTTACGCATGTAAACATTCCAATCTTGCCAACATAACTTTTTTTTTTTTTTTTTGCCATTTCTTGGGCCACTCCCGCAGCATATGGAGGTTCCCAGGCTAGGGGTCTAATCAGAGCTGTAGCCGCTGGCCTACACCAGAGCCCCAGCAACACCAGATCCAAGCAACGTCTGTGACCTACACCACAGCTCACGGCAACGCTGGATCCTTAACCCACTGAGCAAGGCCAGGGATCGAACCTGCAACCTCATGGTTCCTAGTCGGATTCGTTAACCATTGAGCCACGACAGGAACTCCCCAACATACCTTTTAAATCATCTCTCCCAAGTAATTTCTTTGCAGTTATCAGGCCTATTAAACTATCCTCCTTGAACATTCCACCTGGAACATGAAAACCTCTTGGGGGAAGCAAGCCCTTGAGGGGGATTTTCCAGGAGTGCCTGGGATAGAGGCTGTGGGAGGATTCTGCAAAGACCTGGAGGTGGGTTGCAAGTCCTGGACTATGGGAAGCACTTCCCTGGCCATTCAGATCCCAGACTCCCCGACAGTAACCCACAGGCCTTGTAGGTCTAAAGGTGACCACTGCTGGGTGTAGGAACTCACCCAGAAGAGCTGAGGAGTCAGCTCAGAGACAGGACCCCATAGACATCCTGACTGGAGACCAGCCTGGGCCCTTTCCAGCATGTTGGTGAGACAGTACAGAAGTCACCCAAGCCTGAGGATGGGGCTGTGTGGACTGAAGGTTAAGGACTCAGAATGTGGGTCAGAGAGACCTGGGCATAGGTCCTGGTTCAGTTACTTACCAGCTGCCTTACTTCTCCTATCTTCCCTTGTCCTCATCTGGGACAAGGGGGCTGATCAGAGTTCCAACCCCCAGGACAGCTGTAAGGAGAAAGAGAGAGAATGTGCAGAAATATTAACACAGCCCATGGCACATCGTGAGCAGTTTTTAAAGTCTGTGGTCTCCTCTCTTCTGTATTTTATTGCAATTATTATTGTTAATATTAGTGTGTTTCCATTTGACCTCTTCAGTTCCCAAATGCACCTGTCGTCCAGGGGCTCTGCAGAGCCTCCACTGTCCCCACCTTTCTACCACAACCCCACCCCATTCATTTCCTTTCACCTGAATGAGTTCTCAGGTGGTCCCTCTCAGCCTCTTGCCGCGTCTGGCACCGCCTTAAACCACTGGTTCTCTAACTTTGCTGGATGTGAAATAACCTGGGTTTTTTGGTTTGTTTTTTGTCTTTTTAGGGCCGTACCTGTGGCAATCGGAAGCTCCCAGGCTAGGGGTCAAATCAGAGCTGTAGCTACTGGCCTACACCACAGTCACAGCAACACCAGATCCAAGCCATGTCTGCAACCTACACCACACACAGCTCATGGCAACACCAGATCCTTAAACCATTGAGTGAGGCCAGAAATTGAACCTGTGTCCTCCTGGTTACTAGTCAGGTTCATTACTGCTGAGCCACGATGGGAGCTCGACCTGTGGTGCTTTTAAACCTCTCTGTACTCATGGACCCCAGACCCATCACCACAGGATGGGAGGGCACGGGACACAGGCAGACACCCAGGTGATCCCAATAAGCCTCCAAGCCCCCACATGCCCCCAATGTGGCTTTCCTGGGAGACGGGTCCACCCACATCTCCCTGCTTCTGAAAAAAAACAGGCCTCCCCCATTCCTCCTCGACTCAGTAAGCATCTTTGTGCGGGGAGGATCCACTCACCAGAGTGGTTCCAAACCCCATGATAAAGTCACCGCCTCCCCATGTGTGAGTAGTTCTCTATTTGCTGAGGTTGGGGACTGACAAATAGCGACTATGAATTCAGTAACATTTCCAAATGAATGCTGTTATTCATCAAGACAGCATCTCTGTGCGCTTGAAAAATAGGACTGATTGAGAGCGGCCATGTGACTTGCAACACACAGATTCATTGAGTTGCAAGAATCTCACAGGCCCCAGGGCCCACAGAAACCGCTGATGCAGGTCAAGATGAAAACTGGAGTGAGAAGCACGTTGAGGCCACAGAAAGACTGGATGAATTTCCCAAAGCCCCACACTGAGAGGTGGGACAGAGATCCGAGCCCTCCTGGTACCCAACTGAGTCTTTTCATTACAGAAGATATTCAAGATTCTCCTCTTCAATCTAAGTGGCCTCACCTCCCCCAAAGCGCCAATATGTCTAATCAAATAGATCACTCACACGGGTTATGCCCTGTGATCCAGAGGATAACAGTCTTCAAAGATGTCATGTCTTAACCCTCAGAACGTGTGTATGTATTATTTTATGCAGCAAAAGGGACTTGGCAGATACAATTGAGTGAAGGATCTTACCATGGGGAGGCAGGTTATCTTGGATTGTCCGAGTGGCACAAGATTGTCACAAGGGTCTGTAGAAAGAGACTGGAGTCAGAGGAGGAGGTGTGACCACGGAAGCAGAGGTCAGGGTGATGACAAGCTGGAAGCTAAAGAATCTGGAAAAGACAAGGAGAGAAGCAAGGGCCTCCTCATATTATAACGCAGCTTGGCCGACCTCTTACTTTTAGCCCCCTGGGACTAATTTTGTGTTTCGACCTCTAGAACTACAATATATTTGTGTTGTTTTAGGCCACTAAGTTGCTGGTAATTTGGAAATATATCTTTGCACATCTGTGATAGTTTGATCCAAATTTTATACTGTGTGTGTGTGTGTATTTGTAGGGGAAGGGAAAAGAAAAATCACCAAAGCGCTAATAGCGATTATCTCCAGATGTGGGATGATCAGTGGTTATATTTGCCTTTCTGGGGTTTTTGTTATTGTTGTTTGTTTATTGCTTTTTTGTCCCAGTGTGCAGTAGCTTGGCGTGGGATCTCAATTCTCAGACCAGGGATTGAACCTGGGCTGCAGCTGGGAACGCACCCAGTCCTAACCGCTAGACCACTAGGGAGCTCCTGTGTCTCATTCTTTTCGGCCATGCCTGCAGCATATGGAAGTTCCCTGGCTACGGTCTGAATTTGAGCCACAGCAGCAACCCAAGCTGCTACAGTGAAAATGCCGGATCCTTAACCTGCTTTGCCACAAGGGAACTCCTCCCATGTCTTTCTGTATTTACAGCTTTTTTTTTTTTTTTTTTTCTTTTTAGGGTTTCAGGTGCAGCATATGGAATTTTCCAGGCTAGGGGTTGAATCAGAGCTACAGCTGCTGGCCTACACCACAGCCATAGCAACGTGAGACCCGAGCTGCATCTGCAACCTACACCACAGCTCACAGCAATGCTGGATCCTTAGCCCAATGAGCAGGGCCAGGAATCAAACCCATATCCTCATGGATACCAGTAGGATTCATTAGTGTTGAGCCACAACAGGAACTCCAGTTTTTACATTTTTATAATGTATGTATATTAATTTTATTATCAGAATAGTTAAGATCTCAGAAATCTTATCCATTCTTAAAAATCCATCCAAACACCAGATCAGCAAAACCTTTGTCCCTGACCCTAGGAACAAGAGCAATGTCCCCTAGTGACTTGCTCCTGTCAGTGTTTATCTTACACAACCTCTTGTTACAGTTATTTCTTTTCTTTTCCCATTGTTTCATCTTCATGGTGAGTGCTTCAGAGTTGTGCTGTATTTACCTTGACTGTTAAAAGCACACACCACATATTTGTTAACTAAAATTGCATTGGACGATATGTTTAAAATACACTCAGTATCAGATCATCTCTCCCACTTAGGGCTCTGGTCCAGCCCTAAGTCCCTGTGATGCTCTGGCCCCTGGTACCAACCACTCTGGCCTGATAGCCTATGACTTCTCCTAATGCACTGGTCCAGCCACACCAGACTCTGTGCTACTCCTCCAGCTCCCAGGCAGGCTCCTGCCTCTAGAACTTTGTGCTCCTTCTTCCCTCTGAGTCATTCCTTCCCAGTCACTGGTGTGGCTCACTCTCCAGCCTCCTACAAGTCTTTATTCAAATGTCCCCTTCTCAGTGAGGTGAATTCCCCACCTTGGGAACTTCCTGTTACCTTCTCCTTAGCACTATTACATATCTTACTTATTCAGCCTTCCCTCCACTAGGAAGGTTTACAGCAAAACGTAGCAAGAGTAAGTGTAGGGCCTCCATACATTCTGCTGAATGAATAATCGGTGTCTGGTCCATATTTGACTGTATCTATACTGCATTTCACTTCTCTGACCTATCAGTTCCAAGTTTAACTCAGGTTCTGAGACCAGGCAGCAGCATGTTTCAAAACTAATAATGTTCAAGCCAGCAAAATGCTGTTGCAATCAAGCGTTCTTGGCTCAAGCGAATGCCAAGTTCCAGAGCCTGCCTGACCCTGCTTACCCAAGACCCAGAAAGATGGGTTCTGGCCATAAAAACAACCCATCAAGTATTACTGTCAGTCATCTCAGAAATGCTAAGAAGTCTAATTTGTTTTCCATGCTCTCTGAGCTTCTCCCTTGAGCAAAACTCTCAAAAGGGATCCTCCTCTCCAGATTTTCCTTCTCTGGTCGGATATTCAGGCACACACAGAAATATGGAATAATAGGGCAAGGGAGCAAGGTGGGATTCAGGGCCCAGAGGGCTAAATTCTAGTCTAGCCCCCTCCACTTTGTAGCCATGCGTTTGGATAAATCTGCTACAGCCTCCAAACCTCAATTTGCAAAAGAGAATGGAATCTAGGTCATCTCCATATGCTCCTATCTGGCTCTGAAACATCGGTGTGCTGTGAAAGGCTGTTTTTGTTGTTTTTGTTTTTGTCTTTTTGCCATTTCTTGGGCCCCTCCCACAGCATATGGAGGTTCCCAGGCTAGGGGTCGAATCGGAGCTGTAGACGCCAGCCTACGCCAGAGCCACAGCAATGTGGGATCTGAGTCGCGTCTGCAACCCACACCACAGCTCACAGCAACACCGGATTGTTAACCCACTGAGCAAGGCCAGGGATCGAACCCGAAACCTCATGGTTCCTAGTCGGATTCGCTAACCACTGAGCCACGATGGGAACTCCTGAAAGGCTGCTTCTATAAGGAGGAGGCCAGAGCCATCCACGATCACTCTTTGCTCCACTTCCAACTGACTTGCTTTCATTCTTCATCTCTTCCCTCCAAACAAACCACCTCTTGTCTCGCTCATTGGCAATCCCGGTTGCACGTTTCTTTAAAGGGTCTCCTGAGCTTCTGTTGGACCGTCTCTGAAATGCAATAAGCCTGCAGACCTCTTGGGGTGAAATAGGACCCCTCCAGTGTGAAACAGGCTCATCTACACAAAATACCTCTCTCGGTGCCCAGCCTAGAGCATGCTGTTGGCAAACATTTATTCTCTCCCTTTTGAGGCCCCTCGTGGTTCTGGCTTGATGAGCCCATGGAAAGAGACAGTATAGGAACTCTTTGGCCCCAGCCTCCATCTGATGGCTTTCTCCATCTTCTCTTTAGAGATGACAGGCCAGGCTACCTGGACACCTTGCATTGGTCCATACACCTCCTCTTGGGCTCGGCGAGACCCTCACGTTCAACAGGCATTTTGCAAACCACTCACAATGGGTTATTGATTTTTTGCAATGTGTGGTCTCTCTTAATCTTCACAACAGCTCCGTAAGCCAGATATCACATCCCCATTTTACTGATGATGAAACAGAGGAACAGGGTGCTAAGAAGCCACTCACAAGCTGGTGAGTGAAGGGATTGGAGCTGAACTTCCAGTTTCAGGATGCCCTGCTCCTTCCTGCTTCCCAAAGCTGCCTAGTAAAAAAAAAAAAAAAAAAAAAAAGGTTGGAAGGAATGAGTCATTGCCTGGGAAGCTGAGCACACAGGGGCCAAGTCAGAGGAACTAACTTTACTCCAGGCCCTCACTTACGGAGAGGTGAAAACTAACAAATCGTAACCTATTAAGCACCCACATGTAGACTGTATGCCATCTCATTTCTAGTTTTTTCAGTGACCTTATGAGGAAACTGGGATGCAGAGAAATTGAGAAACTGGCCTGAGGACATCCAAGCAGTGACTGGTGGAGTCAGAATTCTCACACAGTCCCCCCGTTCTATGGTGCCCTCTCCCTACTCGGCAATCATTTCCAGTAAAATTGGATGTTGGGCCCTAGTCGTGAGATTGAAAAGGCGACATTATCTGAGTACCTACCCTGCACGGATCCTGCTAAATCTCCATCACAGGAACCAGCAGCAAGGATGTGGCCTCAGCTGGCCCTCCTTTCACCTGGGCACCACCGGAGCCCAGCAGTGCCCACCCTGATCATCAGCTGCCCCACTCACCAGTCATTGGAATTGCTGTATTTCTGTGTCACTCTCCACACTTCCTAGGGGACAAAGGACACCCCAGGGGCAGAGCCTGTAAGGGGTATGTCTTTAAGTCCCCATAGCACCTGGTATAAAACCTATCTCTTACAGCTTGAGAAAGATCGTCTTTCCTCTCATTGCCGTGGGGGTTGTCATGAGAAACCCATTTTACCTTATTAGCAGAATGCACTTGACAAACTGAAAGGAAAGGGGCTGTGACATTCAATGTTCAGCAGTAGGTGCCCAGGTTGTGAGCGACTCAAGAACAGAAACCGTCTGATTCAAGGTTGAGCCTTTCCATCAAGGACTCTTCACCCGGGGTCCACACCCTCAATGCACAGACTTCAGCAGGCCCAAGGACCTTCTTAAAATGAATGCTTTTTTTTTTTTTTTTTGGTCTTTTTAGGGCCACACCTGCGGCATATAGAGGTTCCCAGGCTGGGGGTCCAGTCAGAGCTCTAGCTGTCTGCCTGCGCCACAGCCACAGCAACACCAGATCCCAGCTGCATCTTTGACCTACACCCACAGCTCACGGCAATGCTGGATCCTTTAACCCACTGAATGAGGCCAGGGATCGAACCTGCGTCCTCATGAATACTAGTCAGGTTTGTTTCTACTGAGCCACAACAGGAACTCCGAATGTAAGTATTTTTGAGGATGTTCATTTGTCTGCCACATGGATCCATAACTTTCACCAGATTCCCAAAGTGGGTGAAGACCCACTCCCTAAGTACACAGCAGATACTCATACATCTAACAAGCGTTGAGTGAGCATTTCCTTGTTTACCATTTGCTACGTGGACTAATGGCTCAAGGAAGAGAAGTGGGCCTAGTGTAAAACTTTGAGGTTGGCCTGTTTATTTCCCTGGTCTTTCCCTGGTAAAGCCTTTGGGGTTCTCCCAGGTGGCCAAATTCTTCTCAAGTAAAGTATCACATAAGACAACACTCAGACTAAATCTTAAAAGTTGCAATGTTACACATATTTTGGACTGGAAATTGGGAAACCTGAATTCTGATTCACATTATTACTAATCAATCAGAGTGACTGCAGGTAAGTCCCTGAAAGCAAGGTGGTTTATGGCAATTCTTTCTCCTTCTTTCTTTTTTTTTTCTTCATCTTCTTTTTATAGCCGCACCCACAGCATATTTCCATTTTGACCCTGGGCTAGAGGTCAAATCAGAGCTGCAGCTGCAGGCCTATGCCACAGCCACGGCAACACCAGATCTGAGCCACATCTGTGACCTATGGTGAAGCTTGCAGCAACTCAAATCCTTCTACCACTGAGCAAGACCAGGGATTGAACCAGCATATTCACAGATACTATATCAGGTCCTTGACCTGCTGAGCCACAATGGAAACTCCAGGTTTGCGGCTGTTCTTAACCTGTGTTCTGCCACAACTGAATAACAGATGACTTTCCATTGGAAAACAGGTGTTGCTATTGTTTTTCAATGTATAGGAAAGTCAAATATGACAATAATTCTTAAATACTATGCATATATTAATAGCATGTCCAGAACATTCTTTCTGCCACCACATACCTGCATCCCCTCAGGCCCTGATGTTCCTCTCCCACTTCTGTCCTTCTTTTCACTTCTACCCAAGAGAGCATATGAGAAAATGAGCAACAACACTTCCTCCCAATTTCATGTAGAAGTTAACTGTGTCCAGACATAGGTACTCTGATGAACGTATGTCACAAACTCCTCGGACATACCTCCAGGCAGATCATGAGCTTGTGGAGCTAAAGAACCACAACGTGCATGGAGAGCAAAATCTCAGCTCTGCTCATGGGCTGTGTGACTTTGGGAAGTTAAATGACTTCTCTGAGCTTCCACCTTTTTCACCTGAGAAATGGAACTGACAACCCTTACTCATAGGATTGTGAGGCTTAACAGGGAAGAGGGTGAAAAGGACTATGTAATTCTGTGCTGGGCCCATGGAAATGAATTTTAGTGTCTATCTCCTCCTAATTTCCCTCACTGGACCTCAGCTTCATGGTCATCAGGATGAGAAGGTCAAAATAGATCCCTGCCCCTAGAATGGCTCTCTGCTACTTTGGGAGAAAGAGATAGAAACTCTGCCAGCAAAATAATGCATTAATGATTTGCTATGTGGGAGTTCCCTGGCCTAGGAACATCCCCACGCCATGGGCACAGCCAAAATAAATAAGTAAATAAATAAAAGGCCTTGCTGGTTTAAGCAATAGTATTAAAAAAAAAAAAAAAAAAGATTTGCTATGGAGAATTGGCCAATAGTATCAAGAGAAATTTCTTTGCAGAAGCTTCTCTTTGAAGGCTATGAAAGATCTACCTTCACCCCCAAGCAACCACAAGACTTTGTTTTTCAAATCGTGACATCCTGCAGGAGGTGGCAGGACTTAGGGATGCCCAAAGACACAGGGCAAGCCCCTCATCCTCCTGAGATACTGCTTTTATTCCAATTTTTTTAAACATTAATTTTTATTTTTCCTAGAGCTCCCACTCTGGCTCAGTGGGTTAAGAACACGACATAGTGTCAGTGAGGATGCAGGTTCTATCCCTGGCCTCACTCAGTGGGTTAAGGATCCAGCATTGTCATAAGCCACAGCGCAGTCTGCAAATGCAGCTCAGATCTGGCATTGCTGTGGCTATGGTGTAGGCCAGCAACTTCAGTTCCAATTCCCTGGCCTGGGAACGTCAATATGCCTCAGGTACAGCCATAAAAAAATTTTTTTTTTTTTTTTTTGGCTTTTAGGGTCTCACCTGAGGCATATGGAAGTTCCCAGTCCAGGGGCTGAATTGGAACTATAGCTGCCAGCCTGCACCACAGCCACAGCAATGCTAGATCTGAGCCGCATCTGCAACTGACACCATAGCTCATGGCAATGCCAGATCCTTAATCCACTGAGTGAGGCCAGGGATAGAACCTATATCCTCATGGATCCTAGTCGCCTTCGTTAACCACTGAGTCATGAAGGGAACTCCAAGAAAAAAAAAAAATTACTTTTTGTGCCGAGTTTTTTAAGTGGCAGTATTAAAAATATTTTTGCTTTTAGTAAAACAAACACAGAAATGTGACAGTGCGGCAAAGTTTTTATGGATGCTCAAGACAGGGGAGGAGGAGACATAATCCATTCACATACTACTGAGAGAGAGAAAAGTTTGACAAACACAGGACAGAATGATCTCCCTAAAATCTCACGTGGTTGTGTACCTATGTCAGCTCCAGCCCTGCCTGAGACTGTCAGAGCTTACCAAGAAGTAAATTAATACAAATATAAATCCAGTGGGGTTGGGAGGGACTCTAGTTTACTTTGAAAAGATTTGGTTCCAAAAGCCAACGAGGCAAGGGCAGCCAACACCCTAAGTGCTCCTTGGCACCAGGCTTCAGGGCCCTGGGGAATATTTCCATTTTTGTCCAGGATGGAAGCTTTTCCTGGATAACCCATGGCTGAGGCAGGTGTACCCTTATGATGTGGAAGGCAGATGGGGAATATGCCCAGCATTTTCAGGGTGACCCAGAAACTATAAATGCTCCCATGGAAAGAAAGCTCACAAATCAATTAAACATCAAGGATGACAAAATTCTTATCATTTCTGAGTACTGCTTGCATTTCGAAAGCCGTTCATTTTATTGTATAAAAGTGCATAAGTATGGAATTCCTGCTGTGGCTCAGCAGTAATGAACCCGACTAGTATCCATGAGGATGCTGGTTTGATCCCTGGCCTTTCTCAGTGGGTTAAGGATCCAGTATTGCCATGAGTTGTGGTGTAGGTCACAGAGGTGGCTTGGCTCCAGAGTTGTTATGGCTGTGGTGTAGGCCAGCAGCTGCAGCTCCTATTCGACCCCTAGCCTGGGAACCTCCATATGCCTTAGGTGCAGCCCTAAAAAGAAAAGAAAAAAAAAAAAGAGAGAAATACAGGGCAGCATAAACCACAAGTAAAACAACCACCCATAATCCCTGTTTTAGTTTGTTTGGGCTGCTCTAAGAGAATGGCAGAGACTGGGTGGGTTATAAATGACGGAAATTTATTTCTAACCATTCAAGAGGCTGGAAAGTCCAAGATCAAGGCAGATTCAATGTTAGGTGATGGGTGCCTTCCTGGTTTATAAAGGGCCGTCTTGCTGCTGTGTTCTCATGTGGCAGAAGGAAGAGAGAGGCCTCTGGACACTAATCCCATTCATGAGGGCTGAACCCCATGACCCAGTTACCTCCCAAGGGGCCCACCTCCTAATACCATCACTTAGAGGGGGTAGGGTTTCCACATGTGAATTTTAGGGGGACACAAACATTCCATCTATAACAATCTCTTCTCCCAGAGTTAATAATGGAATAACTGTTAGCATTTTATGTAGGTTTTCATATATATATGTGTGTATGTATATATGTATGTACATATTAATGTGTACATATATGTACAATCTAAATTTGGGTTCATACTATATACACAATTTTTTATTAAGGTGTACTTGATTTATAGTGTTATGTCAGTTTCTCCTGCATAGCAAAGTGACCCAGTCATACATATATACACATTCTTTTTCTCACTTTCTCTTCCATCATGGTCTATCCCAGGAGATTGGATATAGTTCCCTGTGCTATACAGCAGGACCTCACTGCTTATCCATTCTAAATGGAATAGTTTGCACCTACTAACTTCAAACTCCCCGTCCATCCCGCTCCCTCCCCTTCCCACCCCTCCCACTTGGCAACAAGTCTCTTCTCTATGGCTGTGAGTCTGTTTTCTGTTTTGTAGACAGATTCATTTGTGCCACATTTTAGATTCCACATATGAGAGATATCATATACTATTTACATAATGTTTTGTAACCTATTTTTTTTCCCTAAACATTAAATTACGGGCATTTTTCTATGTCATGAGTCTCCCTCCTCAAAGGTCCCTGGAAATATCCAGCCATAGGTTTGGATTTATTTCTAACTAGTAAGAGAAAGAAAGAGACCCCTGTCCTTAGATATTTTCAAACCCCTGAAATTTACCACCCCAGGGAGGGTCCCACCTTCCTCTAGGCTGCCAGGGGTTTACCCAGATGCTACCTTGGCAACGTGACATCTGTGAGAAGTGAGACAGTGTCTCTCACAGCAGCCAGTGGAACTTTCTCAGAGGACAGTGCTGAACCCACTCCCCCCTCTCCCTGCTTCTTTCTCCCACTCTCAACCTTCCCAAAAAAGAGGAAGCAGCCCCTGGAGAGAAGGTTCTGAAACCAGCCAGGAGGAAACACTCGCCCTGCTCCATCAGCCCGGCCTCTACACTGCCCCGCGCCACCCCACCCCCCCCCGCCCCCGCCCCCTCCCACTGCTCTTACAAATCTGATAAAAATCCCATTTTCCTTCCTTAAAGTTTCTCGTGTTTTCTTCGGCCACAGGAGGCTGTTACACAAGTTGGAAAATGGCCACTTTTACCCCGAATCTCCCCTGCCCTCCCACCACCCCTGCAAAGAGCTTTTCTGTTTGAAGCCAGTGCAGATCTTTCTCTATTTTGGCCTTGAGACAGAGGGCAGGGGCTGGCCGAAGGGGGACCAGGGAACAGGCCAAACCTGTTGGCTTCTCCCTCAGGACCCTCCCTCTCTCCCACCACTTTTGGAGGTTAAAAGGGGCCTTTTTGAAAGGCAGCAGAAAGCAACAAAAAGCCTCTTGGAACAAGGCCTTAACTGTTACCAGATCCTTCTAGTAATATTGGGACAGGAGCCAGGTGATACCAGAATGGAATGTTCCATATGTTCTCACACGTCCCCCCACCCCACCCCCCAACCAAAGTGTATCCATTTGCAAGAAAAAAAGAAAATCACCCAAAAGCATTATTGTTCACCACACTCCCTGGCCCTCAGTGCCCCCCATACCTCCACAGATTGAATGGGCTTGCAAAGAACCAGACTGTTTCTCATGGAAAATGCTGCAAGGGTTTTTTTTTTTTTTTAATTTTTAAATTTTTTATTTATTTTTATTTTATTTTATTTTTAGGGCTGCACCCACAGCATATGGAGGTTCCCAGGCTAGGGGCTGAATAGGAGCTGTAGCCGCTGGCCTATGCTACAGCCGGAGCAATGCCAGATCCGAGCCATGTCTTTGACTTACACCACAGCTCACAGCAACGCCAGATCCTTAACCCACTGATCGAGGCCAGGGGTCAAATGCCAGTCCTCATGGATACTAGCCAGGTTTGTTAACCACTAACGGGAACTCCTAATTTTTGTTTGTTTGTTTGTTTAGCTTACGTTTGCTTTAATGCAGACACCTCGATAGACAAATTTTTAAAAACAAACCAAAGCAGCAGACCTATTTGTAAAGTAATAAAATGTTGACTCTATGACATGTTTTTAGAGAACCTTTATTTGAAAGTCCATGTATTGCAAATGGAAACTCTGGGAGACCTGACTTGTTAAGGGTCGTATACAGACGTGGTGGAGGAGGCCGGGGCCATGACAGCAACCTTGACAAGGCACAAGCATCCTCCAGCCACCTCACCACCCCAAGAGTTGTTAAAGAATTTTGTTATTTTTATATTTCCAGAAGAGCATTAAAAATTCAAAACTACTTTGGATTCGTGATATCTAGTTTGCTGTTCAGCATTTATCCTTGAGTACAAATAGGACAGGGGGTGACATGAGTTTTGGGGGGGGCAGAGGGCCCTGCAGTGCCTAACACAGCCATCTCTCTATCACCTCCTCAGGCCCCCAACTCCAGTCTCAAACATCTGCCTCCTGCCCCAAACACTTGCGTTCACAACACACTCCAGGGGCATGCTGATTTTCTGTGAGTTTTTCCCCTTTCAAGGGGCTGCCCATGATATTCTCGTTGACCTTCAGCTGTGGAAAGCACTAGAAACTAGAGGGAGGGGAAGAAGGGGAAGGTGCATGGGGATTTCCCCCATCGCCCTGAGTGGGAGGGTTTAGAATTAATTCTGCACCGAGAAAAAGGAAGGTGATTCAGGATGACTGAATCGCATTCTTGCACCGCACAGATGAGGGAACTGAGACCCCAGGGAGGACTCAAATGACCTGGGGGCAGAAGCAGATCCAATCTAGGGCTCTCCAGTCCTGGAGCAGTGTTGTATTCACCTCGGATCCTGGGCATGTGAAAAGAATACCTGCTCCATGGACCCTCAGGTCCCTTAAAGGGTAAATACTGGAGTTACAGCGGCTAAGAAATGGCTCTAGGGGAGACATTTTAGACGCCAACATACAGAAAGAGAGAAAATAAGAGGCAGAGCGGCCAGGGGAGCCCCTCCAATCATACCATGAGTGCGGTTGGGAGAGGCCAGAGGGTCTCCACCAGAATGATCTGGGGGGTCTTCCAAGGTACACCTGCTTTCCCATGTCCCCACTCCATCCCCTCTGAACCCCCCTACGTAGGGAGAGAAAGTTGCCCCCGTGGTTCTGATACCTAAAACCCCTGCCTCCAGCCATGCTGGTGAGAATCAACAGTAAGCCCCCTCCCTTAGGCCTTTCCTCCTTCTCCTCCACTGAAGACACCTTGTGAACAGGACCACCAGAAAACATCACCCAGGAGAATGCCTGAAAAGATGGGTCCTAAGGCCTCTTGAAGGTCATCATGCCCATGAGGCCAGCCACAGGCTAATGCACTGCCAGCCTGCCCGTGAGGCCCACTGTTCAGGCCTCCTAGCCAGAGTTGTGTCTGAGACATCAAGACCTTGAGCCTCTGGCTTTGAATTTGTATGGGGGTGAGCAGAGGGAGGTGAAGGCATGCGATTCCCACAAGGGGGACAGCTATTGGCTGGCACTGGCTGGAGACAAGGCTTTAGAAGGAAACAGCCTTCCTTAAATTAAAGCAAGAAACCTCCCGGAGTTCCCGCTGTGGCTCAGCAGTAACCAACCTGGCTAGATTCATGAGGTTTCGGGTTTGATCCCTGGCCCTGCTCCATGGGTTAAGGAAACAGCATTCCCATGAGCTGCAGGGTAGGTCACGATGGCTCAGATCAGGTGTTGCTGTGGCTGTTGTGTAGGCTGTAGCTGCAGCTCCAATTCAACCCCTAGCCTGGAAACTTCCATATGCCACAGGTGCGGCTGTAAAAAGAAAACAACCAACCAACCAGAAAGCTCCTGGCTTGAGCAAGAGTGAGGAGGGAGAGCCTCATAACACAAGCAACCTTGACCATAGCTCTGGGTCCCCAACTCCTGCAACAGCCCTGCCCCCAGCACCAGAAGTAGTCATCTCCTTTTAACAGGCCCAGAGTGGTCAAAAAAGGGTTAGTTCTCTTTAGTTCCTTTCAATACAGCCAAAACTCATGAAATTTTTCACTTAAAAAGGAAAAAATATCAACACCTTTGGAATACTAAGAAAAAACTAAAAAGAAAGAATTGCAGAAAATACAGAGTAACTATCATCACATTCTGTAGTAAAATTTTCTGTCTCCATAGAGGTCATGAAATGCTTTGCTGCCACCCAAATACACTCTCTCACCCAAGCACACAAGTGCGTGTCATGCATTGTGCTCCTTCTAATTCAATGCTCATAGCAGACATCACTAATCGATCATAGCATTTTATCCAAATGTTGACCCCACTAATCTGAGAATATTTCTCAACACAAATTTCTAGACAGGTATTACCAATCGATTGGTGTAGGCACTAGAATTGGTAGTAAAGCTTATCTGCCATCTCTGCACTTGCCATAGGGCTGGAGGAACAAATGCCCAGTTTCTTCCCTTCTAGTTTCATTTTTCTTTTGACCAATAAAAGCCTCTAATCATCATCTTGATTTCTTGTTGTCCAAGACATGGTGTAATGGTCACTTTGAATGAATTTCCAGTGCCTCTCTCACTGAAGTACAATCTTTTCCCATGTTACAATAGACCATGGAACCTATGACATTTCATTAGGTCTCTTTCTAGGCTGGACAAATCATGTCCTCACTGGGCATCCCCTGGAGTCCTCTCTCTCTGTCTCCCACACTCCCCATCTCATTCCTACAGTCTGCCCATGTAAATGCTGGTGGGACCAAACCAGGATGGGGAGATGTAGGCTTTCACCAGAAGATCGTCACCTAGATATTCCCTCCAACTCTGCAATGCCAAGTTCTAGGCAGGACATTCATCTGTTTTGCAGTGCTTTAGACTTCCTGAGTGTGTCTTAACTATATATTATTTTAAAGTTATTATTGTTTCATTTAATGCAGGAGTTGCATACAGAGATGCCTACAGAGTCCAGACAGGGGATGTCAATGTGAGAAGCAGAGCAGGTGGAAGGACAGGTATGGACTCTCAGTGAGTGGCAGGGACTGTGACAACTGGAGAGCCTATGACCTATCGGTAGGGGCCAGGAGCTTCTCTGCAACCACAGACACCACTCTGCACAAATGTGGGCACAGTATTGCAAAAGTACCACTATTTGGGTTAAGTTAAAAATTCAGTTGTTGTGTGAAATCTCCTGATTTTTAACTGTTGGCTCAAATTCTCAAAACCCTGTGAGAGGCAAACAAGTCCTGTCACCTGCTGGCTGAATTAGCCAATGATCTGCCTGTTTTTAACCTCTGATCTAAGGGAATGCTCTTTTGTAAATACAGTCAAGTTAGGTAAGTAGGGGGAAGTGACCCCGAAAAGAATCTCGGGAGGCCACTACCAGCTAAATGAAAACACTTGAGCAAGAGTTGAGAGACCTTAGTCAGTGGGACGCAATGGAGGGATCAGGATTAATCTGCTAAGAGGGACAGAAGAGAAAGAAATAAATCTGGAAGCATAAATGAAGAGCAGTCACTGAAGGACCTAAATGTCTATAGCCAGGGATTTGATTTTATCTTGGAAAGAATAAGGAGCCATTAAATGTGTTTGAGCAAGGAAGTTACTGACATTTGATGGCAGAAAAATTTTAGAAAAATCTAACCACCCCTAGAATCTCTTTTTCTGAAGTATGCAGCTCCTCCCTCCCTTTATTTTATTTTATTGTCTTTTTGTCCTTTTAGAGCCACACCCGCGGCATATGGAGGTTCCCGGGCTAGGGGTCTAATCAGAGCTATTGCTGCTGGCCCACACCACAGCCACAGCAACGCCGGATCCTTAACCCCCTGAGCAAGGCCAGGGATCGAACCCGCAACCTCATAGTTCCTAGTCAGATTTGTTTCCACTGCACCACGACGGGAACTCTTGCCTCCCTCCCTTTAATTCAACTAGTAGGCTTCAGTCAAAGGAGAGCAATGGAAAATGGGAAAGCAGAACTTTCTGGGGTATGGGGACAGCAGAAGCCCAAGCCCAAACTCGTGCATTTGACTCTGTACTTTTTCCGTAAAGCCTCTTTCTTGTCACTCACTTGTAACATGGAAGCTGCCTCTTCAGGGCCACCTAGGAGATACTTCATATGGGCTCTGAAAGGCCTGGGACAAGGAGACCGGCTCCACGGGGGATGACGCTGGCGGCTCCCTTGAAATCACAACAGTAGAAAAACAGGGATTGCCCAGGAGGATAATGGTTTCAATGTGTTCAGAAAAGGAGGCCCTGGCGTGAAGTCGTGGGCTTGAGTGATACGGAGGGAAGAATTCTGATTCCACCCGGGATAAGCTCAAGGGCAGTGGGGAGAGGTCAGTATTTGCATTTTTCCAGGGGCCATTTGATAGGGAACCTCTACTGGGCACTGATAAGAGATTCAGGTGCGTAATTGACGGTCACCGTGCTCTTATTCCTGCCTCAATCCCTTTCATCAGCTGGAAAATGAAGACTTTTGCTGTGGGTCTCCCCTCCCTAGATGCCAATGAGGCTAAGTGAGGTGACTCACTGGGGCTCCCATTCTCCAGACTCCAAGTGGGAGAAACTGAGAAACAGTCTCTCTCTCTCTCTTTTTTTTTTTTGTTTTGCTTTTTTTAGGGCTACACTCACAGCATATGGAAGTTCCCATGCTTGGGGTTGAATCGGAGCTATAGCTGCTGGCCTATGCCACAGCCAGAGCAATGCAGGTTCTGAGCCACACCTTTGATCTACGCCACAGCTCATGGCAACACCAGATCCCCCACCTACTGAAAGAGGCCAGGGGTCAAACCTGCATCCTCATGCGTACCAATTGGATTTGTTTCCGCTCTGTCACAATGGGAACTCCAAGAAACAGTCTTGAACTGCCCTTCCCACTCGACAGTGTGGGGATCAGAGCACCCTTGAGAGTTGCAGTGGAATATTTGAGGTTGAAACCACTCACAAGTGAACCCGAACCTTCAAGACATGGAGTCATTTGTTCTTTCTGGTCATGTGCATTGGAGTGTCAAGTAGGGAGGACTAGGTGATGGGATCTAGTTCCCTAGTTAGTGGTACAGCCCCATCCATAGGCCACAGTACAATGCAGTTATTGTCACACATGTACCAGTCAAGGAAAGCAGTGAGAAATAACGCTGAACAGTCAGCGGTTGGTGAAACAGAGAAGTTTTATTTGGGAAATCACATTTTATGTAAGTGTTACCAAGTGTGAGGATTCAAAAAGGTCCTGAGATCCACCCCTAAAGATCATCAAGTTTCTGAAATGGTGCAGTCAGAAATTAGGGTGAAGGAGTTCCTGTTGTGGCTCAGTGGTTAATGGATCCGACTAGGAACCATGAGGCTGCAGGTTCGATCCCTGGCCTTGCTCAGTGGGTTAAGGATCCGGTGTTGCTGTGAGCTGTGGTGTAGGTCGCAGACATGGCTCGGATCCCACATTGCTGTGGCTCTGGCGTAGGCCAGCAGCAACAGCTCTGACCAGACCACTAGCTTGGGAACCTCCATATGCTGTGGGAGCGGCCCCAGAAAAGGCAAAAAGACCAAAAAAAAAAAAAAGGAAAGAAAGAAAGAAATGAGGGTGAGCAGGATACCAAAATGTCATAACCAGCAGGCTCTCAGTGATGTTTTTAAAATGCCTAGTTCAAAAGAATAACAACAACAAAAGAAAAGAAATAGATCACAGTCTTGGGAGTTGACTCAAGGAGATAGAATTACACATTTTTCTCTGTTTCTTTAATATCTTATTAACTTTCTAGATATTCTTCAAAAGAGCCAGTATTACTTCTATAGAAAGAACAAATAAAAAGAAAACAAAGGGGAGGGAGGATGAGGGTTAGAAATATGAAAGAGGATGATAAGAGCCTTGTCTTTAACCTAACCTAACCTTAACCTTCCCCTAACCCAGCTATGCAAGCTCCAGCTCAGAGTCACCACTCAAGCCTTATCTCTTCTCTTGCATCCAATAAATTGTAGTCAGTGCAACAGCAGTCTAGCCTTTCAACATAAAACACCACCAGCCACAAAGCTAGCTTCACTGTTAGAAATGATCTCCATAGTGCCTTGCATGTGTGTGTGACCTTGTAGTTTTGAAACTGCCTTCACAACTTCTACCTACCTAGCACTCTCTGCTTAGCAGCAAATTTTTATATATATATACATACCTACACATTATGTAGGTATGCATATATGTATATACACTTTGATATACAAATTCTAACTTTTCTAAATATTTTTGAACACCTCTTATCCATCCTTCATCACAACATCTTAAGGAGCTTGGTGGAAATAAATGGCCAGAGAAAGAAAGCCATTTACCCAAGGTTTCAGAGTGTGTTAAGGGCACGACCAAGCTCAGAGGAGGAAGGGGGATGGAGGAATCCAAGGCTTCCCAAGATTAGATTGTGCTGTGGTTATCTTGGAGTGTGCACAGAGCCGCAAGTGGAGTGCCTATCAATTTTAACCATCTTTTAACTCCACCGAGGAGGATAGATTTCCATAGTTTTTGAATCCAGCTATAGGAGAGCAGAGTTGATTTCAACCCTGAAACCAAAGCCATGTAAATCATCTGAAGTAACTAGTGAAGGTCAGAGGGCACAAAGATCAGGGCAGGAGGCCTCAGAACGATTCAGCATTTGCAATACTTGAAAAAAATTTCAGGCCTGATCAGGCAGCTGTCCAGATTGCTCAAAGTCAACCCACAGGGCTACTCTGTTTTGTCTTCCAAAGGAAAAAAATATATGTCATTGCATTATAGTCTCCCATAAATGTCACAAAACTGGGGCAAGAGGACCACAAAATCACTTCATCCATTGGCTCTGTACAGACAGCTGATGAAAACAAAAGCAAGTGGGAAGGAAACCAAATCTTGCAGGTGAAAGGTGGTAGGGAGTTGGCCCAAATTTCTCCTGCAAGTTCTAACACTTCTTCTGCTTTGATCCAATTTTTTCCCAACCCGTGAGGGGATACGAAGAATTGGTGGATAAATGGTCCCCTGAGAGGTGATTCAAAAGCAAAGTTAGTTGTCAGAAAGATTGTGCTGAGGGCCAAAAGGACCCTGAGACTTGAAGCACCCAGACTCTTGAAAGCAATGATGCTGCAGTGTGAAAAGGGGGCCCATACTCCACATCCACAAGGAGTCCCAGAGTCTATCCAGTGGAAGACCTGAGCTCTGGGAAGAAAGATGAAGGGAACAGGATGCCGTTGAAGAAGGAGCGAGATAAAACTGCCCTCCTACTGGGACTTGAAGATGAGAGCAATGCTGCTATTTCTTGAGCGCTTACTCAGTGCCAAGTGCTTTACCCGCCTTTCTCATTTTGTCCTCACAAGACTCCTTGGAGGCAGGTGTGTCAGGATTTTGCCGCCTTTTTCCAAATGAGGGAGGTGGGGGAAAGAGAGGTTAAGAAACTTATCCATGGACCCACAGTTGGTCTCTTTCTTTCATGCCCTGGCTCTAAGCACCCCACATACCTTCCTCCTGCCATGTCCCCCATCATCTCTATTGAAACAATTACATCATGCTTGCTCGTGTACCAAGGTCGGATGCTTTGTCCTGGTTAGCATGAGACTCAGACAGAACTCATTGCATTTTATGTCATCATCTATCAAATATTTAGTTAGCTGAATGCTGGATTCCAGATAATGGGAATTCAGCCATGGATGATCCAGAGACAGGTCCCTGCCCTCGCAGCATTTCCACAATAACAAGACAGACAAGCATTCAACAAGAAATAATAAGCTGATTTTTTTCTCTTTTTCTTTTTGGCCACCCCACAGCATGTGGCGTTCTAGATCAGACCCAAGCTGAAGTTTCGACCTACGCCATAGCTGTGGCAGCATCAGATCCTTTAAGCTGTTGTGCCAGGCCGGGGAGGGCACCTTCGTCCTGGTGCTGCAGAGACGCTGCCTATCCCATTGCACCAAGGTGGGAACTCCAATAATGTGATTGTTAAAGCAACTAGTTGATAGCTTCAAAGTGCTTAGGAAATGAGGACTCGAAGGGTTTTTTTTTTTTTTTCAGGCCCCTTTGAGCTCCCAAGATCCTTTTGGGGAGTCAGTGAGGTGAAAACCATTTTCATAATAATATTAAGGCATTAACTGCTTTTTTCCCTGAGTTGATATTTGCACTAATAGGGCAAAAACAGTGGTGAGTAAAACTGCTGGTGCCTTAGCAAGAATCAAGGCGGTAACACCAAACGATACTGTAAATCTTTATAATTGTCAATGCAGTACAATCTCAGCTTTGAAAAAAAGCCATTTTCACTAAAGAATAGCTCTGATGAAGCAGTAAAAATTATTAATTTAAATAAATGCCAAGGCAGTTCCCGTCATGGCGCAGTGGTTAACGAATCCGACTAGGAACCATGAGGTTGAGGGTTCGATCCCTGCCCTTGCTCAGTGGGTTAACGATCCGGCGTTGCAGTGAGCTGTGGTGTAGGTTGCAGACGCGGCTCAGATCCCGTGTTGCTGTGGCTCTGGCGTAGGCTGGCAGCTACAGCTCCGATTAGACTCCTAGCCTGGGAACCTCCATTTGCTGTGGGAGCGGCCCAAGAAATGGCAAAAAGATAAATAAATAAATAAATAAATAAATAAATAAATAAATAAATCCCAACACTTAAGTACATGATTTCAATATTAAATTAATTTCATGTATAACAAAATGGGAAGCATTCCTAAAGCACTTCTGTGGGGGGTGGGGGTGTTCCCTTGTGGCACAGTGGGTTAAGGACCTAGCATTGTCACTGCATAGGCTCAGGTTGCTGCTGTGGTATGGGTTCAATTTCTGGCCCAGGAACTTCCACATGCCGTGGGTGCCACCAAAAAAACCACCAAAAAACAAAACAAACAAAGCACTTCTGCTACATACCAAAATATAATGACTATCTTGAGGAAAAGCATTTGTAAGATTGTTTAAATAAACTAAACACTTTTTTGGAGAATGACATTTTTACTTGAAAAACTGACAGTTAAACTATGGTTATTCAGACTTGGATCTTAGGCAGATATTTTCTCCAAAAGGCATTGAGTTTGTCACTGCAATAAAATAACTGATGATATTTGTGGCCAATGATTCTAAAAAAGTAGAATTCCCGAAATCTATTATCCACCACCATGATCTTAATAGCTTCTCAGTACTCCCTGAATTTTCTGAAGAGAAATTTGTAATCTTAACAAATGAGTGTGATTTTTAAAATGCTTAGAATGACCATGTCAACCTTTGGAAAATCTGCAAAACTCAGTGAAATAATATTTTCCAAAAGACCAATGCAAAATGTTATAAATCATGCATAAGTAAAAGATCCATTAAAATGTAAGAGAGGCCAATGGGTTTAGCGTTGCTGAGTAAAAAATGTTCTTGATAGGTTTCACATTCCATGTTGCTACTTCACATAAGAAATGATCATTTGCTGAGTTTTGGCATTATATCAGAAAAGAACATCCACAATTATCTAAAAAAACCATTAAAAGACGCCTCTCTTTTCTAATTATAATCTGCGTGAAGTAAGATTTTCTTCTTCTTCTTCTTCTTCTTTTTTTTTCTTTTTGGTTTGGCGGTGCCTGTGGCACACAGAAATTCCCAAGCCAGGGATTGAATCCGTGCCCCAGCAGTGATCTGAGCCAAGGCAGTGACAATGCCGGCTCCTTAACCACTAGGCCACTAGGGAACTCTCAGATTTTCTTCTTCTACATCAAGCAAAATGACATGTCACAAATATGTGTTAGAAGGATGGTACACCATGATCAAGTGGGATTTATCCCAGGGTATTTATCTCAGAAAGAGAAAGGCGAATACCATATGATATCACTTATTTGTGGAATCTAAAATATGGCACAAGTGATCCTATCTTCAATACAGAAACAGACTCAGACATGGAGAGCAGACTTGTGGTTGCCAGGGAGAAGCGGGGAGGGAGTGGGATGGACTGGGTGTCTGGGGTTAGTAGATGAAAACTGTTACATTTGGAATGGATAAGCAATGGGGTCCTACTGTACAGCACAGGGAACTATGTCCAGTCTCTTGGGCTAGAACATGATGGAAGACAGCATAAAAGAAAAAGAATATGTGTGTGTTTATAGATATGTCTATGTATATGTGTGTGTATATATACACACACACACACATATCCATGTCACTTTGCTGTAAACAGAAATTCAATAAACACTGCAAATCAACTATACTTTAATAAAAATTTTTAAAAAATAAACATTTGAATCAATGCAGACCCCAGAGCCACACAGTGTAGGGTCGAAATTAGACTTCCATTGTTAGCTGTGTGATGTAGGCAAGATTCTTAACCTCTCTGTGTCTCAATATCCTCACTTGTATGTTGGAGAGAACCACACATACCCCACTCATAGGGCTGTGGCAAGAATACATTTGTCAATGCACAGAAAGTGTTTTATGTAGTGCTAACATCATAAATGTGGCGTAACTATCAGCTGGAATTATATTACAAGATAACTTACTGTCATTGTCATTCAGCTTTGAAAAAGCCCTTTCATCAACATGTTTCCTTTGAAGATAGGGAAAGTAGCCATTAAAGGGCCTATTTGACTGTCCTGGACATAATAATCTGAGAGCTTCCAGTTTATAACCCTCTTCTGGAGGAAAGAGAAACCTAATTTCTCTTATACATGATCACCATACTTTAACCCATTTGAACTTGACTTTCTAATCTCAGCTGATTGGAGCAGGGATTGGTCACTCTATAGGCTGGTTTGCCACTACAGAGACAGCTGGCTTGGCAAAAGTGCTCTGCCAATAAGATACTAGCTGACCAATCATGGCTTTCCTGGGATTGCCTAGGAATCGACATAGGGGCTCAGCAAGCAGTAGAGTGGACAGGTTGTTTGTCCTGGGTACGAAAAGGGGGTGCAGCAGTATTGTGACAAGATTTACTGTTCAGGCCAGATAATCACCAAAATCCTTGCCAGGTCTGATAGCCACTGACACATCCAGCCCAGGACCCCAAGTTCTTCTGTCCCCCCAAGGCGAGAACCCAACCACCCTGCACTCTGAGGCTTATCTACTTTGGATCAGAAGGCCCGGCCACACTGAAATGTGTCAAGTCTTTATCTTGAACTTTGTTCCCATTATCTCTGCAGCACCTGCTCTTTAGCATTCACTCATGGAGGACAGATCAGGGAGAATGAGTCCCCTTCTGTTGGTTTGTTTGATTTTTTTTTTTTTCCATACGGTCGGCTGCCATCAAAGAAACCATCACACTGTCTGCAGATCTTGTGCTGGGCCAGAGCCCAGGCGGTGGCCACCAGTGGGCCCTTCTAATGCAGCTGGGATCGAGAGGCTGAACCTTGGAACACTGCCAAAGGCAGCAGAGGTGGGAGTGCCAGGGGTTGAAGAAGGGGCAGAGAGTTAGCATCGAAAAAAAGTATTGCCTAGACAGTAGTACCTAAAAATAGAGAGGGTTGGGATAATCCATAATCCACATCAACCATTTCAATCTTCAACAGGAAAAACTGAGATTTTACAGTCTTATGTAAGTTACCCTGAACATTCAAACATCTCATTTTTTCAATTGGGCTGTTGCCTGAAGTCCTTTCCTTAGAGAAAATCTGATGCCAGCATTGTGCATAAACTAGTTCTTTCAGATGAATCTCTAGATTCATTAAGCAGAGCCCCTACACAGGCTCAGGAACCTTCTGTGGCCCTTTCCTGCACGAATCAGTGTAGAGGCTGGGATTCACTGAATATGTACAGAGGAGTCAATTCAAGAAGAGTGGGACATGTTAAAGGTGATTTCCCTCTCTTTCTCTCCACCCCTCTCTCTGCCAAAGACAGGGTCCTAAATGACTAAACCTGACGATTTTCAGGGAGTAACATACCTAACGCTTCCCAGAACAAGAGCAGGAAAGAAGTGATTCCTAACAACTCAGAGTCCATGCTTCTGAACACAGCCTTCACTAAGGCTCACTCACAGAGTGTTAGGACATTCTGAGACCCAGTGTATACCCTTAGATTGTTTCCAGATCATTCTCTAAGCAGGGACCTTGAACCTTTGCTGTGTATTCATTAGGGAGTCAGTTAACAAATGTTTACTGGGCATTTATTAAAGATTTTCAGGATGTGAACTGCTAAGGTTGGAGCTGTCTTTTAAGGAGATTGAGCTGTCAATAATTTGCCTGGTTGGCCAACAGCAGGAACAGAGCTGAGGCTATTCCGGCGGTTAGGTGAGGGTGTCGTGAGGCATGAATAAGAATGGTGATGGGGAAATAGCGAACAATGGAATAGTGGAACAAACCAGGTTAATAGGCAAACAGAGAGAATAGAATCAGCCAATCATGGGTCACATTCAAGCACCAGCACTCACTCCAGCAAGTGACTTAATCTTCCCAGGGATCAGTTTTCCTATCTGTAAAATTAGAATAATAAAGCCCACTCCTAGATGGATAGACAGGTATGCACCCACACTTCGCAAACGTTGCTCTATGTATTTGACTGATATCTGTTCACCAAAACCCATTTTCTCTTCTCCCCAGGTAGACAGCTAAAGTTAACACTGCCTTAAGACTAAGTTCTAGTCAATGAGCAGTGAGTAGAAATGATGCTCCTTCCAGGCCTGGTCTTTTCAGATTCCCCGCTGGAGATCCTCTATGCTCTTTCTCCACCTGCAAACTCAATGCAGAGATTTCTGAGGACTCAGAAAACAGAGCCTTCTGGTGCAAGAAGTTCAGTTCTCTGGATAACCATGGGAAGACTACCAACCAACTGGGAATAACTGAAGTGTCACATGAATGAGAAGTGAATTTCTATCACATTAAACCACAAAGATTTGGGGCTTTTTATCTCTTTTTCTATTCTTGCAGAGAATCTGACATCATAATTCCTCAATTAATGATCATTTTGACTTTTTTTTGGTTTTATCAGAAATACAAAGACCTACAAGTTTTCAGTTTAAGACAAGACACACAGAGCCATATACACTAGATGCCATATACATGATGCAGACAATAGAGGTTCCAAAGATTCAAAGTCCCCAAGGTAGGAGATGCGAGACAGCCTTACATAGCAGAGAGCATTGAGTTTCTTTGAAGACTATGCTTATCTACCTCCAGATAGTAGAGATTCCATTCATTCACTAACATTTAAAAAATCAACAAGAAATTCCCCATCATCCAATATCTACCCCCATGGTCTGTAGAACATCAGCTCTTACCCAGTATTTCTCCATCACTCATATCTTCTAGTAATGCTGTCCAGTGTGGTCTGGCCCTGGTTACTATGTCACCCACCTGCAACCTTCTGAAATCATCTAATTTCCACTTTCCACTCCCCAAAGCTCTGACCCAAGAAAAGAAGGACCTGCAGCTTCAGAATTTGTGATACCTTTCTCTTTGGGGCCATCCCAGCCCTGGGTTTGTGGCTTTAAGAAAACCACTGGTTTGAGTTCCCATCGTGGCTCAGTGGTTAACAAATCCACTAGGAACCATGGGGTTGCGGGTTCGATCCATGGCCTTGCTGACTAGGAACCATGAGGTTGCAGGTTCGATCCCTGGCCTTGCTCTGTGGGTTAAGGTTCCGGCGTTGCTATGAGCTGTGGTGTAGGTCGCCGATGCAGCTCAGATCCTGCATTGCTGTGACCCTGGCATAGGCTGGCAGCTACAGCTCCGATTATAGACCCCTAGCCTGAGAACCTCCGTATGCCAAGGGTGTATGCCCTAGAAAAGACAAAAAAAAAAAAAAAGAAAAAAAGAAAACCACTGGTTGATTATGCATGAATATTGCTCTAGGTTTTTACCTTGCTCCTTGCACCTATTGATCGATTAATCCATTTTCATTACCATTTCTCTCTGGCTATACAAGCAAAGAGCTTCACTTCAGAAATCAAACGACTGTTTGGAATGGATTAGCAATGAGATCCTATTGTGTAGCACTGGGAACTATGTCTAGTCACTTACGATGGAGCATGATAATGTGTGAAAATAGAATGTCTACATGTACGTGTAACTGGGTCACCATGCTGTGGTAAAAAAAAAAAAATTGTATTGGAGAAATAACTATTAAAAAAATTAAAAAAAAAAAAAAGATTGGAGTGCCCATCGTGGCACATCAGAAATGCATTCAACTAGGAAACATGAGGTTGCAGGTTTGATCCCTGGCCTCGCTCAGTGGGTTAAGGGTCTGGCGTTGCTGTGGCTTGGCCGGCAGCTGTAGCTCCAATTAGACCCCTAGCCTGGGAACCTCCATATGCTGTAGGCACGGCCCTAAAAACAAAGTAAAACAAAACAAACAGAAACAAAACAAAACAAAAAAAGCAGAAATCAAAAGACTGATCAATCCAATGAAAGGGTTTAGTTTTCATCTGAAGATTGGCCAATCTAGTTAAAGGGTTTTCTTTTTTAAACATTAACCAAAGAAAGTTTGCCACAAAAACTTACTGCTCTAATTTCCCTCTACAAATAATAAATTATAGATGATATAATGGGAATTCTGCCATGATTTAAAATTTGCTTTAATCAAAACTCTTGCCCGTTAGCCTTTGGAAACAGTTGGAGGGCCTATTTTATTTGAATAATAGAAACTACCTTTTAAACATACCAAAATTTCAACTTTCCCTAAATATTTAACACAGACATTGTAATTCTCTGGGTTCAGAGGTGCACAATGCATTCACTGAGGTGTGAAATACTTAAAAGTGTCACACACCATTCTGCCAGTTTGTTAAACAAGTAGTACTCACATATACGGTGTCAGGGAAAACAAAAAAATGGGATGCTTATCATCTGGTACAGAGATCATTTAAAACTCATTTAATCACAATGCAAGCATGCATTTTGCAGGAGGGGGCTAATGAAGTGGCAGGATTGGGGGGTTTTTTTCTTTTCTTTTCTTCTTTTTTTTTTTTTTTTTTAGGGCTGCACCCACGGCGTATGGAGGTTCCCAGGCTAGCGGTTGAACTGGAGCTGCAGCTGCCGGCCTATACCATAGCTGCAGCAACATGGGATCCGAGCCACATCTTCAAGCTACAACACAGCTCACAGTAATGCCAGATCTTTAACCCACTGAGCAAGGCCAGGGATCGAACCCACACTGTCATGGTTAATAGTCAGATTTGTTACTGCTGAGCCACCATGGCAATTCCAAAGAGCTGCAGGATTTTGAGACACTTCCTCCTCCTATCTCAGGATAAAATTTGGTTCATAGAGGAAAGGGGAGCATTGGAAGGTACATGCACTAGAGTTATACAGAAACCCCTTTGTTGCAGCACGGAAATGGCCTTCTCTTCAGAAACACTTAAATGATGGTCCCTGAAATTGCTGCTATAATCAGAACTAGAATTGAGAACTATTACTGACTGCAAAGAGTTGGCTGAAGGTAAGTCAGAGAAGCACATTTTTTCAAGGGCTTCAGGGGGAGTCTGATCCAGTCCCTTTAGGCTAAGTAGCAACAATCTAATTGACTTTACATAGAAATCCAGAAAAATACTCTTCAGCAGAGTCTAGTGTTAGAGCGCAATAGCTTTGTAGTTTGAAAAGTCCTTTGGCTTCTTCCAAAGAAAAACTTTGTGTCATTCTTTCATTCATCCAGTAAATATTTTCTAAATCAACTATGTGCTTGGTATATGCTGGGAGTCAAGGATTTAATGCCAAGCAAACACACAAAGGTAACCCTTGCCTTGATGGAGATTTCATTCAAAATAAAAAAAGTCATTCTATGATAAATGCTATGTAGAAGTACATCAGATTAGGGTGTAATTCTGTTCTGGAAGCAAGGCAGTTGCTTATACCACAGGTTACAAATGATTGTAAAGTTATGTGTTAATTCCAGTTGAGTAATAGTGTCTGCTTGAAGTACAGTGTTGAGAATGCTTCTGAAGTCTCGTTTGAGGTCAAAGGAGAAGAGTTTCTTGATCAGTGATATCTGGCATACATGCAGAAGGGGGAAGTAGCAGGATGCATGCCATACATCTGATGTAACTGGTATCCATCTAGAGCATGCAGGCATTTGAGAACAAAGAGATGTGTGGTTAGACTTGCACAGTCATCTAGCAGTAGTGCACATGATCATTATATAGGTTCTTTTCTGCTGCGGCTTCCTTCTGCCTATCTCTGGCTGAGAACTGGAATGGCTATTATCTCTACACTAAACCATCACAGACAGGTAGGAAAATGAAGCTCCATCCATCTCTGTCATAATTACGAAGGTATCGTGTTTGGTTAGACTTTGGCTGGGAGTGAGAAAGAAGCCACAAATGGCCCATTGGGTGAAAGAATGGCTCCCCATGAAATTCCTGGAAAGAAAAATCAGTCAACCAAAATAGACGTGGGTTCTAGAGAGTTATTTTGTGAATTTGTTTTGGCTTCTATAGATCCATGAGTCAATTACTCTAATCTTAGTTATAAATCTATAACCAAAGTGACACCAATTGCCAAATAAAGGGGAAAAAAAAAAAAAACCCATTGTGGCTCAGTGGAAATGAACCTGACTAGTGTCCATGAGGATGTGGGTTAAGGATCCAGCATTGCCATGAGCTATGGTGTAGGCTGGCAGCTGCAGCTCCAATTCAACCCCTAGCCTGGGAACTTCCATAGCCCCAGGTGTGGCCCTAAAATAAATACAAGAAAGAAGGAAAGAAGGAAAGAAGGAAGGAAGGAAGGAAGGAAGGAAGGAAGAAAGGAAGGAAGGAAGGAAGGAAGGAAGGAAAGAAAGAAAGAAAGAAAGAAAGAAAGAAAGAAAGAAAGAAAGAAAGAAAGAAAGAAAGAAAGAAAGAAAGGAAACCCAGAATGGCATTATCCACTGGATAGAAATTCTTATGATATGAAAATCCAAGGAAAAGGAAATGGGCTTCAGGTCAATCAGGAAAACTGCTTGGGTATCTGGGAAAAGAGCTTTAAAATAAAAAGTATACAAGGGTTGGTAAATGTACATCTCCATCCTACATCAGAGCCTCTTTAAATGTCATGCCCCCACCTAGAATATTCTGTCCCTACACACAGAGCCACACATGAGTGTGCTTGTACACACACACACAGCCCATCAGCACCCACCCCAACTCCTCACCCTTTGAGTCCCATCTTAGTCCCTTCAAAGAGATTTCCTTGACCTGGCGTCTAAATTATATGTTTCTTCTCTGCCCATCATTCTCTATTTATAAAGCCTATTTGTGTCCTTTCTCAATATCCTTATAGTGACCCCAAGTAGGAGATAGAGCGAGAGAGAATGAGAGAGAGATTCAAAAAATGTACTTGCTTGCTACCTGGTACCTTACAGACATTCATTACATATTTAGTGGATAGATGGTTGAATGAATGAATGAATGAATGAATGAATAAAAGTATGAAAGAATAAATCACGATACTCTGGGAAGTTTTAAGAACAGAACAAATGATTTACCTTGAATGTTTTAGACCAGCCGTGAGATTCATAATATTGATTTGAGCAGGAATTATTTTTTATTCTCCAGTCTTAATGATTGGAGATGAGGTCACAGAAAAGGGAGGGGCTGATGGGTCCTACCCTTCAGAGAAAGAGGGCAAGGCTTTATTCCCTGATGATTAGCCAGATAAGCCTGGAAGATCTCCCAAGAGGCCAGTTAATCTGCCTCAGGCAATCTGGTTCTGGGAAACTGGTGGCTGCAGGATCCTGGGAGGGATGGGGGAGATGGAGCTTCTCACTCTGAATTTCTGATGCACTCTCAGAAGAGGGGCTTTTCTCACTTCTCAATTCTCCTTTAAAGAAGCACATTTTCCAGGAGGGGAACACCACTTTCTCCGGAGAACTGTGAATTTCCGAGGAGCAGGCCATTGAAGCCTGCAAGGGAACACCCACTCATTTGCAAATTGGCAAACAGAGTCTCCCACAAAATAGAAGAAGGCTTGATTCAGGGCTTGAAGGAAACAATGGAGTCCCTTTCACAAAGCCAACATTTAATGAACTCAAAACGGTGCGCTTTAAAAAATAAGCTAATAAAGCAGCCTTTTCAACTTTAGTGCATGCTTATGAGCTTTATTTTCAAACTGCCGTCTGTTACCTCAGTGAGAGTTTACTGGTTTGTTGATCATCATGATTCAGCACCTATGTGATTTCTGAGCTATGAATGACAGTGGTGATTGGAATTCTAAAGATGGCAACTCTTTCACATCTGGGCCAGGTGTCACAGATCATGCAAGACCTTCACACAAGATGGGTACCTTGTATTGCCTGGTGGTTCACCAAAGAAAGAAACAAGAAGAGATGGACTCATCTTTCGGATGAGTCTGCCATAAAATCCTCTTTATTGTGCTCTTTCAAGATCCTGAAACTGTTAAAATCTTCCCACAGTTTTGTGAGCTTTATGGAGACCTCGCCATGGGCCTCAGTGGGAGGCGTTGCTTTTGGATCACATCCAAGTGGCAACCCCCTCCTCCATCATCTCAGGAAGGGAGAGGAAGGGTAAACAGTAGCGAGGGGATGGGAATGGGGCAATGGAACGGTGGGTAATTACCAAGAAAAAAAAAAATAGGAGCCTCCTACCTTTTATAAGAGCCAGTATCAAATACTGTTTGGCCCAAGTACATTTTGTCCCATTCTGTTTCTTATGCAAATTTAACACCTAGAGACCAGTTTGTCACAGAAGTTGACTCCGCTTCCCCGACTTTATTCAACTTGCCCTTGAAAGGGGTATCATGTACCTGATTGTTAGCTGGGTCCCCCCGCTAAGAAATTGTAGGCAAGATCTTATCATTATCGGGCTTCTTTAGAAATCAAAAGGACCTGCTCTTTCTGAAGGTGGGCTTCTAAAGAGAGAAATATTCCCATTAGAAAATACCCAGAGTTCATACAGGAACACTACTGACAACTCCTTGTAGCCTGAGAATACCAACCTCAGATGAATAAACTAGTGAACATTGAGCACTAATTGTTTACTGCATGCTTAAAAATTGACATGCATTACAGATGGCCAACAAGCACATGAAAAAATGCTCAACATCACCGATTATTAGAGAAATGCAAATCAAAACTACTATGAGATACCACACCAGTCAGAATGGCCATCATAAATAAGTCCACAAATAACAAATGCTGGAGGGGGTGTGGAGAAAAGGGAACCCTCCTGCACTGTTGGTGGGCATGTAAGCGGGTACGACCCCTATGGATATCAGTATGGAGATACCTTAGACATCTATACATAGAATTACCAAATGACCCAGCAATCCCACTCTTGAGCATATATCCAAGCATAAAAACATCCCTTAAAAAAGACACATGCAGCACTATTCACAATAGCCAAGACATGGAAACAACCCAAATGTCCATCGACAGATGATTGGATTAGGAAGATGTGGTATATATACACAATGGAATGCTACTCAGCCATAAAAAAGAATGAAATAATGCCATTTGCAGCAACATGGATGGAACTAGAGACTCTCATACTGAGTGAAGTAAGTCAGAAAGAGAAAGACAAATACCATATGATATCACTTATATCTGGAATCTAGTATAAGGCACAAATGAACCTTTCCACAGAAAAGAAAATCATGGACTTGCAAAATAGACTTGTGGTTGCCAAGGGGTAGGCAGAGGGAGTGGGGTGGCTGGGGGGGCTTGAGGTGAATAGATACACACTATTGCCTTTGGAATGTATTAGCAATGAGATTCTGCTGTGTAGTGCTGGGAACTATGTCTAGTCACATGATAGAGCATGATAATGTGTGAAAATAGAATGTGTACATGTATGTATAACTGGGTCACCATGCTGTACAGTAGAAAAAAAAATTTGTATTGGGGAAATAACTATTAAAAAAAACTAATAACAAAAAAGAGAGAAAAAATTGACATGCATTATTTCATCAGGCCCTTGTGACAGGAGAACCTTATTATACAGATTTGGAAACTGAAGGCTTGGAAAGGTCAAGTTAGTTGCCCAAGATCACATAACTGAAAATGTGACTGAGACGTAACCTATAACTCCAGAACCTGTTCTCCTTACTACCTATGACATAATTCAGCACTAAGGACAATAAAATATACTACCTTTAGTTTTTCATAACTTAAAGAGGTGATAACTCACTCCCCTCTTTAGATTTTCCATGCAGAACTGAGCAAAAAAACAAAAGTATTCACTAATGCCCTGCCCCTATAGAGGAAAATGAGCCATTCAATGCAAACCCATTTAGATTTCAATTTAAATATGCCAAGTAACATCATATTGTAGATATTATCATATCCTTTCAGGAAAGGAGGAAATGAAGACTCAGAGAAGCTTAGTAACTGGACCAAGATCACACGGCTAGTAAATGGTATAGGTGGGCTTTTTATCCCAGGCTGACTGCAGTATCTTTCTGCCCAGCATCTTGTAGGCATCCATCAGACACTTCCACTGGGAAAGAGGAAAGACCTTTAGTTCCCCTGCAACCCTATTCATGAAGAACAAACTCCAGGTCAGAGCCAAGATGATCCTACTCGCCTGCCAGGGCCAAGGTTTGTTGCAAAGAAGGACATATTCGAAGATGGGTGTAAAGAATCTTCTACAATAGAAACAAGTGTCCTAATGGACATGGAAGAACAATGCTGAATTATCAGTGATGAATAATCATTTGTGTGAATGGGGGTGGTGCATTCCTTACGCAGCCAGGCTGTACTTGTCCTCCATGACTCAGCTTACTTGTTACTTCCCCTGTCAACTCTCCTTTTTCTCTCCTTTGCATCCCACATTCTCAGTAGAGATTTCTATCACTCTGTGCATCTGCCACCTGCCCACGCAGTTCCTAGTTCTGCTGACTTGCCTATATCTCCCCAGGGCCTGGTATACTATAGGGACTCAATACATGTTTGGAAAAGTGGACAGAGGAAGAAGCTTAGAATTAGTGCTAAGCCTAGGAAAGGGATACTCACAATTTACGCAAGCTTGTGAGATTCAACTGCCATTTTTCTGCTCTGAAAGTAATGTTTGTAATGAGTTGTGGAGATCAGTATGAACATGCTGAGATGGCCAGGTCACCACAAACTCGATGCTAGTATTTAAAAAATTAATGTGTTCCCTCCTCTTCCCTTCTTCAGCCCATTCGGTCTTTATCCACAAAATATACGGATGGTATCCACTATAGATAGATCTTATGTGGCCTGAATCCACAATGGACAATTCATGGTACCTCCAAGGAAAAGAAAAACACCTCAGGGACACATACATGTGGCCAGAAATGGTTAATTTTCACGTCATCTATTTCTTCATCTAGCACTTTACAGTTTCCAGGAGCCTTCATGTCACTTCTCTTCCACCCTGTGAGGTGAGTTCAGGGCTATGGCCCTGTGCTTGACAGTAGGACCTTGTTGTTTATTTTTTTATATGGTAGTTTGTATTTGCTCATCCCAAACAGAGGAGACTGGATCATAGAAATCTTTCGTGGCTTGCCGTATACTTATTTCCTCAATTCTTAGGTATCAACATTGTAAGACATGCCATTGATTTAAAAATAGGTTTCAAGGGTATAAGGAAACTCTACCCTACTGTGTATTCATATCGCTCATGAGACACATCCCAACGTTTCTAAGACATTAAATTACATACACTTGGAGGAAGAGACGAGTATCTTAAAACAAAGGAAAGGTAGTAACAGAACAATGACTTAATACGGCATTCTAACTCTGAGTCACTGTGTACAATTTACTGTCTCATCATAGATTCCTGCAAGGTAGGGCATTTTTCTACACTTTTTACATCTGTCTCTCAAAAAACTTAATGTAGGGCTTCTGTACCATATGCTCCCAGTTGGTTGAAGAAAAGAGTTTCTTTCTTCTAAAAACAAAAACTAAACAAAATCCTTACTCTTCATTCTTAAATTTCTGGGTGCTGAAAATTCCCGGGGAATATATTAGGAAAGAGTGACATTTGATCAGTTGTTTTTGGTGGGATCTTGTTTGATGACTAAGGATTGAATCAGAAGATTACCCTTCTGAGAAAGACAAAGACCACATGATATCACTTATATATGGAATCTAAAATATGATACAAATGAACTTGTTTACAAAACAGAAACAGATTCACAGACAGAAAAAAAAAACTTACGGTTACTAAAAGGGAAAGTGGGTGGGAGGGGGATAAAGTAAGAGTTTGGGATTAGAAGATAAAAAGCACTACATATAAAAATAAACAACAAGGTCCTACCGTAAAGCCCAGGGAACTATATCCAACATCTTGCAATAAACTATAATGGCAAAGAATACACACACACATATGTAAAACCCGATCACTTTGCCGTACACTAGAAATGAACATAATGCTGTATATCTACCACAATTAAAAATAAAATTGTTTTTAAAAATTGCTTTTCTAAGTTTCTTCTTCCAACATCACTGCTCTGGGAGTCTGACAAAACTTCAAAAATCTAGGAGGTCTACAGTCAAAGGTTATATGTCAAGATGAAGTCCTAAACGAACTTCGAGATGAAATTAGAAGTCCAGAGTTTGTTAAAATATTAGAGAAAAAAATCTTTAACATGTTTGCATTAACACAAACAGCCTGTTTTTTGTTTAGTATCAGGTATAACATTGCTGAACTTAAAGTCTTCTTGAATTCAAAGTTTAGGTAGCCTGCATATAAAAATAAGAAAGCCAGCAATAAACCAAAGAAAGCAAGATGTAAAAAAAAAAAGAAAATTGTCACCTGGAACTGTGCAGAAATTAGTTGGCCTCCAATCAGAGTTCTTTTTTGTATGAGGAGGAAAAAATTCAACTTTTATTCCAATCCTGGTTTAAAAAGTGGTTAAAAAAAAAAGTTTCTCCACTTCTGTGAAGCAAAAGACATTAGCCTCAAGTGGCCGTAACTGAGCTTCCCATCGGATTATTGTGCAAGGTTGCTTTTTATTCCCCCCAGAGTGGATAATGCGTGTTCATTGTGATTTATCTGGAGCTGGTTTCTTTTACACCCTCGGCCTATATAAAGTTGCGCTAGGACCGGGAACAGAGATTCGGGGAGCATCTGCGAGGCGGCCTCCACTGTCGGAGAGAATGAAACAGTCGGGAACATGAGTGGCCACGTGTGTCCTTGATGCTCTCTGTGGTAGGTGCCCCGCGTTTGCCTCCCAGGGCGGACAAGGAGCCATTAGAAGCGGGAGGCATGATGGTCTCCCCTGAAAATTCCCCTTGAGACTGTGTGTGTTGCTTTGTTCTCACCCTTGATTTTCATGGCTTGCCTGTGTTTCTAACCTAGAATGATCGAGGCACAGGCCCTGGCAGGACCCTGAACGTTTGGCCAGCTTGATTGCACCACTTGGCAAAGACCACCTTCTGAGAAGCAATGGTGATGAGGGCCTTTGTCCTGTTGGCCGTCTTTGCAGAAGCCTCTGCGAGATCTTGCACTCCAAACAAAGCAGGTATGCTCCGGTGCTAGTCTGTGTTTCCAGAAAGGAGGGTTGCCTTGGCAGAGTGCAAAGCTCTGTGCTTATATTGTTAGGAAAAATGCAATAACATAGCCAAGTAGAAGCACTTATGCGCCCCAAGCCAATCTGACTTTTCCCACAGAAATTACAAATGTATTGGCTAAACTTAGACTTTTTAAAACTTAGAGAACTCAAGGTAGATGAATAGAGATCAAATCTTCACATTTTTCCTGGTTTTCTATTTGACTATCAAGTTTCCGTGCCATAAATAACCATTCGTAGAGTTGTGCATAAATGGATATTTTACGCTGTATGTGCTCCCATTTCATGGGATTAAAAACATGTATATAAAATGTGTGTGTGTGTGTGTGTGTGTGTGTGTATTTCAATGCATTCAATCTGGTTTCAAAGATACGTGCCTTAAAATAGGTTAAGGTTTAAAAGCAGACCAATTTTGAATACATATTAAGAATAATGCAGCTATTGCGCAGAGATTGCAAAAGCTATAAAAGAAGAACTTTAGTGGCTGAGTTTGAGGAAAACTCTCATCGGAGCTCATGAAGAGTAACAGGGAAGGTATTTTTAACTAACTGCTTCGCATGTTCAGGTGTAGCTGGAACCCACCATCTACAGATTCATATGATCACCAGATCTGATTTCAAACCCTGTCCCTCCTCTTTTCAGATGTCATTCTCGTGTTCTGCTATCCCAAAACCATCATCACCAAAATCCCCGAGTGTCCCTACGGATGGGAAGTGCATCAGCTGGCGCTCGGTGGGCTGTGTTACAATGGGGTCCACGAAGGAGGTTACTACCAATTTGTAATCCCAGATTTGTCGCCTAAAAACAAGTCCTACTGTGGCACCCAGTCCGAGGTAAGTCCAGGCCACACATGGAGGAGTTGCTGAGATGGGGCACCTGGGCCCAAGAATGAGACATCTACTGTCCACCCTTATAAGGATACAGGATTTACCACTTTCCTTTTAAGAGCCAATCCTGACTCCCAAATATCCTGGGAGGTTAGTGTACTTTAAATTCATCTCTTTGGCCTAATGTAGGTGACTCTTTGGATTTAAATTGTATTTTCCTGATTTATTGCCTGAGCAGCCCAGCCACCTTCTGTGAATTGAACAAAACCTATTTCCCACCTCCAACCTCACATCCAGCTCTGAGCATGTGCACCCAAGCTGCCATCCTTCCTGGGTTAGATGGGTGGGCCATGCATTGCCTGAGGCTTTGGAGTGATGGAGTGATGACAAAGTGAATTTGGAAGGGTATCTTAAAGGAGTGACCTAAGTATAGCACTATTCATAACTGGGTCTTGTGAAGAACCCAGGACAGGTAATTAGAATCAAAAGGAATTGTAGACATCCTCACCCTGGTACCTCATAGGACAGAGAAGAAATCTGAGATCACCCAGCATAGTCACTAGTTCAAAACAGTAGCGATGTAGTCATGGAGAGAAGCATGGTTTTCTGACACTCTGGCTGACACCCAGCATTCCTACAGCCTTGACTGCAGAAGATGGTCCATCTATTGGGTCTCAGCCCCCAGGGCCACCTTCTCTTCCTAAAGACCCCACAAGGATTCAGTAATTTAGTGGGAAGAGTCATGGGCATGATTAACAAAAACACCGTATCTTTGAATATCTTGGTAAAATGAACTAAGAAATCATCTGTGTGGTCTTAGGCAGATCACTTCTCAAGTAAATGTTCAAGACCCTTGTAACTCTAATATTCGGTGATTTTTAGAGTCCAACAAGTCAGAGGAAAGAATTTCAGAAATGGTGCTCATGTTGGGAAAAGGAAAGAACAAAGAACTAGGCAGTAATGACCTAGAGATGGGAGGTGGGTGAAGGTGCCACATAAAATTCCTTGATAAAAGGTTTATAAAAGTTTGATGGTGGGAAATGGAAGTTCCTGAGCCAGTTCATTTTGGTCAGAAGCCCAATGGGTATATGGATTTTTGAAAGTATACAACATTCAACTTAGATTATTCTCAATAATCGTAGTTGAAACGACTCAAGATCTTGTTACACACCTACAAACAAGAGCGGGTGCCACACATTCAGTCCTCCCTGTTAGGCCTTTGTCATCTTCAATCACTTTCCCGAGAACCCTCATCCACATCATAGGGCTCTGGGGCCACCCTAACTGCCTTCTTCCTTGTTCCAGTACAAGCCCCCCATCTACCACTTCTACAGCCACATCGTTTCCAACGACAGCACCGTGATCGTTAAGAACCAGCCCGTCAACTACTCCTTCTCTTGCACCTACCACTCCACCTACTTGGTGAACCAGGCTGCCTTCGACCAGAGGTAAGTTGCTCTGAGAGCAGAGGGCTGGCTGCTGTGCATGTGCTCTGCAGTCCCTGTCAACCAGGCATGTTTCAGTCCTTATGCAAAATTCTCTCCCCTTTTCAGAGTGGCCACTGTTCATGTGAAGAACGGGAGCATGGGCACATTTGAAAGCCAATTGTCTCTCAACTTCTACACTGTAAGTGGTCTCCAGGTCCCCCCCGCTGCCCTGTGGCCTTTCCAGATGACCAGATGCTTCCTCGGCATTTGCTCTCCTCTAAGCTGTAGGCAGAGCCCCATCCTTGAGACATAAGCTTTGGCCTAGCTTGGAATCTCTTTAAAGACTAGGTGCAGTGGACAGTTAGATTAATACACTGGATGGAAGAATGGGAAGATGCCAGAGAGAAAAACTCAATCCTCCCTTTATACAGATGAGAAAATTGAGTCAAGAGAAGTCCTGTGAGTTACCGCAGGTCAAGAGGCAAAAAGACAAAAAGATAGCCAGTGTCTAATTTGTAATCAAAATTGGTTTCCACTACAACCTGCTGCACAGATTTATATTTAGGATCTGGCTGTTGTTAACACGTCAGGCACAGGGTAGTGAGCTTCCTACTTGGGACAGGGATGAGGAGAGAGGTTGGGAGTTGGCCCGCTGCTGCCTAGTTCTTTAGTCTCCAAAGCCCTTTACTTAGTGGGCTTCCTCTTTGTCTAATTGGGCATGCTGCCTCCGTTGACCTCAAAATTAAAGGCATTCAGAACAAAGTGCTCCCCAGAAACCAAATAGGCAGTGGTCATTAACCCAGCTGCCCTCTTATTTAGACAGGGTGCTTTGTTTTTTTTAATTTTAGACCTGCAGCTTCCGGCGAGGAGGCAGGCACACAGTGACAAGAGCCCAGCTGGCTCAAAGAAAGCGTAGGCAGAAATAGAAACCTGTGCATAGAACATTAGGACTGGAGGAGAGCCTTGGAGGCCATCATATCCAACCCACTCATTTCACAAAGCAAACAACTCTATTACGTGGCGCTCCACTGACCCGGAACTCTTTGAACTCCCTTTACCAGCTCCCTGGAAGCCATTAACAAGGCTGAGCTCAGAAGGTGAGAGCTAGAAGGGACTCTAGCATAACCTCGTCCATTTTACAGAGGAGGCTCGGAAGCCCAGTGAGGAATTGATCTGCCCAAGATCCCATAGGCGGTCCAGAGCAGTACCCAGTCTGGAACACAGCTCTCCTAACATTGGTCTCCAAGGCACGTTTACTATGCAGAGAATGAAGCTTAAGTTTCATGACCCCCTTGATAGCACAGGCTCCTATCAAGGCCTCACATCTAGTTTTATCTTCAAAACTTTAATTCTTTTAATTAAAGAGGGCTTTCTAAATTACATAAACTTCAAGATCCCTCAAAACCTAGATCTGCCCCAGGCCACACACTACTGGTGGTTAAGTCCTGAGAAAAGCAATCCCATAGAGCCCCTTGACCTATAATCAGGCGGGTTGATACCGTGTGCATTGCTGGGGTGATGAAAGGCTGGCAAAACCACTGAAGCAACCAATGCAGGTTATCCAGAGAAGAAAATGAGCTGCACACGTTGATAACAGACTCAGGGGATGCCCTGATGACAGGCTGCCTTTACTACCGAGTCCCTGTCCGGCAGTGCATGGCTGTTACATTAACCAGATAAAATTATAGATATGACCCTATGAAGATTTTTACAGCAGTTGCAAATAGAGAGGCACCAGGATTGTCAAAAATCATCACCTACCAACAGTTTTGCTGGGCTAAGTTTCAAACATAAATATCAAATCTTAGAACTTTTTTAGAGAAAAAACAAAAATGAAGAGGCATGTTCTCAGCATCACCCAGGCCATCCTCTGGGCTAGAAAGACTGCCTCCTTGAACTGTCCTAGAAAGGATGCTAAGGCTTCCCTAGGGCCCATCAAGACCCTTCCAGGGCAAACAAACTTTGACCACGAGGAGGCTCTGAGGTTATGACAGAGAATTTGGTGCTGATTAATAGTCCCACGTTGGGCTCAGTTTCCTAGGCCTTACCCAGGACGCTGGCACTTTTCTTCTCCTTTCTCCATCTTTGAGAGCATTCTTGTGTGTTTCTGAAGCAATAGCTGCTCCCTGCATATATTTCCATCCAATTACCAGAGACGGAGCTGTGCCCTCGGTGGCACAGTAAATCAATGCACTGCTGATTGCCTAGAATTCCGAGAGCTCCAAATGCTGGGCTCCAAAACCACCAGCTCTACTCAGCATGCTTCCTCACTTCTCTCTCTGCCTCCCCTGCTCATTCCTATCAATGGCCTATGCTTGGTGTTCTTGGTGAAAAAAAATTTTTTCAATGGCCACACCTGCAGCATATGGAAGTTCCTGGGCCAGGGGTGGAATTGGAGCTGCAACCGAGGCCTACACCACAGCCACAGCAACACTCGATCCCAGACACACCTGCAACCAATGCCACAGCTTGTGGCAACATCAGATCCTTAGCCCACTGAGCGAGGTCAGGGATCAAATCCGAATCCTCATGGAGACTGTATCAGGTCCTTAACCTATTGAACCACAATGGGAACTCTGAAAAGTTATCTTGACTCCAAATTCAAAATAACTATTTACTACCACTTGCAGAAGTAGCCTAGCGTTGTGGTTGAGAAAATGGGCCTTAGAATTCCTGCTGTGGTGCAGTGGGTTAAGAATCCAATTGCAGTAGCTTGGGTCACTATGGAGGTTCAGGTTCAATCCCAGGCCAGGCACACTGAGTTAAAAGATACAGCATTGCTATGGCTGCAGCATAGGTCACATCTGTAGCTTGGATTCAATCCTTAGTTCAGGAACTTCTATATGCTGCAGATGCAGCCATTAAGGAAAAAAGGAAGGAAGGATGGAAAAGAAAAGAAAAGAAGTGAAATTAGGCCTTGACATCAGACCACTGATTTGAAACTTAGTTCTACTATTCACTAGCAGTGTGACCTTAGGCAGGTTAGTTAACCTCTCTGGGCCTCCTTAAATAGGGATAATAATAACACTTACTTCAGAGGTTTGTTATGAGCATTAAGTGAAATAATCCTTATGAAAAACTTTGCACAGTGCCTGGCCCAAAGGAAGTGCCCGAGAAAGTAGCCATTCTCATGATTATAAACTTTGACCTCATTTCAAGTGGAAACTGAGAGCTCCTACGCCAGCACTGCTCCCTTTATAGGGCTGAACATCAGTGTCAGTGTAGGATTAGGCTGACTTTTATTCAATCAAAATGACAGAGACTATTCTTTTTAGTTAGATGGAAATAAATAACAAAGCTCGAGGTGGAATAAAGACAAGAAATAGAGACAAAAATCATAAACTTTCAGAGTCAGAGCAAACTTCAGAGGTGATTAATCTTTTTTTTTTTTTTCCCCACTGTACAGCAAGGGGGTCAGGTTATCCTTACATGTATACATTACAATTACATTTTTCCCCCAGCCTTTCTTCTGTTGCAACATGAGTATCTAGACAAAGTTCTCAATGCTATTCAGCAGGATCTCCTTGTACATCTATTCTAAGTTGTGTCTGATAAGCCCAAGCTCCCGATCCCTCCCACTCCCTCCCCCTCCCATCAGGCAGCCACAAGTCTCTTCTCCAAGTCCATGATTTTCTTTTCTGAGGAGATGTTCATTTGTGCTGGATATTAGATTCCAGTTATAAGTGATATCATATGGTATTTGTCTTTGTCTTTCTGGCTCATTTCACTCAGGATGATATTCTATAGTTCCATCCATGTTGCTGCAAATGGCATTATGTCATTCTTTTTTATGGCTGAGTAGTATTCCATTGTGTATATATACCACTTCTTCCGAATCCAATCCTCTGTCGATGGACATTTGGGTTGTTTCCATGTCCTGGCTATTGTGAATAGTGCTGCAATGAACATGAGGGTGCACGTGTCTCTTTTAAGTAGAGTTTTGTCCTGATAGATGCCCAGGAGTGGGATTGCGGGGTCATATGGAAGTTCTATGTATAGATTTCTAAGGTATCTCCAAACTGTTCTCCATAGTGGCTGTACCAGTTTACATTCCCACCAACAGTGTAGGAGGGTTCCCTTTTCTCCACAGCCCCTCCAGCACTTGTTATTTGTGGATTTATTAATGATGGCCATTCTGACTGGTGTGAGGTGATATCTCATGGTAGTTTTGATTTGCATTTCTCTTATAATCAGCGATGTTGAGCATTTTTTCATGTGTTTGCTGGCCATCTGTGTATCTTCTTTGGAGAAATGTCTATTCAGGTCTTTTGCCCATTTTTCCATTGATTGATTGGTTTTTTCGCTGTTGGGTTGTATAAGTTGTTTATATATTCTAGAGATTAAGCCCTTGTCGGTTGCATCATTTGAGACTATTTTCTCCCATTCTGTAAGTTGCCTTTTGTTTTCTTTTGGGTTTCCTTTGCTGTGCAAAAGCTTTTCAGTTTGATGAGGTCCCATGGGTTTATTTTTGCTCTCATTTCTATTGCTTTGGGAGACTGACCTGAGAAAATATTCATGATGTTGATGTCAGAGAGTGTTTTGCCTATGTTTTCTTCTAGGAGTTTGATGGTGTCCTGTCATATATTTAAGTCTTTCAGCCATTTTGAGTTTATTTTTGTGCATGGTGTGAGGGTGTGTTCTAGTTTCATTGCTTTGCATGCAGCTGTCCAGGTTTCCCAGCAGTGCTTGCTGAATAGACTTTCTTTTTCCCATTTGATGTTCTTGCCTCCCTTGTCAAAGATTAATTGACCATAGGGTTTATTTCCGGATTCTCTATTCTGTTCCATTGGTCTGTCTGTCTGTTTTGATACCAGTACCACACTGTTTTGATGACTGTGGCTTTGTAGTATTTCTTGAAGTCTGGGAGAGTGATGCCTCCTGCTTGGTTTTTGTTTCTCAGGATTGCTTTGGCGATTCTGGGTCTTTTGTGGTTCCATATAAATGTTTGGATTGTTTGTTCTAGTTCTGTGAAAAATGTCATGGGTAATTTGATAGGGATTGCATTGAATCTGTAGATTGCTTTGGGTAGTATGGCCATTTTTACAATATTGATTTTCCCAATCCAGGAACATGGAATATCTTTCCATTTCTTTACATCTTCTTTGATTTCTTTGATTAAAGTTTTATAGTTCTCGGCATATAGGTCCTTTACCTCCTTGGTCAGGTGTATTCCAAGGTATTTGATTTTGTGAGGTGCAATTTTAAAAGGTATTATATTTTTGTATTCCTTTTCTAATATTTCATTGCTGGTATACAGAAATGCAACTGACTTCTGAATGTTAATCTTATATCCTGCTACTTTGCTGAATTTATGAATCAGTTCAAGGAGTTTTGGGGTTGAGTCCTTAGGGTTTTCTATGTATAGTATCATGTCATCTGCATACAGTGACAGTTTGATCTCTTCTCTTCCTATATGGATGCCTTTTATTTCTTTGGTTTGTCTAATTGCTGTGGCTAGGACTTCCTAAACTATGTTGAAGAGCAGTGGTGAGAGTGGGCATCCCTGTCTTGTTCCAGATTTGAGTGAGAAGGCTTTCAGTTTTTCCCCATTGAGGATTATATTTGCTGTGGCTTTATCATAAATGGCTTTGATCATATTCAGGAATGTTCCCTCTATACCCACTTTGGCGAGGGTCTTGATCATGAATGGATGTTGGACTTTGTCAAATGCTTTTTCTGCGTCTATTGAGATGATCATATGATTTTTGACTTTTTTTTTTGTTAATGTGGTGTATGATGCTGATTGATTTGCGTATGTTGAACCATCCTTGTGAACCTGGGATGAACCCAACCTGGTCATGGTGTATAATTTTTTTGGTATGTTGTTGGATTCGGTTGGCTAAGATTTTGTTGAGAATTTTTGCATCTATATTCATCAATGATATTGGGCGATAGTTTTCTTTTTTGGTGGTATCTCTGTCTGGTTTTGGAATGAGGGTGATGGTGGCATCATAGAATGTCTTTGGGAGTATTCCTTCTTCTTCAACCTTTTGAAAGAGTTTAAGGAGGATGGGCACCAATTCCTCTTTATATGTTTGATAAAATTCACCTGTGAAGACATCTGGTCCTGGACTTTTATTTGTAGGGAGTGATTTTATGATCTCTTCAATTTCATTTCTAGTGATCGGTCTGTTCAGTTGGTCTGTTTCTACTTGATTCAGTTTTGGCAGGCTGTAAGATTCTAGAAAATTGTCCATTTCTTCCAGATTGTCAAACTTGTTGCCATATAGTTGTTCATAGTATTCTCTTATGGTTTTTTGTATTTCTGCTGTATCCGTTGTGATTTCTCCTTTTTCATTTATAATTTTGGTTATAAATGGGTTCTTTCTCTCCTCTTTTTAGTGAATCTGGCCAGGGGTTTGTCAATTTTGTTTACCTTTTCCAAGAACCAGCTCTTGGTTTTATTAATTTTTTCTATTGTTTTTTGAGTCTCTATTTTATTGATTTCTTCTTTGATCTTTATAATTTCCTTCCTTCTGCTGACCTTAGGACTTTTTTGTTCTTCTTTTTCTAATTCATTTAGGTGGAGGGTTAAGTTGTCCATTTGGGATCTTTCTTCTTTTTTGAGAAAGGCCTGTATTGCTATAAATTTTTGAGCAGTTGTGTCTTCATTATCATTTGTTTCAAGGTAGTTTTTAATTTCCTTCTTGATTTCCTCATTGACCCATTGGTTTTTTAGTAGCATGTTGTTTAGTCTCCATGCAGTAGGTTTTTTCTCTTTCCTTTTCCCAGGTTGATTTCTAATTTCATGGCATTGTGGTCAGAGAAGATACTTGAGATAATTTCTATGCTCCTAAATTTATTGAGATTAGCTTTGTGTCCCAATATGTGGTCGATTCTTGAGAATGTTCCATGAGCATTTGAGAAGAATGTGTATTCTGCTTTTTTTGGATGTAGTGTCCTGAAGATATCAATTAAGTCTAAATTTTCTATTGTTTCCTTTAGGATCTCTGTTGCTTTATTGGTTTTCTGTCTAGAGGATCTGTCCATTGATGTGAGGGTGGTATTAAGGTCTCCTACTATGATTGTATTCTCATCAATACAGAGGTGATTAATCTTGACCTTCCATTCGACATCTCAAACTCTTCTCTAAGATTGCTTTATGAATGGGCTCCCCACTTCTTCAAAGGACAATGACAAGTTGGGTCTTCCCATTTTAGGTCAGCAAGTGAAATCTGACATCCTGAACTCTGGCCCGTTGGTCTTGGTTCTGTCCTTTGAAATAATACCATGTCATGGTGTTGCTGATGTTCCTTCAACTAGCTCAAGCTTGTCTTTCCCAAACTAATGTCATGCCACTGTTGGTGGTCCATTCATTATTTAGTCACTCTTCTCTGAGCATGATCCCCTGGGTCAATGCCCCTATTACGAAGTGGAGCTCAGAATTTGCCGAAACAAATTCCAGGTATTTTAGGGTGGTTCTATCCAGACCACCCTAATTTTCATGTTATAAATGAGGAGGAAATCACACTGAGCATTGCCCTACTTTCAGGTGAGAGGTGAAAAAACTGGCCATTCGAAGTGTTTAGTTTCAGAAATTGAAGTAAGAGTGTAGATTCTGCTTATAACACAATCAGGAAGTCTCCTCTGCAGCCATAGGTATTATTCCAATATTCCAATTCCTGCTTTCTGGGAGATGGTTCCCAGAGGATGGGGCCAAAAGAAGTACCTCTGGCTACAGTGGGGACAGCATTGTGGTCCCCAGGTAAGTCCCGCCTTTGAAACAAGTCCTTTGAATTGTGACAAATCTCAGAAAAGAATAAGGAACATTAGAAACCACTGTAAATCAGCTACTTCGATTTGCATGTTAAGCTAGTCAATCACTTAAAATTAAGAACATTATTGTTGATCTTTGCAACCATTTAAATGAAGCAGGGGGGCTGATAGAAGGGAAGAAAAGCACTAACTTCTGGGTGACTGAGTCAGGGAGGCCTGGCTGGACCTGTAATCAGTAAGATGATGTAAGGGGCCCTAGAAGATGATTCTGAGCCCTCTCCTCATTTCCTTGAATTTGACTTTTCGGGGTTAAAGTCCATTTTAAATAGATGTCTTTGCTGCCATTGTTTTGCAGTTCTGTAAATATCCAAGTCCATGAAACTCAACCTTTTAATTTGTATCCTGATCTAAGCTTTATGCTCCTAATCCACTTAATCACCATCATAGAAACATGTCTGCAAGGTAAATGAAGGCAAAGGAAGGCAAAGGTTATTCCCATTTTTCAGATGGGGACACTGAGGCTCAAAAGCCTGGCTTGCATCTAGTGTGTCCAAGTTAGTGGTAGGAGGTAGGATTAGCACAGGATCCTTGGCCTTCCATCATGATGCTTTTGTCTTTGAAGGCTAAACTTGGAGAGTAGTTCCAGGTCATTATCAGAGCTGCATGAACCCGACACTCAAAGAATGGAAAAACCAGCCGCCTTTGGGTAGGACAATAGGAAACAGCATAATTATTTCTAATCGCTCACCCAGAACTGCCTGGTGAAGAAGGCAGGTGAAGACCACAAACACCAGGCCAGTGACCCAAGGCTGCGCTCCTGAGCTTGAATCATGGCAATGAGTCCCTATTGCCCTTGAGTTGAAGCCACAGTCTTCTGGATCCATCCCCATGGCCTTACTATCTTCATCTCCTGCCCTCACTCCCTTCTTGCCACTCCCACCTGCCCCTTTGCTCACTCATGCTCCAGCACACCTGCCTTCTGCTGTCCTGCCTGCCACTTTCTCATCCCAGGGCCTTGGCCTTGGCTGAAACATCCTTCCTCAATGCCTGCATGACCCTCTCCCCTCTCCTCCATGTCCTGGCTCAAATATCACATCTTCAATGAGACTCCCCAACCACTTATTTTAATTACAGCTTGCCCCTCCATGCACTCCCAATTTACCTTACCCTGCTCTACATTGTTTCTAGTTTTTCTGTACAACATACTATAGTCTACACTAGCCATATAATTATTTACCTATTGTCTGTTGTTCGTCTCCCCTGATAGAATGTTGGGTGGCTGGAGACAGAGATCTTTGCTTGCTCACCGATGTATCTCAATAGGCAGAACATCCTGACATAGATACTATCCCAACATAGAGAGCGGTACCTGACACCTAATAGGTGCTCAGAAAGTTGTTGCTATGTTAACTGTACTGAGAATTGGAACATAAACTTTCTAACCCAGGCTGGAATCTGCTCAAGCAAATAGAGGAACAAGGGCAAAGCAGGATCATATGTGTTTGGTCCCCATGCCCTGTGGTGAGTCAATAAAGCTCAGTGTTTCCGTATTGCTGGATTTCACTCTTTTTCCATCAACCAAGTCTTGCTGCTCATTGGCCTAGATGGCACGTACAATGCATGTCTCACTGTAATCAGTAAACCCAGACATGTTGTGCCTTCATCCCTTCTAAGATGGCACCAGTATCCTAGAAGGTACAGTGTCCCTGTTCCTAGAGGGTCTCACTGTGGTCTCATGTGCCTGTCTTTGGGTTGGTTCCCACCCCCACCCAGCCCATCCTGATCCATCTGCTCTTGTCAGGCCCAACTGCTCAGTCTGAAAGGTCATAATGCCCAGTGTCAATTTCCTTCCAAAGAATGCCAAGTTCTCCACTAAGAAAGAAGCACCTTTTGTCCTGGAGACATCAGAAATTGGTTCAGATCTGTTTGCCGGAGTAGAAGCTAAAGGGTTAAGCATTAGGTAAGTACTTATTCTCAATATTTGTATTTGTAAATACAAAGGAATGGGAGGGGAAAAAAAAAAAAAGGACCAGCCCTGAGGCTGTTTAATCACCTGATGTTTCCAGGAATACAACTCGCTAGCTCAAAGAGATGTCTTTTTTGTTTCCTTTCCAGGTTTAAAGTGGTTCTGAACAGCTGTTGGGCCACTCCGTCAGCTGATTTCATGTACCCCCTGCAGTGGCAGCTGATCAACAAGGGGTAGGTGTGGCTCTCTGGACCATAGGGCTGAGAGGAAGGGCCAGATCCATCCAGGGCCACTCTGGCTCAGGACAGCTTGGAAGGAAGAGGTGACGCCTGTTGGGGTCACATCAGTGACTTCCTCTGTGCTTCCAGATTGAGTATTGATACCAGGAAACACTTGCCTAATGCTTTCTAGGTACCAGGTACTATTCAGAGAACCTTATATATTAACTTGTTTGCCTTCCAACAGGTATGTCTTTTTACTATCATCCCTATTTTTCAATGAGGGAACTGGGTCAGGAGTGGCTAAGTTACATCGCATAGTTAGTCTAGGTTATGGGGAAGTGGGCAGGTTGGGTTCAGCGCTAATCAATCTGACATCAGAATCCCCATGAGGACTAAATTAGACCATCTATGTAAAAAGCTTAGCATGTAGTACCTAGCTGGTATTGAATCAATTTTAATAATATCATTGTTTTTATTTGCTAATAATTTAATAGATAATGAGGAGTTCTTAAAATTTGGAGTAGAGGAGTTCTCATCATGGCTTAGGGGTTAACGAACCCAACTAGTATTCATAAGGACATGAGTTCAATCCCTGGCCTTGCTCAGTGGGATAAGGATCTGGTGCTGCCATGAGCTATGGTGAAGGTTACAGACACAGCTCGGATCTGGCATTGCTCTGGCTGTGGTGTAGGCTGGCAGCTGCAACTCTGATTCGACTCCTACCCTGGGAACCTCCACATGCCGAGAATGTGGCCCTAAAAAGACCAAAAAAAAAAAAAATGGAGTAGAGGACTGAAGTATGAGAATTATGGCACAGAAAAGTGATTCTGGAAATCACACATAGGACGGTTTAGAAACAGTACATGGGAGGTAGAAAGACCAGATTAGAGGCTGTGGCAGCTATGGAGCCAAGGTGATAAGGCCTGCACTGAGATTGTAGCTGAGTGAATGAAAAGTCATCCAACGTCATCCAAGGAGGGAGAGGCGATAAAAAAATGAGTGACCAATGGGATGTGGTGACGTGGAGGCCAGGGCACAATGTCTGAGGAACACAGGACAAAGAAGGATTTCTCGTGTTGAATTACGGATTGTAGAAATGAGAAATTGTTTGTTGTGGGCCTCTGGATAGGGAGTTTGGATTCTCCTTGAGCTCAGGAATGACATGTTGAGATGATAATTGTCTAGAAACATTTAGAACTGTAACTTTGTAAAACAGAGGAGGGGATGAGTTAGACTAGAGATGCAGGCATCGTCCACACAGAAGAGGCCATTTCCCAAACCAAAGCAGACCCGTGTACCTGAACCCATCAGGGCTGAGTCAACATTGGGGCCAGGCGATTAGATAACAAAGGTGAAGCCACTCTGGACCTTTAACTATTTTTATTTAACAAACATTTATACAACCCTTACAACATACCAGGCCATGCTCTAGGTAACTGCTTGACAAATACTAATTTATCTAAATTTCATTAAGCTTCCTATAAAGTAGGTAGTATAATTATCACTGTATTATAGATGATTATAGTTTTCTTAGGCCCAGGCAGGTTCAGAAACTTGCCCAATGTCTAAGCTAGTAAGAGGATGGATGATCTGAGATGGACATTATCTCTTGATAACACTGGGTAGGACAGGCCATCCAGGGCCACATCTAAGCAACCAACAAACTAAGCGGCAGAGATGGTAGCTTAGTTTGGGTCCTTATGCCATTGAATGATTCACTTAGGTTCTGTACAAATCAAATGACTTCAGGGAGATTCTGAACTAAATTATTGACCTCCAGGGATCCGAAATTTCCAACAGGATTAGAAAGCTCTCTCAGATAATGGCCACACAAGAGCAAAGGTTTCCACCCCACCATAGAATCGTCTCCTACAGATAGATGGTTCTGGTGCCCCTGCTCAGCTAGCAGGCATGTCATATAGCAGCAAAATTTCTGTGACTTTGGGGTGGTCTTTACAAGTGGTCCTCCAACTATAGTATGCACAGTAATTCCCTTTCATTCCTGCTACACAGGCAGACACATCATAAACCTACAACATCAGAAGGTCCCTGGGCGGCCCCTGGGAATCTGCACTGAAGCCCAGCCAAATTAAAGAAGCCCTGATCTAGTTCTAAATACTGCCCAGTTGAAATGGCTCCTAGAGGTTGGCGAGAGCTGCACAAAGACAGCACCAAAGGGGAGAATTAGAAAATCTACTCTGCAACCTCCCAGATGCCCTTTGGGAGGAAAACTCAGTTTTCAAGAATGCCTGGAGAGGTTAGAAAGGATGCGTTATCAGGAGCTTTGATCGTAGGTGGGGAAAGAGACTCCTGTGATAAGCCTCCCCTCAGGGGCTCCACAGTCTGGCAGGTGCCACAGCCAGCCCTGAGAGGCAGCAGTGCCAAGGCATCTAGGCCTGCCTGTGACCTGCCTCCTCTCTGCCTCCAACAAAGCTCTGCTTACATTGTTTTCCACTGGCTGACACCACGCCTTGGACACGGCAGCAGCAAGGAGCTATTTTAAGGACTTACGTTTTGAGTTCATACAAGGAGCTCGGGTTTATTGACCAAATGATCCTGCGAGAGTCTTGTTTCACAGCTCGGAAAGTGCCCCCAGCTCTTGGCACCGCTCAGACGCCACCACGAACAGAGCCCAGCTTCTGGCCCTGGTCCAGAGAGAAGGCACAGTGTTCCTGCTTTGTGTGACTCACTGACCTTCAGAGTTAGCACCCCTCCGTCCTACCTCTAATTTGGCCCTTAATGCCTGGTTCTGATGGAGTCGGGTGGGGAAGGGTATACCATGAAGCTTCTCCAGGGTGGCTGGACTGCTCTCTGGTGTGTGAGTTGCATTGGAAGGACAATAGAGTCAGAGAGACATACCATGGCATAAACTTTGGGGTCCATCCTGGTGCTGTCCACTGGGCTTAAGCTTTTGTTTCAGGAGACAGATTCTGGTGCTCACTGTCACCTGCATACAAGCTCCCACTCCCTATGGGCCTCTCTGTAATTCCCGGGAACCACTGTGTCTCCTCCTGACACAGTGGAATGTGTGGTTGAATGTCTGGCACTTGAACAGGGAATCCACATGTGTTTGGTAAATGAACAAGTATTGTGCTTAAACCAGGGCTTCCTAATCTCGGCACCATTGACTCTTGGGACTGGATCATTCTCTGTGGTGGGGTCTGTCCTGTGCCCAGCAGGACATTTTGCAGCATCCCTGGTCTCTACCCTCTGGATGCCAGTAGCATTTTCCCTGCAGTCATAACAAGCACATGTCAAATTCTCACCATCCCACATCCAGGGAAAGGGCAAAATCACCCCCAGGTGAGAACACTAAGTTTCAATAAATGCACATCTATGTCATTATTTTCATTTTGAAACTTCCCAAATGTAACACTCCCGTTATAGAGAATTTAGGAAAAAACAAAAAAAGGTACAAAGAAGTAAACAAAATCTGTCTATCGTAGCCAGTGTTAACATTTAGGTGGTATTGTTAGTCATTTTTTTAAAGATCATATTAAAAATATCCCATTTTTACAAAAGTCAGCTAATAGAAAAATATAGAACTTAAATAGTACAGTGTGAATTTGAATTCCCAGTGGTTAAAAACTCTCCATAGACACACAGCAACAGGTTGAGCGTGACTTGGGCTTAGGCAGCCGTGGCAGCACTTTGGCAAATGCTGTTCCCAGCACCATTGTCTTTGTTTTGGACATACAGGGATTCTGTACATTCCCTGGGTCTCTGGAGGGCGTTGTCTGGGGGATTTCACTTCTTTGGGACAGAGAGGTGGTGGCTTAGCAGGTGTGTGGCCTCTCGTGAGTTGCCCCCACCTCACTGGGCTCTGTCTATAGAATGGGGACAAGCATAGCTGTCTCAAAGCCCCTCAACAGGATCCTACAGAAGTGACAATGAGCCATGCGTTTCAGAAGGATAACGTGCTGTGGAAAAGCCCAGGGGAGGCTGTGCATGACTCTGCTGGAGTTCATGGGGTGACCTTGTCTCTCCCCGTGCCCTTTCCCCCACCCTCGTGTGTGCCAGGTGCCCCACGGATGAAACAGTCCTCGTGCATGAGAATGGGAAAGACCACAGGGCCACCTTCCAATTCAATGCTTTCCGGTTCCAGAACATCCCCAAGCTGTCCAAGGTGTGGTTACACTGTGAGACATTCATCTGCGACAGTGAGAAGCTCTCCTGCCCAGTGGTGAGCCCCCACCTCCCGCCCCCTCCCAGAACAAGAAAGTTACCCAAGGCTGGCGTGGAGGCTGGGGGGTGGGGTTGTTATTTAGAAGCTGTATTTTTAGCTGGGAAATTGTCACCAGACCAATGTAGGCTATGCTGAGGACATTCTGGAGGAAAGGGCACTGAAGGTGGGGACAGACATTCCAAGCATGTCACACACACACACACACACACACACACACACACACTGCCCCACCACCAACAGACTATATACTCTGGCCCATGTCACTTAATTTCTGGCACCTGATCTTCTCATAGGGTGCCAATAAGCAATGGCAGCCCTTCTCTTTTCAGAGAGCAATATTAGGGAACATGAAAGCAATAACAGACAATGAAAAAGTTAAAAGCATAAGGGACATTCAAAACCCGAGTGGTAGCAATAGGCCCTGGATGGAAGTCAAAGATGAGTAGTTTTAGCTCCTGACTTACCAGCCTGAGGGTCCATCCCTGGGGTTCATGGTAGACCCACAAGATGCTGTAGGAATTCTCGACCTACGGTCACAACTGTTCTGACCCTGTGGGGAAGGGCCCAACTTCCCAGACATGTTTAGGGGAGCTCATGCAGGGGTGTTAGTTTCCCCTCCGCCTCCCCCACCAAGAAGTTGCTGCAAGAGCAATCAACATGCGGAGCAAATTCAGGTGGAAGATAATTTTTCATTGCAACCTGGTGTGAACCGTCCTTTGAGCAGTGGTTCCAAAGCATGGCAGCTTCAGCACCACCTGGGAGCTTGTTAGGCTTGTTGCAAAGTCTCAGCCCCTGCCACCCCACCACTCACCCTGGTCCCAGAGCACCTGATTCAGACACTGCAGGGTGGACCCAGCAACTTCTGCTTTAATGGGCTCTTTGAGTTACTCTGAGACACGGTCAAGTTTGAGAACCACTGCCGTGAAGATCTAAAAGGGTTAAATCCCAGGGAGTTTCCTGGTGGCCTAGGGTTCAGGACCCAGTGGTATCACTGCTGTGGCACAGACTCCATCCCTGGCCTGGGAATTTCCACAGGCCATGGGTGAGGCCCAAGGAAAGTTTTAAATCTCAAATCGCTACCTCTATTTGGCCTGGGAGACCTCAATAAGGAGGGACACGATGTTTCTAAAGAGGCTACCTGCTCGCATCACCTATAGTGTTCAACAGAAATAAGATGTGTCCTTCTATTTTTATTGATTCATTTGGCCAGAAAGCGGTCATTTATGAGCACAGATAAAGAAAGGGAAAGGAACAGAGAGACATTTGACCACGGATGAAAGGATCGTTATTGGCACTACATCTCAAGAAGAACATGAACCCGAACACATTTCGCAAGCATCCCCATCTCAAATCACTGTGATGAGAGTCACTGCAGGTTAAAGCCTTACTTCTCACCAAAGGCGGGGAGGAATGGTTTCAAGCCCTCCCACGCACCATGTGGATTTGTTCCAGCTTGAAGAGTTAATAGCAAAGATTTCTTCCTTTTCTCAAGTTGCAGAAGGGGTGAAATAAATCTCTGCGGGTTGTAAAAGCAGTAAGGGAACCGATAGCTGAGGCCTGGGGGATTCTGACTCCATCAGGTTTGCTACTTGTTAAAAAAATCTCTTTTCTCTCCTGTGTTCCTTTCGTGTCCCACCCCTGCCCTCCTCTCCCCTCTGTGCCTCCCGGGTCTCCAGACTTGTGACAAAAGGAAACGCCTCCTCCGGGACCAGACCGGGGGCGTCCTGGTCGTGGAGCTCTCTCTCCGTAGTAAGCGTCTCTGTTTTCCAAATGGTTGCCTTTCATGCTGGGCTGCGTCCACAGGCACGGCTGGTTTGAGCATTTTAACTGAATTGCCAAACCAGTTGTGCCTGTAGACACAACCTTTACCTGCAACTGAGTCTTCCCTCCCTTCGGGGGAGGGGGGGCAGTGGGTAACTCATGCCCAATCAAGGAGGTTTGTTAACCCCCCTGGAAAGCTCCTCCGTCTGTGGTCTCAATTCCCATATCCCCAAAGAGACTAGGAAGTGCTGAGCTTCCAGACACGACATCGGCCTATAGCAATAAAAGAAAATGAAGGGTCCTGGGGCCACCGGGGCTAGTCAACAAAACTTCACTGAGCAGTGAGCGCTGGCCGGTCTGGGTTTCAGAAATAAAGGAGCCCCACGTGGGCCCTTGTCCTCTAGACAGTACCAGCCATCAAGGAGAGAGATGTTAAATGCTAAGAGAAAGAGGTTACTCTTGGAGTTCCCGTTGTGGTGCAGCAGAATCGAATCTGACTAGGAACCATGAGGTTGCAGGTTAGATCCCTGGCCTTGCTCTATGGGTTAAGGATCCAGTGTTGCTGTGAGCTGTGGTGTAGATTGCAGAGGCGGCTCGGATCCCTTGTCGCTGTGGCTGCACTTTCATTTATATTTTTGCTTTTTACGGCCGCAACCCGCAGCATATGGAGGTTCCCAGACTCCGGGTTGAGTCCGAGCTGTAGCCGCCAGCCTACACCACAGCCACAGCAACATGGGATCCTTAACCCACTGAGCAAGGCCAGGGATCGAACCCGCAACCTCATGGTTCCTAGTCGGATTCGTTTCCACTGCGCCACGATGGGAATTCCCAAAAGAGGTTAGTCTTCATGGAGTTGGGGGAAGCAGAGTCTATGGGAATAGATGGATAAGGGGCTCAACTTTGTCAGGTTTAGGGACAACCTCGGTGGGTTATCTGTAAGTCTGACCTCAAGAGTGCTGTGACATGAAGGGTGGGCAGTCACAGGAAGGCTGGGGCCTTTAGAGGACAGTCACCAAAATCTGGCAGGGAGCCCAACCCCAGCCGCTGCCCGATTTTTATAGCCTGCAAGCTAAATGTAGTTTGTCCCTCTTATGGGTTGGAAAAAAAAAAAAAAAAAGTCCAAAAGAATGATATTTCCTAACGCAAAAAGTACCTGAGATTCAAAGTTCAGTGTGTATAAAGTTTTGCTGGAACATAGCCAGCCTGGCTCACTTAGGGGTTGCCTCCAGCTCCTTTCAGGGGCAACGTCAAGGAACTACATGAGAAACCCCATGGCCTGCAAAGCTGAAAAGACCAACCCCTGCCTTAGAGCTGAGAAGAAAATGGCGAGAGATGAAGGCTTTGCAAGCCAGCCAGAAACTGCCCGAAAGACAATGAGGAGCCTGCTAGTTTAATCTGGGGAAGAATCCGCTCAGGTTTATGTTTTAGGAACACAGCTCTGAGACTTCTCTCTCCATGATCTTTCACTGAAGCCTCTGTATTCTCTCTCTTTTCTCACTGCAGGCAGGGGATCCTCCAGTCTCTGTAGCTTCTCAGGTAAGGAAAAGAGTCAGCTCCAGGAAATGTCACGGGCGATGCTTTTAACAGGCAGGTGGGTGTTTTAAAAGCAGCTTACCTTTGGCCCCAGCCAAGCCTTTAAGAATGGAAAGGTACACTTTAAAGGTACACACCTGAGTCTGGACAGAGGGCTTGGAGGTCAAGAGGTCTCTCTCCAACCAAGTCCTGGGCTCCGAAGGGAGGGAGGGGCTGGGGGCAAGTGGGAGGAAACAGAACTGGGTCCCACCCCCACCCCACTCCCCCCCACCACCCAGTCTCAGCAAAGGCAACACCAGGTGGTTTCTCTTGGGTTCCTCCCTTTGGAAAAGGTGATTTTCAATGACCTCATGAACTGAGTGACCTTGGGCCACAACCTCACCCCTCCTTCCTCTGTGAAATTGGGTTAATAATTGCTCCTATCACACACAGTTGTTGTGTGGATTAACTATTACAGCTCAAAGCACTAAACAATGCCCAGCGCACAGCAAACATCCAGGAAAGATCAGCCATAATTACTGACTCTGTACCAGGCATTTTTCTAGGCAGTGTGACTACACAGTGAACTAGGCAGGCAAGACTCCTGTTCTTCCTAATATGCATCCAGGATGGTAGTGGGAGGGTCAAGGAATGATTTAGCAGCCCAGGAAGTCTCTTAGAGGAAAGAGCATTTCGGCTAAGACCCAAGTTCTTCCCAACCGATGAGAAGGAGGTAACTATGTGAGAAGATGGGGTTAGACAGTTCTATTTATTAGTAAACTCACAGATGTAGACTTTGCTCTATTACAGGAAATCATGTAAACCAGCTATTTAAGACTCCCAGAGTCTCATTTTTGAAGGAAGTTCAAAAATGAAATGCACCATCACTGTATTATCAAAGTTCAGCTTCCCATCTGTCAGAGGTCCATATCCTAGGCTCATGGGTTGGGCTAAGTGAGCTATGGAAACTCCGAAAGATGAAGCGAACTGACTTTGTAGAAAACATGTAGAGGAAAACAAAGAACCCAAAATAATAAAAAATGCACCTGCTGTGGTTGACAAGTTTCCGGAAAATGAGTGGAAATAATTAAGCCCTGAAAATCAAATTTCCTTTGCTGTAGCATCATTTGGTGATCGGTGTGAGTACTGTGGGTAGAATTATCTATCCTTTATCAAATTTACAGAGTAATAATAATGCTGTCTGGTCTTGTGTTTGAATTTCTGGTTTTTTTTTTTTTTTTAAGCACAATGAGACCCCACAGCTAACAATTTGACACTTCTTTCCAAGTCTCATAGGTGAATTGCAAAAGACAAAAAATTCTCAATGATATAAAATGATTTGTTAATTTGCTATGTACCTGTGATTAAAATATCTACCCCATTTGGCAAAAAAAAAAAAAAAGGAAACATAGAGTATTATGAAAAACTGCTTAACGCCCTTGAGTTGACCCTCTTGAGTTCTCCTTGCTCCTTGTAGAACTGTTTCTCCTTTCCTGTCTGGTCCACAGATGTTCTCTATCACCTCATCTTGATGCTGGGGATTTGTGCTGTGTTGTAAGGGAGAGCCAGGCAGGCAGCTGGAGCTCCTCCACCCAAGACCATCTCCTCCGTCAGTGACAAACTTGCATTTATCGTGCTGCCAAAAGGAACAAACAGAAGACCGTATTGTTGGGGAGGAGAGAATTGCGCTTTGCCAAGTATGTGTTCCAGCGACTTTTGTGAATTTCAGTGATTGTTTTTCTTCGGTGCCCTACTTCCTCCTGTGACTTCCTGTGGCTCTCAGATCCTGCCGTTCCTCCCTTGCAGCTGGTGGAGGAGTCTCCTTTCCCCATATTCAAGCCCGGACAGCAGTGGACTCCTTTGAAAGCTATTCTGATTTTAAAAGAGGAGCACATCCAATCATGCGCAGCTGAGTATTTGGGGGAGAATGTAGGGCAAAACTACAAAGTCAGCCCTAAATACAGAATGCACAGGAACAGCCAACTTGGTGGAAGGGGTCTTTGTCATTGAGGCTTTGCAATTCCTAAGGACCAGCGGGGCTGAGCCACTAGGCAGAGGTTCTAATCTTTCAAACGATGATGTGGGCATCCAGGTAGAAGACATTTGTTTTTCTCAAACCTGAATACTATAAAGAAAAATGATGCTTGAGAGCCCCCAGTGAGCAGTAACCTAATTTGTCATTATGAGCTTTCTGAAAGAGGTATCAAAAAAACATTATATAGGATTACATTCCTTATTTTTATTGCTGAGATATACTTCTGAGATCCAAAGAAAATTACAAACTGAATAGAGAGAAAGCTACAAAAGGAATAAAACTCACATTAGCATGAGTTTAACATGATAATGTGGCATTGCCTAAATGAAACTGCTGCTTGCAACATAACCTAGAAGGACTGTCATGATAGGGTCTCTGCAGCCTGTCAACCCCATCCTACCTACGCCTCATGGTGCCCAAGCTCTCACTATTTCTATTGCTCTACTAGGAAATCTTCATTTGGACAGAATGGTGTGACCTCATTTAGCCTTTACTTCAACATTCGAGCCCATACCTGGTTTTGTCTCACTAACTTAAGATCATTCCACTGGAACCAACAAAAAATTGGAACCACAAATGCAAATATGGCCAATGAAATCACGCGGTGCCTCACCCAGAGACCACTGCCACCCCAGTGATGCCGAGTATATTGAGGGCAATGATCTACATGGTCAACCAAATAAAAACTGAAGGGACCAGTCCTGGTAGAGAATTGGCAGACCCTGAAAATATGTTGAGGACCACAGTTTGAAGCTAGAGACTAGGATGGGATAGGAAAAGTCAGAGCTCTAAACTCTTTTCTTCATCTTGCGCAGACTCAGTGGGCTTATCATTGGCAAACACGTCAGTTTGTGTCTCTGTATTTAATATGTTGGAGAAGTTTTGAGATCTGTAGTTTGGTGGTTCTTTTACATCGGTGTTAATGAACTCAGAAATTAAGCTAGGTCTCCAGTCTCTGGAGACACAGAGTGAGTGTTTAGCAACAGGCTAGATTAAAATGATTCAATGTAGTTGAAACTGGCCTCAAAGCTGGTGATCCCACCAGTTTGGGGTCTCTTCTTCCTGTAAATTCAGAAGTTTTGTAGTCAGGAAGAACAAAAAACATATTTTATTGGTTCTAGTAAAAAAATAAATTAAAAAATTAAAAACAGCTCTTAAATAGCATCCTCATAGCCATCATCATAAATCCTTGGCTGCAAGAGTAAACCATGTTGTTAGTTTTGCTTTGTTTTATCATAATGTTTAATGATCTTGTATCTCTCCCTGGTGCTATGCAATAAATAAAATGCCTTAATGTAAATGACCTATGACTATAGCTTGTCGTGTTACTATGTCATGTGGAGAGCCAATTCCTCAACCACCTCAGGGGCTTCTACACCTGGAGCTTCTTAGACTCATGTATATTCCACAGACTTTCAATCATTTTACCCTACCTTTGCATTTCAAAAATTCCAGTCTTGAGTTTCTGAGGCAAGGAGGCAGAGGCGTTTTACATGACTAATGTTTGGAGGAAAAAGTCTTTTTGGTCATCCCTGTCTCTAATGCCACCAGCAATTGTATGTGTTTCAACTTAAAGTCAACTAACAGCCCCACGATGTTTAGTTGCTTGTTGCATGACTCATAATTTCCCTACTAAAGAATGAAGAGAAAGCCACTCTCCAAACAACCTCTGCTGCAAATTCCCATTAGTGCCAAACAAAACAGAGACCCAGAGAAGGAAGAAAGAGTACATTCTCCCATAGGCATTGGCTGACATAGAAAAAACACTGGGAAATTGCCCTGTATCAGAATTCCTGATTATGAACCCTAAAGACATCTTCCTCTGTCTCTTGCTCTCTCTCTAAACTTGAGTGATACAAAGCAAACACTTGTGGAAAGAGACATATAGACATGCATAAATCTCTCTTTACTTATTGATCAATTGATAGATGCAACTATAGCTATAGCAAGATAGAGTTATATGTGTGTATACTCAATATACATGTGTGTGCATGTGAATCTATAGATATGCATGTGTGCCTTTGTAGGCACATGTGTGTAAATATGTTCTATGTGCATGTGAGTGACTGGATACCAAATGTTTATGTTAAAATGTTTGATGAAAAGGAAGATATGGGAGTTCCTTTTGTGGCTCAGTGGTTAATGAACCCGACTAGGATCCATGAGGATGCAGCTTCATTCCCTGGCCTTGCTCACCGGGTTAAGGATCCGGCATTGCCGTGAGCTGTGATGGAGGTCATAGATGCAGCTCGGATCCTACATTGCTATGGTTATGGCCAAGGCCAGGGGCTCTAGCTCAGATTTGACCCATAGCCTGGGAACTTCCATATGCCACAGGTGTAGCCCTAAAAAAAGCAAATGGCAGATGTAACAAAGTCTTTATTATATGAACATAGCTGTGTAAGCATGTGGGCTAAGCCTGGAAGGAAACAAACTACACACTCCATACAAATATAAAGATGGGATAATAATATTTGATTGTCACATCCAACCCCATCTCCACATTTGTGTGTCATTTCTTTCGATATAATGATATTGGATTGCTCAGTTACTTCTACACTTTTGTACATAACTCTATTAGTCCTTAATGTATTGTGTTACTACTACTTATGCCTCCTCTCTCCAACTAAACTGAGAGCTAAGGATCGAGGAAAGTTTCACACTATCTTGTGTCCTCCAGTGTGGTACCTGGCACAGAGTAAGCTCTCAATAAATGCTCTTTGAATTAACGAAATGTTCATATGGATGGATGGATGGATGGATGGATAGATGGACGGTTGGATGGATGGATGGATGGATAGATAGATGGATGGATGGATGGATGGATGGGGACTAGAAAATCTCTCTAAGAGACCCCATAGCAGAAGTTGCCTTTCTCCCTTTCGTAATGGAACCAAGTGCTTAGGATCCAGAAGCCCTGATCCCAAAGAAGTGAAGGTTATAAGGCACCAGAAGATAAGTTTTGGCTCATTGTCTCCCATGTTGGGGTAACAAGGGAAGCTCCCCTGTCCCCTTTATATAAATACCCCTACCTTCCCTCTTTCTGAGTATCAGTCAACAGCTTTCAAGCCTTGATGCTGAAGGCCTTTGGAGAAGCACAGAGCCCACCACTGTGAAAATGGAATTGTGCTACAGAAAATGGAGTCTGTGGAGGTCCTAGAATTCATCTACCCACCTCTGGGCAGAAGAAGAGTCCTGCCAGTAGAAATGTTTAGGAGCTCAATGGAGGTGGGACTGTTTGTAAAGCTCTTCCCTTTGGTGCTTATTTAGGGCCCCTCTCCCTGAAAAAGGGCAGGAATTCCACCAAATCTTTTGTCAAATTTGGTATTAAAGGCTCTCAACACACCAAAGGGAGGTTTATTTCCCTACACAGAGCTCAGAAGTATTTCCACAAAGGCAGCTCAAGGGTCAAGCCAAAAAGAAAACATTCCTCGTTGTTTTTCATTTCTTCAGTCATGGAAATTCAACAGAAAAAGCCTTAAACATGATACATCACTCAAGTTGCTCTGCCAGTTTCAGGAGCAGCCACACAGAAGATAATCTGGGTGCAAGGAGCTGCACAGGATAAAAAAAGTACTGTAAATGCATGCAGTGGCTCAGTAAATCTGTTACGAGAACTAGTGGAAAAAAACAACATGGAATCCTGTTCTTTTTGTAAAGGGGGAAATACTCACAGCAGAATGAATGGGTTCATATTTTTCTGCTGAAGATTTTAAAAATTAAATTATAAATGAATTAAAAATTCTACTTAAAATTCAAGATTTGATTGCATCCTTGCTCAGTGGAAAGGAGAGACATTAAGCAATTAATTGAGAAGGAAACCTTTTCCATTCGGAAGCTGCAGTGCTCACAGGAAGTGAAATCTCAGGGCCAGGCCTTCCAGCCACTGACTGCAGGGGTTCCGTTTGCTTGGAACGGCCTGATCCTGTTGGATTTCCGTGATTGCTCGCACCTCAGATAGTCTTATCCTCGGAAAACATTCCCAAGATGCCTTCTGATCTGGGATTCTATGTCCTTGCAGGCTGATTAACTGATAAGGGAAACAAGCACTAAAGGTTAGAGAGCAGCCACTTTGCAAAGGAAGGCAGAAGTGTGGTCCCCAGGCTGCATTCTTCAGTTTTCCCCCTTCCCAGAATGAAACTGGATGCACTGCAAATTCACAAGCTAACGGGCCAGAAATATCTGGCAGGGAGGGCAGGCTCTCTAGCAGGTCTGGGAGCAGCAGCCCTGGTTCCCTAGAAAAATGAGTTCACTATCCAGCTCCTCCAACTCCTGGTTTGCTTCAGGCTATGAACTCTGGGGTGGGCAGAGGCGGTCAGCTCAATGGCTCCCCCTACTGGGAGACTGGACTCAATACCTGGGAACTACACTCCCCTAAACAGGATATTTAAATATATCCCACGAAAGTAAATAAATAAATAAATAAATGAATCCCAGAGACTTTCCTGGGACCCAGCAAGCACCTCTAGAGAAAATACCCACCTCAGAAGATCTCTGGGACTTTAGCTTCTTCCTCAGCAAATTCGGGGAGTGAAACCGTGAAGCCTTCTTTGCCTCTCAGCCAGAAAGTTGTTTGGTCTCCTTTGCCCTGCGGGAAGCAAAGGAGAATGCTAGTGAATCAATGCAGGAGGGCCGCCTGTCAAGTGTGGGCTCTGAGCAGACAGACAACTCAGGTTCCCTTTGCTCGCTTCCTGAGGATGCTGTCTATAGCCAGAACTGCAACCTGGCCGCAGTTTCCTCTGTGAGGGAAAAGCTTCATTATGGATGAAACTGTGGTCATTTCCTTGGGCTTTACTGATGGGCCAGGATGGACAGTCAGTGATGGCCTACAGGATGAGAGCCAGTGGAGGTTCAAGTCTATTCCAAAGAAAATCTTTTAAAAATCATAATAAAATCTATTGAGCTCTTCCTATGAGTAGGTGAAACCAGGCAAAAACACCTCACACACATGTGCACAATTAATCCTCACAATTAATCCTTTGAGGGCACTATTATCATCATTCCCATTTTGCAGATGATAAAACCAAGCCCCCAAATCAGACAGGTAATAAGTAGTGGGACAGGATTCAAAGCTTGGTCTACACTGCTGCTTTCTAGAAAAACCTTCCTCTTACCTGAAACCAGTTGACAGAATACATCACGCCAGGGCCGGGCTCAGCCAACAGGAGAGCTGATGCCACTCCCTCCCTTTCGCTTCTTCACTGGACCCCCAAAACCTCCTCAAACCCCCAACATCGCCACTCCCACTGTGAACCTCTCCAAGACGTTCTTGAGACCAGCTCAAGTGGAGTAACCCCCCACCACCACCACCACCATCCCTGGAAAGCACAGCATTTATGAGAAGGATGAGAAAATATCTTGGTATCTTTCAGTGACAGACAGAAAGCCAGGCTGGAAAAGGAGGCAGAGGGAATGAGAAGGGGTATTTAAAGGAATAGAGATGAGGTCCAAGTGCCCCCAGCCAATGGGCTTCTCCCTTCCACCTGGTACTTTAGACTCTGGAGAAGGGGCATAGAGGAATGCACCACATTATCTTTCCTGGTTTTGAACTTGCTGTTGCTTTGTGTGGGGTGTTCAGGCAGCCAGGAGACCCATGTGGCAAAGAGAAAAGAGGCATCATGCAAGAGGCTGGTCAAGGTGGGAGCAAGACCAAGGTCACAGATTCCATGTTTGGCTATTTGAGGGAACAGGACAGTCCTCTCTGGAGGAAGACAAGGTGGCAGTTGTGAGAGCCTCCACGTAGGTCCAGGTGGTCTCCAGGAACCACAGAGTGGAGACTCATTCCTCCCATCAAGTTCCTCAATACCTCCTTCAGGGACTCAGGTTTGGTGGGGGGAGGGGGTGTCTTATCTTGACTGGAATGGTGCCTCTCTTTTGAAATCATACCCTCCCAATGCCAGTAGGGCGGCTGCAGTGCTCTGAGAGACGTGGATCCAGAGAGCCACCAGAAACCAGTTACAGTCTCATCATCACCTTTGTTGTGACCTTCACACAGGTCTTGAGGGGCAGGGGCTGCTGTGGAGTAGGGACCCTACACACACAGCTCAAATTCTTGGACTGCTAGCACCTTTCATGCAGCAAATCACAGACCACCTCTTGACATCTGGGGCACAAGGAGGGGATCCCCAACAACCCAGGCATTGCTCAGACGTTGTTGGGTGTTGCTCAAGCTTTAATATGTTCTGTTTAGAACCAGAGACAGAACCAACTCCATATGCAAGTTGGTGGTCCTGATGGATGGAGACCAGCTGGGCACCTCAGGCTCCCTGGGATGCTACCAGAGCTGGGATGTACCACTGAAAACATCATTTGTAGCCAGAACTGCAACTATAGTCAAGATTGGAGCCTACGTAAGCAGTCCCACTTCCATATTTTATCCTTAAAGTCTTTACTTTCAAGCTAAGAGAGAGGTTTAAATCTGGATTTGAAACTTGGTTGATTAGCTTAGATGACAAAGTAATCAAGAGGGGAAAAGATTTGTGTATGTTTTTATACACTGTGGACAATTTACAGGTTCAAAAGAATGTTAACCTAAGCTTTTCAAAACTTAAATCACTGAGCAATTACCTTTTCCAGCTGATAAATATCTCAGCTGATAAAGGGCATATATATGTCTAGCAATTATCAATGCAATAAAATTACTCTAAAACAAGAGAATTTGATGTCCCTCGGAGTTCCTAGCTAGAGATGTCTTTGTCATCACCAAAACTAGATATCAGGGTTGGCACATTACTGCTCACAGGGCAAATCCCACCCAGTAAATTTGTCTGCAAATAAAGTTTTATTGGAACATAAACACCCATCATTTGCACATGGCAAAACAGCTGCTTTCACAATACACTAGACATTAAGTAGTTGCAACAGAGGATATGGCCCGCAAAGCCTAAAATATTTACTGTCTGGCTGTGTTCAGAAAAAGTTTGCCAACTCCCATGCTTCACTTCAATGATCTTTCATATGGGCACCTGAATGTTTAGAATGGAAAGTCTTGGAAGGAGCCTTAATATGTGCTTATGTGGCTCCATGGAGAACATAGCATAAAACCCAGTTTACAAAGCTTGGAACCAGTGTTGCCTTACCCTCCAGATAGAAAACAGTAGACAAAATGCACTTGGGTCATCTAAAAATACTCTCTGGTTAAAGATAGGGGACAGAAGGGACAGCAATATTGTGTTTGCAAAGTGCTGTAAACAATACCCACACAAACTACTGCTTTCCATTCTGGATGCCATGTTCGCCGTGTCTCCAAACAGACAGTACCTGGGCATGGTGAGTCCCACCACGGGACCTGCAAGGGGAAGGACAGAGGGGGCAGGGCCCATCTGCATTTCCCAAGTGTCAGACTCCACAGTGCATATCATGTCAATAAATGCAATTCAATAAATGTCCATTAGGTACCCTCTTGGAGGCAAAGCTTGGAAATAGATCTCAAGGTTTACAATGAGGCAAACGACAGAACCCACAGACTTCTTGTGGAAAGCAACAAAATCAACTGTTACGAATTGCATGTGGGCGTCTCCTCCAGCCCCCTTGCCCGCCCCCTGCTCTAACCTCAATATGATTCTTAGGAGGTGGGGCCTTTGGGCAGTAAGGAGGTTTAGAGAAGGTCTTAAGCGTAGGGCTCTTGTGATGGGATTAGTGGCCTTATAGGAAGAGGAAAAGACACCAGAGCTTTCTCTCTCTGCACCATGAGAGGATGTGGTCAGAAGTTCGCTTTCAGCAAGCTGGGAAGAGGGCTCCCCCGAACCCACTATGGTAGAATCTGGACCTTAGGCTTTCCAGCCCCAGAAACTGTGACAAAGCTGTGTTGTTTCAGCTGCCCAGTCTATGGTATTTGAACAACCAAGCCAAGACAGAAATGAATCATGATGCCATTCATACACTGAAGATGTAAAAGAAGTAGAAGTGGCACATACAGCTTAACTCTGGTTAAGCTGTGCAGGATTTGCAGGAGCAGATCTGGCTACATAATTTGCAGGGCCCCGCCTCATATGAAAATGAGAGAGGTTTGATTCAAAAATTACCTAGAATTTCAAGATGGCGACAGAACCGCATTAAAACAAGTGTGTGTCACCTCTGCACAAATCACAAGCCCATGGGTTTGAGGAAAACACAACACATCCAAGGGCATTTGGCAGTTCCTGTCGTGGCTCAGTGGTTAAAAAATCCAACTAGGAAACCTGAGGTTGCAGGTTCGATCCCTGGCCTCGCTCAGTGGGTTGAGGATCCAGCATTGCCGTGAGCTGTGGTGTAGGTCGCAGACTCGGCTCAGATCTGGCATTGCTGTGGCTCTGGTTTAGGCCAGCAGCTACAGCTCCAGTTAGACCCCTAGCCTGGGAACAGCTATAGCTCCAGTTAGACCCCTAGCCTGGGAACCTCCATGTGCCGTGGGTTCGGCCCTAGAGAAGACAAAAAAAAAAAAAAAAAAGAAGAAGAAGAAGAAGAAAAGGGCATTTGTTGCAGAGTCCTGGAGGGAAGCAGCCCAATACAACTGTCCTGGTTTGGGGGGTCCTCCTTATTGGGGTTCAATACCTTCAAGTCTTCATTGGTCCTTTGTTAGCAAGCGATTTGGTGAACACACACACATGCAAAGACAACCCAATCTCCTATTTGCCCTGAAGAAGTTACCATTCAACATCAGGGTTCCCAAAAGCCTCAGACCTAAGATGTGAATTTAGAACCACCTGCCACCATGTCTGGACCATCAGGCCACCAGCCACTAGAGTCATCTACCTGAGTGGAGGCCAATCTGGAGCTTAAGCTTTTCCTCAGGCATGTGCCCCATCTGGAATAGACAGTGGCACTGAGGAAGTACAAGGACCTCGTGGCAACCTCGTCCACATGTTGGCTTCCATTGCGGATAGGGAGTCCACTAGCCACCATGTATGCATCTCCAATGGTCTCAACCTGGAAATAAAGCAAGAAAGTGGCCTTGTGATCTTAACAAGGGAGGCTGGGGTGGGGGTGGGGTCAGAGACAAGGCCCCTTGTGACTGATCCTGCTTCAGGCCCCGTCCTTTGAAAGGGTAGGCTCCCTGACCGCTACTCCATCCAAGCCCCAACATTTCCTTAAGTTCTTGCTCTTATCCTGGCTCCTCCACAAAGCCTTCCTTCCCCAACCCCTCTTCTCCCCATCATTGCTTTCTCCTCTGAAGTCTGAGAGTGGTGGTGACCACGTTTCCCCAACTCAAGTTCAAAGCCAGTTAGAGAGGCAGCAACGTAGTATGGGGGTAAATCCTCAAGGATGACATGAATCCATCATGTGCAATCCATCTTACCCAACCTGAAATGTCTTCACCCCAGACCAGGCCTCTGATACCTAATTATACATATGTACACATTATACAAAATATGTAGAAATGTGTGTGTCTGCCTGCTCTGTCCTCCTCTCTCCCAGTCCTCCTAATAAAATCAGCTTTCAGATCCTTCATTCACAATAGAGGATAAAAAACAAGCATAAGCTTAGAGTTGCAGCCCTTTCCAGATACACCTGCATTTTTAGCAGAATCCAAGGTAATAGGGTCAAGGTGTGATTTCAGGCATTATCCACACAATAAGAACACTCTGTTTCCTGGTGACCTTAAACTTACCCAAAGTCAACAAGTACAAAAAGTCTAACTGCTTCGAGGCCCCCTCTCCCCATTGTGAGCCTATCTTTAGAAATGCAGACTGATTTTAGCTCTTGTTCATGCAGAACATCGCTGAGAACAAAACGCTAAGAGGAAATCCCAGGGGAGGCTCTTCTAAGCAGAACAGCTTCTGTTGTTACCGGGTGAGTGTGATTTGCTCGTTGAGGTTATCCATACCACCCTTCCTTTCACCCTCCAACATAGGCAGCATCTTTGGGGATCTCTGGGGAATAACCATTGAGGGGTGTCATGAAGGGACATGATTATATTGCCCCAAATCTTCCCGAGACAAGAGCCCTGGAGTCATGGTCAAAGCTGATGCATGTGTGGCTGCCCACAAGGTGGGTGTGAACATGTGCGCTCTGGAGTCACGATCTGGCCCCAGCTGAGAAGTCAGAAAACACATAAAGTGGCCTCATCCTCACCCCCAATGAATGAAGCCAAACTATCAGTTTTTTGCCATGCTCCCGCTGAAACTCATTTTTCATTCTAGGTGACCCTGTCCATACATCCCAGAGTAGCGCTAGGCAGGTGGTGGCTGTCTGACTTTCAGCCATGAGTCTGGTTGTCTTAGCCTGGGGCGGGGGGGGGGGGTCTATCTTCACCCAAATTTCTAAGGGTCATGGTAACAGAAGTGAGGCTCATACAAGATCCAAAGACAGCCTTTAATGGAGAGTAAATACGAGCCTCTCTGAATGTGAATATATAATATTTCCTATTATACATATTGCATATATATATTCAGGAGGGCACCGGAGGAATTAGCCAGCAGGAGGTTAATGCCTGCTTCAGAAATGTGTTTGCTGTGAGATAACATAATGGAAGGAAACGGAGGGAACAACTCTTCACTATTGACAAGCATATGCATCGGTGATTAATGGAGCCTTTTTCCAAGGAAACACACAGAAATAAAATACTGAGCTTCTGCCATGAACTGAGATAGACTTCCAGCCTGCAACAGAGCCTTCTCCTGGCTGACGTCTGGGGCTGGATTCATCCTCACTGCTGCCCAGGGCATAGCCCACAGGGAACATGTGTGTCCCACATACCAGGTGTCTCACCTTATACACATCATAAGTTTTAACGATGTGATCAAACAGACCATACAGGTCACTGAGCTTGGCAACTTGCAGTGGGGAGCTGAGGGAACAGAGTTTTGTGAATCCAACAATGTCAGAGAAAAAGATTGTCATGGACTCAAAACGCTCTGGTTCCATGGACTTTCCAGCTATGGGTCGTTCTCCAATGAAACTGAAATGAGAGGATAGGATTATTTTTAATTAAATTTATTTTTTATTAGGGTATAGTTGATCTGCAGTGTTGAGTCAATTGCTGCTCTACTGCCTAATGACCCAGACATACATATAAATAATTTTTTCTTATATTATCTTCCATTATGGTCTATTCCCAGAGACTGAATATTGTTTTAGAACAGTATCTGATTCGTCTTGTCTCCTACAGACCCCTCCCTACAAAATCTTCCTGGCAGATCTTTTTGCTTCAGTGGGTTTGGCTTTTGGCTAACAAAATCCATTTAGAGGGATTCTTTTGACACCCACTTCTCCACTTGCATTTCCTCCGAGGAGATATTTTATTTGATGGGTATAAATTGGGGGGGAGGAGGAGATGCAAGTCACACAAATATCATTTTAAAAGATTTTTCTCCCTGAAGGCATTACATTTTCCCTTACTAGTTATAGAGTTTGATTTTAATGATTCAGTCTGCAGATGTGGAAGCAAATATAAACACTCCCTGGTTCATAAATCAATATTTTTGCTTCAATCAACCTATCTCACAGTAACACATTCCAATCCCCAAACTTGCCTCTTTGTCAAGACATGTAAGAAGGGTGTAGATGCTTCTGATAAACCTTTAAAGAGTGCAGAGGAGAGAATGGAGCCACAAATGAAGCAAATTTTGAATATGAAGTTATTGGTATGTATTGTGTTAAAAAATATATTGGGGAGTTCCCATCGTGGCGCAGTGGTTGACGAGTCCGACTAGGAACCATGAGGTTGTGGGTTCAGTCCCTGGCCTTGCTCAGTGGGTTAAGGATCCGGTGTTGCCGTGAGCTGTGGTGTAGGTCGCAGACGCGGCTCGGATCCCGCGTTGCTGTGGCTCTGGCGTAGGCTGGCAGCTGCAGCTCCAATTGGACCCCTAGCCTGGGAACCTCCATATGCCACGAGAGCGGCCCAAAGAAATAGCAAAAAGACAAAAAAAAAAAATATATATATATATATATATATATATATATATATATATATATATATATATATGGCAAGCATATGATCTGAAAGTTAGTAGTTAATCTGATTTATGAAACTATATCACCATCTAGTGGTTGCCTTCTGTTGCTGCACCCACTCTATTCCATGTAAAAGACCTACAATTCTCTAATCCCTGTGGACTCCAGGGCAATTTGTCTGTCTCCCTTTACGAGGTGCAGCAAATTACACACAAAATGCTTGACCCATCTTAAAAGAACCTAACGCTCTCTGGGGAAAAGAACAAAGGAAATATTCTCCCCAAGTAGGAGATATTCTCCTTAGGTAGCAATGGTGCTGTTTCTTGGCTCCTTTGTCAAGGCTCCAGGTACTGTGGAATACCTGGGCAGCAATGTGGAAAGAAGCTGATCCGCCTTCCTCTCCTTGTGCTCACCATACTGTCTCCGACAGACATGTGGCTTTAAAGGACCCCAGAGACTTACTTTTCATTGTTATTGCCACCATGGAGTACAACTTCCAAGCCTACCTTCTAAGACAACACGCCTTACCCGTCAGGTTCCCTATTAAGGGTTGCCAATGGACAGCAGTGCAATGACAATGGCCATGAGGCCGCTTAGCAGGACAGAGCATTGTGATCTTAAGCTGTGCCCTTCCTTCCTCAAGCCTCAGTTTCTTCATCTGGGAAGTGAGGATAACAAAACATACCTTGCAGGGCTGCTCTAACGTTTCAGGGAGATAATACCAGGGCCGTATCAGGTACCCAGCGGGCACTCAAAGAACTGCAGCCAACTCCACCCCACTGCCCAACAGGCTCCATGCCATTCTCATGACCACTCAGAAATAGAGGATTCAGGACGGGTCATTCTTTTCAGATGCTGCCACCCGATGTTTTCTTTTCAAATGATGGATATAAGGGGGCATTTCTAGATCCTACAGGCTCTGATTTTAGAAGAGTCTTCAGAGAAATCATTTAAACTCCTTATCTTGTAGATAGGGAGACTGAGGCTCACATAGGAAATAGGCTTGCCTTAACACTGGGGACCCTATTTTCTAAGTAAAAAGTCATAACTGACCTGAGACCCACTATTCAAAATTATTTTGAGGCATTCCCATCGTGGCTCAGCAGTTAATGAACCTGACTAGTATCCATGAGGACGCAGGTTCGATCCCCAGCCTCACTCAGTGGGTTAAGGATCTGGAGTTACCGTGAGCTATGGTGTAAGTTGCAGACATGGCTCTCAGATCTCACGTTGGTGTGGCTGTGGTGTAGGCTGGCAGCTACAGCTCCAGTTTCACCCTTAGCCTGGGAACCTTCATATGCTGCTGGTGTGGCTCTAAAAAGACAAAAAAAAAAAAACAATTTTGAAGTGGAAAGTGCAGGAGACAGGGCTGTGGTATATAGTGAAGAGTTCCCCGGTGGCTCAGCAGGTTAAGGATTCAGCATTGTCACTGCTCTGGCACAGGTCACCGCTGTGGTTCAGGTTCAATCCCTGGCCCGGAAATTTCTAAGTGCCACAGGCATCCCACACCACACACACACACACACACACACACACACACACACAGTGGAGTACAACAACAACAATGTATAGTGAAATGCCCAAGTAGATGCCCTGAGTCCCACCCAGGCTGTCTATCAACTCCAGCTACTGCTAAATAGCTGTGCCTTCACACATTCAATGGGTCAAAAAGATGACTTAATTATCCTGATGTGAAGCAAGCTACTGTGGAGAAAATTGTGTGAGAGGCATGAATAATTTAAGTCAACACCTACTCCGAGTTTGGTGAATAGATGTTGTTCCCACAGTCCAATCCCAATGGACGAGTCATAACCCTTGAAATGCTGGTTTGAAGAAGATTCTGAAGCCATGTCAAAACTCCCCGGAAAGTGGTATCTGGAATGGGACAAAGGAGGGGAATGAAAGTACTAAATTAGGTCTGATTGACTTTGTATCATTTATGAGATAAAGGGAGAATTTACCACTCTGCTTCAACCAGCGGGGAGCACAGTGCTTTGCATATAGGAGGCACTGAGTGAGTATATGATGGAGGGAGGGAGGAGGGGAGGAAGGGAGCCACACAGAACCAACCACAGTCATATAGTTTTTAAAAATTCTAATGGTTAAATAATTAGGAGAAAAGGTCTGCTGGACATCTACTCACCCTCTGGGACTGGTTTCCTGTAAAAGTTTCTTGATGGAAGAGAAAGTGGGCCTCTTCTCTGGACACTCATCCCAACACGCCTTCACCATGACACCACCTTTGCATTTCCCACCGCCTCTGAGAGGGACGGTCGAAGTGGCCCTGAGGCTGTGGGATCTCCGATTCGGCCGATGGTTTCTGAAATTCATTTGGAGTTTAGGTAGCTAAATATCTGAGCTTTGTGCCATTTAATACACTTCCCTTTCCACAGATGTGCTTTTAGATTTATAAGGTGAGTTCTTAAGTAAATTGACCAGACTAGAATTTCAGAGACATCTGAATCGTTTACAAGAACTATTCTGCATCTACCTGGAAAATGAGGAATCCTAACGTAAAACATATAAGCACACCCTACTGAATCAGGTTTCTTTTAAGTTTTTCTAATAGAGCTTTTCTTGCAATGAAACCTAGCTCCATGTGATTTCAGGAGCATATTCATACTTCATATTGGAAATCCCCAAGTGTGTTTTATGCAACTTACATTCCATGTAGAATGTTAACGTGAAAGTTATTTTTACAACCAATAAATGTTACCACTATGTTCCCCCCTCTGGTTCTTTCACTTCCTCATTGCTTCTAAGGGACATTTATTAAATGTTCTGCTTAAGCAGAGTTTGTAAAGGAAATCATCTTTGGAGAACAACGTACACATGTTTAGGTATAAAAACACTGGGGGTAATGAAATGAAAGAATCTTAAATGTATTTTAAAAGCATAAGAAACCGTCTGCAAAGGCTACAGACCATATGATTCTGTTTACTTGACATTCTAGAAAAGGCAAAATAGATCAGAGGCTGCGGGGAGTTTAGGGAAGAGAAACGGTTGAATAGGGGAAGCACCAGGGAATTTTTTTTTTAGGGTCATGAAAGTTCTGCACAAATTATGTGGGTGGGTCATGACATTGCGTATTTGCCAAAACTCAGAGGACTTTACAGCACAAAGAATGAATGTTAAAAAAATGCAAATTTGAAAAATATCAGTATGGAGACTGGACAACAGCAGGACAGAATGCTGACTGGGACAAAAGACTCTTAACCGTATTACAAACTTAGGGCATAACCTCCCTAAAGAGGATGGGGGTAAAATGCTGACCTACATTAAGTTCTTTGTTTTTTAAATTAAAGTATACTTGATTCACAGTGTTGTGACAATTTCTGCCACACAGCAAAGTGACCTAGTCATTATATATATGACCACACACACACACACACACACACATTCCCTTCTTATATTATCTTCCATCACAGTCTATCCAAGAAACTTAACATAGTTCCCTGTGCTGTACAGTAGGACCTCATTGCTTATCCATTCTAAATGTACTAGTTTGCATCTACTAACCCCACACTCCCAGCCCAGCCCACTCCCACCACCCCCCTTGGCAACCGCAAGTCTGTACCCCACATCTGTGAGTCTGTTTCTGTTTAGGTAATTTCTGAAATGACTAGAGACAGTGAGACAAAAAGTCAAAAGAAACTACTTATCATCGCTATACTCTAGTTGGTAAAATTGCTTCTCATGAGGGTAAGAGATGAACAACTCTGAAACTTCTGGACACATATACTGGGATTGAACAAACAAGTGAGTCGTTGGCAGGTGGTGGGAGCCACGATTCTGGCTGTTGGAAAGGGGCGTTATAGGTAAGCTATGGAGAGAGACAAAAATAAATGAACCATGTGACAATGACATTGGAGATGTCAATATGAACTCATGTTAAGCTTAATAGAGAAGTATATGGATAGAGATATGAATGTGTCCGTGTACATAGGGGTTAGTATACACATGTATATTTCCTTGCTCTGCCCACGGAGAGGGGCTAGAAGCAATCATATTGCAGTAGCAACAAGCACATCTGGCATCCAGGTGTTCATTCTCCAATAAAGGAGTCCAGATTTCTTTGAGAAACAGCTGATTCTAGTATTGATACAGGGACAATACAAGGAGAAGCCAAAGCATCTTGTACTAGCAGAAGGTAAGGAAGCACCAAACAAAACACAGCAGTGAGTATATGTCAAAAATACATAGATGCCAAGTGAAATTACATAGTCAAAGATAAAATAATGTGAGCAGGAGTTCCCGTCGTGGCGCAGTGGTTAACAAATCCGACTAGGAACCATGAGGTTGTGGGTTCAGTCCCTGGCCTTGCTCAGTGGGTTAAGGATCCGGTGTTGCTGTGAGCTGTGGTGTAGGTTGCAGACACAGCTCGGATCCCACGTTGCTATGGCTCTGGTGTAGGCCAGTGGCTATAGCTCTGATTCGACCCCTAGCCTGGGAAACTCCATAGGCCGCGGAGCGGCCCAAGAAATGGCAAAAAGATAAAAAAAAAAAAAAAAAAAAGCTAGCCCAAATGATCAAAGCTGGCCAAGCTGCTTCCCCCCAGGTGTACCCTCTGGTGCCAGGTCTTAATCATCAAAAGGTCCATGGTCCTGGTGGGGGATCAGGTCCCTCATCAGGGTGGCGAAGCTGTAAACACCTCCCTTTGGGGTGTCTGGCCTGGGTGAACCACAGCCGCTCTGGGGCCATCCAGTAGAGCTCTGCAAAGCGAAGGATGTCAGGTGTCAATGTGGAGTGAGGGAGCTGCTGGGCAGAACCAGAAAAGCCACCCATTCCTCCTCAAGGGAGCACAGGAGCACTGAAAGCATCCAGCCCCTGAGAAGTCGGCCCTGGTGGTGCCTGACTTCAAAGAGCAGATGGGGGTCCATGTGTGAATAGGGAGAAAATCATCCAGACGGTCCCGCACTAACATGTGAACAGCGGTTCATTCACGTTAACAGTGCTAAAGTCATGACTGATACATGCACAGGTGGCTTTCCTTTTCCGTTTCCCCTTCTGTGTTGCCTACACTTAGGACGTTTCCTGGTGGCCTAAAAGTTAAGGACTCGGCATTGTCACTAGTGTGGCATGGGTTCAGTCCCTGGCCCCGGGAACTTCTGCATGCTGGGGGCAGAGCCGAAAAAAAGGTATTGAAGTATGATTCATGGACCATAAAACTAACCACATTAAAGTGAACATTGAGTACAGGGGCATTTAGTACATTGGCAATGTCTCACAACCACCACCTGCACCTAGCTCCAAAACATTTCCATCACCCCCAGGAAAAACTTGTACCCCATCTATAGAGATGGAAAGTAGATAAATTATGCCAGGGACTAGGGAAGAAAAAAAAAAAAACCTCGTACCCATTAAGCAAGCCTCTCCCCGGCTCCAGCTCCTGCCAACCACCAATCTGCATCCTATCTCTGTAGATTTATCTATTCTGGATATTTGATCAACCTACACTTCTTTTGCAGTGAGGTTTATAGGTTTATAGGTTTATATTATAGGTTCTACTCATGAAAAGCAAGTATACTGGGGGATGGGAAATAGAAGGGGCTACTGGCAGGTTTTTAAAACTTCCCCCTTTGTCTTTTTCTGCAAGACACTATCCTGCCCCCACGTGACAGAAACCTCCCCATGTGCACAGAGCAAAGCTGCTGGCAGTGCTTGGCCTCAGAGAGACGGTCCAGGTTGAGGGCACCATGGCCCCAGACAGTGCAAGCTGAAGCTCAAGAGTGTTCAGTTAACTTGGACAAGTAGGAAGACTCACCAAGCCTCAACTTACTCACATGAAAAGGAGGGTTGACAAGTGGGACTTGTCTTATTTTTTTTTAACTAAAAAAAATTTTTGATTGTGCTCACAGCAAGTAGAAGTTCCTGGGCCAGGGATTGCACCTGAGCCACAGCCATGACAATGCCAGTTGACAAGGACAACTCCCAATGAGTCTTGTCTTGAGATGCACATCAGAATCACTTGAAAGCTTAAAAAAAAAAAATACAGATGCCCAGACCTTATCTTCAGAAAGCATCTTCTGATGCCGTTAACAGGAGGTGAGACCCAGGCCCCTGCGTATTTTTTAAAGCTTCTCAAGTGAGACTGGGGCACAGAGAGGGCAGAGAACTACTTAATCCATTGTCTGTAAAGTGCCGGGCAGATCACGTGTTCTCCACTGAGAACATGGGATGAAGACACGAGGGGGCACAGAGGACTAAAGAGAAGGCAGTGATCTCCAGGTCACTTAGCTAATTCAGGTGAGAACCAAACTTCTAACTCAGTCATTCTACCAGGGACTCACGCCACTCGTGCAGGTTATTTTTTCTTGTCTCCTTGAGTGAAGAGAATAACCAACCACCAGTCCCACAGGAAGGTCCACCTGCTGGTACCCCTGTAGGTGACCCTCAGCAAGGAGAGGTGAGATAGGGAGCCCTTCACCCCTCTCCCGACAGCTCATGGTTGCAAAGACAGCCAGTGGTTACCCGAGGGGTCTGTTGTTTCTTCCTTACACGTTCTGCATATCCAGCCACACTTGAGTTCCCACAGCCCAAATCCAGACAGCTTCACTTGCATCCAGCCATCCACCAGGCAGTTGGAAGGCTTTGGGTTGCCATGGGACCCCAGGGGGCTCCTGTGAAGGAACGGCATGCCCTGAAGAGGGAAAATGAGCAAAGGGATTAGAGCAGGTGCTCACGGATGCTGTTGGAAGAAACAGTGAGACAGAAATAGATCCATGGTGGGAGAGAAGCCCATCTCTGTGTTCATTTGTTTGAGAGCCCCTAACACACCCCCTCACCCACGGGGTGGGAGACGCAGAAAAAAGAAAACTATTTCTGGCCCCTCAATGTGGAGCCATGAAGGCAGGGCCAGCTCAAAATAAATGCAGCCTCATGGTCAGACGCCTGAGTTCAAATCCCAGCTCCTCCACACAGTGGGGAGGACTTTACCCCAAGAGCTTCACTCTTCTCCTTGAAATGGACATGACAATAATCCCCACCTCCTAGGGTGGCTGTGGAGATTCAACATAATAATGCATGAGACACCACACACAGTGCTGGACACAAAGTAAATACCACTGTAAATTATAACAAGAAATTTGTATAAATACCATAAAGACTATCAACAATGTAGGAACCACCCTAGGCAATTAAGAATATTATTTTATTACCTACGCATTACAGATTATACGCTATTACTATCTGCATCTCATGGGTCTATAATTATAGAATATTTTATTTATTACGTGCACTTAAGAGTCCTTGAGCACACGGCAGGCAGAGGAAATAAAATGAGGGACACTGAAAAAGTCTCATGCCATTCACTGTGTTCTTAAGAGGTTACATTAATTATTTTAATGCACTCATGAAGCACTATTCCTTATAAAGAGGCAGAAAAAACTCTAGAGTCTGCAGATGTGTTCCAGCCTAGACTTTACCACTCGGTCTCTTCAAATAAAGCACTTCACCTCACTCAGCTTCAATTTTACTTGAAAGATGCCCCAGGAACCAGCAGCAACAGCTGCATCTGGGAGCTTGGCAGAAATGCAGAATCTCAAGCCCTGCTCAGACGTACTGAATTCAAGTCATCTAAATAATCTATGCATTTACTGAATCTAAATAATCTATGCATTTTCACCCAAGCCCCTGGAGATGTGCCTATGAATCTGAAAAGACCTGTCCCTGTGTCAATGGTTCCCAGATTTGGCTGCACATTAAAATCACCTGGGGAGCTTAAGAATATACATGTACCAATGCCTGGGCCCAGACATAAGAACCTACATGAGCTGCGGATTACTGCCAAACAAACCAAGCCTGAGTGCAGAAGAACCCGAAGCAACAGAGTGGTCAGAATGGAGGGATGAGGGCTTCCTCTGAAGGGCTGGCTAAGGGAATCTGCATCAAGGCAGCGCTGATTCTTATTTTGCAAGGGGATGAGGATGAAGAAATGCAAGGTTTGAAACTATTCCCAAGGAGTGGGGAACAGAGCTGGGAGATAAACCCTCCACCGGTTGGGTCACCTTTGAAGCCCAGCCACCTCTAAACCACTCGTTTTACTGTTTCCAGTGCCCTGGGTGATTGTAGAGGAGGGTCGATGAGGAACAGGGTAGAGAAAGCTACCAACCATTGAACACGAACGGCCAGGTTTAAATGAATCACAAGGAGTTCCCATTGTTGCTCAGCAGGTTAGTAACCTGACTAGTATCCATGAGGATGTGGGTTCGATCTCTGGCCTCACTTAGCGGGTTACATGTCTGGCATTGCCACGGAGCTGTGGTATATAGGTCACAGAAGTAGCCTGGATCCTGCATTGCTGTGGCTGTAGTGTAGGTTGGCAGCTGCAGCTCCAATTTGACCCCTAGCCCGGGAACTTTCATATGCCGCATGTTTGGTCTTATAGAAAGAAAAAATAATGAATCACAAGACCAACTCAGAGCACACACTGTGGCAACACAGTGGCACTGGTCCTCAGTGTCCAGCAAGGAAGAATGTGAGAAAGGCCTCTGAACAGACTCTTGCACCCAGGAACAGTCCTTGGGCCTCCTGAGCACCAGGTCTGCGACTCAGCTCTTTCCCCAGCAGTGATGACAGGCTGAATCACTATCCGCTTTAGCAAGTGCTTCTGATTGCTTTGGAAACACAGGCTCATACCCAAAGCAATAAGGAAATGTCTAGAGAGATGGGTGCGCCGCCCCCCACCCCACCCACTAAAAAAATCTGGAGGCCCTGTTCCTTTATCAATCGGGTGTATTTGTTTTATGAGATTACAAAGTTGAATCATATTTTAGAAATGCAACTCCATTAACCAGACCCAGAGGGGCCTGGATGGGGTCACCTCCACCCCAGCGAGGTGGCCCCAGCAAGGCTCCAATGGGCCAAGGTCTGGGCCTTTAGTCTGGGGAGCATTCCCTCAGACCCCCTGGAGGCCTCTCCATTCAGCAGGACTCTCCCAGACACACAGGACGGTCCCTGCCCCTGCTAGTGCCAGGCCCACCCCCGGCAGGAGGCATTTTACACACAGGTCAGGTCACTGCTAACCACCCGTGACATCCAGGTACATTTAGTGGTACTCCTTCTGTGAGGGCATAAATAACAGGTTTAGGGAGGCTTGGAATCCTTGGTGTGGAATCCTCTCCAAGAGATGGCACACAGCTGTTTTATTTTCCTGTCTGGATAGAAATGTCTGACTTTATATATTCTGTGGTCTGAGAACAAATAGAACTATGAGAGGCTCATGATTTAAGCACCAGGTTGCAAACACTTTGACCAGTTTTATTCTCTACCTGTGTGAAGCTCCTTTTATTTTCCTCCTGGCAAGTGGGGGCTGGCCTGCAGGGCTCCTACTTCTAGATCCCACATCTCTATTCTCTGGTACTTGCCAGGGAGGAAAAGATTCAGCTTTTTTTTTTTTTTTTTTTTTTGGTCTTTTTATGACTGCAGCTGTGGCATACGGAAGTTCCCAGGCTAGGGGTCTAGTCGGAGCTACAGCCTACAGCCTATACCACAGCCACAACAATGCTAGATCCAAGCCATGTCTGAGACCTACAATGCAGCTCATGGCAATGCCGGATCCTTAGTCCACTGAGCAAGGCCAAGGATCAAACCTGCATCCTCATGGGTACTAGTGGGTTCATTACTGCCAAGCCAGAATGGGAACTCCAGGAATCAGCTTTTGAAGACAGACTGGCTGCCAATTCCAATCTGCCTTTTACCCGTTTGGCTGGTTACTTCATCTCACTAGCCTCTTCTTTTTTTTTTTTTCCCTTTGGAAAATGGAGTAAATATGGATATTATCAATGTTGGAATTAAAGAAATTAATAATGGAGTTAACTGCTAAATAATAGGAGCCCTATCCAGTAAACATATAATGTAAGCATATGTGCAATGTTTAATTTTTTAGTTAAGCAGATGAAATGAATTTTAACAATAAATTTTAGATAACCCAATGTACTAAAAAATCTTATTTCACCATGCAGACTATGTGAAAATACTAGTGAGATAATTTACATTCCTTTTTTGTTTGTTTTTACTAAATCTTTAAAATCTGGCATGGATTTTAATGTATCTCAACTTGGACTAGCTTCATCACCCATGTTTAATAGTCACACGTGGCTAGTGGTACCATTCTTTGGACGGTGGAGGCTTATCCCATAGGATTGTTGGGGGAATTAAATAAGAAAGTGGGAGTTCCCGTCGTGGCGCAGTGGTTAACGAATCCGACTAGGAACCATGAGGTTGCGGGTTCGGTCCCTGCCCTTGCTCAGTGGGTTAACGATCCGGCGTTGCCGTGAGCTGTGGTGTAGGTTGCAGATGCGGCTCGGATCCCGCGTTGCTGTGGCTCTGGCGTAGGCCGGTGGCTACAGCTCCGATTCAACCCCTAGCCTGGGAACCTCCATATGCCGTGGGAGCGGCCCAAGAGATAGCAACAACAACAACAAAAAAAAAAGACAAAAGACAAAAAAAGTGTATGTTTTTAGTACTAGTAGTTGGGTTACCTGTGTTAATAGTAATAATTTACTCCTACTAATGCTAACAATTAACATTTACTGGACACCTGTTATGGAATAGGCATGGTAATAAGCGTTTTATATAACTTAGTCCTCACAACAACCCTAAGGGCAGGTACTGCTGTTATCTTTATTTTATGCACAGGGAAAACTGAGGCTCAGGGTAGTTAAGTTCACCTGGACAGCACATGGCCAAGCCAGGGTTCCAATTCCCAAGACAATGGCAATGCCAAACTGTCTTCATCTTCTTAATCTATCAAGACTTCCCTCACTTAGAAACAAAGGGCCATCCCTAACTCAAGAAGACTATTACGCTCTCCAAAGCTCCTTCCGAAGCTGGTCCCACTGGGTTGAACTCCCTGGGGACAGGACAGTAAGACTCATCCCTTATTCTTCCATGCCCAGAATGGGATTTGACCAAAATCAGGTATGCAATTAATATACACTTACTATCTTTTTTCTTTCTTTTGCCTTTTTTTTTTTTTTTTTTTTGCTTTTTAGGGCCCAAGTCACAACATATGGAAGCTCCCTGGCCAGGGGTCTAATCAGAGCTGTAGCTGCAGGCCTACACCACAGCTACAGCAACGTGGGATCTGAGCTGCATCTGCAACCTACACCACAGCTCACAGCAACGCCGGATCCTTAATCCACTGAGAAAGGCCAGGGATTGAACCTGCATCCTCATGGATACTAGTTGGATTGTTTCCACTGTGCCACAATGGGAGCTCCTATACTTGCTATCTTGAAAAGTCTGTGGCATCTCAATCTGTTTAATACCTAGTAGAAGAGGTTCTGATCAATAGACACCGGAAGGGAGATTGTTTTTACAACTGGTACATGATGGCCAGAAGTGCAGTCCGACACCTGAGTTGGCCCAGTACCTGGGCTCCTGTCAAAGTCACCCATGCCAAAGCTCCAAAAGGCTGTAGTGACTTTTCTTTACTCTTACTCCCCTTTCAAGGAATATTGGCAGAGTAATTGGACTCAGAGGCCAACATGCATTGACCTGGTTCATTATGACTTCCTTACAGGATCCACAATGTGTCCACTCTATTTCAGGAAGGGCAGACCTTCCAGAGTGAGGCGTCAAGCTGTCCTCTGTTCTCCTGGTGTGGAGTAGAGGATAGACCCAGTGACCTGGAATAGCTGATGGCCCCCAGGGAGACCTTCCCCTTCAAAGTTTCATTCATACCCACCACAGCATTTTTCCAGAGAAAGCTTTGAGTTAATTCTTCTTGAGAGCCAAATGTCCCCCACTGAAAAGGTTAAATCTGCTAGTCATCTGCATCATGGTGAGAACTTATTAGCTTTCTCTTTATATCCAAGATAAGTGATGCTAACTGTCTTGACTAGGGTGGGAGACAGATCCCTGGAGACCAGAGAACGTCCCAGGGCTTGGTGGGAAGTGAGGATGGGTGAAGGGAAAGAGAGAAAGCCCAGAGCAGCAGAGGATACCACGTCAGATTCTCCTATTTTATAACATTCCCCACCACTTAAATAATTTCATATGTACATTTTTAGCTTTTAAGTTTTTCTCTCTAGCTCTTTTTTTTTTTTTTTCTGTCTTTTTCAGGGCCGCACCCGCAGCATATGGAGGTTCCCTGGCTAGGGGTCGAATTGGAGCTATAACACTGGCCTATGCCATAGCCACAGCAATATGGGATCCAAGCTGCATCTGTGACCTACACCACAGCTCATGGCAACGCCAAATCCTTAACCCACTGAGCAAGGTCAGGGATAGAACCCACATCCTCATGGATGCTAGTGGAGTTCATTAACCACTGAGCCACAATGGGAACTCCTCTCTAGCTCAATTTTAAGCTATTCAAAGATGAAAACAAGTCCTTGTCTTCCTATAAAAGTTCCCAAAGTAGAACCAACCCTTAAGAGACACTTAGTAAACTTTCACTGAAATAATCAGAGTGGTGGCCTAAGGTTGTCCGTGGAGACCAATCATGGAGAGGTTTCTGCTTGTCACCTCGCTTGGTAACCATACACTGGCTTCCCATTAAGGCTGGGAAGTCAAAGTTTAACAAAGCCATTAAGACTCAGCTCCTTTGGCACAAAGAGCCATCAGATCCTTGAGGAAGAAAAGCCCTTCAATGTCATTCAGGCCAACCTTACTCATTAAACCTACACGGAGGCTGAGGTTCAGAGAGGGGAAGCAACTTGCCATGGCCACTCAATGAGTCATTAGCCCTACAACCCGGGAGAGCAGAGTTTATATTCCACTCATGTATTTCAGGCAGGGTCTTACCCATAGGAGTCTGTCGGTTGATGGATGTTGATCGGTGGATGGACTGTTGATTGACATTTGACCAATAGCCATGGGTCAGGGTGAGTGTTTTCCTCATCAGGACTCATTCCCAGGTCATTGGCTTGCTCCCCTCTAATGGCAAAAGCAGATTCAGTGAGCTTAGAAAGAGTAACTGGATTTTAGCCCAGAGTGAGGAGAGCACCCTCAGCATGCTGGTCCATACCGATATGGCCCAGCTGACCCATTTCCCACCTGTGAAATAGGGATAATAATAGATCTACCTTACCTTTTGTGGTAGGAATGAAGTAAATTCATTTACATAACGTGCTGGAAAGTATCTGAGTCAAAGGAAGCACTAAATATATTTTAGCTATTATCATCATCATCAACTACTACTCTTCTTCACATCCACCCCCACCCTCTTGGCCCAAAGTAAAAATTCACCTGCTTGTTTACCTTCTCGGATAAACATCCTAAGTCCAACTTTTAGGTCAACACCTTTGTGGTCACTGTGGTAATGATCCCCATTTTCTGGGAAAAGGAACTAGGGACTAGGAAGAAGAAAGGGGTGTTAGGAATCTCCCTCTCCAACTCACTTTGTGGTCTATCAGTTAGATTTTCTTTGGGATAAAAAGTTCTACCTGAAAATGCAAACACCCGTCCCTTTTTTGATTAGGCACACCTTCCGCCTTTAAGGTAAAATACTTTACTCTCTTGTCACTTACTTTAGATGCAGGAAGGTGAAAAGAATGGAAATTCTGAGGAAAATGGTGGATTTTTAGAAGTGGAATTACTTTGTTTGAAGAGATTGGATGATGACTCAAATTTTTAGGAAAGAGTAGTAAATCCAAGACATGGAACGACTCAAGAACAAACAGTATTTGCTTTTTACAGAAGCTTATAAGATACTCACATTGACTATGTCATATGCAAACGAGAGCTTGAATATCCAGTCCATTTCATTGTCTGTTCACAAAACATCCTGAAAGATACAGTTATTCAAAACATCACCAGTGAATCAACCGGAAGCACAATGAGTGTCTTAGGGTCAGTGGGTTTAAGTCTACTGCTTTGGATGATGTTGAGCAGAACTGAGACAAACTGAGGCAGAGAACACTAAATTCATAACCGGAAGTCTTCCTGGGAGAACCCATAACCTGACTCAATATTGAGAAAGCCACATGGTCTTGAGTTTTATAAACATTTCTTTGCTCCTGACATAAAGCTGATGGTCACCTACTATAGGGAGGGGGGCCCAGGAACACAGTCCAGAAGTAGTGGGGGGGGGCAGTTCCCACTGGGGCACAGTGGAAAGTAAGCTGAATAGAAACCATGAGGATGTGGGTTTGATCCCTGGCCTTGCTCAGTGGGTCAGGGATCCGGTGTTGCCATGAGCTGTGGTGCAGGTCACAGACACGGCTCAGATCCCACATTGCTACAGCTGTGGCTGTAGCCAGCAGCTGTAGCTCTGATTCAGTCCCTCGCCTGGGAAGTTCCATATGCCACGGGTGCACACCACCCCGCCAAAAAAAGTAGCAGGGACACCTTAGGAGATAAAATCAAGCTCAGACAATGTTCAACCAGAACAAAGAAACCAGACACTTGACAACTGCACTGCTTGTTTGATCCCTTGCAAGGGGCCCAGCAAGACAATTCAGGTCTTGAAATTAGACCAGAGAGGAACTGTTCTTGGATGAAAGGACAAAAGCGTTTTTTTAAGCTTTTTTATCAGCGTCTGCTAATCAAGCCTCAGGTACGATTTACTATCTTGCTTACATTAAGACTTCCTTTTTTGCAATAGTGGGTGATAATGCAGAGGTTAGGTGATTCCATGCAAATACCAAAGAAGGGAATGATGTTTTCATGCCTTAAGTCATACATCTGAAAAATAATAATGATAATAACAGCTTATGATTATAGTGCATCTTCTGCCTTTAGGGACTATGCTATGTGCTTTATACACTTTCAGCTATTTTTCACAAAGGCTCTGTGAGATAAGAACTACAACTGCTCCCATTTTACAGGTGAGAAAACTGATGCTCAAAAGATAGAGTAAGTTAGTCAGATATATATCACATCACTTATACGTGGAATTTAAAAAAGCATACAGGATTGGAAAAATCAATATTGTAAAAATGGCCATACTACCCAAAGCAATCTACAGATTCAATGCAATCCCTATCAAATTACCCAGGACATTTTTCACAGAACTAGAACAAACAATCCAAACATTTATATGGAACCACAAAAGACCCAGAATCGCCAAAGCAATCCTCAGAAACAAAAACCAAGCAGGAGGCATCACTCTCCCAGACTTCAAGAAATACTACAAAGCCACAGTCATCAAAACAGTGTGGTACTGGTATCAAAACAGACAGACAGACCAATGGAACAGAATAGAGAATCTGGAAATAAACCCTGACACCTATGGTCAATTAATCTTTGACAAGGGAGGCAAGAACATCAAATGGGAAAAAGAAAGTCTATTCAGCAAGCACTGCTGGGAAACCTGGACAGCTGCATGCAAAGCAATGAAACTAGAACACACCCTCACACCATGCACAAAAATAAACTCCAAATGGCTGAAAGACTTAAATATACGACAGGACACCATCAAACTCCTAGAAGAAAACATAGGCAAAACACTCTCTGACATCAACATCATGAATATTTTCTCAGGTCAGTCTCCCAAAGCAATAGAAATTAGAGCAAAAATAAACCCATGGGACCTAATCAAACTCAAAAGCTTTTGCACAGCCAAGGAAACCAAAAAGAAATCAAAAAGACAACTTACAGAATGGGAGAAAACAGTTTCAAATGATGCAACAGACAAGGGCTTAATCTCTAGAATATATAAACAACTTATACAACCCAACAGCAAAAAAGCCAATCAATCAATGGAAAAATGGGCAAAAGACCTGAATAGACATTTCTCCAAGGAAGATGTACAGATGGCCAGCAAACACATGAAAAAATGCTCAACATCGCTGATTATAAGAGAAATGCAAATCAAAACTACCATGAGATAACACCTCACACCAGTCAGAATGGCCATCATTCATAAATCCACAAATAACAAGTGCTGGAGGGGCTGTGGAGAAAAGGGAACCCTCCTGCACTGCTGGTGGGAATGTAAACTGGTACAGCCACTATGGAGAACAGTTTGGAGATACCTTAGAAATCTATACATAGAACTTCCATATGACCCCGCAATCCCACTCTTGGGCATCTATCCGGAAAAAACTCTACTTAAAAGAGACACGTGCACCCGCATGTTCATTGCAGCACTCTTCACAATAGCCAGGACATGGAAACAACCCAAATGTCCATCGACAGATGATTGGATTTGGAAGAGGTGGTATATATACACAATGGAATACTACTCAGCCATAAAAAAGAATGACATAATGCCATTTGCAGCAACATGGATGGAACTAGAGAATTTCATCCTGAGTGAAATGAGCCAGAAAGACAAAGACAAATACCATATGATATCACTTATAACTGGAATCTAGTATCCAACACAAATGAACATCTCCTCAGAAAAGAAAATCATGGACTTGGAGAAAAGACTTGTGGCTGCCTTATGGGAGGGGGAGGGAGTGGGAGGGATCAGGAGCTTGGGCTTATCAGGCACAACTTAGAATAGATTTACAATGAGGTCCTGCTGAGTAGCATTGAGAACTATGTCTAGATACTCATGTTGCAACAGAACAAAGGGTGGGGGGGAAAATGTAATTGTAATGTATACATGTAAGGATAACTTGATCCCCCTTGCTATACAGTGGGAAAAAAAAAAAAAATCTTGAAAAAGAAAAAAAAAAAGAAGAAAATCCTAACCAATACAGTTTTCCACTGGGCTCTTTTGTGAATTTAATTTCATTATTAATTAATAAAACTTTCTGCCAATAAATGCTAAAAATAATAATAATAATAAAATAAAAAAGCATACAAATGAACATATTTGCAGAACAGAAACAGACTCACGGACTTTGAAAAACTTACAGTTACCAAAGGGGACAGGTTGGGTGGGGGGAGGAGGGACGGACTGGGGGTTTGGGACTGGCATATGCACACTGAGGGCTATGGAATGATTGGCCAAAAGGGACCTTCTGTAGAGCACAGGGAACTCTACCCATATTCTTTAATCATCTACATGGGAAAAGGATCTGAAAGCAAATGGATATGTGTGCATGTATAACTGAATCACTTTGTTGTACAGCAGAAGTCATCACCACCTTCTAAAAACTTTGTGAATACTTCAATAAATCTATAAAAAAAAAGAGAGAGAAAGAAAGATATGTGTTCAAGATCGTATAACTCATTAGTGGCAGATCTGGGAGGTACCTCCAGGCGGTCTGCCCCCAGCAAAGAAACCAGAGGAAGGATCGGATTCCTCGAGAGTAACGGGGATAACGAAAACCATAGGGCAAGAAGACCCCAGGAACATGATGCCCTCCAAGGACCAGGTTCGAAAGAGGAGAGTCACAGACACAAAGAATGAAGAGGTAGAATTAAGGTCAGGAAGAATTTAAGGCAAAGAACTGGCTAGCAGAGTTCCCAGGAGTCAGGTCCCTGAGTCAAGCATAAGGGTCTGAGGTCTAAAGTCTGGCGTATTGGGGGTGGGGGTCAGGGCCAAGTTCAGAGAAGCAGCTTCGCATCAAAGCTTTTTGGGGTAAGGGTAGCCCCCGCCTCTGCAAGTGGGAATGAGGAGCTGGCAGAGGTGAGGCAGATAGCAGCAATTTCTCCTCCCAGGGGCGGGGGCCTCACCAAACTGATTTCCTGCATGCAGCACAGGAGGCTTTCTGATCCAGGCTTCTGCTTGGTCATCAACATAGCAGATGGCGACATGGTTTCCCTAGAACCAGAGACAAAGCAGAATGCGCTTAACCCAGGATGATCCAGAAAAAGCTACACTCAGAAAGAGGTAGGAAGGAGGGCAGGAAGAGTGGCAAGAAATCCACCCACAAAAGGGATCACTGAGCTCTCCCCTGCCCAGATGAGTCCCAGGGTGGCCCTGTGCTGTGTCCAGGAGTCAAGCCAGCTGCCTGCAGGCATCACACCCCTTCAAGGTGGGTAGGCTCAGCCCTTTTCCAGATGGGATCACTGAGGTTAGGGAATTTGTACAGGGCCACACACATTTGTAGGTCATACAGCCTGGACATCTGACTCATGACTGTACTTTTTCTATTAACGATAATGTCCCATTAGCATTCAGAGGCATGAATGAATTGAGGTCATAAGTATACGCCTGGAGTCAGATTCCTCAGTTCGAAGCCGATTTCTACACTTACAACCTGTACAATCTTGGGCAAGGGCTTTAGCTTCTCCGAACCTCCATGTCTTCATCTGTGCAATGGGAATTAAAAATAATAGCTATCTCACTGGAGTTTCCATGTGGCTCAGTGGGTTTAGGATCCAGCATTGTCACTGCGGTGGTTTGGATCACTGCTGTGGCATCGGTTCTATCCCTGGCCTGGAAACTTCTACATACTGCAGGCATGGCAAAAAAAAAAAAAAAAAACCTATCTCATGGAGTTGTCATGAGGGTTAAAATATGTAACATTCTTAACTGACACATATCAAATTTCCAGTAAGGGGCCTATCTGCTCACTATTACCTGTTAAGTCTGCTTTTAGAGAGTCACTTTATCAAACACTACAAAAACATACAACAATCTGGAAAGATCTGGGTAGAAGAAGAGATAGACTCTGGACAGAAGAGGAGATATAAGCTTCTGCATGAGTTAGATGTCCACCCAAGATCGGCCACTTTTAGTACAGGATTCATTTCAAAGGACTCAGGACAGTGATGTGAATTCCAAAGAGGAAGGGATCCTAGTAAGATGAAAGAAAAGATTCCTGGAAGAGGTGAGGCTTAAGCTGAACCCTGAAGAACAAGAAGTTCTATAGGGGGTGGGTAGGGGGCAATAGGCATGGCATGGCCTGGCAGGGGGAACGCACATTGGGTGACTATAGAACTCAGGCCAGTAAAAAAAAAAAAAAAAAGAGATTCTGCAAGTAGGTTAGGACCACGTGGTAGAGAGTCTTTGGTTCCTTGTTAAGAGTTTGGACACTGTCTCCACAGGCAATGGAGGTGGGTACCCAGTGACCATGTTTGATGGAGAAGAGGGGAGGTATTTTAGGAAGATTAACCAATAGTGATCAGCTATAGATTCTTGGCTTCCATCTCTACATGGCTAGTTGACCGTAAGATATAGTTTTGAATGGATGGAGGTGCTTAGGGGTTTATAGGTGATAATATCCAAGGAGATTTTTTGTAGTTTAAAAACTCACGTGAACATTTATAAAAATAAGTTTGGTTGCATAGGGAATGACTTAGCGCCAATCTTTGCTACATGCAGTTTAGAACAAGGAACATGCCTTCCCTTGCTTGGAGATTTCTGCTCCTACTCTCTAGGACTGCCTATTCAAAGAATAAACATAGGTGGTTCCCTAGTGGCTCAGCAGGTTAAGGATCCAGTATTGTCACTGCTGTGGCTCTGGTCATTGCTGTGGTGCAGGTTCGATCGCTGGCCTGGGGAACTTCCACATGCTACAGCCTCGACAAATAAATAAATAAACAAACATAGATTTTTTGTTTCTGTATATAATTTTCCTTCTGGGGACTGGAACTTCCAAAGGAGTGCCAGGCACAGGCAGCCGTGACGGTCTGGGGTGTGGAAGAGAAGGGGCAGGTGGGAATTTGGCTAGAGGCTTCAGTTGCTGCCACTATTAGTTCTGTAGAAGCATCAGTTTTCACGACTGTTTCATCAGTACAAAAGGACTGAGGATGAAGGCATGTCTGCTCTTGGACTGCACTGTCCAGTAAGGTGGGCCACTAGCCACATGGAGTTAACTAAATTCATATTCATAAAATTATGTAAAATTAAAAATTCAGTTCCTCCGTCACACCAATGTTTAACAGTTACATGAAGGTAGTATCTACCGTACTGGACTGTGTACATGTGGAATATTTCCATCTTTTTTTTTCTTTTTCTTTTTAGGGATGCACCTGCGGCATATGGAAGTTCCCGGGCTAATGGTTGAATTGGCAGGCTGCAGCTGCCAGGCTATGCCACAGCCACAGCAATGCCAGATCTGAACCACGTCTGCGACCTACACCACAGCTCATGGCCGTGCCAGATCTTTAACCCACTGAACGAGGCCAGAGGTCTAACCTGCATCCTCATGGATACTAGTCAGGTTCTTAACCTACTGAATCACAACAGGAACTCCTGGAATAGTTCCATCTTTATAGAAAGTTCTATTGGACAGAGCTGAGTCTAATCTAGAAGCCAGGAATCACCTGGGAATTTGTTAGGGAAAATGCAGAATCTCAGGCTCCACCCCAGACCTACTGAGCCAGAATCTGTATTTTTACATGAGCCCCAGGTGACTCATATGTACATTAAAGTTAGAGAAGCAGAGTTTGGAGTCACAGCTTTTTTCACAGCTTTTCCTTAAAGAATATCCTACTATTCAGAGTACTGTGCCTGACCTAAAGGCCATACAGAGGATGGGACAGAAATGCCGCAAAGACCTACATGCAGGCCCTCTGCCCTCAGAAGTACCTGGTAAAGCCCTGCTGGGGCATAAAAGAGCTCTTCTCCCTGCTGGCTCTTGGCAAAGGAGCTGAGGTCCCCAGAAGTCACCACACTAGACGAGTTACTGCTGTTCCCTCTCGATTCAGGGGTGCCTCTCTGGGGTGGCTGCAAAACAGAACATGATTTGGTGGCCCTCAGTAGCATGACCAAGTACAGAAGGGACGGTGCCTTTTATAGATGATGAAAATTAGTGCCAAGGTTAATTACAGTTACTAAATGAGAGTCAGGACTTGAACCCTGACCTCTCTGACCTGAAGGATAAGTGCTTAACCACTGACTGCTATATGGACCACTTTTGTGTCTGTGCCACCATGGGCAATGGCGTGGTTAAGATGCTGGTGTCAGACTGCCCAAATTCAAGTTCTGACTCTGGTATTTCTGTGACCTAATATCAGAGTCATTTTTCTCAATGAGCATCTAAGGATGTAACCTCTCTGTGTAACACCCCAGTACCTCCCCAACACCTAGAGAGTGGTTTTTGTTTGTTGGTTGGTTCGTTGGTTTGTTTTTTTCTCTTTTTGCCATTTCTAGGGCTGCTTCTGTGGCACAGGGAGGTTCCCAGGCTAGGGGTCGAATTGGAGCTATAGCCACTGGCCTATGCCAGAGCCACAGCAATGCGGGATCCGAGCCGCGTCTGCAACCTACACCACAGCTCCTGGCAACGCTGGATCGTTAACCCACTGAGCAAGGGCAGGGACCGAACCCGCAACCTCATGGTTCCTAGTCGGATTCATTAACCACTGAGCCACGACGGGAACTCCTAGAGAGTGTTTTAAACAAAGGAATCTTGGTTTTCAAAGAGAGTCTTACCTGGAACCCTAATGTAGGAACCAGCAGATCAAAGCAGAGCCCTCACCTCTACCTCAATCTATCTTCCATCCAAGACCAGAAAAGTGAGCCCCAGAACACCCAGGGACACTTGAAAAATGACTTAGAAATGAACCCCAATCTCCTGGTCTTAGCATGTTGAAAACTCCTTGACTTTGTAGCTGCCAAGTCAGCTTTTTTTTTCTTTTTTTAAAAGTCATAATTCACTTATTCAATGAATAGTATATGCAAGAATATATACAGTAAAAGGAAACTAATACTACAAAGTACAATTTTGAAAATAAAGCCAATAACAGGAACAAAATATACATAATGAGAGGAATGTTCAATTTGACCCATAAAGCTTTCCTTATCTTTATAATTAACCTAAATGTCTTTAGAACAAATCTGAATACCTCAGTCTAACTTGAGTACTTTTCTAACAAGCAACAACTTTCTAGAGCGATTTTATTTTGCTTTGAGGTATTGAAGATTTATGCATTTGTTCAGGTACCTAGATTCTGATTCAAGAGTTGATATCTTTTTTTTTTTTTGATTTTTAAATTTTTTGTCTTTTTACGTTTTCTAGGGTCACACCCATGGCATATGGAGGTCCCCAGGCTAGGGGTCTAATTGGAGCTGTAGCTGCTGGCCTTTGCCACAGTCGCAGCAACACCAGATCCGAGCCACCCCTGCGACTTACACAACAGCCCGCAGCAACACCAGATCCTTAACCCACTGAGCGAGGCCAGGGATCAAACCCGCAACCTCATGGTTCCTAGTCGGATTCGTTAACCACTAAGCCACAGCGGGAACTCCAAGAATTGATATCTTGTTATTACTCTTTGAATATCTTGAGTAGCATGTACTCCTGAATAAGTACTATGTGAAAATCTAAAATTGCCGATTTGGGCATAAAACTTACTTCAGTTGTGGGTTTTTCATCACTTGAAATGAAAGTAAAAATTCACTCCCTCCCTCCACCTCCCCCCAGGAAAGCTCTTATTAAAGTACAGAAACTCAAGTCTATCTTTCTACTCTAAAGAAGATTTCTCACTAACCTTTCTGATAAGCCATTAAGTGCTCCAGAATAATCAATATACACTTGCAAAGGCTACACTGTTTAATACCCATAATAAAAACTAAACGAAAAAGGAGAAAGGAAAGGAAGAAAAGCCACTTCAAAATCTCAAGCTAGGAGTTCCCATCGTGGCTCAGTGCTTAACAAATCCGACTAGGGACCATGAGGTTGAGGGTTCGGTCCCTGCCCTTGCTCAGTGGGTTAAGGATCCGGCGTTGCCGTGAGCTGTGGTGTAGGTTACAGACTCTGGTTTGGATCCGGCGTTGCCGTGGCTCTGGCTCAGGTCAGCAGCTACAGCTCCAATTAGACCCCTAGCCTGGGAACCTCCATATGCCGCGGGAGTTGCCCTAGAAAAGGCAAAAAAGACAAAAAAAAAAATCTCAAGCTAAAGTTGGCATGAAAAACAGTCAAAGCTGGATTTTCTGGAATGACATAAATGTAAACATTCTATACTTTTTGAATCATGTCATCCTTATTAAGTGTGTGCCAAGCCTTGCAGCCCTGAGCAGGCCACATACCCTGCGTTATTTCTCTCCTGATCACCACTAGCCAACCCCCTCTCCCCGGATGTCACCTCCTCCCTGAAGTCTTCATGATGCTGCAGCATTTAATCCCTCCACCTGCAAGGCTTCTGCTTCGCCCCCCAGAGCACTCACCTCCCTCAGAAGACATCCATTTGTGGTGTATCCCAGGCCTTTCACTCTGCTTGGCCTGCTGTAGATGGGCAACATGTGTGCGATGAATAAATAAATTGTATTATCTTGGGTATCAGTAGATTAAAGGAGTTAGTACGGTTTTGAAAATAAGTAAATGGGAGTTTCCCTGTGGCCCGGTGGGTTAAGGACCAGATGTGGTCTCTGTGAGCATGCTGGTTCAATCCCTGGCCTCGCTCATTGGGTTAAGGCTCCAGTGTTGCCATAAGCTGCAGCATGGGTCACAGATGCATCTTGGATCCAGTGTTGCTGTGGCTGTGGTGGAGGCTGGCAGCTGCAGCTCCAATTCGACCCCCAGCCTAGGAATTTCCGTATGCTGGAGGTGCAGCTGTAAAAAAAAAAAAAAAAATTAATAAAATAAAATAAGCAAATGGTCCCCAGGAGACAGCTTTAATATTTGAGCAGGATATAGGGGTTCTTCTACCCACTGGGGAAGACAGCTGAAGGGAACTTTGGAAACCATCTGATCATTTGTAAGTATTCAGAAGCTGAGGGCCAAAATGTTCCCAGCAAGGAAGGGGCAGTCCTAGAACCAGAACTCAGGGCCCAACACTCTCCATCAAGCGCATACTTTATAAAGGAATCAGCCTCCACTTGCACAAACTCCCAGGCAAGGGCCCTTCTGGGAATCACTCACAGTGAGCAGGAGAGCAGGTGTCTGGGCCAGCAGTGGCCTCCCCTTGCTCAGGGACAGAAGGTGATGTCATCGTAATTGATTTGCCACCAAATGTCTATTTTGCCTCTGCAGTTTTCCCCTCTTTATCTTAAAATCAGACCTACAAGGAGAGCGATGGTGAGAATCACAGTGGTTGCACCTGGCGGGCTGAGACACGTCATTACTTGGCCCTACCTGAGAGTGGAAGTGAGCATATCGGGGCCCTGCCCGGCCCCTGCCAAATGGATGGCTCACAGGCTGCCCAGGCACAGGTCCAAGTTAGGGCACACAGAGTCCACTCAAACCTGTCTCTTCCAGGACTCCTTTTCTGACCTCCCTTCTGGTTCCCACAGCAGTTACACTCATCTTCGCGTTATACAGAAACTTCCAGGAGTTCCTGTCGTGGCACAGTAGTTAACGAATCCAACTAGGAACCACGAGGTTGCAGGTCCTATCCCTGGCCTTGCTCAGTGGGTTAGGGATCCGGCGTTGCCGTGAGCTGTGGTGTAGGATGCAAATGCGGCTCAGATCCCGTGTTGCTGTGGCTCTGGAGTAGGCTGGTGGCTATAGCTCCGATTCAACCCCTAACCTGGGAGCCTCCATATGTTGCAGAAGCAGCCCTAGAAAAGAGACACACACACACCAAAAAAAAAAGAAAAGAAAAGAAAAGAAACTTCCACCATAGAGAAAGAAAAAAGGGGGGTGACTTCTAATATCATCACCACCTTTCATTCAACATTTATTGTGTGTTCTCCCTACACTTGTTCTCAGCTACGATCCACCTGGTTCCAGGCCTGGGCTCCTAACCACCAGGCCACACTCCCTGACCACCAGGCCACACTCCCTGGTCCAGACTCTACCTCCTTAGAAATGAAGTTCCTGTGACTCAAATCTCAGGAGCCAGTTTTCCCTAGAGCAGTGGTCCTTAACAGAGGAGGTGGGCACTCTTGCCTCCCCAGGGGATAGTTGGCAACGTCTAGAGACATTTGGGGTTGTTACAGCTAGAAGTGCTGCTGCCATCTAGTGGGTGGAGGCCAGGAGTGGTGCTAAGAGTGATCCTGCAATGCACAGGACAGCCCCTTGCACACCAACTAAGATAACCCCGCCCTCAACATCAGTGGTGCTGCTGCTGCTGCTGAGAAGCCCTGTCATAAACAATCCTTTCCTGCTACCTTCTCCAGGTGGCCACACTGACCTGTGAGAGCTGGCTCAGTTTCACAGAGCTCATTGGAAAATCCACAGCCAGGTCTGTCTTCAGGAAGAGAGCCATGGGGCCAAGTAACAGTGGAGAAATTCCTCATGGGTCTTTAAAAAAAAAAAAAAAAAAGAGTTCCCCATTGTGGTCAGCAGGTTAAGAACCTGATATGGTGTCCATGAGGACACAGGGTTGATCCCTGGCCTCGCTCAGTGGGTTAAGTCATTGCCAGAAGCTGCAACTTGAGTCACAGATGTGGCTCAGATCCCGAGTTGCTATGGCCATGGCGTAGGCCTGCAGCTCCGATTCAACCTTTGACCTGGAAAATTCCATATGCTGCAGGTACAGACATAAAAGGAAAAGGAAAGAAAGAAGATTATTAAAGGTCAATGGCCACTTGATTTACTATACTTTTCTCTCTTCCAGGGATAGCAGGGACAAGTGAAACACACAGGTCCTGTGCAAGAAGCAGGGTTTGATCTCTTAACTCAAACATCTGCTGGCCTGTCCAGTTGTCCTATCTCACCTACACTTCCAAATCCAGCCTTAAGGTAGCATAATTTATGGAAGAGCAGTAGGGTTTTTCCTAGGGAGAATAGCTGATTCAATCATTTGATTTAAACCGCGTCACTTCTGATTTAAAAGATGATGTGTCAGTTCTCCAGTGGTGCTGAGATTTTCTCCCATGTCTGATAGAGATAAATCTTCTAGAGCACCTAGACATTTCACAGGCCAAAACATCCCCCCTGCATGGAGAATGCCTGCCTGTACAATACTGAGAACCTGGCCAGCCATGGTTGTTTTATTTCTTGGGCAATCCATTTGGGGACATTAAAATTCCATAAGAATAGAAGAGGGAAAAGTGTCAAATTAAATCTGAATTGTGGGTTGTAGCAGTGGGTAGGGGGTCCAGGGGTGGGGGGTGAATTGAATTAAGTTTTAGATTCCCTTATAGCTGCTCATAGATTTATAGGTGAGAGAACAGAAATGGAGATTTTCCCAGTACTGGTATTTCTGGGTACTGAGAGCTCAGGGCAGCACCCAGGTCCTGGGGTCCCCACAGCTCTCTGTTTTGGAGTCAGGCTGTCTGGAGGAGTCAGTTTTACTGACTGTGAACCTGACCCTGTAGGGTGCTGTGCTCCATCACCTCCCTGCACCAGGGCCATTCTGTGAGATCCTGGGGCTGTAGGATCTGCCCAGTTGGAGCATCAGAGGGGGCCCAGGCCCACCTGGAAAGGCGGGTAGGGGTACTGTGTTCCAACTGGCATCTGAAGGGGCCAAGCCACCCCCACAATCAAGGCCAAGATCACCTTGAAGGCCCAAAGTTACTCTTCAAGAGTTCAGAGAGCACCAGACAACTGGTGGTGGCTTCTAGGAGCTGGATTCTCAACTGGAGTCCCAGCAGGGCCCAGACCTCCCTCTCCACCCAGGCCTGTTTGTGTAGCAAGGCCCTGCCATACATGTTGAATTCCTGATGGCTGTCATATTAAAGAAAAGGAAGAAAAGGGGACCTGTTTTGGGATTTCTGTAGAGCATAGACAGTAATCCATGAGCCTTTCTCCCCGGGAATCTACACACACAGGGCTGGTGATTCCTGGAAAAAGAGGCAATCACACAGGGTGAGAGGGACAGAGAAGAGCTCGTGGCTCAAAATGCCAGCCTGCCATCTGGCATCAGAGCAGTGCCCCTGGCAGCAGCCACCCAAAGCCAGTCGGGAGGTGTTTGCTGTTTCAGGAAATCTGAGAGATATCAAGGAGGAGAGTGGGAAAAAAGAAGATAGTTCAGAGACATAGCTGGGTGGGGTTCCAGGACCATCTGTTAGGTCTATGCTGGGAGATCTAGCCAGTATTCAGGGGGAAAAAAGGGGTTCATCAGTTTCCAACTAATTTCACATAAAACCCAAGATTTACAATTCCTTTGAACAATCAAATATGACGAAAGGAGGCCAAATGGCTTGGGAGTGGTTGGCTGGGGCTGGGACACCGCCTCTTCCTAGGCCCCATCAACCTCTTGCCCCATGTTCTCCATGGTGCCAGGCCTGGGGGCATGTTTGCCAGCTTTGTTCTCATCACGGCCCTTCCTTCCAGTTCTGGTTTGTGGTCAGGCATGGCACTCAGGCCTGGCCCAGTTGTGTTCCTCCTTCTTGCTCAGGACGTGCCCTACCACCCACACAAAGGACACATCAGAGAAGCCAGGGATTGAAATTGTGTCATGGTTCAGTGGTTAATGAATCCAATTAGGAGCCATGAGGTTTTGGGTTCAATCCCTGGCTTTGCTCAGTGGGTCAAGGATCTGGCGTTGCTGTGAGTTGTGGTGTAGGATGGCGACTACAGCTCCAATTCGACCCCTAGCCGGGAACCTCCATGTGCCATGGGTGAGGCCGTAAAAAGCCAAAAAAAAAAAAAAAAGGTATGGATGGACCGGTGGTGAACTGAATCTATGAATACCCCCAAAGAACAGGATTCAGCTGTTCTCTTGAAATGTTAGGACAAAGATTTTGCTGTAATTTAATAAGGGAATGATAAGCTAAAGAAAAGATACAGAGCTGTCATTTAAAGAGAGCATACTATGAGCCAAGCCCTTGGTATATTTTAGATACTCCCCAGTGTCACCCAACAGTGAAGACCATGGGCCCTGGCGGGGGTTGGGTGGGAGGCCGTGTTTGGAATTCTGGCTCCATCATCTAGTAACTTTGTGACCTTGGGCTTCTGCATTGCCTTTCTATCCTGAGTTTACTCACCTGTGTGGTGTGTGTGTGTATATATGTATATATGTATATGTATGTATGTGTATATATATATATATAAATTTTTTTTTTTTTTTTTTTGCTTATTAGGGCCATACCCACAGCATATGTAGGTTCCCAGGCTAGGGGTCTGATTGGAGCTACAGCTGCCAGCCTATGCCATAGCCATAGCAACACAGGATCCAAGCTATGTCTGTGACCTACACCACAGCTCACAGAAATGCCAGATCCTTAACCCACTGATCAAGGCCAGGGATCACATCTGCAACCTCATGGTTCCTAGTCAGATTCGTTTCCACTGTGCCACGACTGGAACTCCTCACCTGTGTAGCATATTAAGGATGGTAATAACACTACCTCCTGGGCAGCGTGAAGATGAAATGAAATGGTGTCCAGAAGCTCTGGACACCCAGCTTGGTATATGGTAAGCCCTCAGTAAATGCTGGTTATTACTAGAAGTGGCTGGGGGTATTATCTCTATCTTACCAAATAGAAAGCTGGAGAACAGCAAGATGGCAGACGTTGGCCAGCTCTTGGAATGATTTTTTTTTTCTTTTTAGAGCCACACCTGGAGCATATGGAAGTTCCCAGTCTAGGGGGTGAATTGGAGCTGCAGCCACTAGCCTACGCCACAGCCACAGCCAACACCAGATCTGAGCCACGTCTGCAATTTACACCGCAGTCTTGGCAATGCCGGATCCTTAACCCACTAAGTGAGGCTTGGTGGATGCTAGTTGGTTCTTAAGATGCTGAGCCACAATGGGTACTCCCCCAGGGTGATTTTAAAACAGTTAACTGGAGTCCCCATTGTGGCTCAGTGGTAGCGAACCTGACTAGGATCCATGAGGATGAGGGTTCAATCCTTAGCCTCACTCAGTGGGTCAGGGATCTGGCATTGCCCTGAGCTAGGGTGTAGGTTGTATCCCAGGGGGCAGGTCTTACCCTCTTGAGTTTTATTCTTGATGGATTCCCTTTAAAAGGAGCTGTGGGATAGATGATCTGGAGGGAAAGGTGCCCCAGAGCCCCCCGCCTCTGCCGGACTGGGCAGCCTTCCAGACAGCAGGAAGAACAGACTGTGGCAGCTGGGAGGCTTAACCTCAACCACACCTTCCAGAAGACTGGAATCTCCAAGAGAAAGAGGAGCTCTGAAACCACACACACAACACCTCCAAGCCCCACAGACTGAAGCAGCTGGCCTAAGCTCAGAAAACCCATCACAGTCAAGCCACTCACCCTACAATGCCATCCGATTGGAGCCTTTCAAAGGGGTGACCAACTGCCGCCCATCCTGGAAATCCCTTCCGGCTGTTATTATCTCCCTCACAGCCTGAGCATACAGCAGGGCCACCTCATGAAGGTAGGCAGAGTAAGGGCTCATCTTGGCTAAAGGAAGCAAATGCAGGTGAACAGGCATGGCCTCTTCCATCACAGTCCACGCTCAGTTGGAAGGACTCTTTCTCCATCCTCTCCACAGTGTGGCATAGCACACAATCTCCATCCTTCCCCATGGAGGGAGCCTGGCTATTAAATCTAGGTATCACAGCCTACACTTTCCCCCTTTAGGCCTCTTTTTCCCAGTTAGATCCTTGGGGTTGGGAACAGCTCTTTAGGCCACAGGAAGGAGGGAGTGTGGTTTAAATGAAAGAGGATAGAATCTGAAGCCAGGCTGGCCTGACGCTTACTCACTGTGAGGCTGAATCTCCCGGAATCTCAGCTCATTCCTTTATAAAACAGGGATAAAACTACTGTCATGGTGAATATAAGGATAGGTAAATGAGGCAGAATAGGTATAACACCTACTGTGCTGCCTGGCACATGCTTCACTTAATTAGCAAAAAAAAAAAAAAAAGGTGAGTGCCTACTAAGTGCTGGGACTGCTCTGCCCATAGAATCTGGCACAGAGCTGACATTTAGTAGGTGACTCCCTAGGTACTCATGGATTGATCATCTTTTCATTTATGTTGGGATCCACCGTCACCTGTCTTGTTCCTAATGGAATCCCTATCCTTGGGGGCCTGTCCTCACCTTCAGGCTCAGCTTGTCCCTGCACTGGAAGTAGCATCAGCTCTGATCAACGATCTGTCTATAAAAAATTCTCTGTGAGAATCAGACACTTTGCCCCACAATCCTACACATATGGGAACTACCGCTGGCTGATGAGTTCTCTCCTGGCTGCCTTCTCTCTGCTCCAGACCACCTGCTTGCTTTGACCTGCCTAGGTGTCCCCTCTCTGACCATTCCATCCTGGTTCTTGGCCCTGGATCCCATTGCAAAAGGACATTGTCATGGTCTGAGTGTCTACCGGTATCTGTTCTGCTATTTCCATGTACCATGTTATTCAAATATTCGAAACCACAGCCTGAAAGGCAGGTGTCATTATCACTCTTGTTTGGGGGTGTAGGGAGAAGAGAAGAGACGGAGGTGTAGGGAGGCTCAACAATTCACTCAATGTCCCACAGTTAGCAAATAGCAGAACTAGAATGGAAGCCCAGGTCTCTGACTCCAAAGGCCACCTGACCTCTCATCTAGTGACTTCTGTCCTCCTCATAGCCCTGAGGTTCAAGATTTCACAAGACCTCATCAGGCCACTGTTTATTTTGGACTGTGAAAAATGAAGAAGTGTGCATGCATGTGTGTGTGTGCGTGTGCGTGTGCGTGTGCGTGTGTGTTAGGAGCGTTGGGAGTGAAGGAAGAAGAAAGGCAGAAAGAGAGAGAGTGTAAAGGCCAGACACATGTATCCTCAGGAAGGGGGGAGGGACCCCTTCAACAGGAACCCAATCAGACCTGCTCCTCCAAGGAGATGGGGCTGTGGAAGGGTGGCCCACGCAGCCTTCGGTAGACCTGCTCTTGGAAGCCTTCATCTCCAGGGTCTTCTCCAGAGGACCTGGGGGCTATGACAAGGACTGACGCATAGATTGTGGGCAACTGCATCTCCCTTCTGATTTGTCAATACCTCCTTCCAAAACCTGTCCTGAAAAAGAATGAAATAAATGTAGCTGTTCTGTGAGCCATCAGTGTCAAGTATGGATTTCTATACGCTAATCCTCAAAAACACAATAGCTCTGGAAGACCTGCCATGCAAAGTCTGCGTTGTCCAGTTAGCATCACAGCAGTGGGAAAGAAGTACAAAAATCAATTGACCAATTAAAAAAAACTCACCTGGGGCATCAAGCAGTTAAGATGCAGAAGTCTTACCTTTTAACAATGGGTGGCAAAAACTTGAAAAACTTAGGCTTGTCAACTCTCAATCTTTTGCTTGTGGTTTAAGCAGTTTGTTATTATCATGATTATGTATATCATTACTATTACGAAAGTAATACCCATTCATTGTGTGTATATATGTGAAAGATGGTAAGATCTTCCTCAATTTCCCTACTACTCCCTCTTGTCCCCTCTGTGAGGTATCCAAATGTTCTAGACATGTACAGAGGTGTGTGTGAGCATATGTGTGTTTTATATAAATAGCATCATGCCATAAGGCTGATCTGCAACTTGATTTTTTTCTTACTTTAGACTATATTGGGAACAATTTTAGAGTGTGGATTTATGCTATTCTTTTCATTTTTTATTTTTATTTTTTTGTCTTTCTAGGGCTGCACCTGCGGCATATGGAGGTTCCCAAGCAAGGGGTCCAATTGGAGCTATAGCCACTGGCCTACATCACAGCCACAGCAACACCAGATCCAAGCCGTGTCTGCAACCTACACCACAGCTCATGGCAACACCAGATCCTTAACCCACTGAGCAAGGCCAGGGATCGAACCTGCATCCTCAAGGAGGCTAGTCAGATTTGTTTCTGCTGAGCCACAACAAGAACTTGCTATTCTTTTTTAAAGCAGCATGAATTCAATTGCCTGGATGTTGTGTGATCTGTTTTCAGTCCTATATTCTTTCTGCACTTCTGGCCAACTGATATTTGATTGGCAAGGCTTGGGGAGAAAGTGACAAAGGGGGTTGGGAGAGCTTCCCTGCCAATTGCCTCCCCTTCTCATCAGTCTAAAGGCAGAGGTGAGAGGATGAGTGAAGAAGAAGGGGTGGACAGCAATGGAAAGGGAAGGTAGGAGAACGTTCTGGAAAGCTTGACATATAATTAGAATTCTAATTGGTTGCCCAACAAACTTCGAGACACTTTTGGCAATCTGAAATATTTCATGATAAAAAGATAAAAGAGTTTTATTATGCATCTTCCTCTACTCCCTCCTTCCCCATTTCAGCTTCTTATGATCATATAAAACAAGCTCTTTTTTATTTGTCTTCTTTGGCCACCCTGGGGCATATGGAGTTCCCAGGCCAGGGATCAGATCCAAGCCACAGTTTGTGATCCACACTGCAGCTGGGGCAGCGCTGACTCCTTTAACTCACTGTGCCCAGCCGGGGAATTGAACCTGCAACCTGGTGCTGCAGAGGCACCGCAGATCCAGTTGCGCCACAGTGGAAACTCCAAAAATGAGCTCGTTTTAGAAAGATAAAACCTCTGGGAAAACTATACACTATGTCCATGGCTAAATGCAAGGGCCCTTTTTTGGGAAGCCTGCTGGTAGTGTGGTGGTTGAAGTCCAGACACTGAGGCAGCCCACTTGGTTTGACTACTAGGTCTCCCTCTACTAGTCGTGTGGCCTTGGGTAGGTTAGGTCCACTCTCAGGGCCCAGTTTCCTCATCTGTAACATTAGGAAAATAAAAGTATCTCCCCATAGAGTGTTGAGAGCCAAAAATGAGTTTTAGTTTATCCCTGGCACCTAGTACACACTCCACAAGGCAGAGATGCTGGGGCCAGGGCTCAGTTCCAGAGTCCAAAAGACCATGTTTAGAAGACCTGCTATGTTTTGTGGGAGTTCTGAGATCTTGGGAAAGGTACTTTATCATCTAAGCTTCAATTTTTTCATCTGTAAGTTGGAATGCCAATAATCTGTACCTTACAAGAGGAAATAGCTAATGCGATGATGCATATAAATAATGCATGACTGTCTGCCTCACGGGCAGTTGGGAAAATCTAGTGCACTGATGCAGGTATAACTTGGTAGACATAGGAGGTACATGGTACACATCAGCCATTCCTATTGTTACCAAAAGAACCAAACCACCTAAGAATTGCCTCACTGGACCAGTGTGTTCTTCTCTCAAGACTTTTGCTGGGGTTCCAACGCAGGTGGCCATGGATGAAAAGGAAAAAGAGCCACTGAGTTTGAGAGCCTCTGGGGAGGTCTCAGCCACCCAGTAGGAATGACAGTTCTTCCTCTGCTGGTCTTTGCTGATGTAGACTACAGGGGGTCAGGCTCCAGAGCCAGTAGCCTGGTTCAAGGCCTGGCTCCTCATCCTGGTAACTGTACAAACAAGCCCAAGTTCAGGCTCAGTCTCTTGACCTAATGATGAGGACCCAGGAGTGGCTGCCTCCTAGGGTTGTAGCAAGTACTCAGTGAGCTAACACCTCTAGCACCCAGCAAGTGCTGTGTGTTTGTCACCTCTTACCATGGGAGCCACTGAGGGGTCATTGGCACGCACCTCCGGATGCTGCAAAATGATGAAGACGAGTTCTCCTGTGTGCAATCGCAGCTTCTCTGCAGCCAGCAGGATAAGTTTTGCATCTTCTGAGCTGCAGATTAAGATGATAACTGTAAGAGAAGAAAACAGTCAGCCAATTGTGCGCATGCACACACACACACACACACACACACACACACACACACACGTTTGAAATGCCTGCAAATGAGACATGAGCTTTGTCTTTCTTTGAGCATGCTTTAGGAAACAGGGATGCCTAAGCTGCTCTCAGAGCGAGTCTTTCCTGCAGACTCTGGTTTCTTCAGAAACCAGAATTGACTCAGAAGAGTAGATCTGGCTTATGACTCATTGTCAGGTAGGAGGAGTTGACAGAGGACCTAGACGCAGGAGCCTTCACATGGCCTGAGTTGGGATGGGGGGTGGGGGATGAGAGGGGGTAGGAGTAGGCCATGGTATTTTTCTTCCATCCAAACACACTGGCATGCATTTCGAGGGCACAAAAGTGAAACAGTGATTTATTTTTTAAATGCGATGAAATATAATCTATTTATCTGAGCTCCAGCTGGGTGCCAGGCAATGCACTAAGCATCAAATATAACAATGTGCGAAAAAGAAGGTCCTTGGGAGTTCCCTGGTGACCTAGTGGTTATGGACTCAGTATTGTCACTGCTATGGCTCAGATTACTGTGTGGCTACGATCCCTGGCCTGGGAAATTTCACATGCTGTGGGTGTGACCGAAAAAAAAAAAAGGAGAGAAGGTCCTAGCTCTCAGAGAGCTGATAGTTACACATAGTCTCCACAATATCTAGGTGGAGAGATTAAAGAGCTCATTCAAGATTCTAATTAATGGGGGGTCAGGGTGGGGGGGGGAGAATGCTGTGATACTAATGTGGGGAGGGGGGACAACCCCACATCAATCCATCAGGAAAGAGCCCCTGGTAGGAGATAGAAGGGCTCGGGGCTGAGTCCAGAAGGATGAGAGGAAGCTACCCACGGAAAGAACATTGGGCGGGATGAGGTGGGATTGCAGGTGGCAGTCCAGGCCAAGGGATCAGCAAGTCCCTAAGTCCCAAAGCCAGAAGGAGCCGAGTTTATTTGGAGAAGCGAAAGGAATCAGTTACTAATTCATGCTAGAAAGTAGAACCTCATATGCCAGAAAGCAGAACCTCATAAGCTCCACAACAAAAATCTTCACTATCATAAGTCAACCAGGGACTATGTCCAGCACTTTACAGGCAGGATCTTATTTAATCCTCACTGTTCTAGGAGGTAGGTGAGGCTATTGTCTTCATTTTACAGACAAGGTATCTGAGAAACAGAGAGGTTAAGGTACTTGCTCAGGAGTACACAGCTAGACAGTATCAGAAGTTGGTTTCAACCTAGGACTGTCTGTCTCCAGAACCCATGCTCTGAACAATGACCCAAGCCCAGGACCCAGCTCACCAAGCAGGTGCTTCCAGAAATAACTCGCATTGCAACACTACAGCATCAAGGATTTTATTCTAGACAAAACAAACAAGCAAACAAAACCCAAAAACTTCTTTTGCTGGTGGTGATACTTTCATGTATAATTAATTTTATACCCTGTTTCATCTGCTTTTTATTTATACTCATAGAAAAATGAAAAATTCTTAGTTTTGTTTTGTTTTGTTTTTAATGGTTGTATCCACAGCATATGGAAGTTCTGGGGCCAGAGACTGACCCCAAGCTGCAGCTGCAAAAAATCAGATCCTTTAATCCATTGTGCTGCGCCAGGGATGGAACCCATGCCTCCCCTAGGAACCCAGGCTGCTACAGTTGGATTCTTAACCCACTGTGCCACAGTGGGAACCCAGAAAAATTCGTAGTTTTTTTAAAAACAATAACTTTCTATTTGCCTCCCTGAAAATAAACAACAATAAGATTCTTTCCTACTTACCCTTGGAAATCAATGACAGGCTCCTGAGATTCTCTTGAAGGAAAGCTGGGTCATTATTGGCACATTGGCAGCGATGGTAAAATAGGATTTGAGTTCATTCTCTACAATCCTCCACAACTCATCCACTCCATCCCAGGTGAACGTCCTAGAATGACCTCCAAGCATCCCAATGTGTTCCCAGCCCAGGCACCAGAGACTCTTCTGGAACACATCAAGGATTCTCTGCTTGGGTGGCACAAGTTTCACATAGGTGTCATACAAGAAGTTGTTCTCCAGTTTTGCCGTTTGTCCAACAAAGTCAAACATGGGGCTGTTCCACTTGGAAGCCAGCAAGCCAATAACCTCGAAAGTAACCAAAGGGATTTCTCTCCATACCTGCCACACTCCAAGCCCATTGTAAAATACCTGTGTACCATACCTCTCCATACCATTTTCACTCTCTTTTTCTTTTTTAAAAACCATCGCTGAATAATTTATTATACACACCAAAGGGAAAGCTGCAACGATATTTTTCTATTTAAAGCCAAGCATTTTTCTTCTTAATGTTTCCAAGCCAAGTGGCTGACAACATTAGAGTGAAAAGTGTGTCTATTTACAAGGCACCAAACTCAAAAAAGCAACAAGTGTGTTGGTGCATGTCAACAAGCTAGTGAGTGAACAATTACTGATTTGAAAGGCTTTCTTTAAAGAGATCAGTAATTGTTCCAATTTCATGGTCTAATTACATCTCAAAGAAATGGTACCCAAGCCCTACACAGTTATTATTTCTAGCAATGCCATTGAAGTCAAGAGATTACTCCAGTCTATAATATCATCTTTAAGACTACCCTTTCCAGTGGAAATTCAGATAGAGTTTTTTAGAAAGCTGTAAACTCTACCTCTGCTGCTTCTGAGCATGCTGGTCCAAAGAGAGCAGAAATTTGTTTTCTCTGAACCTGGCTGATGAAAATAGAAAGAGATTCCTTGGCGCTGCAGGCTGAGTTGTTGTAAGTGAACTCCCAGCTGAAGTTTCTGAAGTCCACCAGAACAGAGTTGATATTGTCCATGGCAGTTTGGAGGCCTGCACCCAGCCTTTGTACACTGAATGAATGGGAGATGTTCCAGGGGGCCTGAAAGCCCACAGTGAGTTTAGCAGCCTCAAGCCAAGTCACCAGCATGCTGGCAGAGAGCAACAGAACCAGTGTTGAGTGGGCAGCATGGCATTCAACCCCCAAACAGAGCCCAGATCCAAGTGGGGCCTCAGCACCTGTCCTGGGGGCCATAGGTGGCATCTGACACCTGGATCACTGCAGAAGCCTGAGAGAGTGCCTGGAGCTTAAATTACAGTGCACAGTTTCCCAAGGACCACAGCTTGCTTTCTCTTCAATGCAGTTAATTAACTCCTGGGCATATACTCGGACAAAGCTTTCATTGAAAATGATACATGCACCCATATGTTCATTGCAGCACTATTCACAATAGCCAAGACATGGAAACAACCTAAATGTCCATCAACAGATGATTAAATTAAGAAGATGTGGTATATACACACAGTGAAATACTACTCAGCCATAAAAAAGATGCCATTTACAGCAACATGGATCGAATTAGAGACTCTCATACTAAGTGAAGTAAGAAAGCAAAAAACAACTGCCATATGAAATCATTTATATCTGGAATCTAATATATGGCACAAATAAACATTTTCACAGAAAAGAAACTCATGGACATGGGAGAACAGACTTGTGGTTGTCAAGGGGGAAGGGGAGGGTGGGAAGAACTGGGAAAATGGGGTTAATAGATGCGAACCATTACATTTAGAATTGACAAGTAATGAGATCCTGCTGTGTAGCACTGGGAACTAGATCTAGTCACTTATGATGGAGTTTGATGGAGGATAATGTGAGAAAAAGAATGTACATATGTATGTGTGACTGGGTCACTTTGATGTACAGTAGAAAATTGATAGAACACTGTAAGCCAACTATAATGGAAAAAATAAAAATCATTTTTAAGAAAGAAATTTTTCTAGAATAAGTGAGCTAATGGTTATGAAAGGGTTTACTCATAACTGGCACAGTCTATGTTCCTCACTCTGGCCTAGGGAGAGGTTACTGATGGTTGAATTCTAATTCTCCCTCTACATAGGTCAGGGCAAGTAGTGAGGACAGTGCTTTAGTGAAGAATTATGTATGAAGTATTAAAGTATTAGATATAATATTTCACATGTACAGCCATTGTTATCCCCAGGGAAGGTGACCTAGCCATCAACCAGATGAATGCCCATCAGTAAAACGAATCCCACTCTGCCTACCTTGGATTTTCTTTTGGACCGTGGCAGGGAGGGAGCTGGCATCTCCCATTCATCTGAGGGTCATGTAGTTAAATTAAACACAGAAGACTTGCTGTGGTCTCAAAACTTGATCTAACTAAGGACCACCTACATCAATCTCTCCTGAGGGTTAAAAAGATAGATTCCGGAGTTCCCGTCGTGGCGCAGTGGTTAACGAATCCGACTAGGAACCATGAGGTTGCGGGTTCGGTCCCTGCCCTTGCTAAATGGGTTGACGATCCAGTGTTGCCGTGAGCTGTGGTGTAGGTTGCAGGCGCGGCTTGGATCCCGCGTTGCTGTGGCTCTGGTGTAGGCCGGTGGCTACAGCTCTGATTCAACCCCTAGCCTGGGAACCTCCATATGCCGTGGGAGTGGCCCAAGAAATGGCAAAAAGACAAAAAAAAAAAAAAGATAGATTCCAGGGCTCCACACCAAATCCCATGAACCAGAATGTTTTGGCCTTTCTCTGGGAATCTGCACTTAACAGACATGCATATATCCCTAAGTACACTAAAGTTTGAGAAGCTCTGAAACAGTCTGAAGTGAGAGAGGGAAAGAATAGCTGATAACTATACACTGCTTAATTTCTCCCACTAGCAAATTCCCAGAATGGGATTACTGAGCCTTAGCTCTGGCCTAACTCAGAAGGGTATGTCAAAACTGCTCTATTAGAGGTGTTGCTTTTCTCCAAACTAAATTTACCACGGAGTTCCCTGGTGGCTCAGCGGGTGAAGGATCCAGCGTTGTCACTGCTGTGGCTCGGATCCCTGTTGTGGTGCAGGTTTGATCCCTGGCCTGGGAACTTCTGCACACTGTGGGCATGGGCAAAAAAAAACACACAAAAGGCAAACTCACTGTGACTGCTTTTTCACTGAACTTTGGATTCTCTGTCTTCGGCTAGGACAGCTTAGGGTCAATTTGCAAAGTTAACTGAGTCTAAAAATTCCCTTGCTCACAGGCAGAATTCCATGGATCTGGTTGGCTTAGATGCTTACTAGATGTAAGTAGCTTTGGACAAGTCAAAACTGGGCCTTAGTTTCCTCAGTTTCAGAAAGAGCTTAACAAGGTCCCTCTCGGAAGGCTGTTGTTGGGGGTTAGTAGATGCAAACTATTGCATTTGGAGTGGATAAGCAATAAGATCCTGCTGTATAGCACTTTTGATGGAACATGATGGAGAATAACGTGAGAAAAAAAATATATATATACATGCGTAACTGGATCACTTTGTTGCATAGCAGAAACTTACAGAACATATGAAAATCAGCTATAATAAAAATTTTTAAAAAATAATTAACATTAAATTAAGTAATTAAAAAGATGCTGTGAGATTATGTAATTACTTAGCACTTAGCACAGTGCCTTACACGTAGCAGGAACTCAGTCAAGGAGCAGGCCATACAGCTGTGCCATTGCATAAGTCAGGACCCCAAGATTAGGGTTCTGGAACCAACATTTTATTATACACTCTGGGTCCCCTTTCTCCCTATATACAAACTTCTTAAAATGTGTGTTCCCACTCTGGGTAATTTGAGATTCTTTGTGTTTACAGATTTCCTTTTTTCTGAGAAACTTTGAGGCCAGATAACTGTATGTGTTCCTCTTTGGATCCTCAGATCCAGTGTAGTGTTGGGCCAGGAAGCCTGGCAAATTAATCTTAATCATAATAAATACTTTTTACATGTGAAGTGCATATCAATGAGTCTGGTTAAAACCAGAAGAAAATGTCCAAAATAATGTTTGGTCCTGGAGAGTTTTGAAGAAGCAGACACACACTACTGGCAGGAGTGTTCACTGAGAGCAGTTTTTCAATATGCATCCCAAAGCCTTAAGAATATACATGCACCTTTGCCTCAGAAATTCCAAATTGGAGAGTTCCTGTCGTGGCGCAGCAGAAACAAATCCAACTAGGAACCACGAGGTTGTGGGTTCGATCCTTGGCCTCGCTCAGTGGGTTAAGGATCTGGTGTTGCCATGAGCTGTGGCATAGGTTGCAGACAAGCATTGCTGTGGCTGTGGTGTAGGCCGGTGGCAACAGCTCCAATTGCACCCCTAGCCTGGGAAGCTCCATATGTTGCAGGTGTGGCCCTAAAAAGACAAAAAAGACAAAAAAAAACACAAAAAAAAGAAATTCCAAATTGGTGGATTTATCCTAAAGAAATAAGATCATATGATAAGACTTAAGCACAATGCTTTTGACCAACAATGAAAAATTAGACACAACCTCCATATTCAACAGGAGGGGCCTGGATGAGTAACACAGAGTGAATCCATATGCCTGAGGACAGTGGAGTCATTCAAAATGATATTTTTTGCAGTTGCCTTGTGACGCAGTGGATCCTGCCATGGCTTGGGTCACTGCTGTGGCATGAGTTAAATCCCTGGCCCATGGCTTCTGCCATGCTGTGGATGTAGTCAAAGGGAAAAAAAAAAAATTTTTTTTAATGTAACTTATTGACTTAGAAAAATAGCCACAATTATTAAGACATGAAGCACACTTTTAAAACAACACAAGTAGTATTCCATTTTTGTGTTTTTTTTTAAAAAAGCTCACAAAGTTGCCCAACAAAGATTATGGACACCAAACCAATAAAAGTGGTTCTCTCCAGGTAATAGGCGTTACAGGGGTTTTTTCTTCTCTTTGCTTAATTTTCATATTTTTTTCTTATCGCCATGTCTTTGTAATAAGGAAGGAAAGTGAAAGTTTTAGTTAAAAATAAACCCCACAGACTTACATGGGCGGAGTGAAAGCTCAAGAGGTTAAACTCATGCTGTCTGCCTTCCCTGGTCAGGAGCACTCCATGCTGGTCTGGGCCCTCACACTTCTACGCCCTTCCCTTTCCACTGTGGGCTCTAATTATACTCTGCTGAGCTTTAGCCCCTTCCAGGTCTCCCTGACCCTCAGGTGGGGCGAGAGAGACAGAGACGCCAGGGTCCAGGTAATGGTGATACGCATCTGGAAACTGTTGCCATGGTAACAGGCCCACCCACTATGTGCGAAGTGCATGATTGGCTGGAGTGGCAAGGTCTGAAGTTAAAACCAATTAAGGGAGATTTGTAGGGACTGTGGCGGCGAAGGGGGCGTACTGTTCGCCACTTTGCTTCTCCAGCCCAGCTCTCTTCTAGGAGAATCTGATGCCTGCAAGTTACCAGTGTCATGGGGATTGATGCAGGAGGCAGTGTTCTTTCATCGAATGATGCTCTGGGAGGAAAGTAACAGTGCTTGACCCCCAGAGGTGCAGAGCTTGGTTCCCTACATCAGTGGGGGTAGCCCTTTGATTTCTAGATACTTTATCTCATCTCTGTTTCCTGAAAAGATTATTATAGGGGGAGGATTCTTTCTTCCTAAATTATAGTTTCCTGCTAACCATGGGGGCCATAAACCAGATATAGATGCCAGCTGTTCAGCATCTAAGATCAGATAAGCCCAGCTGTATCCAGGATGATGAAGCCAGCTCTTTTCCTACCTGTCTCCCCCCTCCTGCTTTCACCTCCCTCCTTTCAATTTGTACATCTGTGGCCTGCACAGTTTAAAGGAAAAGAAAAGCTTTTGAACAGTGTGGGTGGGAACTTGACCTGAAGGCAAGAAGCAGTAAGAGGTGTTTGGCCAACCTGGAAAACAATGAGATGAGTCTGGAATTTCCCTTGAGGGAAAGACAAAGGGAGAGAGAGCCCATCACCCCTGCCCTCACACACTCCCACATCTCCTGGTATGTTCTGGGAATGAGTAAGTATCAACTTCCCAGAACTTCTAGAAAAAGACTGGATCTGAGTTTTCTTATCTATGGAGTGGGGAAATGGCAGAAGAGACTTCTGATCTTACCAGCTTCTTGCCCTAAAGTCCTAGGGCTCTGGTGGATTTATACCTAACCAAGTACTCCATGCTCATGTTGGCAGCAGTTTCTTTCCAGGTCTTGTTCCCAAATTCCTAAAGGGAGGATTCCTGAAGGATTCCCACCCTGTACCAACCATGCCAGGAGTAAGAGCAAGTCAAATGTGGCTGTTATCTACTGGGGTGTGAACTTCAAATTTCCCTCCTTGTGTTCTCAGTGCTTGCAAACAGTTGTGATGCAGTCACGAAAAAAAGAATCTCCTAGTAAGTAAATGTTTAAAGGGTCATAGTGATAGGGATGGAGTAGGCACAGGTAGTTTTAGAAGTCCCAAAAAAAGGACCACAGAAAATGAGGGAAACTTAGGGGACATTGGGAGATCACTGTAAGTAAATAAATTGCTCAAAAACGCCATCAGAACAAGGCAGGCTTGCTTGCCTAGAGGAAGTGTGAGAATTGCCTTAGGTCCTGGGTCGGGATGGGATTAGGCCTGCATTCAGGTTCAGACCAAGGGCAGGAGTTTGAGGACCACCCTTCCGCTGATTTGAATACTACTGCTACTCCCAGAAAGGAAGAGGCGGGCTTTTCCAACCCCCACTCCCCTTGGAGGATAAAACCGTAGCCCACCGGATCCTGGGTCAGATCTTCCACAAGCATCCTATCCTAATAAACCTATTTCTTGCCGATCACTTTGTCTCTCGCTGAATTCCCTCTGTACAGAGACGTGAAGAAACCTCATTGAGTCCAGACACAGGGTGAGTGATTCTAATTTAGAACCTTGGGGAGTTCCCGTCATGGCTCAGTGGTTAACGAATCCAACTAAGAACCATAAGCTTGCGGGTTTGATCCCTGGCCTTGATCAGCGGGGTTAAGGATCCGGCATTGTCATGAGCTGTGGTGTAGGTTGCAGACACAGCTCGGATCCCGTGCTGCTGTGGCTCTGGCATAGGCTTGGCAGCTATAGCTCCAATTAGACCCCTAGCCTGGGAACCTCCATGTGTCACGGGAGTGGCCCTAGAAAAGGCAAAAAAAAAAAGGAGACAATAAAACTTTGGTTTTGGACTTCTTGTCGTGGCTCAGTGGTTGCAGGTTCGATCCCTGGCCTCGCTCAGTGGGTTAAGGATCCGGCGTTGCTGTGAGCTGTGGTGTAGATCACAGACTCGGCTCGGCTTAGCTCTGGCGTTGCTGTGGCTGTGGTGTAGGCAGGCCGCCACAGCTCCAGTTAGACCTGTAGCCTGGGAACCTCCATATGCCATGGGTGCAGCCCTAAAAAGACAAAAAAAAGAAAAAAAAAGAAAAAAGATAAAACCTTAGGTTCAAGTTCAAACCTGGGTTTAGGCTGGGTTCAAGTCCTAATCTGTGTTCTGGCTAGGTTCAGGCCGTTAGTGCTGTCAGTTTCAATAGGATAGTGGAATAAAAGTTGAACTTGTATAAAGGGAGGAGACTCTGTTTCTTAGATCTGCAACAAAACTAGTTCCTTGGATCCAATAGCCACTCCTTTATGTAACTATACACATAGCACTCCCAGAAGGCTGCGGATGGCACACTGGACTTGGCGTTGATAAGGACACACTGCCTGTTTCTGAGAAGGTTTAGGTGAAGGAGGGAATCCTCCCTCCCTCCCAGGGATACTGCCTGTCTCATATGTACTTCAAACTTTTTTTTTTTCCTAAGCTTTTTAGGGCTCAGAATATGGAGGTTCCCAGGCTAGGGGTCTAATTGGAGCTACAGCTGCCAGCCTACACCACAGCCACAGCAATGCCAGATCTGAGCCTAGTCTGCAACCTATACCACAGCTCACGGCAACACCGGATCCTTAACCCACTGAATAGGGCCAGAGACCAAACCTGCATCCTCATGGATACTAGTCAGTTCATTACCACTGGTCCATAATAGGAACTTCCTGTACTTCAAACTGGTTTTTTGTTTGTTTGTTTGTTTTTTGGCTTTTTGCCTTTTCTGGGGCCGCTCCCATGGCATATGGAGGTTCCCAGGCTAGGGGTCTAATCAGCTGTAGCTGCCGGTCTACACCACAGCCACAGCAACTCGGGATCTGAGCCAAGTCTGCAACCCACACCACAGCTCACAGCAATGCCAGATCCCTAACCCACTGAGCAAGGCCAGGGATCGAACCTGCAGCCTCATGGTTCGTAGTCAGATTCGTTAACCACTGCCACGATGGGAACTCATGTACTTCAAACTCTTGACCTTCCTCCTGTGCTGCTGAGATAGACTCTTCCTCTGGCCTGAATGTGTTGCTCTTTCTCATGTGTGTTTTGGTTTTGGTTTTTTTGTTTGTTTGTTTTTTGTCTTTTTAGGGCTTGCACCCGCGGCATATGGCATATGGATGTTCCCAGGCTAGGGGTCTAACTGGAGCTGTAGCTGCTGGCCTATGCCACAGCCACAGCAACGCAGGATCCGAGCCTCATCTGCGACCTACACCACAGCTCACAGCAACGCCGGGTCCTTAACCCACTGAGCAAGGCCAGGGATCGAACCCACCACCTCATGGTTCCTAGTCAGATTCGTTTCTGCTGCGTGCCACAATGGGAACTCCCTCTTCTCATTGTTATTATTTTTTGTGTTTTGTTTTGTTTGCCAGGAAAGAGTTTTTGTTGCCTGAACACTTCTTTTGACAACCTGGAGATTCTAATCCATACTTTCAAGTTTTCTTCTGGCTACAGAACTAACCTGAAGTGTGGCAGGTTGGTCGGCCTAAATGTCAGATTTCTGATCTGAAGATTTCTTCTGTGGTCTTTGATCCTGCCTCCCAGATGACTGCCCCAACCCCCCGATTAACCTTAGCTTGAAGAGCAAAAACTTCCAGAAACTGGTAGGGAGGAGGGGCAGCTGCCTGCTCATATCAGATACTGAATGATTAACATGTATTCTGAGAACACCTTTGTTGTCACAGTATCCCAAACACTGAGCAAATGTGCCCTGGCCTTAATGCATCTTTCTCCGGTGAATATACACTTTTTTCCCCCCCGGTCTTTTTAGGGCCACACGCGCGGCATATGGAGATTCCCAGACAAGGGGTCGAGTCCAACGCAGGATCCAAGCCGTATCTGTGATCTACACCACAGCTCACGGCAACACTGGATCCTTAATCCACTGAGCAAGGCCAGGGATCGAACCTGTGTCCTCATGGATGCTAGTCAGATTCATTTCAACTGTGTCACAACGGGAACTCCTGATTATATGCTTTTGACCCTTGAGATTGATAGGCTTCTCCATCAGAGACTGTGCTGGGGGGCTGGGGGCTGGGTAGCACAAGGCCTATTATCTGGGCGGCGTCTCTCTGGTGCTTTGCCATCTAAAGCGAGGCAGGATGTCCCTCTGGCTCCCCCACCCTCTTCTGCTTCTGGTCTGGAGAGACCAGAACCCCTCCCACTTCCTGGCGTTTCCGCTTGGCTCTGTTACAAGCTCCCAAATAGCTCCCTAGCCAGGGGCTCCGTTCTGTGGGTCCAGGGAAGCAAGGCTGCAAATCAGAGGACAGCTGTCCTTAAAGGCTTGGCAAGGGGGAGGGTGTAAGCAGGCCCTGCACCCCCCACCCCAAATACTCATGCTCCCATCCTATTTCTCCCACACTCTTCCTGTAAGAGGCAGTATAGCAGAATGATTGGGAGCACAGGCATGAAATGAGACTTATGGCGACTGGGGAAAGTTTTGTATTATCTGAAGCTGGATTTCCTTCTTTCTCTTTCCTTTCTTTTGCCATCCCTGCAGTATATGGAAGTTCCCAGGCTAAGGGTTCGAATCAGAGCTGCAGCTGCAGACCTACGCCATAGCTACAGCCACAGCCACAGCAACAGCCGATCTAAGCAGCTTGAGGCAACGCCAGGCAACACCAAATCCTTCACCCACTGAGCAAGGCCAGGAATCCAACCCACATCCTCATGGATACTAGTTGGGTTCTTAACCTGCAGAGCCACCATGGGAACTCCCGAGATTTCCTCGTTTTTAATTACCCTGATGAGCTCAGGAGAGGATTAGATGAAGTCGGAGATGTTGACCACATAGCATGGTGCCTTGCATGAGATGAGAGTCCGTGCATAGTAGCAGTTTTATAATAAGAAACTACTGCTTCATTCAAGAAGATCATGGCCTCTCCAGAGGATAAGGACGCCGCTTTCTAAGGAACAGGTCAAAGACACCACTGTCCTCAAATCCACCCAGAGCACGTATAACATGTTTACTGCACTGCTGACAACTTGCCGTTTTATTCTACAGGCATGAAGGCAGGAGACCTTTGGTCTACGTCAGCGCTGTCCAAGAAAAACAGAGTGTGAGCTACTTATGTAATTTTAAAATTCTCAGTGGCCAGATTTAAAAGATTAAAAGAAGCAGGTAGGATTACTTACCTGGTTTTATCTGAAATATTATTTCAACATGGAATCAGTATGTTACACACTGAGATTTTGTAATTCATACTACGTCTCCAAAATTTGGTGTTTTGTACTCCAGTACATTGGTAACGGAGACTTTCTTCATGTCAAGTGCTCGGCGGGCCACATGTAGCCCCTGGTTTCAGTACTGGATATGGCATGTCTAAATCTTCGTTCTGAGCTACACTTCTAACTAGCTGTGAAGCTGTGATGGTTCCTATGGGGTTGTTGAAGCTTCTGGAAATTTGGAGCTGACACTCTCAGAGCCCTTTACACTCTCCATCAGATTTTCTTTTCTTCTTTTTAAGGCTGCCCCTGCAGCCTATGGAAGTTTCCAGGCTAAGGGTTGAATGAGAGTTGCAGCTGCCCGCCTACACCACGGCCACAGCCCTGCTGGATCCTAGCTGCTTAGGCAACCTACACCACAGCTCATGGCAACTCCGGATCCTTAACCCACTGAACAAGGCCAGGGGTTGAATTTGAATCCTCATGGATACTAGTCGGGTTTTTAACCTGCTGAGCCACAACAGGAACTCCTCCATCTCATTTTTAAATGATATCAGGAAGGAAGCTCTTGCTGATTAAGGAGCAAGTTGCCCTTGTCACTGTGTCCCAACCTGTGGATGTCATGACCCTGAGAATAGTAGCGTTTATATAACACACTGAATCCCCTAGGTGGGGCTGGCTGTAAAGGCACCCTGCACCACGAGGGCTGAGGCATCAGTGTCCCTTGGCCAACCAGGGTGCCATGGCTTGCCAGTCCAGAAGTTCAGACCCAAGTCTGCAAGGCAGTCTGCTCTGTTTCTGTTGTTTGGGAGAGGGGAGGCAGACCTGGGGTCAAGGGAAGCTTTTTATTGTAGTTGTGCAAACACCATTCTTGGCAACCAAGTGCTCAAGCTTAAGTAACACTTCTTTCCCACAAAGAATGAGCAAGTGGCCTCAAGAGCTCAAGTGCCCCAGCTATTACTTTCAGTGACCCCAGTTGAGCAAAACAAGCTGCTCCAGACACCGAGCTATGGGGTCAGCTTCTGTGTGGCTGACGGTTTGGCCCAGAGTAGCACTGTGGCCACTGCCAGCTCAGCAGACCACAAAGCAGAAAGAGCCAGGGACTGCACAGCTGAAAGATGCGGTGCATTGCCCCCCACTCCCAGCCCCACCCTCACCCTGCCTTTAGCGGGGGTGGCATGAAGCCAGGCTCTGTGTGGAGAGGGTGCTCAGAGGCAGGAAGGATGTCCAGCCAGAGGGGAAGCCCAGGTTCACATGGCTGGCCTTGGGTTCTCCTTCCTCCAGGGTGATGGCTCTTAATTGTCTTTGAGACACCAAAGTTCCCAAGAGAAATGCATATACAATTGCATGAGATTGCAAGGGGTTCAATCCTTAATCGCAGATAGGTACTTGGGCTCCAGACTCAAGACTACCTGAGCTCAAAGTCTGCCTTTAAAACTCTGTCAACTGTTGAGCCATGTGCCTTGAGCAAGTTAACTTGACCTCCCTTAGACTTTGCTGCAAAATAAGAACTTCTGCAAAATAACAAGAACCTCTTCATAGAGCTGCCGTGAGATTAAATGAGATCAGATAGCTCAGTGCGGTGCAGCTGCATGGGAGGTGCTTAATAATATTCATAATTATATCATCTTGACAGCCTTCGGAAAGGAGCCGATCTGAGAGCCTGAGCTTGCTCCTCTGTGAGGTGTACTTTGAGTGCCATTAGCCTTTCAAAACATCAGATAACCACAGAGAGGGTGGGTATGGAATGCCGGTAATTGGATTGACTGGTTATGGCACCTTGTTCAGAGTTACCTTCGCCCCTTTTTAACATCACAGGAGAAGGGTAAACTTCCAAATCGGCTCTGCTGCATGGGAAGCTAAAGGTCAGTCCATCACAGCTTTAGTTTTGCCCACTTTGTGTCATCATAGCCTCTGCCTTGCTGTACAGCTAATGCTAGGGAGGGGCATAGCCTCTCTTCCGTTCTGATTCATCATGTCTGAGTCCATATGAATGGGTTCAGCCTATAGCTCTGGACACTCCTTCTCATTCTTGCCCAACTTCTAAAGACTTGGATGAGTAGTCAGAACAGATCCTTCCTAAAAATGTGTTCCCTGTGCCCCACATGTCTCAGCTCCTCCAGACCCCTTCGCGTTCTCTTCTCACCTCCATTTTTAGTTCTTTGCCCTCACTCGGAATGCTGAGACTCTGCATTGTTGAGTAGCTGTTCCAGCCTCTGAATCCAATGAAATATTCTAAAGCAGAGGCGCCAGAAGTGCAAGATGAATCACCTGTTCTCTGAGGGGCAGAGGTTTTGTTAAAAGGAGAAGCTCCACTTTCCTCTAGAAGGACTTCATGATGTTTCAGTGATGTCTGGAATCTGGAAACATCCCAAAGACCTTTAAAGAATATTTGGTGCCCTGACTGAGTCACGTCTCCCAACCTGCTCCAACATTTTTTCTGTCACCACTCGTGCTCCAGAAAGAAGTTCTCCTTTTCAGGAACAAGCTGCAAATCACCAGGCTTTGCAACATAGCCAGAAGTTGTTTTTTGTGGTTTTTTTGTTTTAAATGCTTGGCCCCACTGTCATCATCATTTTCTTGGGAGGGTATCATACGTTCTCCGAGTCACCGTCTTTTCAGCTGCTCAAATCATAACTACTCGGCGGATTTCCTGGCAGCCACCGAAGTTTTGGATGTTGAAGGTGTTTTTCCTTCTGACCTTATACCTGCCGGGTTTGTTCAGGGTTAGTGTGGAGGTGTTTTATAAATTGGAAGGAGCTATATGCATGCTCAGTGTTGCTATGTAGTTGGTCTGCTGAGAAGGTCTGTCTTTCCCTGCTTTTAAGACCAGGAGAAACCTGCTGGTCTTAAAAGAGCTGCCAGCCCCTATGGCGGGAGCTTATCTTCGCTGTTTCCAAGCTGTGTTACGCAGCTCTGGAATGTTGGTCTCTGGTCTTCTAGAACTATTGTGAATGGAATGTCCCTATGAAAGCGGAGGAAATGTGTACAATGCCTGTCGTGTCAGATTCCTCCCCTTGGGCACCTCACCTGTGAATGACATAAGACAGCAGATGTTTGCACTCCTTAGAGGCCAAGGCATGCCTGAACGGGAAAGGAATTTGTTTTTTTATTGATTTCTCAATACATATGGCTCTGAAGAGGGATGCACCTGCAGAATATGGAGGTTCCCAGGCTAGGGGTCAAATTGGAGCTGCAGCGGCTGGCCTATGCCACAGCCACAGCAACGCCAGATCCGAGACCCCTCTGTGACCCACACCACATCTCACGGCAACACTGGATCCCTAACCCACTGACTGAGTCCAGGGATCAAACCTGTGTCCTCATGGATCCTAGTCAGATTCGTTTCCACTGTGCCACAGCAGAAACTCCTGCTTTTATTTTTTCCTTTAAAAGTCATTTATTTTCTTTTTTTGTATTTTTAAATTATAGTCGATTTACAATGTCATGTCAATTTTTCCTCTACAGTAAAGTGACCTAGTCATATGCATATACACACACACACACATATTCTTATTCTTATATCATCCCCCATCATGTTCTATTCCAAGAGACTAGACACAGTTCCCTGTGCTGTACAGTAGTAGGACGTCATTGCTTAGCCATTCTAAATGTAATAGTCTGTACCTACTAACCCCGAACTCTCAGTCCATCCCACTTCCTCCTTCCTCCCCCTTGGCAACCACAGGTCTGTTCTCTATGTCTGTTGAGTCTGTTTCTGTTTTGCCGATGGGTTCATTTGGGCAATATTTCAGATTCTACATATAAGTGATATCATATGGTATTTGTCTTTCTCTTTCTGATTTGCTTCCCTTAATATGAGAATCTGTAGTTGCATCCATGTTGCTGCAAATGGAATTGTTTTGTTCTTTTTTATGGCTGAGTGGTATTCCATTGGAACACATGTTGTTTGTTTGTTAAGAGATGCTATAGGAAGCAGTGGTTGACCAGAAGATGATGTGGCCTGATAGGGCACTGGAGGCCTGGGTTTCCCTCGTCCACTATGTAGATGCAGCCTCCCCTCCACCACCCTACTCCCAGCCAGCTGCTTCACCTCTGGGGTTCCCAGGTGCCCTAGAGAAGAAAAGTAAGGTTGATAGATCAGATGATGCCCTCTCTGCGCCCACACACATGCACACAAGGGCTGTCTAAGCTGGAAGGCTGTTGGCTTGGATTTACACTCACCTCAAGGAGGATAGTGAGTGCCAGAACCTCCTGCTGTTGCCAAAGCACCACCCTGGGACTTGGCCCTCCCCCTGGCCTTGAGAAACACCTCTCATTGAAAGCACATCATGAGTTCCACTCTGTGTCAAGTTGTCCTCCCAACCGCAGGGTCACCAGAGCCCAAATTACCCCATGCACTGTTCCTTTTAACAGTTCACTAGCTGAGCCCATTGAAGGTTGGGTGGCTGCTTGGAGAAGTGGTGCTCCTACTGTGTCCAAACCAGCAGCAGCCACATCACCTGGAATTGTTATAAATGCAGATTCTTAGGCCCGAATCCAGGCCCACTGAATCAGCAACTCCAGCACCAGCCCAGCAGTCAATGCAATACGCTCTCTAGGGGGCTGTGATGCTTGCTGGAGTTTGGGAAACACTAGCTGGCAGCATCTTGAGCCCTGGGGAATGTGGCATCAGCAGGTGTTGAGTGCATTGCTACTTAACACAAGTTGAAAATTAATCCAATCAAGTGGGGCTCTTGTCCCCGGTTCCTATTGAACTGTATTCTCTTTAGTGACCTCTTTCTGGGCTCCATAATCTGGTCGAATAAGACCTCTACATTAATGAGGTAGCCACACCTCCAGGCAGAGTCAGCAGGAAGTGGTATTGGCTTCTTGATTTTTATATAGGCCACCTGCACAAAGTGAGTGAGAAGAAACCTAATGCAGCATTTCCACGAATTTCTGCAGGCCTGGGTTTAAGGTCTGCTAGGGTTGAATGAACATTTATGAACAAAGCAGCACCACCCGGGGATAAAGGCCAGGCCGTGGTTGCCTGGGCCTCTGGGTCATCTCTTGCCTTGACGACTAACTGATTGCATGACTCAATGCGCCATGGGTGATTTCTTTCACCTGAAAGGGGCTCGATGGCCTTGCTTATAAAATAGGGATTGCAAAAGCTCTCCAGAGCTTTTGGCCTCTCCATCCAGCATTTTTGTTTAGTGATGATGCCTTGCAGTCTTAAAAGATTTTGGATTTGAGAGTGGTGGCTAGTGACCTGAAAATGGAAAGACAGGAGATCCCGTCGTGGTGCAGCGGAAACAAATCCAACTAGGAACCACAAGGTTGTGCGAGCTCAATCCCCGGCCTCACTGAGTGGGTTAAGGATCAGGCGTTGCCATGAGCTGTGGTGTAGGTTGCAGGTGTGGCTCGGATCCTGAGTTACTGTAGCCGTGGTATAGGCCAGAGGCTGTAGCTCCAATTAGACCTCTAGCCTGGGAAACTCCATATGCCGTAAGTGGGGCCCTAAAAAGCAAAAAAAAAAAAAAAAAAAAAAAGCAAAGCAAAGAAAATGGAAAGACAGACAGGAGGATAGCCTGGACCGTGATGCAATAGCAACCCTGCTTCTTCCAGCGCTGGCTAAGCCGTGGGTGGTGCAGGCTGTATTCATGATCCTGCGTTCTAGATACGACCCAGCTAGCTTGTCCCTCTGTCTAGATTCTGGAGCGATTTGCCTTATTTGGTTGTCTTGGAGACTTTCTAATTCTGCAGGGGTCACTGGTCCCTTCTAGAAGAAGGCTCATCTCTAAATGCAGATCTGAATCTGAAAGTTCTGCTTATCCAAATCTTCGAGTTTTAGCTGGTGCCAATTAGAGTATTGTCTCATTTTTCTCACACCCTAAGCTCCAGGAGCACTTTTTCCCCCTCCTTGTTACCTGGACCTTCCTCTTCCGACTACAATATCAAGGATTCTGCCCCCAAAGCAGATGCATATCTCTCCCCTTCCCCTGAGTTACGTGCTTTATGAAAGGTTTTGCTTAAATGTTAACTTTCTGAGCTGAGGGCTCTATCTCTCTGTATCTCTCTCTGTCTCTCTGTCTCTGTCTCTCTTACCCTCCCTCTCCCCCATCTCCTCCCTCTTTTTCTTCCTCCAGTGCCCATTGCATAACAATGTCCTGTTCTAACTTTTTGCCAAATCCTACGCTTTCATTATTGGAGGTTACTACAAGTGTTTGAACAGGTAACGTCTACCTTGACCCTCTCTTGCAGCGGGTTCAAAGGCTGGGGAGAGCTGATTAGCCACGCCCAGAACAGTTCGCGTAGGCTTCAGGTGTGGTCCCAACTCAGGAGCCGAGAAAAGGGCAGAGGTGCCTGCACGTAATGTTGGAGGGGCACAGCCAGCTGTGAGGGGTGCGTTTCCTGGACCTCAGAATTAAGAGTGTTCTTACAAGGTAAGCCACGATAATACTACTTGCTTAAATGTTTACAGGACAGCGGAGATGGGGGTGGCTAAGGAGCAGGGGGGACAGGTGTTTCAGCCTAATGCTCCTTCACAACATGAAATAATATTTGGTTGCATAGTAATCTCCACTGACTTGTGTGGGAGACAAAGAAAAAATCAGCTGAAAAGGGGAGACATGCAGGGATCGGAATGCTGGCAGGAGGTGGAAGAGAGAGTTGTTAATTTCGCTAAATGCAAGTAAAACAGGCTCAAAGGCTTTCAGGGTTATAGCCAAACCAGGATGTGGGTCTCCTTTATCTTCCATTTAGAAGTGTCTGTATCAATTATTACTAGAAAGGTTATCTATCAGCTGCTGCTGGCAGTGGTTCCCCTTTGGAAGGGAGAAGGGAAAGGAATTCTCAACAGATTTTCCGTTCGGTGCTGGGGTCTGTACTAGGTGTGCGTTATCTCGTTGGCCTCCTCTAGTAAGGTAGGTGGTATGGTTCCCATTTCAGAGGTGGATAGTGTGCCTGTGGGTTGTCACACAGCACAGGCAGAGCTGCATAGCTGAGAGGAGGAGGGGCTAGGATTTGGGTCCTGGTCAGGATGTCACTACCACCTGCTGCCTGATGCAGAATTCTCGGGTGTTGTGAAAACCTTCCATCATTCCCTCAAATCGTGGGGGTGTCATTCGTGCACATAGCATTGAACAGGAATGCAACTCTGTTAGAACTTTGGCACAACCCATACTCTTCTGAACTTGAGCATTTGATCCCAAAGAAAAACCTCATCCCCTGGCTCTGAGCTCTTTGGTTGGTAAAAGAAGTCAGCACCCAGGGAAGAGCCCAGTGGCTGGGACTTGACACCCTTTCTACTGTCCTGTGCTCTTCACTGGAGGGACCTGCCTCACCAGAGCTGACTTGGGGAACTAAGCAAAGCCAAGTGTTCCTCCAGCCATGAGATGACCCAGAAGATGGAAAGGCAGGGAGGCACCCTTATTTTTCTCCCACATCCAAAGTGGGCTCCTGTGTGAAGCCAAGGGACCAGCTCCTATGTTCCCTGAGACTGGGGCACAGCTCACTCTGGCTTTTATAGTGAGGTTCCGAGGACTTCTCCGCACAGAGAGAAGGAATCCTGATCTAGCTCTAGTAAAGGCCCAGGCTCACACTGGATTGACCACAAGCTTTTTTAAAGGCTGGAGAAAGTGCCGCTTAACTCTGGGTATCTGAGAAGTGGTGAGGAGGGGCGGGGGTGAGAAGGGACCGGATATGTTGTTATTTCTGCCTCCAGATCTGAGAAAGGAAGCTCCCACACCCTTCTGTGGCCATGGCCTTAGATGAATCCAATGGAACAACTACAGGGAGTTGCCATCATGGCTCAGTGGTAATAAGCCCGACTAGTATCCATATGGACACTGGTTCGATCCCTGGCCTTGCTCAGTGGGCTAAGGATCCAGTGTTGCTGTCAATGTGGTGTAGGCCGGCAGCTGTAGCTCCGATTCAACCCCAAGCCTAGGAACTTCCATATGCCGCAGGTGCAGCCCTACACACACACACACACACACACACACATACACATGAAAGGAAAGGAAAAAAAAAGAAACAACTACAGGTCCTAGTGCTCTGTAGACCAATACCCAAGACCCTTGCCAGGGCATGTGCACATTCAAAGCACTTTTTATAATCATGCCAAGAAGTGATTTGCTTTTCCCATGATCATTGTCTCATAAGCATACAGCAGTTTTTCAGAGCCTCCAAGACAAAATGCTGGATCAATCTGACAGCTAATGGCATATGCGTTGTTTTTTTTTGTTTTGTTTTGTTTTGTTTTTGTCATGTATTCCATGCAAAAGTTCCCCAGGCCAGGGACTAAACCCAAGCCACAGCAGTGTCAACACCAAGTCCTTAACCACTAGGCTACTAGGGAACTCTGTGGGTTCCTAATTTTAAAAATTCCCAGGTTTTTGTGTGTGTGTCTTTTTGTCTTTTTAGGGCTGCACCCTAGGCATATGGAGGTTCCCAGGCTAGGGCTCCAATCAGAGCTGTAGCTCCCAGCCTATATCATAGCCACAGCAACACGGGATCCAGGTTGCATCTGCAATCCACACCACAGCTCACGGCAACGCTGGATCCTTAACCCACTGAGCAAGGCCAGGGATTGAACCCACATCCTCATGCTAGTTGGGTTCCGTAACCACTGAGCCATAACAGAAACTCCAAAATTTGCCAGCTTTTAATCTGGGAGGTGAGGGAGGTAGCCAAATACATCTGTATTTTCAGTTTTGAGATATGCAAAGGATGAGCTGATATATCAGAGGAAAAGAACAGACTCTCCCTCACTGTCCCTGTCATTCCTGAGTTCCTTGTTTGGTTGACTTTATCAGAACTGCTTCAGAGACAGGCTGGGCATTGGAGAGGGGGTGACCCAGGACTTGGCTGGCCAGCAGGTATCCCCAGGGTCTTGGAAGGACGTGAGGGCCGAGGTACCCTTGGCCGGATCCGTCCTGGGAAGCCAGTGGGGAACCTTGCCTCTCTGACACTGGTGGTCTGAGGAGGGCACCTCGAGTCATTTTCATCTGGGTTTTGGTCTTGGTTTAGCAGTAAGCAGACAAACAGGGAAAGGGTGTGTTGTGTGGATACAGGCTGGCTTATGTGTCAGCCCTTAGGGACTGACTGGTGGTAAAGGCTTTGACACTGAGCCAGAGGAGCGTTGGCGGCTTTTCTCCTTCTGGTCAAAACGCTTCCACTTTCAGTTGTGAAAGAAAAACCAGGAAGTGAAGTCCCCAAGCACGAGCACGTTAGAAGCTGGCCATGGCCTGACTCCTGACTTCAGAGCAGCTCACACCGGGGCTGACGGCTCAGAAGGCTCAGAACTGGGGATCCCTGGCTAGCAGGGATGCTCTGAAGACCCCCTGACCTTGGAGAGACCAGGTGAGGGGAGAGCTAAGGGACTCTTGTGCCTGAGCCACTCAGAGCCGGGAGCCCCCGCTTGCTGGAAGCACCAAGGGATGCGGCCCTCTCACAAGGTGAGGGGGTATCCGGAAGGGCTACTTGGCAAGGGGGCTTGAGGGCACAGAGCTGATGCCCAGGGGGCATCCTGACCCCCAGCTGCGGTGGATCTGCAGCTCGCTGGGTCCCAGGCACATGTGAGTACTTGCTTTATCCCTGGTGTCTAGTTAAACCCTGCTCATCACCAGGGGTTGGGGGGATGGGGTGCCTGGGGAGGGAGGAATGTGGGGCAGGGATTGGACTTCCTTTCTCCTGCCTCTCTTGGGGAAGGGGAAGCACAGACCCCTTCTTATGGGCCCAGGCCTCTGCCGTGGCTCCCCTGTGGCAGGCTCGGGGCTGCCCTCGGTTTTCCTGATGGATTTTGAGTCCTCCTTGCCAGGGAAGGGACTGATGGAATGGTTTCTGAGTGAAGTGGGATCTGTTTTAAGAGATAGCGGCCACGTGCTTAACTTAAGATGAACTTCAAATGACCTTGGAGGAATGAGCATTGGAAAGGGACTCCACGGTGTGGGCCTTGCTACCTAATGTGGGTATCTGTCTTTTTGGTGGTTTGAAAAGTAAAATTGAATCTATAGCCCCAGTGTGTAAGTAATTGATATTCTTTAACAGAGGCAGTCCTAAAAGCTAATAAAATTAATGAAATTAACTAATAAAATGAAACGAAATTTAATTTCAAATTAAAAGATGGATTCAGTTTAAAAAAAAAGGGAGGAGGAGGAATTGGGAGTTTCCACGGTGGAGCAGCAGGTTAAGAACCCGACTATGGTCCATGAGGACTCGGGTTTGATCCCTGGCCACACTCAGTGGGTTCAGGATCTGGCATTATCGTGAGCTGTGGTGTAGGTCACACATGTGGCTCGGATCCACCATGGCTGTGGCTGTGACATAGGCCAGCAACTATAGCTCTGATTCGACCCCTAGCCTGGGAACTTCAATATGCTGTAGGTTTGGCCTTAAAAAGAAAAAAAGAAAAAAAAAAAAGGAGTAATTGGTTTTGCTTGACTCCTCCCTCCGTAGTCCAGAGTTACTTTATGGTTGGGCCCTTCAACTGACAAGCATCTGAGATGAACACAGAAGAGTCTTGGAGGAGACATGGGAGAAAATCGTATCAGCATCACTCGTGTGCTTGGCACAAAAAAAGGAACAAAAAACGAAATAAAATAAGTCACAAATACTAAGAGGCAGGCAATATAACAAAGTAGATGACATGTAATAAGATGCTGGTAGGGGAAGGGGAAACTCTGGCAAAGACAAGGCAGGCACACCCCAAATAAACATATTCCAACTGAACTTAAAAAAAAATAAATTGTCCAGGCCAAACAGAATGCTTCAACCAAGACTTTAGTGAGGTCCTGACCTAAAATAGTCTTTTCTGCCAAGTTCTATTGTAACTGTTTGGGGCCAAAGATATTGAAAATAATATCAGTGTATCACTGAGTGTCTAAGTACATAGTGGGGGCCAGAGACTGGGGGTCAGAGAAGGAGAGAGGATCAGGAAACAAAGGAGGGAAGCATAAGCCAGTGAATTATCAGATCGTAGTGGGTACCCTGACATTTCATTAAGACTATCTCAGGAGGTGGGTGGCTGAGAGCATGGGCTCAGAGAAGCAAAGCAACTTTCCCAAGATCACACAGCAGCTAGTTGTCAACTGGAACAGAAACTGCAGTCAATGCGCTGCCAAAAACCATGTTCCATCCACTCTTGTGCAGAGTTAGCCTTCTTTTGGATTTCCTAGAAATTTCATTTGTAGAAAGATTCCTATGTATGATGACCGGGGCAGATATTGACTCCAAGTCTTTATTAGAGACTTTTCAGGTTGACATTTTTTTAGACCTGCATATATTACAGCTACCATTCATTGAATATTTTCTCTGGGGGCAGGGCTGTGCATACTGTTTTATGGGGCTTTTATCTTTTGATCTTCAAAACCTCTCTATGCGGTAAGTAGGTTTTTCCCCATAGATGGGGTTTGAAACCCAGGCTTCACAATAAACGGGACACAGTATGAAGAGATGGGAGCAAGAATGTGAACTCGAGCTCATTTAGTTCTGAAGGCAAATTCTGATGAGACTACTTTAGTGTGTGAACCAAATAATTAGAATGAAAATTTCACTTCACATCTAGAGAAACAGAAAGCTGATCAATCCATGGTTGCCAGGGCCTGGGAGTAACTCCTTAGTGGGCAGAGGGTTTTCTCTGCGGATGAAAAAAAATGCTTTGAAACTAGGTAGAGAGGGCGGTTTCACAATGCTGTGAATGTACTGAAGGGTTCACTTTCAAATAGTGAATATCATGTGAATTGCACCTCAAAAGACTCCTCCCACTTCCAGGCAGGTGACTTCCCAAACCAGGATTTGGCAATTTTTTAGAAATCAAGAATGAGATTTCTGTTTCTGTCTCATAGGCCTGGTCAGCAGGTGAACTGATCCTCGTGGGGTGCACAGCCTCAGGTGACTCCGATGGCTGGCAGCCACCTGTCAGGGCGATGTGGCCACGGCAGTACTGAGCTCAGCCATCTCTGCTCTTGCCACACGCTGCTGGCAGCCTATCTAGATCTCTCTCTACCCCGTGTGGCCATGCATCCTGAGATCAAAAATGGACCCTCTAGCTCTTCCCTTGGCCCAGGGCCTGGCGTGTCCCAGGCTCCTAATTCCTGTTGTTTGAATAAATACGAGTTTCGGAGCTGGGAAGGTCAGGTGGACCTTGCACGGCTGGGGCCAGCCAGGCCCTGGTATCTATTCTCTCCGGGGAAGGGGCGGCTGGTAGCAGATCCCTGGGTCTCCATGGGTCACTCTCCTCTGAGTTGTGAGGCTGTGTGTGGCTGGTGGGCTGAGGCGGGTGTGCGAGAGGGCGGAGGGAGACGGTGGAGCCAGAGCGCAGAGTGGTCTCCGGCTAGAAATGCTCTGCTTAAATAGAAATGAGGAGTTGTTAAAACCTTTGCATGTCGGCTGAAGGGCAGTTATAGTCCGGAGTCCATGGTCATCTCTTCTCTTCGGGGATGGTCTCAAAACAGAACATTTGATGTTGAGGAATTAGGCACTGAGGTAAGTGGAAGAGGGAAAAGGGGAAGTCACTCCTCACTGAGGGGTTCCCGTGTGCTGGAGAGTGTACTGAAAGGTCCCCCCCATAGGATCCCTGTTAGGTAAGGATAATTACCTGGTCCCCTCATAGGATCCCTTTTCAGGAAGGATAATTAATTACTTCTGTGCAGGCTCATGACATTAAGTAACTGTCCACAAGGCCACCTTATCTGGTACGTGGTAGAACTGTTCTGGTCTCTGGAAAGGCAATGGCCATAAAAGTGGGCCACTGGAAATGAGCCTACAGGGAATAAAGGTTTGCTGTTGGCACATTGAATCTGGTGATACCTGCCCATTGGCCCATCCAGGCTAACTCTGCAGAGGGGCCTCTTTCACAACCTCTTGCATCACCCCATCTTTATCCTGGCCTGGGTGACAGCGTCGTAGCACTTTGTCCAGCCTGTCCTTTGATAAGCTATCTTACCAACTACAGGGGACAGTACTGCTTCTCCTGACCTCCCTTTTCATAATTCACTTGGTCAACAGCAGGCTTTGGAGGTCTCTGGGGCTGTTTGCTGAGACAAGGATCTCACTCAGGGTGGGGCTGCTGGACAGCAGTTTCTTGGCTGTAATAGATCAAGATCAACCACACTGATTTGAGATCCAGTGGGATTTGTCCCTGACTGTCCCCAGCCTATCAGTGGCTCAGCAGTTCTCCTCTGCTATCTTCATGGACTGAGTTAAGAGGCTTTTGGTGTTGGACTTAATGAGTGCTTGCTTTCCTGATAAATCAGCTCCACTGGCCACAGCTGGCACCCCAAGGCTCCTTGGCGTTTGTGAACCAAGTGATTCCAGTTGTACAGCGTCTATACCAGGCCTTTTTCTTTTTTCCCCTTTCAACTAAAAATGGGGCCTTTACCTCCATCAGAGGAGGCTCTTCACCATTTCCTTTTTATGATTATTCCACTTTGGCGCCTCCCACTGGGCTCCGCCTCTCACCCCACTTCTGGGTGTTCCTCTTCCACTTAGGTCTTCCACTTAGGTCTAGCCAAGCTAATGTGGTGGCTGCCCTCTCCATGGGAAAGTGGATGGGGAGACCCAGACAACAGTGGAGAAAGATGGTTTGGTGACAGTGACCCTGATTGGAATCACAGTCGGGGTCTTCCTAGCCACTGGCTTCATTGGTGGGGTGATCCTCCTTGATTGCCCCTGGACATGACAGTATTGACAATAAAGGTAGGGGATCAGGGAGTACATAGCCTTGAGGATCTAGTGCTCCTTAGAGCCCCTTTCATCTACTCCAGTCTATGCTAGCTTCTCCCTTCTTCAGATTCATTATCTCGTCCTCCACATTGAATCCTTCTGTAAGTGATTTCAGTGTTTGATGGACCCATAAGCCCCCAAAGGCAGGAGCTGTGTCTTCTAATTATTTGACCCTCTGTACAGGGCACAGTTTGGGGCATACGGCAAGTCCAAGGTCTTGGTTTGCATTATTCAAAGTAAATGTTAGGGAGTTCCCATCGTGGTGCAGTGGTTAACGAATCCGACTGGGAACCATGAGGTTGTGGGTTCGATCCCTGGCCTTGCTCAGTGAGTTGAGGATCTGGCGTTGCCGTGAGTTGTGGTGTGGGTTGTAGATGCGGTTCAGATCCCGCGTTGCTGTGGCTCTGGTGTAGACCAGCAGCAACAGCTCCAATTCGACCCCTGGCCTGGGAACCTCCATGTGCCACGGGAGCAGCCCTAGAAAAGGCAAAAAGACAAAAAAAAAAAGTAAATTTATATTTAAATTGTAGAGGTTATCTCTTGCCACACACACTTTTGCAGTCCCCCAGGTGCTCCCAAAGCTGGGGTACATCCCACAGAGCATTTTATTCCTTCCCAGGGAATTGGCTTTATCCCCTATGAGACTGTAAACTCTGTACTTTCCCCAGGCTGAACACACTGCCTAGCACATAGCAGGTGCTGACATAGTTGTACATTTGTAGAATGAGTGAACCTTGACATTCAGGTCAGGCTTCTTAGCTTTGCCCTTGCCATGGAGTGAAGCCCAGGCTGTGGAATTTCTGAGGCGGACGTGGGGACTCTGCCCCCTGCTGTGTATAGGCTCACATCGTGTCATTGCAGGATTGAATTTTGTGACCCGTTTCCTCAGCCAGATTCCCCACCCCCCATGCCTACCCATGTGCCTATTTCGGAACTTGTGCCAATGGTGAGCAAAAGGGAAGGGCGACTCACTGGCCCTCAGTGGGTTTCCACCATATCTCAGTCATGGTACTAGGGTAACACAGCCTCTGTCGGGGGTGCTCACAGCCCACGTTGTCCACTGAGCCCCAGGAAACCCCTGAGACCCAAAGCTGAAAGAGCTGATCTGACTCCTACAGCTTTTCTTGTGTGATCCAGCAGCAAAGACATGGACAGTGGATATGCATTGAAACCCTGAGGATGTATTTATAACATGCTTGTTGGTGGGCCAGGCAACCTGTCCCAAGCCTGGCAACCCCCACCCCCCATATTCACCCTGCCAGCCACCCTCCACACTGGAACTTGTGGATGCAGGCTAGCAATTGAGCTGGGAAAAATGAAATGTGAGAGCTTGGTATCGCTTTCCTGTTTTAATGATTTAAGCATTCACAGAATCTTTCCATGGTTTGGAAATGACTGCTTCACCACCCACAGGTTTTTAACAGGGACCCCCTTTGGTAATGCCATCTTCCTGCTTGGCCCTGCATGAATGACCCTATATCAGTGACCAGGAAGCCCTCTCCCATCTGCCTGGGGACATCCCATGGGGCATGGGCCTCAGAGTGCACTGGGTGTCAGGCCCCCAGGTGAGGAGAGTCGCGGAGTGGGGGCCGGGGGCAGGGGGTCAGCTAGGGATCCAGCCCTGCTTGGTGGAGAAGGTGAATGGAGGTGGTGGCCTGAGCGCCCAGGCACCAGTGAGTGGCTGTGAGTGGCTGTTAAGTTATCTGTAGGTCAGGATGTTACACCAGTCTCTGTTCTCAGCAGCTTCTGAGAATGTTGAAAGACCCACTTTTGGGTCCCCTTTGGCCCCAGGACTCAACCTTCACCTTTGCTTCCTCATCTGCTGAGGGATTGAATGAAAAGCATGTCCATCCCCAGAGCTGCTGTCCAGACTGGCAGGTGAGAGAAAGGCCATTTGTGGAGTGCAGCTCCAGTGATGGGAAGTTGCACTTCTAGAAACAAGGCTGAGGTCCGAGGTGGTGGAACTTTCCGAGGTGCCTGCTTGAGCTGGAGGTGGGATAGTTTTGGAGTTGTTCATTTTACAGTTTGCTTTCAAAGAAAAAGAAGGAGTTCCCTTTGTGGCTCAGTGGTAATGAGCTGGACTAGGATCCATGAGGATGTAGGTTCAATCCCTGGCCTCACTCAGTGGGTTGACGATTCGGCATTGCCATGAGCTGTGGTGTAGGTTGCAGATGCAGCTCAGATCCAGTGTTGCTGTGGCTGTGGCGTATTAGGCCGGCAGCTGTAGCTCCAGTTCAACCCCTAGCCTGGGAACTTCCATATGCCCCATGTGATGCCCGAAAAAGACAAAAAAAAAAAAAAAAAAAAAAAAAGCAAAAGAAAAGAAAACCGTGCATACCACAGATTAAATGATACATTCTCTTAAGTGCTATCATCTCGTGAGACTTATTCAAACCTCCCTAATTAAATCTCGCCCCTGCTGTACCCTCTATCCTCTTTCCATGCTGTAGTTTTTATCCCAGTGTCATTTCATCTAGCTCTTGTTCAGGCTTGTTGTCAACCCTCCCCCAATAAAATACAACCCCCACAAGGGCAGGGTTACACTGCCATATTGCCATATCCCCAGCCTCTAGACTGATGCCAGTAATATACAGTCAAATATAACAGATACCTGTGGCTGAATGACGGACTACTCGACATTTTCTGGAAAAACCGTTCCTGTTTTCTCCTCTTCTGTCTTTTCCTGTGAGAATTATTCTTTCAGAAACACAACAGCATACACTGCCTCAGCGGTGTTGACCTTCCTTCTTGGTAATATATCACATAATGCTTTCCTCATCAGTATATGTAGATCCGCTTTTTCCTCCCTAATACCTGCCCAGAGTTCCATTGTGTGGCAAGGCTAATAGTTATCTGGTTTCTCTGCTATCAAAGAAAGCTTTCCTAGTCTCCAACATCAATAATCCTACAGATGTAAAGATGAACATAATAGCTAATACTTGCGCCTATGCGTCAGGCATTGCTCAGTTCCATTAACTGTACAGTTCCATTAACTCCTTTAATCATGGTAACAGTCTTATGAGGGAGATATTAGTATTGCTATTTGACAGGTGAGAAAGCACACAGAGGTTACCTACCCCAGGTCACAAAACTGACCACAGACTCAGAATTCACATTCCTAACCCGGACGTCACACGGCCACGTAAAGTGATGCACTTTATTGAACGGATGTCTTGCTACAGGGAAATTTAACAAGTAGAGTCATCAGTTCAAAGGGCACACATTTTAAATTGTGGTAGCTGGTAATGGGTGTGTCCCTAAGGAGGCGGCACCAAGTTTCTGGCTCCATGATTGGCAGTACATTTTGTACCATGTCATCATTGCTAAGCTGAAGGATGAGGAAAGGGCATCTCATTTAAATTTATATTTTTAAAAACTATAAGCAAAGCTGAATGTCTTTCCCTAGTTTTAAGTAACCTGTTTCTTTTGCCATGGACTCTCTAGTCACACCCTCTGCCCTCTGTTTTACTGAGTTGGATTTTGTTTTTCATTGACTTCTAAACATCCCTGTTGAGGAAATGAGCTCTTTGCCTCTCTGGAGTATTTGATACTGTTTCTGCTATCTTTTCTACAGGGCAGACATTGTTTTATATTTTGTGTAATCAAAGTTGCCATCATTTGCCTTATATAGATAGCGTCTAGGTTTTGTGTCTGTCTTTCCCATGCCAAGGTTATTTTTTTTCCAATTTCTTTCATACTTTTTATCCCCAAATACTCTCATGGTTTTCAATGTGTTGTATTTAGTCTTTGATTCATCTCCAGCATATTTTTTGTTGTAGGAGTAAGTTAGTAATAAGCTTTAGGTACTGTCTCTGAATGACTAGTCAGTTGTCTCAACACAGTGTAAGTGAAAAAAAAATCTGTCTTAATTTGGACTGCAATTTAATATATCAGAATAGCTTCCACAGGGAGTTTTTTGCAGGATGATCTCATTTCATAGATTTGTCTGTTCGTGACCAATAGAAAACTTCCATAGCTAAGCAAATTTGGTAATATTTATCTCTCTGCTACCCACCCAATTCCTGTTATTTTTCAATACTTTTCTGACCATTTTTGTAAGTTTTTTTTTTTTTCTTTTTAGGGCCTCACCCACGGCATGTGGAGGTTCTCAGGCTAGGGGTCCAATCAGAGCTGTAGCTGCCAGCCACAGCCACAGCCACAGCAATGCCAGATCTGAACCGAGTCTGCAACCTATACCACAGCTCATGGCAACACCAGATCCTTAAACCACTGAGTGAGGCCAAGGATCAAACCCACAACCTCGTGGTTCCTAGTCAAGTTCGTTTCTGCTGTGCCACGACGGGAACTCCCATTTTTGTAAGTGTTATTTTTCCGGGAGAACCTTAACTTTTTATTTCCCAAGAAAATCTCATCGGTCTTTATTAGAGTTGTATTAAACATATCGATCTATTTTTGGGGACAAGAGCCCTTAACTAGTTCAAGTATGTCTTTTCATGTCTTTCAAGCTTTCTTATGTCCCTCAGAGGTAAACTTTTTAAATATAGGTTTTACACATTTATTCGTATATAAAAATATATACTATGCTGAATGGCACCTTTTCTATTATTCTCAAATTAATTATTGGCATAAAATATAGGAAAGCTGTTGACTTTCTGGTTACTGATTTAACTGACCAGCTTGCTGAACTATCTCGTGGTTTCTATTTGCCTCTTATTTCTCTAGCAGGGTTTTAGAATTCCCCTCAGCTATTTTTTTTTTTTTTGTCATCGGAAAATATGACAACAACTTTTATCTTGGCTATACCTGAATGTTGGCCCTTTTGATCTTTGGTCATAAAATAGCGTGGGTAGTGTTCTCTGGCCAAGTTTTGTGAAATAGGATTGTTGTCTCAAATCATGTTACCTTTTATTTCTTTTTTTTTTCTTCTGTCATTTTAGGGCCACACCTGCAGCATATGGAAGTTCCCTGGCTAGGGGTCTAAATGGAGCTACAGCTGTCAGCCTATGCCACATCCATAGCAACGCCAGATACAAGCTGCCTCTGAGACCTGCACCACAGCTCACAGCAACACTGGATCCTTAACCCCCTGAGCAAGGCCAGGGATCGATTGAACCCTCAACCTCTATGGTTCCTAGTTGGATTTGTTTCCGCTGCGCCACAACGGCAAATTCACCTCTTATTTCTTAATAGAAGAAAACTACATTTGCTGTCAAAGGGTAAACTGGTATAAGGAAAGGTAAAAACTCCATAGCTCCAGGACTCTGAGAAAATCAGGTGAAGGATCTTGTAATAGAACACTTATCTGGTTCACGTTCATTGCATATTAAAGAAAAGTATATCAGATCCTTCCAGGTATGCTCTTGAAGCTGTTGGTTTGTACTATCCTACTGACCTTCAACCATAACTTTGAAATTTGTTTGTTTATTTTTATTATTATTTTTTTTTGTCTTTTTGCCTTTTCTAGGGCTGCTCCCGTGGCACATGGAGGTTCCCAGGCTAGGGGTCGAATCGGAGCTTCAGCCACCGGCCTACGCCAGAGCCACAGCAAGGAGGGATCTGAGCTGCATCTGTGACCTACACCACAGCTCACGGCAACGCCGGATTGTTAACCCACTGAGCAAGGGCAGGGACCGAACCCGCAACCTCATGGTTCCTAGTCGGATTCGTTAACCACTGCGCCACAACAGGAACTCCTGAAATTTGTCTGTTTATTTTGACTGTGCAGTTAAGGAATGAAATGGAATTCTCCTAAGTTGGGGCTGATAGAAATTTAGGGTAATAACAATAGGGGCTGGGTAAGAACTTAAAGTTCAACCAGGAAAGCCAAACTTTCCAATTCAGCCTCCCACATAACACAAGGACCCCTTTAGAGTCGTGATGAGTGGTTAAGCCTTGTGACCTGTCTCTAGGTGAGACTAAGCAATTCAGGATGGAAAAAATGTGTTAATTAGGGGACTCAATCTCAGTCTCCCTTTTAATGAGTTTTCTGTCAACACAAAATGAGCCCATACATGCAAGAGAACAGAGAAACCAATTAAATCCAAATCAGTGTGCCGCTTTCTAGAAGGCAGATATTTATTGAAAGCTTCTGATTGCAATATTAATCTCATTCTTACATAGAAAATAATTAGTTAATGCAGCCTAAAAGCCAAGATAATTTGTCTTATTGTCCTTCGAATTCCAGAAACCTTGGGTAATAGGATTCTAGGCTGGACTCTTTGCCCACTTACTTACTACTCTAAATGACTTCATTGGACGAGATTCATCCTGTGGATGGATCCACAGCCAGGACTGATCCTGAATGGTTTTTGATATGTATTAGAAATATATCCTTTCTCTATCCTTCATCCCTAACCTGATACCTTGCCAAAATATTGACTGGGTGTATCTATCTCAGGATTGTCCAGAATGACTTTTGATGATCTAAGACTGGGAAGTTTGAAGGGGGGAAGAATTTTACTAAGGGAAAAATGGGTTCCTTGAGCGTCTTTAGAACAGATAATTCTGAACTAGAAAACCGGTCAGTCATTCAACAAGCACTCACTGAAACTTTACTATGTGCCACGCATGGTGCAGGCATTGGAGGCACAGCAGTGAACTAAACAAAAATCCCTGTTCCAATGAAAGCATCAATTCAGTTGGGACCATGAGTGATAGGGGACCAGGACGATTTCAGATAGTGAACTGCGACATGGAGAAGACAGAGCAGGTCGATGATAGTGGCAGAGGTGGAAGGGGCAATATTAAATAGGGTGATCAGAGAACCCCTCTGAGGAAATGACCTTTGAGGTGAGATCTGACCTATATGTAATTCACAACCACTTCAGACCTGGGGAACAGTGTTTCAGGCAAAAAAGAACAAACACAGAGACTCCAAGATGGAAGTGGACTGATGCTTGAAGAACAGAATACACAAAGGAAAAGTAAAATTTTTAAATGAAAAGATTATCTAAAGAAAAATTATTTATAGGCTATAGAGATAACCTGAAAAATTCATAGAAATAAATATAGGTGGCCAAAACCTTGAATGTTAGATTAGAAAGGGTCATTGAGGAACTTTGTCCAAAGAAAATGAGACTTAATGAAGACATATTGTCCCAGATCTTCAAAGGAGCGAACCCCAATGCTGAATATGGGGTGATCATAACCTGGATACCAAGGCTGGTCCCGGGAGCTTGCAAGCAAGTATGAAGGCAGAGGTTGTCCTCCAGCTAGTTTGGGAATTCAACATGTTAGGAGCCAGGCAAGTGACATTGGCTGTGGCCATCCATCCCAGAGGAAGGGAGAGCCCTGGAGTGAATGGAGGGGGGGGTGCCTGAGGACAGATGGGCATCCTAGGGAGTGGGACCGAGGCATGTCACTGTTACCACGTCAGAACGCAGAGGAGGCTTTCCACTTGGGGCCATCCTGTGGTTTTTTTCAGCCATCTGTAGATGACCTCGAACAGGAACCCCAGCTGCAGCATAACATAGCTCTGCTTCCTCTTTTCTTTACCACTCGTGCACTTCTCCCTACTCCATTCTTTCCCAACTGGGAGTGACGTTAAGGGAAGAGGAAATGCTATCACACCAACTGCTTACAGGAGGTTCTGTGGAGTGACCGAAACAATGTAATTTGAGAGACACAGGACGTGAGAGAGATGATGGCTTTCCCCCTTGTTTATTTGAACACATCTGGACATGTGAATAGATTCTAAAGTTTAGAGTAGTAACCAGAACATCCTAGTTCAGTACTGGTGTAACCTGAAGGTCTTGCCTTCTCTCAGACCCTTAGTTTCTCCCATTTAAATGGTAGAACAGTGAGAGAATTACATGATACAGTTGTAAATCCTCTCTAGCACTAGCACCATAAGGTTAAAAATGTGTGCGTGTGTGTCGTATATTAAAAAGTAGACTATCGAGAGTTCCCATCGTGGCACAACAAAAACAAATTACACTAGGAACCCTGAGGTTGCAGTTCGATCCCTGGCCTCACTCAGTAGGTTAAGGGTCTGGTGTTGCCGTGAGCCACGGTGTAGGTCGCAGATCTGCTTGGATCCTGCATTGCTGTGGCTGTGGCATAGGCCAGCAGCTGTAGCTCCAATTAGACCCCTAGCCTGGGAACCTCCCTATGTCGCAGGTGTGGCCCTAAAAAGCAAAAAAAAAAAAAAAAAAGACTATCAAGATAGTGAAAAGATAACCTACACATTGGGGGGAAATATTTGCAAATCACATATCCCATAAGCATCTGGTATCTGGAATATAGAGGAGACTTACAACTCAGCAACAAAAAGACAAACAGCCTAATTTAAAAATAGGCAAAGGACTGTAGTAAACATTTCTTCACATAAGAAACACAAACGGTCAATAAGCACATGAAAAGATGCTCAACATCACAGTCATTAGCAAAATGCAAATCAAAACAAAAGTGAGATGCCATTTCACATCCATTAGAATGGCTATTATCAAAAAAAAAAAGCAATTGTTGGTAAGGATATAAAAAAATTGCTAGCTGGGATGTAAAATGATGCTACTATTGTGGAAAACAATTTGGTGGTTCTTCAAAAAGTTAAATGGAAAATCGCTATGTGACCCAGCAATTCCACTACTGGGTATTTTCCCCAAAGAATTGAAAATAGGTATTTAAACAAAACTTGTTTACAAATGTTTATAGCACTATTCACCATAACCAAAAGGTGGAAAAAACTCAAATATCTATCAATTGATGGCTGGATCAGCAAATGGGGTCCATCCATACAATGGAATATTATTCAGCCATTAACAAGGAATGAAGTAATGGTACACCCTACAGCATGGATAAATCTTAAAAATATGCTGAGTGGAAGATGTCAGGTGCAAAGAGCCATATTATATGATTCCATTTATTGGAAATATTCAGAATTAGTTAATATGTTAGAAACAGAAAGTAAATTAGTGGTTCCCAGGAATGAGGGTGTTGACTGAAAAAATATAAGTAAAGGCGAGAGTTAAGTTTCATTTGGGGTGAAATTAGGGCTTAAGCCCGGGAGACAGCAGTAGTCCCAAGATACCTCTCGGAGGCAAGGGGGGAAGCTGGGATATATGAGTTTTTGCAACAAAGGGAAGGTAGCAGGAACACAAGATATGCAGATAACCAGATTTACAGGAAATGGTTTCTATGGAAAGGTGTAAAGGTCTGGGCTTACAGGAATCCCTTCTTTGATGTGCTCTCCTGAGTTCCCTCAGGGCTCATCAGCCCACCCTTGGGAGTTGCTATTCTTATAGATGACCACAACATCTTTGGTTTTGCCCACTAACTATAGCCCAGAGCTATCTGAAATACTGCCCCAAAGAAGAAAGGGGGACTATCACTATATAAGTCATAACGGTGAAGGGGAAGGCGCATGCAGCCATGCACACATTTTATAGCGGTTTGCTGCTGGTCTCATGAAGGTGACTGCTAGTCATAGACATTAGTCCTCATTGATGGATTTTAGTATGTTTCTAGATATAAGGAGATGCAAGAATTGGGCTCATAAAATCTTCTAAAAGTATCTGAAGACCTGTTCTTCCAGTTCTTCCAGAGCACAGAGTGCCTCACTCCTGGTCTCCTGGCCTCCACCTGAGCTCCACTCAGGAGGTGCTGGGGGTCGGCAGCTGCAGTGGCTCCTGTTTTACTCCCTGTAGAGGCTGATGGCAAGGGCCAGACTTCAGTTCAAAAGGGGAAGGAGAGAATGGGAGTGACAACTTAATGGGCACATGGTTTCTGTTTTGGGGTAATGAAAGTGTTCTGGAAATAACTAGAGATGGTGGTTGCACAACATTGTGAAGGTACTAAATGCTATGAAATTGTACATTGTAAAACGGTTTATGCTGTTATGTAACTTCTGCCTCAATTTAAAAAATGTGGGGAGACAGGGAGGAATCTTCTGAAATTCTGTGTATATTGCTGGAACTGACAGCACTTATGGCTTGAAGCTAGCCAGAACCCAATTTGGGACTTGAACCCACAGTTTTGAATTAGAATCAGTCACCTGGTGTCTGGACTTGCTGAGGTTCAGGTTCTTTGTGCCTCAGCACAGAAAAAATTCAGCAAGAGACAAAGCGATAGGCAAGAAATAGATTTATTAAGATAGGACACTTGTGAGAGATGCAAGCAGCAGGCAAGGAGACTCCGACCCAAGGATTAGGTGGGCTACAGTTTTATCATCCAAGGCCAGTGGGGGTGGGAAAAGACTGCCTCTTCCTCTTTCTCCTGAGTAGTAACTCCTCCTTGGTATCTGGTAAGAGAGTATTTGACCCTAAAAGGTCAAACTAGGACTGCCATGGTGCCTATTCAAGTCAGCAGAAGGATGGTCCTTAAACTCCCGCCCTTGCTCTGAACCTGAATGCTGGCCTTACCCCATCCCCCATTCAATGACTTGAAGCATCTCTCAAGCCTCCACTGGTCAAGAAAGCCTGCCTCATTCTGATGGCTTTCTTGCGTAATTATTCACTTTACAGGGGTCTCCCAGAGTTCCCTAGGCTTCCCTCTCTATATTATGGTCCCTTATTGGAACTTCCACAAGTACCTATTCCATCCCTATCACTATTTGAATTGGATACCTGGGCAGCAAGAGCAAACAGTGAGGAAGCTATTTCAGTTAACAAATAGATACATCCTTCAGTGTCTTCCACAAATAAAGTCCCTTGCCAGTGTAAGCAAGGTACTTTCATTCTCTTGAAACTGGCCTTGGTATTCACGAATATTTCCCTTGTGAAATAATAGTGAAGAGGTCAGGTCCACCCCATTTGTGGGCAATAGTGTGACCAGAAAGGTGTTACCAGAATCCGGGTTCTTGTTTGTGGAGCCAAAGAATAAACTTCAAGAACACACACAGCAAGCAAGCAAAAAGCCTTTCTTATAAGAAAGCAAATAGCTCCCAGCACAGACACTGGGAGGGGGAGGAAGAATCCCTCTTTCTATTGTTCTGTGGACATTTTATCTCTTAAAGACAGCAGTAACAACCAGGGCCCAGATATTTGTTCTTTTTCCCACTGGCCTTGCCCAGATTACCTGTATCAGTCCTTGTCCAATAGGCACTTTAGAGTTAGGGATGCTCGATACATTTTAGGGTCCTTCTGCTCTTCTTTCCCCTACACTTAGAGTCACCACTCTTTACATTCTTTTGCTAATAGTCAACTGTATTGGTCAGGGGTTCATTCCCACCTTGACATAAAACAAATGTACTTTCAATAGTTAATCTCCTCACAAGCAAGGCCTGTTTGCCCTGCTTAGTTTTTTACAAATCTTAAACCATGGCCATTAATCAGGGAATATATCAAAGCCCAAGTTCCTACACTAACTACCTGAATTATTATTCTGCCTCAATAGGACAGGAGGATGTTAGAGAAGGAGTCTTCTAGAATTGGCGGACCATGGTCTGGATTAAACCAGGTGTATTTTTGCTGATCCCATACCAGACTTGTTCCTTGAGCCAGTAGTTAAAATGGAGTCTTCCAATAATTAATGATCCAGTCTTCTAGGTTTTCTAGGGAGAAGGAAAAAAAAAAAAAAACTGACCATCTGGCGACCCCGGGTTCACATTACTTCCTGGCAATAATCAGTCAGGGTGGGCAGCAGGTACCACTTTTAGACTGGTCATAGGTTCTTTGTCTCTCTCCTCCCTGGGTGTTGCCTGCCAGGCAATGTGCCCTCTCTCCTCCCCCATCCATCCTGCTACGTCTGAACACACATTTCACCTTTAGAAATGTGTGTTTGCAAAGTCTCCTATTAAAATGTACAGCTGCTAAGTGTTAAGAAGGCAAAAGTCCTCAGTGCAACAATTTGTTCTTGTGGCTGAGAAAGGGGTTGCAGTTAAGAATCTTTTACTTGGGGAGTTCCTGTCATGGCACAGTGGAAATGAATCCAACTAGGAACCATGACGTTGTGGGTTCGAACCCTGGCCTTGCTCAGTGGGTTATGGATCTGGCATTGCTATGAGCTATGGTGTAGGTCACAGATGCGGCTCAGATCCCACATTGCTGTGACTGTGGCTGTGGCCATCAGTGGTAGCTCCAATTGGACCCCTAGCCTGGGAACCTCTATATGCCGCAAGTGTGGCCCTAAAAAGAAAAGAAAAAAGAATCTCTCACTTAGGATGGGGGGTGGGTGAAAGTGTAGGGAAGAATCCCAGATCCTAAGACACTACCAGACTGGTGGCAGCATCCCAAGCCAAGGGGAGAGCTTGTTAGTTCACAGAGATGGGTGAGCACAAACCTGGTTTCCTCCCTTTGGCACCTGCTACCAGGTAAATTTTGCAGTTTCCCATAGGGAAGCCCCTCTTATCAGCCTGGGTTGGGTGGTTTTCTGCGTGGCCAGTTCTTGACCTCATTTGCCTCCTCCTGGACTGCCACATCACCACAGGAGTCCCAGGAGGGCCAGATTCCAAAAACCCCAGCTGGCAAAATTCTGGCTGGTGATCCCAATAGCACTTGGCATTAGGGAACCTAGCATCTGCGAGGCCTGTCTTTTTTTTTTTTTTTTTTTAATCTTCTTTTCCTTCACCTGAACACAATATGGAAGAAGCCAAAGAGTTGGGGCAACCATCCCAGTCTCTGGAAGTTCAGTTTTCCTCCATATGGTGGAAAGGGACTAGTCCAAATTCAGGTAATAACCCAACAGGGGACAGGAAAATGATTACAGTGACTCAGAGTTTCTTGCAACTGTTCCTGCTCCCACACAAAACCTCTAGGCTTTATAGCCTTTGTTAGAGTGGAGTGAACCATTTCCCTTGATGGAGAAAGTTCCAGATGCTAGCTAATGGCAGCTGCCCCAAAGCTCTAAGGGAGGGAGGCTATGATCTTAATCTGATAAAACTTTTTATTAGACTAATTTCACTCTCTTGGTTTGGAGTATTAATGTACGGTCTCGTTTCTGAGATAATTTTCTGTAGGGCATTGAGGTCAACTTTCAAGAATACAAACTCTGAATTCCCTTTGATGTCATCTGTAAGGTGTCAGATTGTCTTGAACTTTGTGGCTAGACTCTACAAGGAAAAAAATGAGTTATAATTTCACAGATTTTAATGGGGAAACAGCAGTAGGAAGTGGTGAGTGACCTTGGACAAGTCATATTACGTCTATTTGCCTGTCTGTAAAATGCTATTTCATGAATTGGTTGAATAAATTAGACAGTCCAAGCCAACAACCTGCCTGGTGCCTGGCATAGTTGATGGTCTTATGTTTGCTGCTGTTATTTTCCTAATGCAGTCTGAAAGCTGGGAGAGATAGCTTTAGTGAGAGTAAATTCCTAGTGATCGCAGAGAGAAAGCTGTGAGTGACAGCTTGAAGTGAAACCTGAAATTCCCTGCTCAGGAGTTGAATCTGGGCAGCCTGGATGAAAACTGGGACTCTTAGCCACTAGACTAGCTAGAGGCCAGAGGCTAAAAGCAGAGTTGCCCTGAGTCTTGCTCCCATTGAAAACAAGAATGTTTCAAGGAGGCAAAGACTATAAAAACAGGTACAACATTTATTGTTAGAGACACAGTACATGTGGGAGAGCACACAGAAAAGTAGTTTATTTAATTAAGACACAAGCAGGAGTTCCCATCGTGGGACAGCAGAAATGAATCCAGCTAGGAACCATGAGGTTCTGGGTTCAATCCCTGGCCTCACTCAGTGGGCTAAAGGTCTGGCCTTGCTGGGAGCTGTGGTGTATACAGGTCACAGATGCAGCTTGGACCCTACATTGCTGTGGCTGTGGTGTAGGCCGGCAGCTGTAGCTCTGATTCGACCCCTAGCCTGGGAACCCCCATATGCCGCTGGTGCGGCCCTAAAAAGACCAAAAAAAGAAAAAAAAAAAGACACAAGCAAAGCAGTAATACACAAAGAGGAATGCAGGTGCAGGTGTCCCCCCTAAATGAGGAGCACGCTGGGGAGATGATTTAATTCACTTAATATAGGACAGTTCTTCTAGGTCTTTGTTTTCCTTTGGCCAATTATCTTGTTTTATTTCTCACACCTGACTGGACCCAGAGCTCTTCCTGATATTCATGTGCATCTTTTGGGCAAGATGGATTCCTGAGCAAAGAGTTTATGGGATATCAGGACCTCTTATGGCCTGGTGTACCCTCCCCATTGACCCCTAGGAGTCTTTCTGCCCATGTGTAGTCGGGGAGGTCTCCTTGACCCCAGGAGAAATCGATATAGTCATCTTATCTTATCACTCCAGCAGAGCTCAGCTTCTGCCATTCATTTTCTCTTTGCTTTGTCAAAAAGATGCAAGGCTCGATTTATGAAGCCTAACAAATCCCTGGGCGAGGTGGTAGGGGGTGGGCTGGGGCTATCTGCCTCCTATGTCACTAGGACCTGCCCAAACGTTAATCCTTCCTCCTAGTGTAGTTTGAAACCAGAGTTGGCAGGAGACTACAAGAAATGCTGAATTAGGGGTGGGGGAAGACTCTATTTCTTTTGCTTCCTTGAGATCTCTTCCTGGCCCAAATCTTGAGTGCTCGCCTGCTACCATGTGTGGGGCCCATTCTCCAGCATCCTTTCTGCATACCTGGCTACAGTTGCCTCCAATAAGAACGGTTTCTCCAGGCTCCCTGGAAGAGAGGAGGTCGTTTTCGTTTTTTGGGTTTTATTTTGTTTTTGTTTGTTTGTTTGTTTTTGTCTTTTTGCCTTTTCCAGGGCCACTCCCACAGCATGTGAAGGTTCCCAGGCTAGGGGTCTAATGGGAGCTGTGGCCGCCAGCCTATGCCAGAGCCACAGCCACTTGGGATCCGAGCCACGTCTGTGAACTGTACCACAGCTCACGGCAACACTGGATCCTTAACCCACTGAGCAAGGCCAGGGATCGAACCTGCAACCCTGTGGTTCCTATTCAGATTCATTAACCACTGAGCCATGACAGGAACTCCGGAGGAGAGGACTTTGGACACAGCAAACTGTGATGCTGTTGGTCTCTGAGGTCCTCCCAATGGCTCAGAAAAGAAAGCCATGAGCAAGACATGTCTGGCCAGCAGGAAACGACCTTCACAGGAGAACACTTGATTTCTAAGCTCTGTGGTGTCGTCTCTCCAGAGGTTCCCTCTCCTGTTATGTTTATACTGGGGGAATCCTGTTGCAAGAGTCCTTTGTTGACCCTTGGTCCACTTGGCAGCGGAAGCCACCTCTTACTACCAGCTTCTGTTGGGTCCAGAGGGCTTCTTCTAGGCTCTTTGACCCATAGATGAAAGGAGAATCATTCCTCAAAATTGTTTGGGAAATTATATATATATATAATGTAAATAATAAATAATATAAATAATAAATGTATATATATATGTATATATATATATGTATATATATATACACTTTTTTTTTTTTTTTGCTTTTTAGGGTCATACCCATGTCATATGGAAGTTCCCAGGCTAGGGGTCAAATCTGAGCTACAGCTTCTGGGCCTACACCACAGCCACAGTAATGTGGGATCCAATCCACACCTGTGACCTACACCACAGCTCATAGCAATGCCAGATCCTTAACCCACTGAGCAAGAACAGGGATCAAATCCTCATCCTCATGGATACTAGTCGGATTCATTTCCACTGTGCCACAACGGGAACTCCCACTGGGAAATGATTGACCTGTTTCCTTTGATCCTTTCCACCTTGAGGAAGGCCCGTCAAGTAGCAGGTGTGGGAGTGGAAATCCTTCTACTCTTTTCAACATTGCTAAGGTAAACATGGGAGAAATTCAGCTGCTGAAGAGATCCAACTCTGGCTCTTTGGAAGGCCAGAAGCTCTCTCTCTCTCTCTCTCTGTTCATCCTGTAAACATAGAGCTATTGAGCAAAATAAATAAATAAATAAAATACAGCCATTTCCTCTAACTTTTTCTTTCCTTCTTTTTTTTTTTTAAGGCCTGAACTTCCTGCTGCTGCTCACAAGGATGCTTTTTATTTTTAACTTCTTGTTTTCCCCACTTCCAACCCCGGCACTGATCTGCATCCTGACCTTTGGAGCTGCCATCTTCCTGTGGCTGATTTACAGACCTCAGTCCATCATGCCTCTTGTTGACCTGGACAACCAGTCGGTGGGAATTGAGGTAATTTACCAAATCACCCATTCAGTTGGTCAACCTTGATCTCACACACAAACGGTCCTTCGGGGTCTTAAGATAACTGGTGGAGGAGACTGGGTGGAGGGTAAGCCTTTCTGGTTAGCAAAAACACAGTTTAAGTAAGCTTAACTTCTAGTAAAGGCACATTTTCCTTTGTAATAAAATGAAATCACAACTTTTATTGCTTTGACAACACCGGTAATCTAGACCTGGGGTTGGCATACTACAGCCTGCAGGCAAAACTACCTTTCTCCGTGTGAGTAGCAAGCTAAGAATTTTTAAAAACTATTTTATTTTTCCTTTGTAGTGTTGCCCCTCCAGCATATGGAATTTCCCAGGCCAGGGGTAGAATTGGAGCTGCAGCTGCTGGTCTATACCACAGCCACGCCAACTCCAGATCCGAGGCCCATCTATAACCCAAGCTAGAGCCAGCAACAACACTGGATCCTTAACCCACTGAGTGAGGCCAGGGATCAAACCTGCATCCTCATGGATACTAGTCATATTCTTAACCTGCTGAGCCACAACAGGAACTCTGTATTTTTAAAGGGATGTGTAAAAAATTTAAAAAGAGGGATAGCTCCTGTATGTTCCACATAGCCTAAAGTATCGACTGGCCCTTTACAGAAAGTTTTGCTGAATGATGACCTTGATGACAGAGTCAGTCCTCTGGGGACAGGAGAGTGTTTTTTATCGAGATACCCAAAGCCTGAGATGGTAGAGAAGTTATTGAGTTCATTGCCAGCTTCGAGTTAATATTCATTCTTCAAATAGACAGACATTGAACTGGGCTTATCCCCTCAGTTCCCTGACTTGATAGAAAATCACAGAGCTTCTTATGTATCTTTGAGTTGAGGGAAAGCTCCAAGAATGTTCTCTCATGATTTTTCGTCTTCAACCCTTTTCAGAGAAAAAAAGTATTCCTGTTTCTTTGTAAGGCCAACCACTCCTGATCTTTCAACAAACCTGTTCCTCTCCTCGGGAATCTTACTCCAAGTTACTTCCACTCTCCACCACACCCCCTTTTATTTGGAAGATGTTCATAGCATCTTCCTGTTCTGCTGATCCTGCTGCTACAGGCCATTTTTGCTTTTTAGGGCCGCACTTATGGCACGTAGAGGTTCCCAGGCTAGGGGTCCAATTGGAGCTACAGCTGTCACGGCAACATCAGATCCAAGCCACATCTGCAACCTACACCACAGCTCACGGCTACGCCAGATCCTTAACTTGCTGAGCAAGGCCAGGAATTGATCCCGCAACCTCATGGTTCCTAGTCAGATTCATTTCCCCTGGGCCATGACTGGAACTCCTGCCCCCAAGTCTTTAAGAGCAGTCTGTTTGTTGAGTTCCCCTTCTGAACTTCAACCCACTAGATCTGACCTTTATTGCTACCATCTCCCCAAACTTTTCGGCATCTGTCATAATCTATCTTCGAAATTCCATGCTTTCTCCCTCTGCCTTCCTCTCAGCTGATTTGACACTTCTTTCCCAAAACTTCTACTTTTGCTTTCAGAATATCCTTCAATGAGGTTTCTTCTTAATTCCAAGACAGTCTCACTTCATCACTTAGATTCTTTCCTCTCCTCATCCTAGAGTGTCTTTCACCATCTTTTGATTCCTCTAAAGCAGGGGTTTGCAAACATGTGTGAAGACGAGTGAGGACTTTAGGCTTTGCAGACCATGTGGCTTGTGTTTCATTGTAAATGCTTGTGCAGGGCTCTGTTCCAATAAAACTTTATTTACAAAAGCAGGTGACAAGCCATATCTGGCCCCAGATTATAGTCTGCCAATCCCTGCTTTAAATCCTCACAGCTGAGAAAATCCCTCCTCTTTTATGAGATGAAAATGTACCTAACAGGCTACAATACCCAAATCTGACTTTCTAGTTGACTTCTCTCCTGAGTTCCAGTAGATCTCAGTGACCTCAAGTACCTCAGGCTCCACACATCTCTTTATTGTATATCATCTCCCTTACACACACACACACACACACACACACACACACACACACACACATATCCTTCCTTCCCTGTTTCCCCTCCTGCTTTATCTCAGTTAAATGTATGTCTTCTTACCCAGTTGCCTAAAATTGAGTTGAATCATTTTTTATTCTTCATCCATGTAAATAGATGGCAAGACCGCATCTTTCCTTCCTTGAAGAAGGACTTTATTGTTGACGTCTTAATGTGACATCTCATGAAAATCCTCCCTGATGCTCCAGGTTAAGCCAGATCTCTCGTCATGGCCTTATCATTACCTCAGTTTTATATCCCATATCTTGGGAGAATTTACATTTTTGAATGCTTATGTAATTGATGCCTATTCCTCATGAAACTAACTTCCATGAGGGTTGAACCATGTTGACAACTCCTTATGCATCTCCAGGATCTAAATCAGGGCCTGACCCTATAATTCCAGCTGACATTTCTAGACAAATCCCTAGAGACTTCCTCTTCCTCAAATACTCTCTTCTAGAGCTGCCCACCAGAATCTGCCATGTGTTTTCTTGCCTCTGAGCCACCTTTTTTTTTTTTAAATTCAATTATAATTGATTTGTAATACTGTGTTAGTTTCAGGTTACAGCATAGTGATTCTTTTTTTTTTTTTGCAGATGATATTCCCTTATAGATTATTATAAGAGATTGGGTATGATTCCCTGTGCTATATAGTAAGTCTTTGTTGCTTCCTCTGTGCCTTTATTCAGGCTGTTCCTTCTCTGAATTGTTCTCTTTTCCCTCCCCTCTTTGAAACCACATCTTTTTGGCCTTCAGAGTCTCTATTAAAGTAATATTTCTTTTCTGTATCCTTTTTACTTAATACAAAATAGGTTGCTTCATGAATCTCCCAAAACATATATTATTATTACAACATGTACATAACAGTATTATATTTGCGTGTTTCTCCCTTTTCCAAAAACTCTTGTTTATGGGGTGCTCATGGGCAGTGATTTTGTCTTAACTCACTTTGCATCTACAGATTTTGCAGTGTCTGGAACATGGTCTGCATTTGATAGATGCTTTAAATTTAATATGATTTTTTAGGAGTTCCTGTTGTGGCACAGTGGTTAACGAACCCAACTAGGAACCATGAGGTTGCTGGTTCGATCCCTGGCTTCGCTCAGTGGGTTAAGGATCTGGCGTTGCCGTAAGCTGTGGTATAGGTCACAGACTCAGCTCCGATCCACGTTGCTGTGGCATAGGCTAGCAGCTACATTTCTGATTGGACCCCTAGTCTAGGAATCTCCATATGCCAGGGGAGCAGCCCAGGAAATGCGCCCCCCCCAAAAAAAAATTAAAAAAAAAAAACCTTTCAGAATTTAATATGATTTTTTAAAAGGAGATCTCTTTGTGCGTGTGTGTGCGCATGCGCATACACGCACCCAGGGAGGTGGCGGGAGCCTGTCAAAAACATAATTGTGACAATCTCTGGGTTTCTCTGATGTGAAGATTCTATAATTTTGAGATTTAAAAAACTGATTGATTAAATACGAAAGGGGTCATGCCTGTGACCTCAATGGTTGGCATTTATATTCTTTTCAATTCAATCCGTAAGAGTTTGGAAAGGGCGGGGAAAAACTCAGCCTTGAACTAAACTTGGTCTTGTACCTTAGGGAGGAGCACGTAGAGGTCCTTTCCAGAAGGACTATAACCTGATGGGTCACTACTTCTCAGATGCCAGCACGGTGTATGAAATTTTCCAAAGAGGACTTGCTTTGTCTGGTAAGTCTGGTCTAACCTTGCCTGTAAGACCAAGGCGGGGTCTTGTTCTATACCTCCCCTTCCCTGTCTCACTGTTATAACTCCAGCTGTCTAAATGGGGTGGTCTGAGAATCACAGCCTGCAGGGTGGAGGAGACATGAGCACAGTTATCAGGATGGGTGCTGGAAAGTGTGTAGTAGGACAGAATTGGCTTCAAAGTGCAGTGCTTCTATTGCCAGCTATGTGACTCTGCAGAAACAGCTTTGCCTCTCGAATCCATTCCTCACTTAAGGCAAGGAGAACTTCCAAGTTGTTAAAGAGTTAACAGTAGGAGTTCCCCTTGTGGATCAGTAGCAAATCCAACTAGTATCCATGAGGATGCAGAGTCGATCCCTGGCCTTGCTTAATGGGTTAAGGATCTGGCATTTGCTGTGAGCTGTGGTGTAGGTCACAGACGTGTCTCGGATCTGGCAATGCTGTGGCTGTGGCTGTGGCTGGCAGCTGTAGCTCTGATTTGACTCCTAGTCCAGGAACTTCCATACACCACAGGTGCGGCCCTAAAACGGGAAAAAAAAAAAAAAAAGTCAACAGTAGTGTGTTTCGATTACTTCACTAGTACATTATGTTTGTGTAAAAACACACTTTTCATAAATGCAATTCCCTGCATTACAAAATCTGAGCCAGAATTAGCATTCAGGCCTCCTGACTTCTTACCTTGCCCTTGCTCTCAGTATCATAATACTGGCCCATGGCACTGCTCTTAGTATCACAGAAGGTAATTATCTTGTGGATTTTTTTGGAAACATCACCGCATGACCTTTGGTGGGTTCTTTTGGGGCATATCAAGGCTCAGTACTTGTATCTTACATCATTGAACACAATGCTAGGTACACTCATTTCCTTTGGAAATCAACTGGCCTGTAACTCTCCCTATAACTTTTCTCTTTGGGGTGATAGTCTGTCCAGGCAGAGGTTTGCCTATGTGACTTTTGGTCCCTCCCTTCCCTTCTGCCTTTTAACTATGACTACAACATTTAATAGCCAGCTGTTGTCACGTGCCAACCAGACTATAGTAGCTCATATATCCCATCTACTTAATTGTTCCTGTTCCTTAAGGATTAGTTGTTCTCACCCCCATTTTCAAAAGGGAAGAAATGGAAGGTCAGAGGTTCAGGAACATTTCAAAGGTGACAGAACTAGAATATGTTGACACTAATACTGAAATTTCTATTTCTGACTAGCTGGATTATTCTATTTTAAGTCAGCTCTGAAGCGTTCTATAAAAATTGTTGCCCCTCAAGACAATGAAAGGTTTTTAGTAAAGAAAACTTCGGAGTTACCATCGTGGCTCATTGGTTAACAAACCCAACTAGTATCCATAAAGACGTGGGTGTGATTCCTGGCCTTGCTCAGTGGTTTAAGGATCCAGTGTTGCCTTAGGTCACAGATGTGGCGAGGACCCAGCATTGCTGTGGCTGGGGTGTAGGCTGGCAGCTATAGCTCCTATTCCACCACCAGCTTGGGAACTTCCATATGCTGTGGGTGCCGCCCCCACCCCCCGGAAAAAAAAAAAAAAAGAAAGAAAGGAAAAGAAGGAGTTCCCATCATGGCTCGGTGGTTAATGAATCCGACTAAGGAACCATGAGGTTGAGGGTTCGATGCCTGGCCTTGCTCAGTGGGTTAAGGGTCCAGCGTTACCTTGAGCTGTGGTGTAGTTTGCAGATGTGGCTTGGATCCCATGTTGCTGTGGCTGTGGTGTAGGCAGGTGGCTACAGCTCCTATTAGACCCCTAGCCTGGGAACCTCCATATGCCGCGGGGGAGCCCTATAAAAGACAAAAAAAAAAAAAAGGGAAAGGAAAAAGGAAAGGAAAGGAAAGGGGAAAGGAAACAAAAGGAAAGAAAACTTATCTCTGAAGGCTCCAAAAGAGACTGTACTTGGTATTTCTGCCTCCAAATCGGCACTTACTTAGACTTCCATGCAACAGCAAACAAACCCCAAACCACCATTAGTTTACTTATTGGGGCACTTGAGATAGTCTATGGCTATTAGGATAGGTTTTCCCTTGGGATTTTCCATTTCTTGAAGTTTCCTTCATTGCGCATGTGCTGTTATTATAATGACAAACATCATTTAGCACGTGATCTGTAGCACAGGGGACACTACTTTAACTCAAAACTCAACAGGTAACGTTGAAATTGCTTCTCATGTAATTGGCATGAGAAATCTAGCATGCCTATTTTCATAGAAAAGTGACACTTCTGTTCACAACTTGGATTGGCTACATTTGCCCCGATCTGTATCTTTAATCCCTACCCAGCAGACGGTCCATGTTGAGAATCACCTGTGGATAATGTTTAAAATATAGATCCTCTGGAGTTCCCGTCGTGGCGCAGTGGTTAACGAATCCAACTAGGAACCATGTGGTTGCAGGTTCGATCCCTGGCCATGCTCAGTGGGTTAAGGATCCAGCATTGCCGTGAGCTGTGGTGTAGGTCGCAGACGTGCTCAGATCCCGCGCTGCTGTGGCTCTGGCATAGGCCGGTGGCAACAGCTCCGATTCGACCCCTAGCCTGGGAACCTCCATATGCTGCAGGAGCAGCCCTAGAAAAGGCAAAAAGCCAAATAATAATAATAATAATAATAAATAAATAAATAAATAAATAAAATATAGATCCTCTGGCTCCATCTTATTCCAGACAGTTTGACCTCAGACAACAAATATTTAGCAAAGCTTTCCAGGGGTACTGCATGCCAGAGTTTTGACTCTACTCAGCTTAGGGCCCCAATTTTTCCAAGAAGTCATTAACGGGCAGGCTCTTTGTAGATGGCCATGTCTTGGAACAGAAGAAGATCTAAGTTGACTAAATTAGTCATGTGCTAGGCTGTTGCCTGGTCAGGACTTCAGCTAATCAGAATGAAGCTGATTAGAACATGGAGTTTAAGGAGATCCCAGTAGGTGTCCCTTTGGGCCAATTATACGGCTTGTTCCTTGGCCATGGGCCTCTGCTAGTATTTTCATCAACACAGAAGTAATAAGGAGATGCAGTATAGTTTTCCCCACCTTTGTCAGCTCTGCCACTTACTGAGTGAGCTCGAAGCTGCCCCAGCCCTTTGTGATTCCTGGTACCGGGGATAATGGTAGTTACTGGGAAGACCCAATGAATTAATACGCCTAGCAGAGAGTAAGCCCTCCATAAATAGTAGTTATCACTGGTGATTAATGTTATTACAAAAAAAAAAAATCCCATTGGTAGAGCACCAGTGGTACAGGCTCTAGGCTGGAGCAATGGCTGTGAACACCCAACAGCAGGGCTTGTCGGGCTTCAGGGAAAGTTTCAGTCTAAGACTTGACTTCTTGAGCTTACATGTCGCTGATGCAGCAGAAAGAAAAAGTCCTAACCTTTCCTGTGGACAATCTCCTCATTCATTTTTGCACATCTCTTTAATCAGAGTGGCTGTCTTCTTTCCTGCTTTCTTTCCATTTCCCTCTATCATGTAGTCTGGAAGTTCACTGATTCACCTCAGGATTCCCAGTGACCTTCTCTTTGAAGTCTTCCTTTGGGCTAGACCTTAGTTCCTCTCGGCAGTTTGGCTAGATCCTCTCTGCAAAATTTCCTTCCCTTCTCATTTTCTATTTATAGCTCATTCGTGTTGTGACTTTGATGGAGGGGTTTCTCTGAAGTTAGGATTTTTCTTTAGTTTCATACCATAACTTCTGTGGCTTCTATGGTTGACATTACTGTTTATTTTAGTAAGTGGATGTTCCCAGACGTCTTTTGATTTTTAAAAAAAGGTGAAGTAGTTTCAGTGTTCAGAGGCTTGATGCTTCTATTGTCAAACGTTAAGACACAGTTGTAAAAATATTGAAGGCAAGTGTATGTATGTGTGAGTACACATGTGTCCTCGTGTGTGTGTTCTTGTCGTCCTTTATGCATCTCATTCTCTCGGAAGACACGCTTATATAAATGGGCAAAGCACATTACCAGATGATTTATGAGAGGAAATAAAACGTAACAAACAAGGGAAACGGTCCCACGTTAATAGCTGTTAAAGAAATGAGACTAAAAGAATAACTTTTAAAAGCTATTAAATCAGAAGACATTAAAAAGAGACTATTTAATGTCTGTGACTTGTTATATTGCTGATGGGAGAAAAACAAATTATCACAACTGCTCCACCAAGCAACGTGGGACCAGGTATCAAAAGCCTGGGCTGCCTGACCAGCCACTTCCTGCTGCCCTTCCCAACCCAGTTACTTTGTTTTAGAGGCTCTACTCTAAGAAAATGTTCTAAATTTAAAATGACCAATTTGAAAATATGGATCATAGCATCACCTGAGGGGTCAGTCTTGGAAACAATCTAAATGCCCACAATGGGAGAAATTCACCTATACAGTAGAACCCTCTGTTGTTCGGCTATAATAAGCCATTGAAATCTCTGTAAAGAAGAACAACAGGGGAATATTTATATAAAACAGAGGATATAAGAAGGATACCGAAACATGGACGTGGGATGAACCTAACTCTGTAAAACTATGCAAAGGAAGTATGAAAGGAAATATCAGTGTTAACAACGGTGTTAATATGATGAGGTTATTGATGACGCGTATTTGAGTTTTTCCTAAATTTTCGTAAGCATGTGTTTCTTTTATTGTAGGGAAGCTCAGTCCAAGATTATCTGATACGCACTGTGTGGGTTTACTTGTCTGTCGGCTTTTGTTGGCTCACATCATGTGGGCTAGTCCATATTCATGGCTTTCTCCAAATGCCTGGAGGTCATGTATTCCAACATGGAACCACTCTTGTTTCGTAACATTTCCTAAATGTTTCAAATGTAGCTTGCAAGGCTCTGTCTGCCTTTGGGAACTAAGTACTTACTGACTTCGAATTCTCTTGATGCATAGGAGAAGCTCACATCCTTACTGGGTTTATCCTTTGTATCTTGTCTTTTTACCTTCTCTGGTCCAAAGAATTTGCAACTGGAACTGATTTTCTTTGAATGTTATGTTTTTAGACAATGGGCCTTGCTTGGGATACAGAAAACCAAACCAGCCATACAAATGGTTGTCCTACAAACAGGTAAGTCAAACCCATGATTTTGGATAGATTCTTTTGCTAATGTGGTATCCTGTGTTAACTTGGTCTCTTTCGGGTCTTGACTGCTTTTTTTCTTCTCTCTCTCTTTCTCTCTTCCTCTCTCTTTTATAGGTATCGGATCGAGCAGAATACCTGGGTTCCTTTCTCTTGCATAAAGGATACAAGCCATCACCAGACGAATTAATTGGCATCTTTGCTCAGAATAGGCCAGAGGTAACCATGTTGAAATTAACTCAAGGAAATGAGTCAGGGCTAAGTCTAAAATCTTTAAATTCTACCCCCAATTCAGGACTCTGACATTTGTGGATGACTTATCAATGCTGTTTAAAGACCTCAGATTCTTTAAATATCGTTTTACTTGAAAGAATTACACTTCAGGACCTCTTTCATCCTGGTTGAATATCTAGTGCTGTGTACTAGGTGACTGGACTTCTCTTATGTATCCCATTATGTGTCATTTTAAGTCAGTCTGTTGTATGAGGAAAACAAGGAAGCTATGAGGGCCTGGAAAATAAGAACTTGAAGATGATGTGGAAAGGGGTGTATTTATATTAGAACTGGAATTTGCACATTGTACCTGAACCAGTAATCAAGGCATCCATTGCCACTGAGATAGGCTGTAGCCATCTTTCTGCAGTGAGTGGAAAGCCAATTTTAGATATGAAGATGATTGCAGTTAAACTTATCTCCAAGTTCAAGATAAGAATTAGAGGAGTTCCCGTCATGGCGCAGTGGAAACGAATCCGACTAGGAACAATGTGGGTTCGATCCCTGGCCTTGCTCAGTGGGTTAAGGATCTGGCGTTGCCATGAGCTGTGGTGTAGGTCGCAGGTGCAGTTTGGATTTGGCGTTGCTGTGGCTACGGTGTAGGCCAGCAGCTACAGCTCCGATTAGACCCCTAGCCTGGGAACCTCCATATGCCACGGGTGCGGCCCTAAAAAGACAAAAGATTAAAAAAAAGGAATTAGACCCAGTATCCTCAGAGAAAGCCTTCATGTGCTTTAGAATGGTTGGATGGCCTACTCTCACTAGAGCCAGTTGCTTAATGGAGAATCTGAGAGGCACTGGCCACCCTTTTAGGTGAATCTGCGGCTCCATTGTCATTACACCTGGCCTCAATAAGAAGAGATATAGTCAACTCTGGTTCAGGAACTTCACACCAGACCTAGTGCCACAGTCCGCTAGGGCTGCCATAGCAGAATACCACACACAGGTGGCTTAAACAACAGACATTAATTTTCTCACAGTTCTGGAGCCTGGAAGCCCAAGATGAAGGTGTCTGCAGACTGGGTTTCTCCTGAGGCCTCTCTTCTTGCAGACAGCTGCCTTCCTGCTGTGTCCTCACATGACTTTTTCTCTGCCATCCTCAGCATTGCTTCCTCTTCCTAGGACAGAAATTATACTGGATCAGGGCCCCATCCTTGTGACCTCATCGAACCTTAGTCACCTCCTCATGGGCACTATCTACAAGAGCAATCACAGTGGGGTTAGAGCTTCAACATAAATTTTAGGAGGGAACAAAATTCCATTCACAACACCAAGACTGACATTTAAGGCCCACCATTAGCAGATTCTGAGCCACCTTTCCTGTTCATTTCCTGTCACTCTTCATGCGCTCTCAGGTATATATCATGATGTCATGCAGCCCTATCTTTGTTCATTCACTTCCTTCTTCCTCGAATGCCTTCTCTAGCTTCCTCTCCATAACCAGATCCTAGCAGTCCTTCCAAGCCCTGCTCAATTTCCATGACTCTTCCCAAAGCAGTCTCAGATAGCTTCCCCCATGCCTCAGAGTGGCCCTGCCTTCTTTTTTTTATTTTGTCCTTTTGCCATTTCTTGGACCGCTCCTGTGGCATATGGAGGTTCCCAGGCTAGGGGTCCAATTGGAGCTGTAGCCGCCAGCCTACGCCAGAGTCATAGCAACTCGGGATCTGAGCCGCGTCTGCAACCTACACCACAGCTCATGGCAATGCCGGATCCTTAACCCACTGAGAAGGCCAGGGATCGAACCCGCAACCTCATGATTCCTAGTCGGATTCACTAACCAATGAGCCATGATGGGAACTCCGGCCCTGCCTTCTTAAGACTCCCTAATGCTTTCCTGAACGCTTAGAGATAGAACTTACATACTCTACCTTCATTTCATAGTTGTCTCTGTGCCTATCTTATCTCCTTTATTTAATCATATTTTATAGCATTAGGAGCAGCAGCCCCTAGGACACAACAGTGATTTTTTTTTTTTTTACCACAGAGCCACCAAATAAGTATTTGTTGACTAAATGACTGAATTAACACTTTTCCTTTTCAAAGTGTACTCCTGTCCTTATTTGAACTTCTCTCCATACAGTGGACCATCTCTGAGTATGCCTGTTACACATACTCCATGGTAGCTGTCCCCTTGTATGAAACCTTGGGAGCAGAGGCCATCAAATTCACTATCAACAAAGGTAAACCTTTGCTGCTGTATTTTATCTTGATTCTTACTTGATGCTGAGCAATTCCTCAAGATCTGCTTTTGGTAGCAGACTTGGAATCCTGGGACCTGAAAAATGCTCGTCTTTCTTGTCCTGTAGTGCCTAGGCTATCATGTAGGGGGGAACATTACAAAAAGCCCATGAGGCAGAGATATATTCATATAGAAGATTCAATGAAATGCTTCAAGGTGGCGTAGTGTGATAATATAGTTTAGTGATAAGACTATTTTCCCTAGCCAGGCTGGATGAAAGACCATGGAGTGAGTAAATAAATCATTCAATTTTGACTATCCTGGTATGAAATCACTGTTTTAATTTCCTATTCTGGTAAACTGAAGTCGGTACACTTAATTAACCAGCATGTACCAATGTCCATGGTGAGTCTGTAGAAAAAAATTGCCCTTGTTAGAGAAACAAAAGTTTCATGGACCAGAAACACATAAACCAAATATTACTTTCTGTTGCAGAATTCATAGGTTAAGTCCATAGATCTGTTTGAACTAAAGACATAATCAGAAGTTTTCTATTTGTGAAAACAAGTATCAAAACAAATGCTAACATTAAAAATCATAAAATCCTCGTCTAGGAAAATTCTCACCTGCCCCCTCCATTCCCTTCGAATCCCTACTCTACCTACTCCCAAAAAATACATGCTGACAGGACCACATCTAAGTGATTCATACATGTCTGTATTCTCAAGCAGGAGGAATTCTGTGGCTTGTATAGAAACTACACTGTCGGCAGCATGCAAGAAAACTAAGTGTTTCTGTTTCAGTGAAGCTGATTCCTTATCAATGGAATGTTTCAGATTTTATACATTAGAAATCTGATTTACAGGAAGTTCCCTTCATGGCTCAGTGGTTAACGAACCCAACTAGGATCCATGAGGATGCAGGTTCGATCCCTGGCCTTGCTCAGTGGGTTAAGAATCAGGTGTTGCTGTGAGCTGTGGTGTAGGTCGCAGACGCGGCTTGAATCCATTGTTGCTGTGGCTGTGGCGTAGGCTGGCAGCTGTAGCTCTGATTCGACTCCGAGCCTGGGAACTTCCATATGCCTGTGGGTGTGGCCCTAAAAAGGAAAAAAAAAAAAAGAAATCTGATATACAGACATAATCTCCTTTGGGGACCCAGTAGCTTTGACATTTTTAAAAATCTCTTCCTCCTCATAAGACAATCAGGTACTCAGCAAAGCAGGAGGGTGACCCTGGCTCAATTTCTGCTTTCAGCTGAGATTGCCACAGTGATCTGTGATAAACCCGAAAAGGCATTGATCCTGATTAAGGATATGGAGAAGGGCCTCATCCCAAGCCTGAAAATGATCATCATCATGGATCCCTTTGAGGATGCCCTGAAGGAGAGAGGGGAGAAAAGTGGACTTGAGATCTTATCCCTGCTTGATGCCGAGGTAATGGGTCTGAAACTCAGCCCGCAGCTGGAAGGCAGGTCTGACACTGTGGGCAGCTTGCAGGCCTTCTACACAGGCTGTCGCTGTCCAGGGAGAGGGGGCAGGAGAGGAGTAAATTTGACTCATGCTGTGAAGCTTTGAGAATCCTTTCCCCAAGACAACTCGGAAACCATGCTCGTGGGTGAGGAAGGTCCGGAGCCAGGATGCACAGACTTCCAAGTCGAGAATTTATAAATACTGAGCTAGTTAAGAATATGGTGCTGGACCCAGGCTTCCTAGGTTTGCATTCCAGCTTCACGTCCATTTGTTGGTGACTTTGGGCCAATTATTTCACATCTTCTTCGCCCCCCCCCGACTCTGTAAAATGGGGATGAAATAGTCCCTACCTCACAGAGGAGCTCTAAAGAGTTAAATGAGAGGCTATCTATAAAGTGCTCAGGACAGTAACTGCTATGTAGTAAGCCCTGAAAGGTCAATTCTTCATATTAGTCAAGAAGATTTGGCCATGGAGTTCCAGCTGTGGCACAGTGGGTTAAGAATCTGACTGCAGTGGCTCAGGTCCCTGCAGAGGTACGGGTTCCATCCCTGGCCCAGCACCATGGGTTAAAGGATCCAGTGTTGCTGCAGCTCTGGTGTAGGTCACAGCTGTGGCTTGGATTCAGCACCTGGCCCCCCAGGAGCTTCCACATGGGTGTGGCCCTAAAAAGAAAAGAAAAAGGATTAGGCGTGGTCCTAGATGACTGACTCTTAAGACTATGATGGGAAATTTGGACTTTGGGATTTAGCTTCTTGAATTGGTGTTCCAGAGAAAACTTACGCTCTTCCCCGTGGTTTTCATTGTGCCTGAATATAGGCTTCTGGGCTTGATCTGGGTTGGAATTTTGATTGTATTCCCACAGAGGTGTTCCCATGCAAAATGGAAAGGGAGGGCTGTGTTTGTCCTGGGACTCTCCATCTCAATGAATATCTTTCTTTCTTGACTTTCTGTTCATGCAGAACATAGGAAAAGAGAACTTCAGAAAACCTGTGGTAAGTTTTCCTTTGCCAGAATTTAAGGCTTGTCATATTCAACTTTCAAAGCTCACAGCAGACTAAGCCCTTGTGCTTCCCCCTCCAGCCTCCTTCACCAGAAGATCTGAGCATCGTCTGCTTCACCAGTGGGACCACAGGTCAGTGCCCAGGAAGCCGCTCCAGAGGCCTCTGGCCAGCCAAAAACATGGCTTGAGTCACTGACCACTGATAGGCTGATAAATATACCTTATAATACCCTTGTACTCAGGGGCTTCTAATCTAAGACGTCTGAGTATGGAGGCCCACATGGAAAAACCTAAGCCTAAGCACACAGACTTCATTGAAAATGCTGGAAGGTGTTTTCATGCTATGGATTTCAGAAAGATATCAGAAAGTCCACTTTCTACCCCATCCCATCACTCTCTCCATTTGACCTACTGGAATGGTTTCACTCAATCAAGGTGGCCCAGTGATAGTTCCTCTTTCTCCCCTGTAGAGCTACCTAGCTATCAGAACTCTCAACAAATTTCAATGTGACCTGTGAGGACCTAGTTACACCCATTCCATTGTGCCTGGTTTATAATGTCATGGTTAACGAATATTGTTAGATCTGAATTCTTAAACATAAAAACAGCTCAAGGTGGGGGGCTACTTGGCTTTCTTTTGGACTGTGTTGCTGAGATTGTAACTGTGTCCTCTCTGGTGGTAGACAGCTCATAATGCTGTCAGCAGTGGAATCCCCAGGGGCCTCAATGTTTCATAAACAGAGTCATACACCATTCATAAAAAGACACAGTGACAGAAGGAGCACTTGGCTCCCTGGAACAGGACCAATCAAATGTAGCTTTGGATTTTTGTCTTTCTTTTTTTTTTGTCTTTTTTTGCTATTTCTTTGGGCCGCTCCCGCAGCACATGGAGGTTCCCAGGCTATGGGTCCAATTGGAGCTGTAGCCGCCGGTCTAGACCACAGCCACAGCAATGCGGGATCTGAGTCACATCTGCGACCTACACCACAGCTCACAGCAATGCCAGATCTTTAACCCACTGAGCAAGGCCAGGAATCGAACCCACAACCTCATGGTTCCTAGTCAGATTTGTTTCTGCTGTGCCACGATGGGAACTCCCCTGTAGCTTTTTATTTCAATTCCAAAGGCTACCTGTCAGCCATATAACAGATTTTTCCACCTCTTATTTCCTATAGGTGACCCCAAAGGAGCCATGATAACCCATCAAAATATTGTTTCAAATGCTGCTTCTTTTCTCAAACGTCTGGAGGTCAGTGGTCGACTGAAAAAGAAGCCCCTGTTGAAATGTGAATCTGTTATAAGATTTTAAAGTTAGAAGAGGCAGAGAGGAAAGAACCAGGTCAAAGCCCCAAGTATGGGCAAATACTAGTGCATCTTTGGAATTTTGCTCTTCTAGGGTCACTATAGATCTCTACACTCAGTGTAATTAGGGCACCCCCCAGAGTTGTGCAGTGCACACCTGCACAACTGTATGTGGCAGTACTAGAAAGTAGTGTTTAAATCTTCTTTGGAGGAAAAAGTTGGCATTAATCCATTGTTGTCTCCTTTCCCTTCCCTGATCTACAGTACACTTTTCAGCCCACCCCTGAGGACGTGTCCATATCCTACCTCCCCTTGGCTCATATGTTTGATAGGATCATACAGGTAAGGAGCCTATATTCCTAGCAGGTGTATGAGAAGAGGGTCCTGACTTGCTAGTCCTATGTTGATTCCAAAGGCAGCTCTGCAACATTTACACTCCTTTCTCTAATGTGAAGGGAGTTCTAATCTTGGCATCACCCTTAACCTGCTGCCAAGCCTTCTCTGCTGAGTGTGTGTGTGCACAATGGGGAAGATGCTTGCTCCTGCCTCACACAGGTGCCTGCAAGTCCGGGGAACTCATGGCCAGGAGCTTATTATCTACCTCTAGTTCTGAGCAGGAATATGAGGCATCATTTCTTTTTTTTCTTTTATTTGGGTTAGATTTTTTCTTCTGGGACCTATTAAAGTTCCCAGTCTAGGGATCAAATTGGAGTTGCAGCTGCTGGCCTGCGGCTCAGTAATAGCAACACCTGATCCTTAGCATTTGCCGCCTATGCTGCAGTTTGCATCAACACCGGGTCTTTAGTCCACTGAGCGAGGCCAGGGATTGAACCCACATCCTCACAGAAACTATGTTAGGTTGAGCCACAGTGGGAAGTCTGATGTTAGACTTTTTGAAAATATCTAGGGTTAGAGAAAAGGAAGTTCTTTACATTGGGGAAGAGAATGAGCATTTGATCTAGGTAAGGTATCCAGAGTGTGTAAGGTGGAGCTGTTCAGGGTTGTGCCTGTGCTGGGGGAAGAGCTGGCCTTTTGGGAGTGGATGGCAAGCTTTTCAGGCTATTCTGAGGCTGATTTGAGAACTGAAAGCAAAAACACTGGTGTTAATATAGATCAGAAAATCCTTTCTCTGCTCCCTGTTTAAAATACCTCTTTAATTAGCTTATCTATTGATGCATGAAATGCCAATGGAAGATCCAGTTCTTTGGGCTAAAAGTGTTGGTATCTGGCTAACAAAATATCACTTCTGATAAGCGTATTTTTTCACATTTTACCATTTCTGAAATTGAGATGTTCTTACAACTGTAGGTATGTTCTGGTTTGATTGGCAGTGTTTTTTCCTTAGTGCTTCATAACAGACTGACAGAGGATGATGCCTTGGATCCCGGCCCAGAGCTGTGGCTGGGGGAGAGGTGGGCCTTCAGTCTCTCAATCTGTCTGACCTGTGCTGCCGCCTCAGCAGACATGAATTTCCATCCTGTCGAGGGGGTAGGGTCTCAAAGTTCTAGGCACCTGAATTGTCAGGTACCTGAACAGAGAAAAGTGATCATGGACCTCCTCAATTCTGTCCCAAACAAACTCCACCCAGTTGTGGTCCTTCGGCTCTGAGACCTTCTTTTGGTTTTGCTTTTAGGTTATTATGTTCTCTTGTGGAGCCAGAGTTGGATTCTTCCAAGGAGATATTCAGTTGCTGCCTGATGACATGAAGACTCTGAAGCCCACGCTACTTCCTGTGGTGCCTCGACTCCTTAACAAGATTTATGATAAGGTACTAATCTTGCTTCTGCTGGGCTGGCCCCAAGATGCAAGAACTGCCTGTGGCTTAGGCCTGACTAAAAACTCTTAGGGACTCTCTGTTGCTAAGGAATGTGTACCAATTCCACCCCTTACCCCTACCAGCATGTCCTTACAGCCACATTTACACATGCAGCCCTGAAAAACCATAATAAATGAAACCCCCTCTCGATGAGATTACCTGGACGTGATCTGGAGAAAGAGATTAATTCAGAAGGTTGGGGAGCCCCCCTCACAATTCTGCTGCCTTACCGGGCAGTTGTTACTCTGACTTCCTAACACTTACTGGTTAGTGTGCTTCTTGCCCAGGTGCCAGCCCTCCCCCCACCCCCATAGTAAACAATTCATATGCATTCCATCATTTAATTCCTACAAAAGCCCAGGAAATCATACCTACATTTATTATCCCTAACTTAGACTAAATCTTGGAGGTTAAATAATTTGTCCAGAGTCATATCTAATAAAGGGGTCAGGCCAGAATCCTACTGCCACATAAAAGTTTTAGTTGTCATTGATCACCACTCCGTTTTTCATTAGCGATAGAAAAATATGATTTTTTTTTTTTTTTTTTAGGGCCGCACCCTCGGCATATGGAGGTTCCCTGGCTAGGGGTGGAATCAGAGCTGCAGCCACTGGCCCACGCCACAGCCACAACGCCACCAGATGCATGCTTCATCTGTGACCTACACCACAGTTCACAGCAACGCTTAACCACTGAGCAAAGCCAGGGATCGAACCTGCAACCCCATGGTTCCTAGTTGGATTCATTTCCACTGCGCCATGATGGGAACTCCTGATTTTTTTTTTTTTTTTTTTTTAATGGCTGCACTCATGGCATATGGAAGTTCCCAGGCCAGGCAGGGGTTGAATCTGAGCTACAGCTATGACCTACACAGTGACTGGAGCCGCTGCAGTTGGATTCTTAACCTACTGTACTGTAGCAGGAACTCCAAAATGTGCTTTTTGCTTAATCTAAGCATTTCTCTTGCATTCATTAGCTGAGATTCTTTCATAAAGTCATGACAAATATTTGATTTCCCCTTTATTTATCAGTCTTCAAAATAATGAACTAGTGCCCCAGCAACCTTCGGAAATGGCCAATGGGATGTTTTCTTTGTACTACTATGATGCTACATTCATATATATGATACTAAATCAAAAGCACTAACAGTGGCACCTAATGAGCTCTTTAACCAAAGTTACTCCCATGTAACTTTGTAGACAGATGATGACTCTCTTTTGAGGATACACTTATTTCAATTGTCAAAGTAGTTTGCTAAGTACAAGGACTCTAGAGGAGCAGGAGTTCTGTGTGTATGTACTGAGTTCACTTCTTTCTTCGTGTGGGGTCGTCAGGATTCAGCAAATCAGTTCATGAATGAAAGCCACTTCCTTATGAAGTGAGGTGGCATCATCCCTTGCTCACTGATGAATGGCCTTGGTGAGGATGTCCAATAGGTTTCCAACTAAGAGGAGCTGTCACCCTGCAGGTACAAAGTGAAGCTAAGTCACCCCTGAAGAAATTCTTGTTGAACTTGGCTATTGCCAGTAAATTCAATGAAGTGAAAAGGGGTGTCATCAGACGTGACAGTTTCTGGGACAAGCTCATCTTCGCAAAGATCCAGGTATGTTGGGTAGAGCATGGATGGTGCCAGGTAAGAATCTGGGCTGCCCACTGACTCAGCATACTTTGTTTTTCCTTTGAGGGTTAAGCATCCCTTTAATTGGACAGACTTTCACACTTCCTGTAGTCCCTCACCTCTTCAGGTCTCTTTTGGACAAAAGGGAATTGTCACTGAAGGGAACTGGTCAAAAAGCAGAAAATGGATTTTTCTTAGGTTCCAGCATTCTCATTCTCTTAGGTGGTCTGTTGCGATCATGAGTAATTTAAAGCGTCCAAGAAAATAAATTATCTGAGGAAATTTTTAAAAAAAAAATTGCAAGTCTGGTCCTAGCTATGGCTGGGGGTGGCAGTAATAGCTAACATTTTAGGTTCTTTTCCATAATGACGGACCCTATTCTAAGTGCTTTATAAATGTGTGAGTTTAATTCTTATGATAATACTGGGTAGGTGGGCTGTTCTCCCCATTTTGCAACACAGGAAATTGAAGCCAAGGGCATAGGTTTCAGGAGGTCTTTTGTTTTCACTAACAGGAAAGCCTGGGTGGGAGGATACACTTCATGATCACTGGAGCTGCCCCCATCTCCTCTCCCGTCTTGATGTTCTTCCGGGCAGCAATGGGATGTCCGGTAAGCCAGGCACTTTTTGTTGACAATAACGTATTTCATTTTTTGCACAAAGTTCACTATTTAAAAATGAAAACACAACTGAAAAGTACCATAGAGAAAGTCAGCCAAAAATCTCAAAATCAAGAGAAAAATATCCTTCTAGTCATCTCTGTATGTGCCGTATACAGAAACCTTTACACAAATGGCATCGGTGTTAACGAAATCTTGCCATTTGCAGTGACATGGATGGACCTGGAGGGCATTATGCTAAGTGAAATAAGTGAGAAAAAAACAAATACTGTATGATATAACTTCTATATAGAATCTTAAAAATAGAACAAACTAGCAAATATAACAAAAAAGAAGCAGACTCACAGAGACAGAGAACAAACTAGTGGTGACCAGTCAGGGGAGGGGGGGGTGGAGGTGCAAGATGGGAGTAGGCAGGGGAGGAAGAGGTACAAACTATTAGGTTTAAAATAAGCTACAAGGATATAGTACACAACATTGGAAATATATTCTGTAGTTTATAATAATTATAAATGGAGTATAACCTTTTAAAAAGTGGTATCCTCTTCTTTTTTTTTTTTTTTTTGGCCACTCCCGAGGCATATGGAGGTTCCCAGGCTAGGGGTTGAATTGGAGCTATAGCCGCCGGCCTACACCAGAGCCACAGCAACGCGGGATCCGAGCCGCATCTGCAACCTACACCACAGCTCATGGCAACGCCGGATCCTTAACCCACTGAGCAAGGCCAGGGATTGAACCCGCAACCTCATGGTTCCTAGTCTGATTCGTTAACCACCGCGCCATGACGGGAACTCTCGTTCTGTTCTAAAATATTGTTCAACAGTGCCCCATCAACATTGCCCCTTCTCAAATAAACATCTACATCATTTTAATGGTTTTGTAAGTTTAATCAAAGGTACCCAATAAACTAGAATCATATTGATGGACAATGGACACATTAATTTATCATTTTGGGGTTTTTTTTTCTGTTATAATCAATGAAGTGATAAGGATACTTGTATTTATGCAATTATCAACTTAGGATAAATCCTTGAGAGGGGGGGTTACTAGGTCACAGTATATGTGTTTTTTACATGTTAATGTAGATCATAACACTTCCCTCCAGAAAAGGCCTTTTTTATACATTCTTGCAAATAATGCATAAGGCCTGATATCCACACTTTCTTGCTAGTGACAGGCTTTTTCACTCATTCAAATCTTAGCCAATTAGATGCATGGAAAATCTTGATGCACTTGGTTTCTTTCATTAACACGTAGTATGTTTTCTGTTGCTTTCTGGCACGTGCATTCTTTCATGAATTACTCTTACTTCCTTATGGAAAAATGGCCAAAGGATAATCTGGTTCTATTTCACCTTGCTTTCTAAGAGCTTTTCATATAGTAATAACATCAATCTTTGCTGTATTAGAAATATTTTTCCTAGTCCCATCTTTTTGCTCCGTGTATGGCTCTATAAAGTTTCAAGAGTTTATGTAATTGAACAGATTCATCTTTTTTTTTTTTCCGGCCACCCTGAGGCATATGGAGTTCCTAGGCAAGGGATCAGACACCGCGAGCCGTATTTGGGACCTAAGCCAGATCTTTAACATACGGTGCCAGCCAGGGTTTGAACCTGTGTCCCATTGCTCCCAAGATGCCACCCATCTTTTTTGCGCCACAGTGGGAATGCCATCTTTTCTATGCGTGTTTTTTAAAAATAGTTTAGACAGGCCTTCCTAACCTTCAGTATTTTGTGTCTATTTTCATTCTTTCCACCGTAATTTAGTACAAGGGCTTGGGCATGGATATTGTCTCATTTTTTACCCCCAACTGTTTAACTAGTTTATTCATTCAGCCAACACGTACAGCATGAATGAAACAGACAGCCTTGCCCGCACAGTATCTCCTATGTGCACGGACGGATGCCTACATAAATTCCGAATTGATTCTAATCCCTCTGGTCTTTCAAACCAGCATCCTCTTGGCCATTCTAAAAACATTCCTTTCCCTCAGTTCCTAAAACCACAGGTTAGACACTCCTATTGCCACACCCCTTCCAGAAATGCCCTCCTCCCCTTCTCTACCACCTCCGCCTCTGACAGGGCACAGCCCTGCTGCAGCACTTGTTTCCCTCCATGGCCTCTCTCCAGCCAAGACTATCCTTTACCAGGAGTTGGCAAACTGCAGCATGGGCCAAATCTGGCCCACTGCCTGTATATATAAGCAAACGTTTAGTGGAACACAGCCATACCCTTGCATTTACATATTGCCTACTGCTGCTTTGGGGCTACACTGGCAGAGGCAAGCAGATGAAAAAGAGAACATATGGCTCACAAATTAAAAAATATCTACTATCTGGTTCTATATAGAAAACGTTTGCCAACCCCCATTCTATACCACAGCTATTTCCCTTAAAAAACCCTATTCACTTTCTTCAGCACCTCAGGAATGCTCCACTGCTCAGGTTCAAGTCCAGTTGCCTTTGAATTGCACATCACTTAGTGAATAACTCGCATTTCCCCATCAGCTTGAAATGCCACATTTCCCAAAGAATAGCATAAGTTTCCATACGCTGGCCTATTTCTGGACCCTTCTGAGTTTTGAGTGAATTCACAGTTGTAAAGACTTAACAGCTCGGACATGAATTCAAGGTATTAGGCAGTGTCTTGCTATAGGGCATAGCCAGCTCCTGCTCTCTTAGGTCTCAAAGCCCTTTTTTGGTTTGTGCAGGTGTTTGAAGCTTATGGCCAAACGGAATGCAGTGGTGGCTGTACACTTACGTCACCTGGGGACTGGACATCAGGTAGGTTGAATCCTGGGCAGGAGGTGCAGTAGTTTCGAGAAGGTTCTATCTGAACCAGGACTTAGAAGTTGAGATAACTTCAATGCTCTGAATGAATGTGGCAGATGCCCAACTTAAGTTTTGGTCCAGTCTTTCTTATCTTGGCTGTCCAGCATTGGTGGCAGATGACTTTGTGGTTTTATTCTTTGAGACTCAATCCATAAATATCTCTGAACTATGGCTGGAATCATCGCCGTTTCATTGTATCCTGGCTGACTTGGTGTGGTGTGTTCTAGGCCATGTTGGGGTCCCCCTAGATTGCAACCATGTGAAGCTGGCAGATGTAGCTGACATGAACTACTATTCGGTGAACAATGAAGGAGAGGTGGGTAGGCTGTGCCCAGCAGTCACTTCCAGGCAATCACGGTAGGGATGTTTGTATCAGAAAACGTACGCAATTGTGAGCAGGCGTGGGTTGGATTCTTGAGATCTGTATGTAGCAAGGAACTGAATGTCTCTAAACCTACCTTTCTCATCCCCCACATTGGGGATTAAAATCTGGTGCTCTTCATGCTATAGTGGAAACCATCCAATGATGTAAGGTGGGAGCTGGTGTTTGTGCTGGGGTGGCAGCCTTTGCTACTATCATCAGCCTTTGTACTATCTCACATGCAGATCTGCATCAAGGGCATTAATGTGTTCAAGGGATACTTGAAGGAACCAGAGAAGACAGAGGAAGTCTTGGACAAGGACGGCTGGGTTCACACAGGGGACATTGGTCGCTGGCTCCCGGTGGGTGTTTCTTTAAAATTGTGGGGAGTCCCTTGACAATGGAATAGATTTGCTCAGACAAAGGAAAATTAGGTGACTTTTCCAAAGAAGAAGTGTAGCAGTCTGTTTTGTTGTTGTTGTTTGTTTTTTACTTTTCTCAAGGCAGAAATCGTGATTTGATTATTCCATGGGCCTATAGCATCTGCCTTTTATGAGTTTCAAAGGGATACATTGCTTTCCATTTAATACAGAGAGACATATCAAAATGACAATGCAGGATTTCTAAACTAGACGTATGCAGAGGCTAGTTTTTGCTTCTCAGTGACCTTCGCAGCCCTTCATGGGGGAAGACACTAAGACTTTGACAATCAGCAGCGAGTAGTCTCTGTCAACTCCATCTGTTTTTCTAAGAGAGATAATTATTGCATGGTAATGATGGAGATTTAGAAGCCCAATGGGGGATTTTCCAAGAGCTCTCCTCTTTGAAAATTTTTTGTCTATTATATCCTGGAGGTGTGGGAATGTAAGGAGATTTAAGGCTCCCTTCTTGCTCAGTATTTTCAAGATTTAAGTGATATTCTGGGAATGTTTGACAGAGAGACCTCAGGAACACTGGTCCTTGTGGTCTATTTCACGGATTTGGGTCTAGTGGTATTTTGGTAACATATCTATTTCTGTATAACAAGAATTCTCTGCTCTAATAAACCTACAATGTAGGCAATAGATAAATGTGTTCTCACAGTGGAGTTATAAAGGGTTGAGCCTTATTAATCACTTTCAAATAATGTCAATTAGGTTAAACTTTACATATTATATATGTTTTTTGGTCTTTTTAGGGCTGCACCTTCGGCATACGGAAGTTCCCAGGCTAGGGGTCAAATCGGAGCTGCAGCCACTGGCCTCCTCCACAGCCACAGCAATGCCAGATCTGAGCCACATCAACAACCTACACCATAGGTCACGGCAATGCTGGATCCTTAACCCACTGAGCAAGGCCAGTGGGTCCTTATGGATACTAGTCAGCTTCATTTCCGCTGAGCCACGACGGGAACTCCAGGTTAAACTTCTTGGGTTGGCCTTGTTGATGGTTCCAGGGTTAGTTCAGTGTATTGCCCTATTTAGAGTGTGACCATGTGGACTGTATTTGCCACTGGTCCCAATTCTACAATTCAAATCCCTAAAAACCTAACGAAGCGCCTCAGACCAATTAGTCCAGAGAAATGAAGCTGCAAGTGACCTCCGGTGGCTGGTCAGAGAGCTTTCCCCAGCCTGGCTTCTGACCTAACAAGCACATCACTGACTTGCTTGATTAGCAGTGCACAGTGCAGCTAGCTGTATAGACTGCTCCCAGACCTAACAGGAAGTTTGCTGAAAAGGGAGTAAAGGGCAGGGCGATCTAACCCAAGTCTTAATAAAAGATAACACCTTCCCTATTCCCAAGAGTTCTGGAAATGGAATAATTGGAAATTCACAGCTGCGAAATTTCTTTGTTGGAAGAGGCAACCATTTACATAATCCCAGTGGGTCCCAGGGACTTTTTCCAAGGCTGCCTGTTGACTCTTCACAAATACAAGCAATACAGACAGGTTTTGTGGAAAGCTGCTCCCCCCAACCCCTTTCCCCAAGTCAAAGAAAGAGAAATGAAAAACTGCTCAAGAGTCAATGGAGAAGTCAAGTTTAAAGACGGAAGAGACCTCTGATTTACCTCTCTCCACTGACATCAGCCATTGCTGCTCTTGTATCTTTGTCTTCTATAGAATGGAACACTGAAGATCATTGACAGAAAAAAGAACATTTTCAAGCTAGCTCAAGGAGAATATATTACTCCAGAGAAGATAGAAAGTATCTACATCAGGAGTGGTCCAGTGTCACAAATTTTTGTGCATGGGGAAAGCTTGCAGGTAATGTACTGTTTTAACAAGAGCTAGTTTCAGACAAAGATCCTACCAACTTCTGTGGCTATAGGAAATCTATGTAGGTAGATGGATGAGATCTGAGCTTATAAAACTCAGAAGTGAAAAAATGAAGTGAAACCATGCTCCAAACTTCTAATAAGGCAATATGAATGAAAAAAATTTTTCTGAAACTATGATAAACTCTGTTAAGTCAGTAAAATTGCTGAAAGTTATACTAAAGGGTAGCCATTCAGTAAAAAAAAAAAAAAAAAAAAGAGCCCTACAGTGCACTTAGTTTCTACTACAACCAACAGGAATTCCTCTGGCACAAACTTTTATACATACTGTGCTTAAATGCAGCTTCTTGGGAGTGGGGGGCGGGTTGCCATGAACAGGCCAGAGATGCGGTAAGCTTAAATACTGAGCACCGCTTAAGTGGGAAAATGGGATTGGAGTTCCACGGGGATTTGGAATCCATGGTGAGAAAAGAGAAGGATGCTAGCACTGAATTTGAGGGGTTGGGGAACAGCGTATATTAGGAAGATGGAAGATGGAAGGCTGCTTTCTTTCCTCGCTCTGGGGCAGTGCCCTGCTAGTTCCCATGCCTGTTTCCTTTCCACAGTCATTCCTAGTGGGAGTGGTGGTGCCTGACCCTGACGTACTTCCCTCATTTGCAGCCAAGCTTGGGGTGAAGGGCTCTTTTGAAGATCTGTGCCAAAACCAGGTAAGTTTCACTTAGGGAGGCTCATGCACACTCATGGACCCATCGTGGGAGGGGGTGGCCCCCAGCTTGGGCACCACAGCTTCCTAGCACCTCCTCTTTGGAAGAACAGACCCTTGCTGAGTGTGGATTGGCTGGTCTCATGAGACTGGAGGATGGGATGGGGAGTTTAAAAGTAACCACCACCAAACCTCCTGTTCTGTCTATAGTAACGTGAGCTTTGTGGAAAAAAATAATTGGAAAATAGAAAATTTAAAAATACCATCCAGCAAAAACCTGTTACCATTTAGATTTGCCTTTTCTTTTCAGTTTTTGTCTTGTCTTTTTTTTTCTTTCTTTTGCTTTTTAGGGCCACACCCATGGCTTGTGGAAATTCCCAGGCCAGGAGTTGAAACAGAGCTGCAACTGCTGGCTTAGGCTACAGCCACAGCAACTCGGGATCCGAGCCACATCGCTGACGTATGCCACATCAGTGACGTACATCAGGCAATGCAGGATCCCTGACCCGCTTACTGAAGCCAGGGATCGAACCCACATCCTCATGGATACCAGTTGAATTCATTTCCACTGTGCCACAACGGGAACTCCCTCAATTTTTTTCTGTGAGCAGCATTTAGTCATCACATGTGGATACACATACTCTGCCATCCTGCGCTTTTTATCCTGACAAGCTTTGTAGGCATTTCAAACTGGTTCATGCTCAGCCTTTCTCCTTCAAGCTCTTTTCCAACAGCCACACTTTAAGGTATTGTATATTCTTAGGTTGTAAAGGAAGCCATTTTAGAAGACTTGCTGCGAACTGGGAAAGAAGCTGGCCTTAAATCCTTTGAGCAGGTATGTACTACCGATGTTATCCTGCCCTCTCAAGTCCTACCAGAAAGTTGAAAGTTTGCCTTTAACAGTTTCTGAAGTACTGATTTTAGAGGTGCCATTACCCCATTAACGACAGATGGCAGTGATCTTTGCACTGACCCGCACCGTCCCTTCCTGCTGTCCATTGTTCATTCTCCTCCACTCACTCCTCTCCCACATTAGTGAGAAAGTGTGTGAGAATGGGCACACATTACTATTCTCTTTACTGTCCTGCTTCATCAACCCCTCTTTCATAGGGGGAAATATTCTTTAGGGCTCTTCACATAGCATCTAGAGGGCTCTGCAGAACAGTCCAAATCACTAACAACCGCATGTGTACGTGTGCACCTCCTCTTCCAGGTCAAACGCATCTATCTTCATCCAGAGCCATTTTCCATCAAAAATGGGCTTTTGACACCAACCTTGAAAGCAAAGCGGGGAGAGCTCTTCAAGTACTTTCGCACTCAAATCGACAGTCTGTATGAGAACACGCAGGAGTAGCTTAAGGTATTTATGGTGAAAAAGGCCCAGAGGTAGCCTGCCTTGTGGGAATGTGGAATAAAAACTAATTTTAGGTTCATTTTTTTTGTCTCCTTCTGTCTGTTGTTTTACCTACTAAATTATAAAACCATAATTTTAGGATTTTTAAAAAATACTAGTGAGAGACTTACCATGTGGAAGCTTAGCCCTGAACTAAACAAATCTTGTCTTTCCCATCTTAAATGTTGCTGACATTTAGGTTTCAGGGCTACTTTTATCAAGATGCCTTTCTTCGGAGCTCCCATAGTGGCTCATTGGCTAACCAACCCAACTATCATCCATGAGGACACGGGTTCAATCCCCGGCCTTGCTCAGTGGGTTAGGGATCCAGTGTTGCCGTGAGCTGTGGTGTAGGTCGCAGATGCAGCTTGGATCCCACATTGCTGTGACTGTGGTGTAGGCCAGCGGCTCCAGCTCTGATTGGACCCCAAGCCTGGGAACTTCCATGTGTTGCGGGTGCAGCCCTAAAATGACAAAAAAAAAAAAAAAAGATACCTTTCTTCCAGGTCCATTTGTATCTTTGTTTCTTCCTTGTGATCTCTAACCTTTATAAGTGATAACTAGTTCAAGTGCCAAAGTGACCCTTTGGGACCTCCTGTTTTATAGTAAACTTATTGACAATCTCAACACTAAGGCCTTCCAGTGTTTAAAGCTGTTTGTAGTTCAGGTTTTCCAACGTTTCCACAAAAATCACTAAAATTTTAAGTTGCATTTTAACTAATATTAATCCTATCTGTGAGACAAATTTCTTCTATGTACTTCTGTGTCAACTGAAGTCTGTGTACAGAAGGGAAAAGTTTGAATAGTTCACACTGAATATTTCCTAAACTTCCTTGTTTCTCTGACTTGGAAGAATTAAAAAACTGGGCCTGGAGTTCCCGTCGTGGCGCAGTGGTTAACGAATCCGACTAGGAACCATGAGGTTGCGGGTTCGGTCCCTGCCCTTGCTCAGTGGGTTGACGATCCGGCGTTGCCGTGAGCTGTGGTGTAGGTCGCAGAGGCGGCTCGGATCCCGCATTGCTGTGGCTCTGGCGTAGGCCGGTGGCTACAGCTCCGATTCAACCCCTAGCCTGGGAACCTCCATATGCCACGGGAGCGGCCCAAGAGATAGCAACAACAACAACAAAAGACAAAAAAAAAAAAAAAACAACTGGGCCTATGACATTTTGTCAAAAAGATTGTTCTAGAAGTGTTTTCTACAGTATATCTGGTGACTGACTCTGTTCCCAACAGTTTGCTGCTGATCTGGAAGCTATAGGGGAAGGAGTTGAAACTCATGTTAAGCGCACTCTTCCAGTGAATCAAGCAAAGCACTGAGTTAAGCTGCCCTGAATTGGAAACAGAGACTCACGGACAAGCACGCAGCCCACACCACAGGCTTGTCTGCCGGGAAGGAACTGACTGGACTTTCCTCCCCTGGACTCTGGTGCCTGCTGTAACTCACCCCCATTCAACACGTGTTGCTTCCACTTGTAAGTGTAGAGCGTTTAAAATAAACTATTGTGGGTAACTGAAGTTGTGGTGTGTGTTTCCTCACAGACCACGATGAGAATCAGAATTAGACAAGGGCCTCTGAACAATCACGAAAGCTAGTGGTTCTCAAACTGGGCTACTCACTAGAATTACCTGGGAGTTTAAAAAGATACTGATGCCTGGGTGACACTTCAGGGATTCTGATTAACGTGGTCAGGGGTATAGTCTGGGCATCAGGATTTTTAAAAGGTCCCCAGGTGATTCTAGTGTGCTCCCAAGTTTGATAACTACTGAAGGAAACTAGCTGAGGGCCAGGCCTTCTTATCCCACAGCAGTCAATAATAAAGACCTGGGAGTTCCCTTCGTGGCTTAGTGGTTAACGAACCCAACTAGGATCCATGAGAATGCAGGTTTGATCCCTGGCCTCGCTCAGTGGGATAATGATCCAGCATTGCCGTGAGCTGTGGTATAGGTTATAGATGTGGCTCAGATCCCATGTTGCTGTGGCTGTGGTGTAGGCCAGCAGCTGTAGCTCCAATTCGACTCCTCGCCTGGGAACCTCTATATACTGCAGGTACAGCCAAAAAAAAAAAAAAAAAAACCAGCCAAACCCTAATGCCCACTGAGCACGATCCCTGTTCTCTTGCCTCTCCCTGGAGGTAGTCCTCAACAGTTCCTTGTTGGTCTCCCACTGGAATTAAGGAGCATGTTCCTGGGTGGTCTTGCTGGACCCTGAGCCCAGAAAAGCTGAAGAACGTCTGCTTTGGGGTATTTGAAACAAAAGGGAAGGCAGGAATTAACCTCCCTCCACATCTGCTTGGCCTCCTCTCCCACTCCCTTCTCACTCATTCCAACTGCTCCCCACGGCCACCTTCCTGCCCTCTAAACACGCAGGCACCGTCCAGCCTGCTCTTCTGCCTAAAATGCAGATACTCCCAGAGACACAGGACTTGTCCCCTCATTGGCTTCAAATGTCACCTCCATCAGACTGTCCCAGCCGCCCTCTCCATAAACCATGACTCCATCTGACATATCTGATGTCTACGTACCTCCCTCCCCCTCGCTGGAATGGCACGGGGATAGGCGTCATTCACCACCGAATCCCCAGGTGACCTTCCCTTCTTAACTGTTACAAAACTCAAGTTTCCTGCCTTAGAAAGAATTACTATTAGAATAGGGGACTCGAAACATCCAAGTCCACCAGCCTAGAACCTGTCACTCACATAAGCCTCAGGTTTGGAAAGACTCAAACACGAGCAGTTTGATATCACTCCATTGAAAGGCTCCTAGGGAGTGGCCAAGGTGGTGGAGAAGAAAGACCCTGAACTCACCTCCTCTCATAGGCACACTAAAATCGCAACCATCCACAGAACAACCATCAATGAAAAAAAACTGGAACCTAGCAGAAAAAGATTTTCTACAACTTAAGCCATGAGGAAGGAACCATTACAAGACAGGCTGAAGAAGTGGACTTGTGTTATTATCAAACCCCATACCCCTCGAGCGACCCACAAACTGGAGAGTAATTTTTTTTTTTTGGTCTTTTCTAGGGCCGCACCCATGGCATACAGAGGTTCCCAGGCTAGGGGTCTAATTGCAGCTATAGCCACCAGCCTACGCCAGAGCCGTAGCAACACAGGATCCGAGCCGCATCTGTGACTTACACCATAGCTCACAGCAACGCCGGATCCCCAACCCACTGAGCAAGGCCAGGGATGAAACCCGCAACCTCATGGTTCCTAGTCGGATTCGTTAACCACTAAACCACGATGGGAACTTCTGGAGAGTAATTACATTACAGAAGTTCTCCCATAGGAGTGAGATTTCTGAGCCCCACGTCAGGCCCCCCCAGCCCAGAGGTCCAGCACTGAGAAGACATGCCCCCAGAGCATGTGGCCTTGTAGGATAGCGGAACTTAACTGGAGGAGCCCCACAGGACTGGGAGAAATAGTGACTTCAACTCTTAAAGAGTCTCACACGTACTGGGACCCAAGGAAACAGCAGTAATTTGATAGGAGCCTGGGCCAGACCTACCGGTTGGATTTGGAAAGTCTCCTGAAGAGGTGGGGGATGGCTGCGGCTCACCCTGGGGACACAGACACTAGTCACAGACATATTTGGACCAGTGTGTCAACACTCCTGGCACCTGCCATGTTGGCTTAACAGTGCCAAGCCCTGGCCCCATCCAACAGCCTGTAGGTTTCAGTGCTGGATGCCTCAAGTTATACAACTTACTGGGTAAGACACAGCCCTACTTAGCAGCAGACTGGCTGCCTAAAGACTAAAGAGCCCGAAGCCACTTCTAGACATGCCCCTAGATGGAGTCTGACCCACCCGAGGGCCAAGATCCACCTCCATCCACCAGTGGGCAGGCACCAGCCCCTCCCACTAAGAAGCTAGCACAAGCCTCTAGACCAGCCTCACTCACCAGGGTGCAGACACCTGAAGCAAGAAAACTACAATCCCACAACACAGGCCAGACCCTACCTTGGGACCAGCTGGGCCCTCGCCCTGCCCGCTACCAGGCCAATGCAATCTTCAGGACACCCAGGACCCCATACCCAAGGGTATCAGGAACAAGCTCCCCCTATCAATAATCTGGAGCCAGCGTGGGATCCCTGGGACCTGCAGCCAGACTCCAGGAACCAGCAATGTGAATCTAAAATATGATACAAATGAACTTATTTACAAAACAGTAATAGACTCATAGACATAGAAAACAAACTTACGGTTACCAAAGGAGAAAAGAGGTGAGGATAAATTAGGAATTTGAGATTAACAGATACTACTGTATATAAAATAGATAAGCAATAAGGACCTAATGTATACCTCAAGGAACTATATTCAACGTCTTGTAATAACCTTTAACAGAAAAGAATCTGAAAAATAATGTGTGTGTGTATATATATATATGTATGCATAACTGAATCACTTTGCTATATACCTGTAACACTATAAATCAACTATACTTCAATTAAAAAAAAGACAGTCTCCTAGAATCCTGTGATCTCAAATGCCACTAATTGAGTATTTATTTGTGGCCAATATATATGTTTTAAGATTCATGATTAAAGATGGTGAATATTAAAGATGCTGATTTTTTTTTACAAGGTAGTAGAACAATTTTTCCTAAGGAACTAAGACAATATTTTTTAGTTAGCAAAAAGAGAGATGCTTTGAGTAAAAACTATGATTTATACAGACATTGATCTTTATTTGATTTGACAAAATCTTTGTTATTAAAAGACGAGTAATAAAATCTGAGCTTATACTGAATCTGACAAATTAAGATCTATAGTATCTAGAGTATTACATAAGAAATTTCGGCTGAGAGGAAAAGAGGATAAAAGCATCACATGCAGATGCTCCTGGCAAAGGGAGAACTCTATCTGCAGGTGAGGTCCATCCTGTGCAGTGCATTACAAAATCCTGGAGAAAATGCAATCGACTTACTTGGGTGAAGTGTTTTTCCTTCTGAGGAGAGGGTGAGGTGGCAGAGAGGCGCAGGAATTCAAAGGCATGTGCAGAATGGCTTTTCCATTTCAAATGGTAATAAAAATATTTAGCTCATGGCACTAGGGCACCTTTGAGGAAAAGAACACCTTAACCAGAGTAGGCTCATTGCATAATTCTTTAGTAATATGTACAATTTTCAAGTAATGGAGCGGAATTAGAGTAATTTTGCTTTAACATTGGCTATCTATTTTTCTTCTCGCCCTCTGGGGCTGATTCTGTTTCAGTATCGCACGGACATTTTTCCACACAGTTTCTAGGGAACCATCCTCTTACTCTTGAAACACCTGAGGTAGAAAATGAAATTGACATGAAATAGTCAGATATATACCACTGTGACATTACTGAGACTCCTTAGTCCTATTATTCTCAATTAACAAGCTTTTAGACTTTACTGCTCACCACCATTTACCATCTTTTATAAGAACAATTTGAGGAACTGAGATTAAAAATATGTAAGGATACACACACACACACACACACACACACGCCTAACAAGCTAGAATATTTCCCAAATTCCATCATCTGGGAAAGGAGCTGATGTGGTTCAGGAGAGCTCCAGCAGAGTTGGGGGAACTTCCCAGTGGGGGTGCACACACGTAATGGGTGTGGACTGTGAAGGAGTTTGTCACCTGCCATACTTCATCTGTTCCCGGGGACGATCTCCCTGTAGCCTTTGTGGATTTTCTTTTTGCTTTCTCCAAGATGTGCATTTCTTTATCAAGCTTGCCTAACCTATTACATGAGTGAATTTATAATTAACCCACTGTTTTCAAAAGGGCATCCTGGGTTCATCTTTACTTTAAAAAGGAACAACTCTTAAACTAAGTAAAAAAATCAAAGACACAAAAGTTTCAATTCATTAATTTTTATAATAACTTAATAGGATGATTCTTTCAATGGGGGAGTGTACAGAAGAGCAGTTTCGCCTACAGCTCTGGAGCCAGATTGTGTGGGCTAGAGGCTGGGCTCTACCTGCCTTTAATGTGGTCTGAGGCACACTGTTGAGCCTCTCCATGTTTCAATTCCCTCACCAATAAAATGTCAATGACAACACTGACCTCAGAGGACTGCTGGGGACTTTCATACCACAAATGAGGCATTTCTACTCGTGCCTGTCACATGGTTAAGTATGGGATCCGATATTATCTATCATTAGGATGACCCAATAAATATAAGCACTATGGAGTTCCTGTCGGGGTTCAGCGGAAACGAATCTGGCTAGTATCCATGAGGGCACAGGTTCGATCCCTGGCCTTGCTCAGTGGGTTAAGGATCTGGCATTGCTGTGGCCTATGGGGTAGGTCACAGATGCAGCTTGGTTCTGGCGTTGCTGTGGCTGTGGTGTAGGCTGGCAGCTGCAGCTCCGATTCAATCCCTAGCCTGGGAACCTCCATATACTGCAAGTGTGGCCCTAAAAAGACAAAAAAAAAAATAGTGTGTGTTATGGAGAAATAACACAAGGAGCTTCTTTCTGCTGCTTAATGCTGTGCCTTCCTATTTAGTTCCCCTAATGTATATGACGTGATTGTTTATAAAACTTATTCTCGTAAAACATACAGTTAGTGCTGGCAGTCTTGTCCTTTCAACACTCTCTTCCACTTCCATACCTTCTATAATGGAGTCATCAAGAATTTTATCTCCATACAACCAGTATCTGAAATATTGAAAAGATTAAAATTAAATATATATATATATTTTTAGGCTAGATGCCAGTTTTGTCATTAAAGAAGAAATTCAGTACTTCCTGTCACTTACCGTAACCCCCTTGTGGCTAAAACGAACTCCCCTTTCTGGAGCCTTATCCGAGGCTCTTCCGTGCAGGGGCTGGTGAAGAAGGTTTTGATCCCTTTATTCAAAGGACAGCAGGAGCCACTGTAATCTTCTATGACTTTATACCGAACCTGTCACCAGTGAGAAGAACAATTTAACCTTAACCCATACCTGAGGTTTTTCAACTCGAATGTCAACTGTTGACGGGTGATTCAAAATATCAGGCAACAAGTCTTTCTCTCCTGGTACCCCATCTGCCCAGGTCCTGTATAGAAGGTAATTAATTGAAGCTTCTAGCTCTCAGGCTTTTCTTACCCTCCATTTCAAGCACATGGCTGAGAAGGAAATTCTAGAAGCAGTGCTGTCCAATAGAACTTTCTGGAGTAATGAAAATGTTCTATATTTGTGGGATCAGTGTGGTGGCCCCTAGGCACATGTAGCTACTGAGCACTTGTAATGTGGCTGGTGCAACCAAAGAACTGAAATTTTAATTTTAGGTAATTTAAATTAAATTTAAATTGCCACCTGTGGCTAGTGGCCATTATATTCTACAGCATCATTGTAAGGACAGGTTTTATCTAAGGAACCACATTGAGGATAATTATCTACTGACAATATAAATTGACTAAGTTCCTTCCAAATCTCCAGCCCAAACTATTTAAATGAAAACAAAAGTAATGTGCATCAAATTTCAACAAATATATTAAGAAATATTATTTAATAAAAGTCTTCTACTCAAAGACAATTTTAAAAGCTACACAGAAGTCTAGAGCCTGACAAAAGAAACAAGAAATTAGTAGCATTGCAAAAGAATTACTTACACTTCTGACCCTTTTATCTGCTTTTTGTTTCAACTGCTCTATCTGTTTGGAAGATATAAAGAGAAAAAATGAAGTCTTATCTCAATGTTGAAAAACAGCTTTCCTGATTTATTATATCATCATGACATGACAAACTCCCAATTTTTCAACATTTCTAACTGCTGATAATTTAAAGACTGCATTTTTTTAAAAAAAATTAGCATGGAAAGAAGGCCATGACTGTGATTAAGACCCAGAGCTGAAGTGGGGTATTCTCAGCCTTCCCTCTCTAGTGCCCTCATCTGTGTACACTGGCAGAGCATGCCCAGTGGCCCAGGGGTCAGGGAGCTGGGCTCCCCACCTTCAGGGGCCTTTGGGCTAGTCCCTAAGGTAAAGAGGATGCAGAGACTCCCCAATTCTCAGCCATGGCAAACAGACCGCAAAATTCATCAACAATGAGTCTCGATTAAAAGTCTTCATTTCAACCACTTTTCTCCACTCATTCGGCAACAATTTATTAAATGGTACTACACTAGATATAATAGGGGAAATAATCTGCCTAGAATCTTGTCAAGTTAAAAATTAAAGATACTTGATATAAGATACAGTAGTAAATAATTAAGCACCAAATCCAGATGAGTCTAGAGTGGGGAGATTAGACTTTATGGAGGAGGTAGGATTGGAGCTGGTCTGAAGTATTTTCCAAAGAGAAAAGATCATGAGACAGAAAAAATAGGGTGGGCAGAGTTAAGTGTCAGGAATGTATCAGGAATTTGCTGAATAGACGGGGCTGATTAGAAGGATGACTTCTGCTAGGATGTAGGTGAAAGACAGCTTTCGGCCAGACTTTATAAAATTAAGTTGAGGAATCAGGGCTTTGTCCCACAGGTAGGGAGAGATAAAGAGAGATTTAAATAAGAAGAAGGATATGATACAAGGAGTGATTTAGAATTATTAATTGAGATTCATTTCGCCATACTGAAAAAATTCTTACTACTTGTTTTACTAGAAAACGCCATCGGAGTTCAGAAGTTAAGGGGAAGAAGGTGAGGCAAAAAGATAAGAGTATTTGAACAAACATACTCACTGTTAAGCTGTACTGATGACAGCCTTCTCTTATTGGCCACTCCAGTCCATCTCCTTCAGGGACCCCTGACCATGTAAATACCTGTTTAAAGTTCTTCCATCTACTTCCCATATCATAAGGAAAAACAAAGACTTCATCTAGTTGATAATATTGAATTCGATCTTTAGCCTGTGGGTAACAGAGATGTAAGATGGCAGACACATCTGCCTTAAGTGGGCTTTAGTAACATACTATTGAGACATTTATTCCTCAAATCTGTATCATTCCTAAAAACCCCTCCTCCTCATTGTAACATTAAAGTACACAAAAGAAATAAACACACTTATTTACAATATAGGAACAACTTGACACATAATACCAACCTTATCTGAGATTATCCAGCAAATGTCTGATAGGGCCTATTTAGGAATAAGCCTAAGTATGACTGAATTCAAGCATTCAGAAATGCGTATTAAAAAAAGTTTTTTTTCCATATATTAAAAGGTCATTAAATCCTCAATGTTCCTGCTGGTTTAGCAGAACAAAAGAATCCAGGTGTAAAAAAGGGCTACTAATAAAGAGATTTAAGAGAAAGCAAGGGTTTATTCAGGATGCAGGGATCTGCCAGGTGGGATGCACTAGAACGCCATGGTTGTATCCTGGGTGGCAGTGATACTGTGAGAATGGCCAGAAAATGTGTAACAGGGGAGTCATCATTTTAAGAAAATTATTTTTTAAAAACTAGCAGGTATGCACAGGAAGTTTTCTTTCAGTTTTATATACCATTACATGTGTCTATATGCTTATTTATATAGACATTTACATGTGCATTTTATGGGTGTGTATATATATATATAAATATTCAGGTTTCATAAATTATATTCTGGGCATTTAAATGGTTGTGTTTTACGTACGGGGATAAACTGGCTTAGAATTTATGATAGATATTTCTTTATTTTTTTGGTCTTTTTTGCTTTTTAGGGCCATACCCGCAGCATATGGAGGTTCCCAGTCTAGGGGTCCAATCAGAGCTATAGCTGTCAGCCTACGCCACAGCCACAGCAATGCCAGATCTGAGCTGCATCTTTGACCTTCACCACAGCTCACGGCAACACCGGATCCTTAACCCAGTGAGCGAGGCCAAGGATCGAACCCTCATGGTTCCTAGTTGGATTCGTTTCTGCTGCACCATGACAGTAACTCCTGATAGAAATTCCAAAGAAATTTCTGAATTTCCACTCACAGCTAGGGGTATAAAGATACATTACTTATTCCTACAGTAAGTGTACAAATCCAATTGATACTTATTGTGTCAGAAAATCTAATAATTTTGATACGTTTTCTATAACTTAAGACAACCATTTATGTGATTTTTTTATTCAGCAACAGAGTGCCAGTTTTAAAATAACTTCTAGTTTTACCATGGCAGTTTATAAAGAACCTTGGTCATGAACAAAAAAACACTGTTAATCCAATGTCAGTATATTATGCTAGCTAGAAATGATATCTTGAAATATTTTATTATCAGGGGACAGTATTGTAGGGAGAAGCTCCTTGTAGTTACTTATAAAGTGATACTACTGTTAATACAATTAAAAGAATTGCCTGGCGTTGTGGCTTAGCAGTAACAGACCCGATTAGTATACATGAGGACAAGGGTTTGATCTCTAGCCTCGCTCAGCGGGTTAAGGATCTGGTGTTGCATGAGCTGCAGTGTAGTTGTAGATGTGACTCCGATCTGGCATTGCTGTGGCTGTGGTGTAGGCCCAGCACGTGCAGCTCCAATTCGACCCCTAGCCTGGGAACTTCCATGTGACATATGCCTAGGGTGTGGCCCTAAAAAGAAAAAAAAAATGCAGCAATTAAAAGACCTGTCAAGCTGTAACAAGACCACATGTTAAGTCTATCCCCACCCAGACAGCAGAGGGTAATTTCTTTTCCCTTTTTGTATACAAAAGCTTCAGTCTCTGAAATGAATTAAGAGCCTTAGAGAACAGAGATCTAGAATACTAATATTAAATATTAGAATAATATTTAACAGAGAAAGTGTTAAAAATGAAAGTAGGTTACAAAGATGACCAAGGCATGGCCTCTGCCCTGAGAAGCACTCAATGAAGTTGGAGGATTCAGTCAATACCGTGTGTTAAAAGGTGACAGATATGCGCAGTAAGTGCTATGGGAAAAGGGAACAAAAGTGTTTAACCTAGTCTGGGGAGAGTCAAGGAAGGGTTCTTGTCCCTTAGACCTAAACTAAGTCTTAAGGGACAAGAAATAAGGCAAAAAAGAGGGGAAAAGAATGTTCTAGGCAGCGAAAACAACATTTGGAAAGATACAGAAGCACAAGATGCAAACTATTTGGTATTAGCTGATACCGAGGGTAAATAGCATGGGTGGGGAATGTAGGGAAAGGGAAGACCTGAAGGGTTTTATGACGCAAAAACTAAGGAGCTTGGACTTAACCTGTACAGCAATGGTTCTCAAAGCATGCCTTGCACACCTCTTTGAGTCCCCAAGACCTTTTCTTGGGGTTCAACAAAGTCAAACAACTTTTATAATAATAACACTAAGATGTTATGTGCCTTGTTCACTGTGTTGACATTTGCAATGGTCAGTGAAATTGCTGACACCTTAAGCAGAAATCAAGACAGGGGCACCAAACTGTATTAGTAGTTGCTATATTCTTCACTGCTACACTTATAATTCAAAACAAAGCCCAATGAAAAGCCCGGTTTTAGGTAAACATGTCCTGAATAAAACAATATGAATTATTATTTTTAGTACATCTCAATCCTCAAGATTAGATATCCTTATAAAATTCTGTGTGACAAAATGGGAAGTACACATAAAACCTGCTGAAGTGCTGAATCTCAAGGAAAACACTTGAGTTGTGAGCTAACAAAAGATGTGTTGCCAGCTTTTTTCATGTAACACAATTTTTACTTGAAAGAATGAGTAACGTGTCAGACAAACTAAGGTTATTCAGACTTCAGTATCCAGCGAATGTTTTCTCAAAAATGAACAAAGTAGGCTGTTACTTCGTAAAAACAACTATTTGTTGCCAGTGGAAAATTTAAGGCTTTCAAGTGAAAGTCAGAATTTTGGAAAATTTGTATCCACCAACAGCTTGATAACTTTCCAATAGCTAAAGATTTTCCCCATAAAATTGGTAGTAATGAATGTGGCTTTTAGATATTGTATAAGGAAATGTATCAACATTTGACAAATCCATGTAACGCTGTAAACCAGTATTTTCCAAATGACCAAGCCCTGATACCCTATACGGGTAAAAGAGCCATTCAAAGAGCAGGATAGATTGATGAATTTAAATACAAAAGAGTGCAATGTACTGGTGTAGCTTCAGATCTCACATGCCACTAACCTCTCAAGAACGAGCACTTGTCAAGTTTTATGTGGTATCAGAGAATAACCACTCTTAACTAAAAGGCATGATAAATTATTCCACCCCTTTCTACCTACTTATCTGTTTGAGGCTGAACTTTCTTCATATACTTCAATCAAAGCAAAATATCTCAACAGACTGAATGCAGAAGTAGATGTGAGAATTCAACTGTCTTCTGTTAAGTCAGATATTAAAGAGATTTGTAAAAACATAAAACAATGCCACTCTTCCTATTTTGGAAATTTTAATTGTTTTCTTCCAAAAAATATGCTCTTTTTTATTAACAAGTAAGGAGTTTATTACTGTTATTTTTAAATGAAATAATAAATATTCAAAGAGCTTCTCAGTTAGAAAATATGGCAATCATCAATAGATACAACACACACTAACAAAAGCTCTTTAGTGTCCTAAACAACTTTTGAGAATGCAAAAGGTCCTGGGACCAAAAAAATGAGAACTCTACTGCTATTAATTAAAGCTCACAAGCTGGCTGCCAGGGAGCTGTGTTTTATTTGGCCCATGAGTCTGTCTTTAATTTGAATTGCTTGCCAATGCTTAAAAACAAAAAGGAGGTAATATAGAAATCCAGATCTCTGCTGTCAGAGTGAGGACATGGACAGAGCCCGGGGATGGGCAGGCCAAGTCAGCACTGCAGGGGGCTGGGGTAGATGAACAGTAGACTGGCAGGGGAATGAGAGACAGCTTGGAGGGCCGATGAGGCTGCAGCGGGAAGCAGGAGCCGGATCGAGCAGGGTCCTGGAGGCTTGGAAGCATGTGACCTTTCTCCTGTAGGCGATGGGACCCTTTTGAGTTAGAAGCAGAGGAGGAACATGGGGAGCCTTGTGTCTCAGAATTACCCTTTTGTACTATGATACTTTTTTAAACCAAAAATATCTATTACTGTTTTCAGTTATTAAAATAAGTAATTTCAAAAAAAAAAAAAAAAAGAAATCCAGATCTCTGACTTGTCTTGAAAAAAAAAAATGAGATGATCTCACAATACTGGGTGTGGCAACAAGCAGCTCTGCCTGCCGAGCAGCTCTGGCACAGAGGCTGGCTCCACTTCCCTGGGTTATTTGCCCGGCCCCTGGCGCATCCCTGCCTCAGTGATGATGAGGACCTGAAGGGAGTGAAGGGAGCGGGGTTGCCAAAGGTACTTTTCACATCAAAATCACAATGGACAGTGTGAAGTATGTACTGGAGGCTGTGAGGTTTATGATAAGCTAAATTGTTATAACAATTATCTATCCGATGTCTAAAACCCATGTGATGGCAACTTGCTAAGAGAGAAGTTCCTTTCCAAAAGGCCTGCCTTCTCCTTTAGTCTAAGAGAGTATGGTCAAATGGTTTAAAGTGTGGCTGAGGCCTCTTCAGCAACTCAGTGTGTGAGACATTTCTGTGAGAGTTATATTAAACCAGGGATAAATCAAATGGTTCCTACACTCACCTTTTACATGGCAGGTGAAAGACTTAAGGAAGCCATCTTGTAGTCAAGTTTTCATTTGGGGGCATTTATTAGTTAATCTGGTCCATTAGTTAATCAGCACTTTTACTGATAGTGAGGAAACAATTATAAAATTTACCTTCTCTTCAATCCATGATTCAATAGAAGTTTTGTTTCTGAGAATTATTTTCATCTGGAAATTAAACGATACATTGTAAAATTTTATAATGTGACTGGTTCATTTAAGATAATCCTCTCTCTGCTAACCCTGTGAGATAGTTTTTATTGCTCCATTACATAAATTGAGATATCAGGAAAACAGAGGAAGTTAACACAGCATCCATCTGCACTACTTCTTCATATAAATGATGACGTCAATCCACAAGCACATCTGAACCTACTGTTTAAATAAAAAAATCTTGGTTTTTTTTGTTTTGTTTTGTTTGTTTGTTTTCTAATTTTATGGCTGCCCCCCGTGGCATATGGAAAGTTCCTAGGCCAGGGATTGAATCCGGGCTGTAGCTGTGACTGCCACTTGATCCATTGTGCGGGGCTGGGGATTGAACCAGTACTTCCACAGAGACCCAAGCCACTGCAGTCAGATTCTTAACCTGCTGTGCCACGGCGGGAACTCCAAATATCATGTTTAAGTACTGTCTTCTGAATAAGTTTTTCAGAATATTCATAAAATATTGATACAATCCATTCAATCAGCATTAAATATATTTTGCTATTAAAATCTTTTACCACTATTCTTAATGAACCTTAAGTGTATGATTAACCTCTTTATTACAAGTAACAGTGACTCATTTCAGACAACCTAGAAAATCTGCTTACCTTAAAAATAGAATATATTCAGGGAGTTCCCGTCATGGAGCAATAGAAACAAATTTGACTATGAACCATGAGGTCGTGGGTTCAATCCCTGGCCTTGCTCAGTGCGTTAAGGATCTTGTGTTGCCGTGAGCTGTGGTGAAGGTTGCAGACTGGCTCGGATCCCACATTGCTATGGCTGTGGCACAGGCTAGCAGCTGTAGCTCCAATTCAACCCCTAGCCTGGGAACCTCCATATGCTGTGGGTGTGGCCCTAAAAAGACAAAAAATGAAAAAAAAAGCTGAGTATATGCAGTCTTGATTCTATTTTTTATTTTCTTAGATATGAAATTTCCAATTATGCAGGTTTTTACACCAATGGATGTGAAAACCGAGACATTGTGAGAAGAGCTTTCAAAGTATAAAGTGCTGTACAACTCTAAGTTAACATGTTAAAATTTAAATCAACTACCTAGAAATTCTGGCAAAGTTACTTCAAAATTACCTGACCAGTAGAAGATTAAATTAATCACATAGATGGACTAGGTAATGATAATTTCCATTTCATACTGCATACGTAAACACAGCCTTTATCTCTTTCTCATTATAAGTAGTCCCGATAACTGGACAACTTCTAGCAAGAGGTAACTGAGCAACTTACCTGGATAAAAAATAACATCCCAACAGCTATGGTTGTTCCTAAAGCTAATCCCAAGGCAAACAAGGTGGCAGCAAATGCAGCTAATCCAAACGGAAATATTGGAAGAGGATCTCTCCGGGCTGCACTCATATCAATCTTGACCGTGTTCCACCCAAAGGAGAGCTATAAACAAAACACACACTTGAAGTGCTTGGTTGTTATAAACACTCAGACTCTACTGTATCATAAAAAAAAAAACTTGATCAAAAAGATCAAGGAATGACAAACCTGATACCGTGGCCAAAGCAAACAGAGCTGTTTCCACCTAATACTGTGGTCTATTCTTCTCAGGTATTCTAAAATGCTTTTCTGGGAGTTCCCGTCGTGGCGCAGTGGTTAACGAATCCGACTAGGAACCATGAGGTTGTGGGTTCGGTCCCTGGCCTTGCTCAGTGGGTTAACGATCCGGCGTTGCCGTGAGCTGTGGTGTAGGTTGCAGACGCGGCTTGGATCCCGCGTTGCTATGGCTCTGGTGTAGGCCAGTGGCTACAGCTCCGATTCAACCCCTAGCCTGGGAACCTCCATATGCCGCGGGAGTGGCCCAAGAAATAGCAACAACAACAACAACAACAAAAGACATAAAATGCTTTTCTGTTTGTTACTGTTTCCTTGGAAAGTGTCAGAGTCAGACAGACCCACAAACATTACCATGCATAACTGAGGATGCCAATCTAAGCTGTAACTGTGTCTCCCATTTTCTCTTGCTTTTTTATATTTAATTACTCATAGCAACAAACACAGCCTAGGAGTCAGTGGTTTTTTCCCTCATGTGCTACAACCAGAGGTTTAAAAACTAACAAAACAGAGGTGGCCAAATATGACCTGTGAAATGTTTAAAAATATTTGGTCAGGTGCCAACATTTAGAAATCAGAGTTCACATAAAAAAAATACAGATTTTCAGATTTTTTTCTTGAAAACTCAGAAGATCTGGCATCAACAGGTGGGGTTTCCAAACATCAAAAACTGGCTGTAGTCACATATGGGATGTCCCTGGGGTGAAGGATGTGTGTTCTCCACTTTGCCACGTTCCCCTAGGGCCTGTGTCCCTCATTTACTCTCCAGGCCTCTTTAGGGACCACTGAACTTTATCGCCTGACTACTTGCCCATAAATCAACTCAATGTGTTGCAGGATGTTTTACCTGCTCCAGGAGCCATGCCCCAGGGCACTGGAATCAGAAATGAATAAAAGAATTGCAACCTGCCACGGGACTGGACTGAAACAGAAAGCACCAGCACTGTCTTTTTCTCCTCTTTCCCTTTTTCCTCTATTCTTACCACAGCTACCAAGTTTGAAGTCCAATAAGTTATATATGTGGTACTAAAATAATTATCAACTTCAACTAGAGCATACAAGGTGAGCTTCCAGGACAAAATAATCTTTCCTCATCTTAAAAATTATTTTAATGCTTTTTAAAAAGAAATCCATAGAGGGGTAAAGCAAAGTTCTGTTCCTTACCTAAACTGGAGAAAGCCTAATTCCAAAAGGGACTTCTTAAAAAACCCTGATAACTGCTACATAATCTGGCATGAATGAATTTACCACAAACATTTTCACTTACCCGATTATAAAGCTGTGTATACATTGTCATAACAAAAATAAAGGCAGCATGAATACAACCCAGTGGTGCTAGAAGGAGAAACAGTGTGAACGAAGCATGATTTTGGTAACCACAGCAGTTGTTGATCCAAGGACAGTGATGGTCCATCTTCATCACACATCTAACAAGAAAAATTTACATTAAACATGAGAAAGAAAATCTTGTCTACTTTTAATAACTCTGGTCTTCAAAAGATCAAGGACATAGGGATCTAGCACGTCTGTGCATGAGACACAGAGGAATATGACACTTCACGAACAGAATGAAAAAGCTTTATGAGTTTTTAAACAACTCTGAACAGTGTCTTCTTTTAAATTTTAAACAGCACAAGAAAGGGCAGGCTTTGTAACAGCTTCTGAGGAAAAGATGTCTGCTACAAGTGAGTTTGTTTAAAGAAGTCAGGAGGCCCACTGAGACGTTCATTATAAAGAAATGAGTGTGGTTCCTGGTTTTCCTCTGAAATGCAGTGACTGAAGTGAAATACAACAGAGACGAACAAAATCACTTATAAATCTCCACGGGGGTTGGTGGGGCCCAGCAGACACTTGAAACTTCCTTCCTTCCTGTTCTTATCCTTTAGATGTGGAATCTCTGAGCTAAGTAAGCTAACTCTGGGAATATAAGATGTGGTATAAAAAGCAAAGTCTTACTGTGCTTCCTTTCCTTGAGGTAGCTAAAAGAACATTTTCTTGCCTCAAATTCAACTTTATTTGCCTCCAGTGGTCCCCATAAGCCTCAACATTCTCATCATAAATTTCTTATTTATCAGTGGATATAGATGTACCTTTAAAAAAGGTTCTACCTTAGGGAGTTCCCGTCGTGGCGCAGTGGTTAACAAATCCGACTAGGAACAATGAGGTTGCGGGTTCGATCCCTGGCCTTGCTCAGTGCGTTAAGGATCCGGCGTTGCCGTGAGCTGTGGTGTAGGTCCCAGACGAGGCTTGGATCCCGTGTTGCTATGGCTCTGGCGTATGCTGGTGGCTACAGCTCCGATTACACCCCCAGCCTGGGAATCTTCATATGCCGCAGGAGCGGCTCTAGAAAAGGCAAAAAGATAAAAAAAAAAAAAAAGGTTCTACAATTCGCATTTTTTATAGTGATTCCATTTTCTTCCAATTAAGTGTTTTATATTAAACACTTGTGATAACAGGCACTTGGATTCATTTTTTCAAATCTGTATAAGGTGTAAATGTTAGTCTCCTATATAATGGAAAAAGCAGGTCTCCTTCACGATTTAGACTTGGAACAATTCTAAGGCTAGCCAAGATGACAGATGACAAGCACAGATAATCCTGATTAAAATCAGGATTATTAAAATCAGGATTATGAAGAAAAAGAAAACAAACAACTTTTTACCCTGCTTTAGGCAGGGCAAGAGGCAAAGTAAATCTGTATTTTTTTAGAAAAACCTTTTCACTTATAATGAATAAGAGGGAGATTTATTTATTATCAGAATTGACAATTTAGAAGTAAAGATTATGGACACTTGAGTATTTTGACAACATTGTTTATAAAGTAACCACCTTGCGGAAAATAAACTAGGATTGATGTGGTTGAAAGAATAACAACAAAGGGCCAGTAATCAAGCTGATCAGATCCCAATAAACAGGAAAGACAGACAGTACCTGTTACACTTTCTGCAGTGATGTGACCGTGGTGCCTTGTATGCTTGGCAGACTTTACAATACTGGAGGTACATGCTATCCTGAGAATTTTCCTTGACAGCAAAATATAAACAAAACATAAACTTCTGGGTAATTGGAAAAGTGACGCTCCTGATATCAGAAATTCATCATTTAAAAGTATTTTGGCTCAAATAAAAGGGCTGGAAATGTGAGTTAAGATCCTACCCTTTCCCTATCCCCTCCAAGAGAAAATCAAACCATAGTATTTATTCTTAAGACTTGATTTGTTATTACTGGCTGTCCATTGTTCGTGAATACTTCGTGGTTTAAACCAGCAGTTTCCAAAGATTTTTTCTCAGTTATGAAGGACGGTAATATATTGCGTGAAAAGGGATCCTAGAGCCAAACCACACTGTTAATGAGGTTTATGATTCGAAGTGTTTCCTAGAAACTTACAACCACGTACTCATCACCACCTCTCCTTTTTTTTTTTTTTTAATGCAGAATTATTCAATGAACCTGCTTTGGGAAACACTAATTTAGATCAATACTTTCAAATCGGTATGAAATAAATTTTTTGAGCTCTAAAGGATCAGTGAGTAACACATTTAGTCTCTACCAAGGGAAAGAGCAGGCTGTGATTGATATTATTGGTTAGCAGGTAAGGCAAAACTAAACCAAATATATCATTATTATTAGAGTTTACTAACTTAAAGAATCTTTTTCTTACCGGTTTCCACCCCAGAGGGACGAAGCCAGGACCAACAAACATGGCATTGAAATAATTATAAAGAATCATGACAGTCCAATTTATCAACATGATGAAATTCACGCTTCCTCCAGTGGTATGTAAGGGCCAATACCACAAAACAGAGTCAATCATGGCCATGGTAGAACATATTGCTATAACACCAAGGGCTATAATGGGACCCCAGTGACAAAGTCTCTTTAATTCTTGGAGATTTTCAAACCTGATGACTGAGCAAAATGTACCCATTTTGGTGAGGAAGAACACCTTCCTGTTTTTAAAGAATTACAGATTTCTTTTTTCTGTGCACACATTTCCATGTGCCACAAGTCCACATGTGTTCCTTAATTGTCATGCCTTCATGGTGTGGGATGTTAATGCAGATTACACCATGTTCACCGTTACAAACTCTTTGTTTTTTCTAGGAGAATGCAGTGTCTTGATTTGAAGCCCAATCTAAAGAAAACAAAATGAGAAAGTTTGGTAGGACATACTACTGGATACTGCATTGGTTAATTCCAATAATCACCTAAACAAAAGCAGCTCACAAATACATTACTATGGAATGAGGATCTCATCAAATGTCAAAAAGAACTATTTTCCTCTTATCCAAACTAGGCCTCAAGTTGGAATGGCATGTAAACTGGATACAAGATTCTAAAATGGTTGTTTTTATTCCTTTGTTCCCAACTTGTCAGAGGACTGTGACTATGCAACGGTTCAGTGACTGGTTTGAGGAGAAAAAGAAGTTTAGAGCTGGGAAGGGAGAGCCTTAGAGTGGGCCTGATCCAGTTTCCTTCCTCATAGAAAAGAAAGTGGCTTGGAGAGGCTAAGTGATTATACTACGGTGACAACCAACAGGTGAACTCAATAGAAACTTAAGTTTTCAAACTCCTTTCACGGAATTCTAAACTGCCTCTTATCCAGTCTCGAATTAATCAAGTATGATGTAGACACAGTCCACACCATTTGCCTGCGGTTGCCTCCACCCCAACACTAACCTAAGAGTCTATTTGTGCCAAAGGTAAAGAAGCAGGAGAGCGAAAGCAAAGAGAAGGAAGAGGCGGGGAAAGAGAAGTGTGTGTGTGAAATTCTGACCAGAGGCGTGTGTGAGAATGAACCTGAATGAAAATATTTGAGGAAAAACAGAAAAGGAAGAGCCTCCGGGAGCGAGGGACTGGAAGGCAGGACGGCGAGTCCCAGAAAGATCTGTAGAAGGGTACTTCGGACTGGACTGGAGTGAGTCAAGGAAAAAAGCTCTGACGGTAACAAGACTTTGAATCAACGGATGCCGCTGCCTTGTGCCTCAGTTTCCCACTCCTGTCACGGAGCAGAGCGCTTGGAAATCCTCACTCAGGGCATGAACATCATGGTAAGCGAGGTTGGTCTCTACATTCTGGAGATTCTGGCCTCACTTGGGTGGGGCGAACACCGCCAAAATCATGGTCACGTCCCCTGTGTGACTCCCACCTCGGTCTGGTCCTCAGTGCCTGCTCCTCGGCCATCGCATTTCCGGGGCGGCCCGAGCTCACCCCAAGCAAGTTTTCTCCTGCTCGGATAACTCCGTCCTGGGCCCCCCAGCCCAGCGTAAGAAGAAAGCAAATCCTGGGTGCAGTGCGAGATCAGCCACGACGTTGCCGCTTCTCCGCCAGCGCCCTCGCCGCGGCTCTCCCGCTCAGGCCCACTGCGCAGTCTCCAGGACAGCTACTTCCGGCAGGTTCACTGCATCAAACTTCCCTCGGGAAGCAAGTTCCTCTGACTCTAGATTGGAAAGCTGGATCCGCTTTCCAGAACGTAGAGGGGCAAAAGATGCTTTCAGTGATCCCTGAGAACTGGAACATTTTCTTAGGCTTTTGAGGGCGCTAATTTAAGTGCTCTTCGTTAGGAAATTTCTTAATCTTGTAGCCGGAGCGGAAAATAAAAAGCGCATCCAGCCCAACTTCCGGAGGACTAAAATAGTGACGAACAACCAGGAAGCGGCCGGGCTAGGAGCTGTCCCCGGTTCTCCGCTCCTCTCTGAAGTGGACCCTTCCTGTGTTCCCTGGACTCTGTTTTTCTGCCCCCTGTGGCCCCAGCCCCGACCTAGGCTCCGGCCCAGGCGGGCCACTCCAGAGCCGTCATGTCGTCTGACTTCGAAGGCTACGAGCAGGACTTCGCGGTACTCACTGCAGAGATCACCAACAAGATTGCAAGGGTGCCCCGACTCCCGCCTGGTGAGAGTCCTGTCCTGGTTGGGCGGAGGTGGACAGGAGAGCCGGGAGGCTTGGGCGTGGACGATGAAACGCCACCTGAATAAGTGTGTCTTTGAAGCGCGAGTCTGGAGTCGGGTGGTGTTAGGGCCTCCTGGAGGGACGGATTTTGAGGTTGGTTGAGGGTAAGGGGAGAGATGACACTGCACCCCACAGTCTTTGTGGGGTGCAGTATAATCTGACTCCTCTGGGCTCTAATCTGGACCCCACTGCCTTGTTACCCGGATAACCTTGGGGACTTTTCTCTGAGTTTTAATTTTGTTTGGATTGGCTTGATTGTTAACTATATAGATGAGAGAGTATTCAGAGAATGAATGAAAGTACAGGAACCACGGGTCTACATTGTACAGCAACGTTGTTTTTTTCAAGTAATATTATTATAGGCAGCAAAACAGGTTTAAGAGCCCTAGTGCCTGGATTCAAATCTCAGCTCTGCCACTTATAAGTTGTGTTATGTAGGCAAGTTTCTTAACTTCTCTCAGCTTTCCTTCTTGGAAAAATGGGGGGAATTGTATGTCTCTCATAGGGTTATTGTGAAGGTTAAATGATTTTACATATGTAAAGTCCTTTCTTGATGTGAGCTGCTATAATCATTAGCGTTTTTCATACCTCCAACCCCATTTATTATTTCTCACCCTTCTTGAGGATCTGTAACCCATTGTAAAACTTGATACAGAATGATTTTTTTTTTCACTTTTAAAATTCCACAACTCTCATGTAGAAGAGTTTTGGTTTGGTTTGGTTTTGTGTTTTAGCACATCTTATTTGCAATGCTGGACTGTCAGCTATGCGGAGGTGGGAGCTATGTTTGATTTCCTTGGCATTTACCCAGAAGGGGCTCAGGAAAATGTTTAAGTGAATGAGCAGATACTTAAGTATGATATTGTGTGATTTTTGTCTGAAGGGCATTGTTTTAGGATTTACTATTCTCTAAATACAGATTTAATTTGAGCATTTAGTTGCAGTTAACATTGTTACTTTGGGGCTCAGTTTTGTTAGGGAAATTGGACCATCTAGACTTGGCCCTGCCTTAGTTCTCTGGTGTGTAATATGTTGGAAAAGGAGTGCTCATTCATCTGTGAACTGGTGGGAAACTTCATTGTCCCACCTTGTTAGTCAATCCTTGATGCCTGCAATAATTTCTCGTGGACCTAAGTTGTCATTCCTCTTTCCCTTTCCCTATTCCCCGCCCCCCAAATTTATGTGTTTATAAATAATTTTCTTCCTTTATTTCTTTGTTTTTCTTCCCCCCACCTATTTTCTGTTAATAGGGATATTTGCTTGAAGCCAGGATCCCTGAACTTACACCCCTCTCATCTCCTGAAGTCTCAGTTAGTTCTGGAGGAGGTGGAGGATGATGTCTTAAGGAGGTTTATGAGTTCGAGTGAGGGAACAAGAGAAGAGACTCAAGGTAGCCTATACCACCGAGCTCTGCCGCCTCGGAGATTTTTGTGGCGAAAGTGGCTGATGGCCTCCTCACTTGATGATACACCACCTGGCCTCTTCTCTTCAGTTCTGCTTGTCTCCACTGCCCAAGATCATCTTGATTTTTGTTGTCATTGTTCTTGGAGACTGCTTCCTTTGACTTGGATCCCAGAGCCTCAGAATATCAGGACTTGTGGTTTCCATGGGATTTTTGCTTGTTTCTAATTATAATAGTTTTAGCAGTAGACATATTTTTGTTGGTTTGTTTGGGCTAATAGTTTTTGTATTGGGATACTGTTTTATAAAGTAACAAAGTCATTCCTGGGTGCAAAGTTGTAACAGCCTTTATATTTTAATGTAACCATTCTTAGCACAGAGAAGGAAACCTTTGGATTAAGAACCTTAAAAATAAAGGCCTTGACTCTCTTTAGCTACAGTATAATGTAAAGCTCAAAGACAGCAGCTACATGAGAGTTGAAAGAAGACTGTATAGCTGGCACTGGAAAAATGCTTACTGACTTGAATAATTAAATGCTAATACTTAAAAATGTTGTGGTTTCCCCCTTAATAATTACTTGCATTTGCTTACTTTATAATGTTTCTAATTGATAAATAGAAAAAGATTTAAAGTACATCTATGTAGTTATGAACCTCAGATATATATATTAATTTTATATATATATATATATATATATATATATATATATATATATATATAATACACACACATATACTAACAGAAAATAATATAGACATCCATGGCAAAAACAGTATTATTAAAAGTAATTATAATCTCTTCTTCAGAGCATCATTGGTGGTTGACCCAGAATTTACTTGAGTTAAGAAGATAAAAATTGGGAGTTCCTGTAGTGGCTCAGTGGTTAACATACCTGACCATGAGATTGCAGGTTTGATCCCTGGCCTCAATCAGTGGGTGGAGGGTCTGGCATTGCCATGAGCTGTGGTATGGGTCACAGGCATGGCTCGGATCCTGAGTAGTTGTGGCTGTGCCTGTGGCCAGCAGCTGTAGCTCTAATTGGACCCCTAGCCTGGGAACCTCCATATGCTGCAGGTGCGGCCCTAAAAAGACAAAAAGACAAAAAAAAAAAAAGAAGAAGAAGGTAAAAATTGAAGCAAATTTTTCAGCCAAAGCAGTTTATTCCCCAAATATTAACTTATTGTAATTGAAGTAGAGTGAGTAGGATTAAATACAATTAACTTCACTCTCTGTTTTTCATTCACAATTTATTGAAGTGTTACTTTCAAAGAAAATATAAAAGAACTGACTATTTTAAAAGCTTTAACAAAGTAATTTCATTACTCTGACATGTTTTTTTGTCTGTTTGTTTTTTCTTTTTAGGCCCGCACCGAGGCATATGGAAGTTCCCAGGCTAGGAGTTGAACTGGAGCTGCAGCTACCAGCCTACAACACAGCCACAGCATGTGGGATCCAAGCCATGTCTTTGACCTACATAGTAGCTCACTGCAATGCCAGATCCCTAACCCACTGAGCAAGGCCAGGGATCGAACCGGCATCCTCGTGGATTCTAGTTGAATTCGTTTTCCACTGCACCACAAAGGGAATTCCCTGTGACATGTTTTAAACAATAAAAATGCTTTGCTCTTAGACTAAAATGTTTGCGTTTTAACTAATTTTAGTAACTGGATTAATGAGGTTGATCACTCCCTCTTAAGTAATATTCTTATGGCACTGTATTTGAAATTTGATTGTGATGATTATATTCAGTGGTAAAGTCAGGAAGATGGATGAGTGGAAACCATAACTATTACTAATTATGAAGTTCCTTTTCCTCTGATGATGACTCCTAAGTGGGGTGATACTTTATAGGTGCAGAGATTCCACACAGGCTTCCTGAAGGATCTTAAACAAAATGTTCTTTTGCACGTAGTTACTTACCTCACCATCTACAGAGAGATAAACGGTCTGTTGTGAAGTGTATCATTTGGTAGTTACAGTCAAAAATACCAGCAGATGCATTATGGCAGATTGGTTACAATTCACACATGACATCAAATGTGTTTAGAATTCCAGATCTGCTACTTACTAGATATGCAGTTTCAGGCAAATTGCCTGGCCTCTCTAAGTCTGCCTCTCCACCTAGAAAATCTGTGCTAGGGGATACTTTACAGGTGCGGAAATTGTACAAGTTTACAGTGCTGTAAAAAGTCAAGTGAAATAAACCACGTAAAGTGCACAGCAGCACAAAATCTTTCCCCCAAGGGAAGTGCATGAGAAATTTACTATTAGTGATGTTATTGTTACTGGTGAAGACAACAGCTTGTAGGCTATTCAGGACTCAGCTCCTCAGACTTTGTGTTATTAGTAGAACTCTTTTTTTTTTTTTTTTTTTTGGTGGTGGGGAAGGACATGGCCATGGCATGCAGTATTTCCCAGGCCAAGGGTCGAACTCACACCACAGTAGTGACCTGAGCCACAGCAGTGACAACACTGGATTCTTAACCTGCTGAGCTAACAGGGGACTCTTAAATCTGCTTTACTTTAAGGCAACTTGGACCTCAATTCTTGGTTCCTTTCTGTGCTAGAGCTGGGAGAATCTCTCTTCATGAACACCTACCTTTAGAGGAGGATGATTAGGGGCTTCAGGATATGAACTTGGAATTGGACTTTGGATTCAGGATGTCAAGGTGGGAGTCGGGGAGAGAAGTGGAAGTGATGGGACAAGAGGGTGTCCTTTCTGGAAGAAAATGCTCCAGTCTGGCTGATTGATTAGGCCAAGCCTTGGAGGCTTTTGGAGACCATCTAGACTTGGCCATGTATGGAAGAAGCCGTAACACTGCTCTGTCATTCTCTCTTGCCTTTGCAAGGTGGTTGTCGTAAGAGAATTCAGAAAAGTCTGCAGAATGTTCCTCAGTTGGGATTTGACTGATTTTTTTTTTTTTCATGAGACTGGAGTTACAGGTTTTTGAGAGGAAGATCACAGAAGTAGAGCACATTTTCATCCCATCATATCAAAAGTAGACACTCTAAGATAACTTATCGTTCCTGATGTTAAGTTTGATCACCTGCTTAAGATAGTATTTGTCAGGTTTCTTCACTGTAAAGTTATGCTTTCCCCCTTTTCCATACTATTTGGAGGGAAAGCATATGCATAGCCCACACTTAAGGAGTAGGAGGTCTTCCTGTACCTCATTGAAGGCTTAGTGTCTGTGTAAATTATTTGGAATTCTTCTATACAGGATAGATTTGTCTGTGCTCCTCCAGTGACTTAGTCATTTATATCCATGGGCTCATGATATTCATTTTATACTTTGTGTTATATTCCAATACTACTCTGTTATGTTGCTTAGATTACTCTAGCTTTAACCACTGGAAGTCCTTTCAGTTGGCTTTTGTATCCTTTTGGTATGTCCCCATCATTGTGGGTTGTTCCCCCCCCTCTCCCCGCTTTTAGCACTTTCTTTCTTTCTGATAAGATACTCCAGGATCTTCTTGTATTTTTTTCTATACCAGTCCTAGAATCATCAGCCATTTCTCCAGGGTGCCCAGTTTCCTTTTTTTGAAAAATGGTTTTAGAAACCAAAATCTGGACATTAAGTGTGGTAATTGCTACTGGGGTAATTATTGGTCCTGGACTCTACCAGCTGACAGAGTGAGGAAAATGGGTGTATGTTAACTCATGTATATACACATATTGATAAAAATTTGTATACGAAACCATCTGTAATTATAGTAAGTTAAAATTGAGTTCATATTGATATTTCTAACTCTAGTCCTTTATCACAGGGATCATTCTAGAATGGCTTTATTTTGTTTTTTGTTTGTTGTCTTTTTAGGGCCACACCCAGAGCATGTGGATGTTCCCAGGCGGGGGTCAAATTGGAGCCATAGCTGCCGGCCTACACCACAGACACAGCAATACCAGATCCGAGCCACATCCATGACCTGTGCCACAGCTTGCGGCAATGCCGTATCCTTAACCCACTGAGTGAGGCCAGGGGTCGAACCCACATCCTCGTGGATGCTAATCGGGTTCTCAACCCTATGAGCCACAATGGGAACTCCAAGAATGGTCTTGTTTTAACATTATTTCCTTCATAAAGGGAGACTTGCCATTCTAAGTGGGAAGATTTACCCCGGTACTCACTGATGCAACTTTTCTTTTTCTCAGTTTCTCTATAACAAATATGTTGCTGAGCTAAGAACAATTGATTCACTTAGTAAGCATCTACCATGCACAGCTTTTAGTGCTAAATACAGAATTAGGGCAAAGATGTGTCAAAAACGGTCCTTTCCTTCAAGGATCTGGAAATGAGGCTTAAGGAAAAACTACAAAAACCAATTTCTAATGACCATTGGGGATGCTAGAGCAGGACACAGAGGTCTAGGAATTCAGAGGAGATAACATCATGTCCCAGAAGATCACCTGGAAGATATTGGGATTTAGGAGACAAAAATGGGAAAAGAGTATATTAAAAGAGTTGCCATAAGGGGTGCAGTGGTCATCTCTTGTTTTGGACAGCCCAGAATCTTCCATACTATCTTCTGATAGCAGCACCTCAACTTTCCATTGAGAAACTACCAAAACCTAGTCTTGGTGGACCTGACAGACTGCCATGCCCTGTCCAGGTCAAGAGGTGAACACCTTACCCAAGTGAGGACATTCAGTGAATTTTTGTAAGGAATTTGAATTTTGATTCCCCTTTTACAGAGAATGTCAGTGAGTTCCTGCTCCCTTGAGACCCTGAGCCACCCTGCATACTGTCCTCCCTGAGGTTGGAAACTCATTTTTTTCATTGATGCTATGAGCCACCCATATTATTCTAAAAAAAAAAAAAAAAATTCACCTTTTTGGCTTAAGTTAGCCAGAATCAGTCCTGTAATTCTGTTATATTCAACCAACCCTAAATGGTAGCTCAAACAAAGGCTTAGGGCAGGAAAAAAAAAGAAGGGAGGGAGGGAGAAATACTTCTGGGCTCAATTGATTCAATCAGAGCCACATTTTAGGAAGATTAAATCAGGCATGGAGAAAGGAAAACCTGGGTGGTTGGTAGCATAGCCTCTTTTGTAAATTACTGCACTTATCTATATTATTTATTCAATTTACCATCATTTTCAAGAACTGATTATATACCAGGCTCACTGCTAAATTTTAGGCGTAAGACATGGTTCCTGAAGTTCCCTGATGGCTCAATGGGTTAAGGATCGGGTGTTTTCATTGCTCTGGTTCTAGTTACTGCTGTGATACAGGTTCAGTTCCTGGCCTGGGAACTTCCACATGCTGTGGGTGCAGCCAGTAAAAGAAAAGAAAGAAAGAAAAAAAAAAAAAGGAAAGAGAAAGGAAAAAAGCCATGAGCTCCAAGCTAGAGGATAAATCAGACCAGTAAGAGTGAAAGATAAATCATGAGGATTAGGTAAGGACTCTAGGCAGTTTCTGTAAGAGAGAGTAGTTAACTTCTGTTGGGTTAGAAAAAGAGTCAAAGAGGCAGTGACTTCTAAAGAGAGTTTTGACTAGCAGCTTGCCAAGTAGTCACAGTGGAGATGGGCAAAAGTATTGAGATTAAAGGTCTGAAGTCCTGGAAATATATCAAGATTAGCAGTAAAGGTTTGGGACCATAAATATGTTAAAAAAATGGGATTGGATGAAATTGTGCGGGGATGTAGACATTAGTCCTAAGAGAAGAAAAGCAAGGACTGAACTTTGAAAAACACTGACAGTTAAGGATAGGCTGAGAAAGAGGATGCCCAGTAGAGGACACTGAGGCAGAAGTGTTAAGGAGAATCACAGAGTCAGGGTGTCCTGGAAGCCAGGAAAGGAGAAACTGAAAAGATGGGAGGAGTCAAGTGTCAGATGCCACAAGATTAAGTAAAAATTCGGCCAAAGAGTGTCCATGAGTTTGGGCACAGGGAAGGCCATTAGTCTTTGTAAGTGAGAGTCATTTCAGTGGAATAGTGGGAACGGGAGTGAGATTAGAGGGAGGAAATGAGGAGATGAGGAAGGAAACCGTGACTGTGGTTAGAAGGAGAGAGATTAATAGCAAAGGGGAATACCGGTCAAGGGAGGCTTCTTTCCTTGTTTTATTTGGTAATGAGAAAAACTGGTACATGTTTGTCTTAGAGGTCCATGGCATGGATTTTCTTAACAGCTGAGTGTCTTAAAAACAACAACAACCAAAACCAAGATATTCCTTCTAATTTGTAAATGCTCTTGGTCCAAGATGGGCTTGTCTTATTTCATATTTTCCTCTATTGCAAAAATACAGTGTGGTTCTATTATAAATTGTGGAAAAGTTAGATGGGTTGACATGTGCCAGAAGCAAATAAATTTGGGATCGTATACTCAATTTTTAATCTGGCTATATGTAGGCTTAATTTTTCAAAGAGAGAAAATAAAACTGAATTTTCATTCTAAATGTGCATTTTTCTTAGGGAGAACTACTTAGAGTACACACAGAACACCTTATGTGACAGCTAACCCCCCTAGTTTTTGGCAGGAGGAATCAGAGGGAAGGGGTGCAGGTTATCAGGACCTAATTTTTGTTCTAGTAAAATAATACCTTATGATACAAGAGTCCCCACATGGTGTTAACTATCCTTCTGAAAAGTTAGTCAGCTGCCAGGTGTTGTACCCATTTAAGCTTCGTGACTTCTAGTCTTTTAGTCAGTTGGTATTCATTGGGTTCTATGTCATAAAAAGTCAACTTTAGATAGAGAAAAGTAAATGTGTTGGTTCAAGAAACCAAAGCCATGGTAAAGTCAAGTAAAACCTTGAGTTACCTGGATCAAGAAACTAATTAACTAACAAAATCTATATAATTATCTATCTATCTATCTACTTGGGCTTTTAAAATTTTTTATTAATATTTATAATGATTTTTTATTTTTACTTAGCTTCTTTCTAAACATAGGCTTCATTGTTAACTACTGCAAACTGGCTTGCTCCTTGTAACTAGAACAATGGATGCCAACAGCTTATAGACTCATGTTCTTATAACGCTGTCAAAAAAGAGGAAAAGACTTTCCTATTACTTGAGGACTTTGATTAGCCTGCTTGGATCTTTTTTTAAATTTAATTTATTGGAGTATAATTGACTTACAACAATGTCGTGTCAGTTTCAGGTGTACAGCAAAGTGAATCAGTTATATATATACACATATATCCATTCTTTTTCAGATTCTTGCCCCATTTGGGTTATTACAGAATATTGAGGAGAGGTCCCTGTGCTATGCAATAGGTCCTTGTTAGTTATCTATTTTATATATAGTAGTGTGTGTATGTTAATCCCAAACTCCTACTAATTTATCCCTCTCCCCATGTTTCCCCTTTGGTGACCATAAGTTTGATTTTGAAATTTGCAAGTGTATTTCTGTTTTGTAAGTAAGTTTTTATGTATCACTTTAAAATCAGATTCTACATTTAAGAGATATCATATGATATTTGTCTAACTTCACTTAGTATGATAATCTCTAGGTCTATCCCTGTTGCTACAAATTGCATTACTTTATCCTTGTTTATGGCTTACTAGTATTCCATTGTATATATTCTTTACCTATTCCTCTGTTGATGGTCATTTAGGTTGCTTCCATGTCTTGGCTATTGTAAATAGTGCTACAGTGACCATTGGAGTGCATGTATTTTTTTGAATTATGATGTTCTGAAGATACATGCCCAGGAGTGCGATTGCTGGATCATATAGTAGTCCTATATTTAGTTTTTTAAGTAAACTCCATACTGTTCTTCATAGTGGTTGTACCAGTTTACATTCCCATCCTGCTCCCATCCTGTGGACCAATGCAGCCAGAGGGATTGAGCTGTTAGTATTAGTCCAGCTAGGAAGAGAAGCCCATCCTTTGGCAAGTCACAGTGATCAGAGAGGTGGGGTCATAGAAGGAAATAGCATCTCCCATTGACCTCTTTGGTGCAGAAGAGAGCCTCAAAAGAGTGAGGGTTATTGCGTGAGAAGAGAAGGGTGTTAGGCAGACAAAATTATAAATGTTCAATAAATTTAGATAGCACAGAACTTGGTGTTATCTCTAAATAAATGGGCTGATTGATTTAGAATAGGGGTAGGGAAATTTTTTCTGAAATTGTCTGCTAAAACATATCTCTCCCAGAAAAGGGAATGCAGTTGGGTTATAACTTAATTGTGGTAGTTTGAAAAAAAAACAAAAACATATAGACACTTAGCACTTCCCGAATTAAAAGCAGTTTCTCTTGCATCACAGCTTATTTGAGCTAAAAAATAATCATAGGTATTTTAGGGCTGCCGTTTAACATTATAAGCATTCCCCACACCCCTATATTATTCTGTATTCAGTTTTTAATAGCCTTTTATTTGTTTATTTTTTGGCCGTGCCAGCAGCATGCAGAAGTTCCCAGGCCAGGGGTCGAACCTGCACCACGTCAATGACAATGTAGGATCCTTAATTGCTAGGTCACCAGGGAACTCTCCAATAAATATTTTAGATTACCACTTTAGAGAGTATAGACTGAGTCTCACACACACACACACACACACACAAAAGCTCTTTTTCTAATCCAGTATCCCATAAGCAGTGAGTAGATAGTGGCTTTGGGTTTAGAATCAGTAGTTCTGACATCAAATATTTCTTCCATTACACCCAACTCTTAATGAAAGCACAATTTTTTAGCGGGTTATAAAATCTTGCCCAGTTTTAGGAATTTGTTTTTGTATGCGACTTTTCAATTGTATTCATAAATCAACTATTCCCAATTTGTTAGTCATGACTTTGCAGATTCATCATGCCACCACCAAGTCTGCTATTGTTGATACAGACTCTTCTAAAAACAAAATAATTTTTGATTTCTCTTAAAAAATGTTATGGCAGTCTTAATAATTCAGTGCTCCATAGGATTCTGTACTTCCAAATAGCCTAGAATCAGTTCCTAACTCACCAAAGAATGATGTGGCCGTTTGCCTGATATGGCAGTTCTCTACTCTGATTAACCAGAAAGAAAAAAAAAGCTATATAATTAATATTACATTTATTTATATCCTTAGCAATTCCTCGGTATGGTTGTTTGTTTCAGATGAGAAGAAGCAGATGGTTGCGAATGTGGAGAAACAGCTTGAAGAAGCAAAAGAACTGGTACGTGCAACTTGGTCATATATCTTAAAACACAACCAGAGCTATTAAATCTGATGCCTTCCTCTAAGCCTCATTTATACACTGTAGAAATGGGAAACATTATTGATTAGCAGTTCATGATTCAGAATTCATCACTATTTATTTTAAATGATTTTTATTTACAACCTATGGAATGGGAGAAAATAGTTTCAAATGATGCAACTGACAAGGGCTTAATCTCTAAAATACACAAACAACTTATACAACTCAAGACCAGAAAGACCCAATAACCCAAGTGAAAAATGGGCAACAGACCTGAGTAAACATTTCTCCAAAGAAGATACATAGATGGCCAACAAGCATATGAAAAAATGCTCATCACTTTTTAAATTGAAGATAATTAATAGCTTCTTGGAATTTTCTTCTTCTCTCTCTCTCTCTTTATTTTTTTTCCCTTTTGTCTTTTTAGGGCCGCACCTGTGGCATATGGAGGTTCCTAGACTAGGGGTCTAATCGGAGCTTCAGCTGCCAGCCTACATCACAGTCACAGCAACACAGGATCTGAGCCGTGTCTGTGACCTAAGCCACAGCTCATGGCAATGCTGGATCCTTAACCCACTGAGCAAGGCCAGGGATTAAACCCAAAACCTCATGGTTCCTAGTTGGATTCATTTCTGCTGCACCACGACAGGAGCTCGGGATTTTATTTTTCTTAATAAAAGTGATTCATTAAATGTCCACCTTGAATTTTTACTCCTTCATAATACTTTTTGTGATAGCGATAAGTAGCTAACACTTGTTAAAGGCATACTGGGTATCAGACAGTGGGTTAAGCATATTACTTGCCTTATAGTATCTGATTTTCACAAAATTAAAAACCAAGTGAGACAGGTACTATTGTCAAAAACTGTTGAAAATGGAGATTTGCCTCTGTTTGCTCACTCACAGGTGAGCTTGCCACAGTTTCATGGATGCTGATGGAAGATGAGAGACTCCTAGGTCAGAGACAAAAGGCTTTTATTACAGCAAAAGCAGCTGCCCAAGTTTCTGCAGGCTTGTGCCAGTTCTCAGAGCCCCAGTTCCCATGGGGCTGACACAGGTTTGCCTAGGAGAATGCCAACACTTACAGCCCATTATCTGAGAGGACAGTAATGTGGAGCCAGGCAAATATACTGCTTTCTAGCAGTAAGTAAGCCTTTTCTTTGTCCCCAAGAGGCATCTTATTTCCTACCCCACAATGGCTCCCTGCCTGGGAAAAGAGTGGTCAGGGCTCTGCATTCTTGACATGCCCAGCAGGACAAGTAGAGGCCTGAGAGGCGCATAGAGGAGTGATACTCAATACCATCATTACCCGCATTTTGTGGATGGCGAAACTGAGGCTTAGAAAGGTTAAGTAACTTGTCAGTAAGTGGTGAAATAAGGATTTGTACTTAGGTATGCTAAGCCTAGAGCTCTAGCTCATCCAGTAATTTTTGCTACAAATAAATTTACAAGTCAAGGAGCAAAAAATATCAAAAAGTATTGTGTCCTAGTTTTTTGGTTTTATTTTTTGGCTTTTTTTTTTTTTTTTGAGCTGCACCTGCGGCACATGGAGGTTTCCAGGCTAGGGGTCTCATCACAGCAATGCCAGATCTGAGCCATGTCTGCGACCTACACCACAGCTCACAGCAATGGGAACTCCCTAGGTTTTGGCTTTAAAGCCAGGTATTGCAAGTATGATTCACTTTGTTACTGCCTTGTGGTCCTAAATGAGTGTGCTGCTTTTCTAAATACTGACAGGTACTACTACTTGGTGTTCCCTTCGAACTAACTGATATACTTAGAGCAGTTTCCCAAAGTGGTTTCTCTTGACTGGTACTGCCTATTCAGATTAGTTTGGGAAACTATAGCTTAAGCAGAATTGGAGGCCAGGTCTTTTCTGTAACTGTTTTTATATAAATCTTTCTTAGACCCTTAAGTAGGATAAGAGGTGCACTATGAGGGGCAGCATGTCCTCAGCTTGTTTGCCTGAGTAACGTTTGTTAACAGGACCTTACCCGGGGGGCTGCTGCTCCCAGGGTGGGTCTGAAGAAATAGTTGGGTGTTGCTCTTCCTTATACTGCACACATTTCCTTTGTGTCTTCGCGTGCTCAGGCAGCAAGGTGCTGACCCACTACTCTTCCTGTCTCTGGTTCTTCTCTAGCTGTCAGAACGCTGATGCTCCCCTCACCCTGTAAGGTCTCCTTCCCACGGCACTGTCTACACAGAGGCAGCTTCGCTCCTAACTCCCCAACTTCTCATGTTTACCTCCCTTTTGAAAGTTCTCCCCCCTGCTTCCAATAGTTTTCTCTTTCCTTTCTTTCCTTTTGATAATCAACTGTTTCTCTCATGCTTCCTGGCCTTCAAGTGAAAAGACTGGTCTTTTATACACCATAGCTGCCACTCAGGGCATCTCTTCCTTCTGGTTGGCAGGCTTACCATAAATATATCCCATCAATTTTTTGGACCTTGAATATCTTCTTATATTGTTGAGTTTTCAATTGCAGGGTTTTTGGGGGTTGTTGTTGTTGTTTTCCCAGCAAAATCTGTGTTTTGGCTCTTTGGTTGCCTTCTTTTGGGGACATTGATTTACTTTATGATGTTAGGAAGCTGGTTTCTGGATAACCAAGGTGTTACTGTACCAAGAAGTATAAAACCTAGTTATATCCTCATGGCGCTTGTAGTCACCTCCAGTTGTTACTAACGTGAGGAGTTTTGTCTTAGATGTGTGTTTCGTTTTGTTTAAAATGACGAGGCAGCTGATTTACTTAATTTTGATGACATCCTCGTTAAGGACACTGATCATTACATTAGGTACTGTCCTTTTGATGTGGACCCTGGGAGAAAAAACTTCATTATGATTTTACTTACTAGGATTAGTTGTATTTCTGCTGAACAATTTGTATTAATCCCTTAGACACTGCCCGTCTTCCACTTGACGTTGGCCATGTGAATGTTGTGACAATATGGAACCAAAACATCCTAGCCTTATTTCTGGTTTCATTTATTTTTATTTATTTATTTTATTATTATTATTATTTTTTTGTCTTTTTGCTATTTCTTGGGCCGCTCCTGCGGCATATGGAGGTTCCCAGGCTAGGGGTCTAATCAGAGCTGTAGCTGCTGGCCTACGCCAGGGCCACAGCAACTCGGGATCCGAGCCGCATCTGCAACCTACACCACAGCTCACGGCAACGCCGGATCATTAACCCACTGAGCAAGGGCAGGGACCGAACCCGCAACCTCATGGTTCCTAGTCGGATTCGTTAACCACTGTGCCACGACGGGAACTCCTCTGGTTTCATTTAAAGTGTTTGTTGTCTCTTTCTTCTTTTTCTTCTTACCTGCTTTTGGTTAGTTTTAAGTGTCCTTGTAAAATGCCTGAAACAGAAATGTAGTTAACACTCAGATTTTCACTTACATGTACTTTGCAGTTATTTGTCTGCATGATTCTACTCAACCTTATTAGAACTAAGTACTAAATGATAATTTTGGAGAAGTGCTTTAAACAATTGCCTTGCTGAATCACAAATTTATTGGGGTATCACGTTTATGTTGAGACATGTCAGTTTGGGGGTCTAATCAGAGCTGTAGCCCCCAGCCTACACCAGAGCCCACAGCAATGTGGGATCTAAGCCGCGTCTGCGACCTACACCACAGCTCACGGCAATGCCGGATCCTTAACCCACTGAGCAAGGCCAGGGGTCGAACCCGCAACCTCATGGCTCCTAGTCGGATTCATTAACCACTGAGCCACAATGGGAACTCCAGAGACACGTCAGTAATTTAAATGGTTACTGCTTTACATCAAGGCTAGTTAAAACTGTCACTTTTTTTCATTATAAAAATTAAAGTTTGTGAATTGAACCATAGTTTTCTGGTTTATCTGAGTTCTACTATTGTTACTCAGACCCTAACATTAGATAAATAACTTTTATTAGTGCTAAGCAGAGTGTTCATGGCAATAATTTGAGAATGCTTGAAAAAGCAAAATATATGGCAACAGTTTTGGATGTGGGTTTATTAGACATGGCCTGAGCCAATCTGTAGTTGTTGGTTTTTATTTGTTAAACGACCTGTGATATCTTGGGTCATACTTGCTGTATTTCTTCTTGATCATTAGTAATTATGACTACCGTTGTTAGCATTAATCTAGTGATTACCAAGTAAGAGGCACTGTTCTAAGCCCATTATGGGAATTACCCTGTTTACTCTTTACAGCTGCCCTACAAAAGACATACTATTTTTAGAAATGGGAAAAGTTAAGAAACCTGTTCATAATTGTGTGGAAACAATAAAAATCATTATAAAGTAAAATAAAATAAATTGAGTGACTAGTAAGCAGAGGAGCCTACGCTCTGAACCCAGGCATCTGACTTGAAAGCCTCGGTTCTTCACCATCATACTCCTTCTGTATGGCCTCCGGGTTTTGCTCATGTGTTGCTCGTGTTGTTTCCAAAGTGTTATGTCATGACAGTGTTAGAAAGTGCCTCGCTGGGATTTCAGTGAGCTTGTGTAATTTAACATGCTACTGTATCCATTTAATGCCCTAGCGACATGTTTATAAAGTATAAGCCTAAGGCCAAGATCACAGATCAATTGGCATGGGATTTTACCAATCAGAAGAGACTTTCCAGGAGAACTTTCACCAGATGACTTAGGCTGGGCTGGGAGACTAATAGTGGAAATAACGATGTGGTTTATCTTTTCATAGTTCTGATGGTTCGGGGGTCAGAGGACCAGACCAGGTTGGGTTGAATGGTAGGATACTCCATGGATTGTAAAATCATTATTATTGAGGACATTTGGACTGATGCCTTTGTCTTTAAAAAAAATTCTTGACAAAGTAAGCAGTTTGGCACTCTATGTGTCACTTGGCAAGCCCTCAGTACCTGTTTGTTGACCTTAACAAAAATTGAGCACAGAAGTAGCCCTAGTGCTCATCTGACCACAGGCAGGTGGCTCCCTGGGCCTGGTTCCTCAAGTTGTGAAATGCGAAAATGGAATTGGAATTCAGTCCTCTCGGTGCTGAATGTCTGGTCACATGAAGAGTAAGCATACGGTTTAAAACAATCATGTTTTTCTCTCATCCTTCCAGTTGGAACAGATGGACCTGGAAGTCCGAGAGATTCCACCCCAAAGTCGAGGAATGTACAGCAACAGAATGAGAAGCTACAAGCAAGAAATGGGAAAACTTGAGACAGATTTTGTGAGTCAGATTCCATCCTTTGTTATACCTACCAGTCTTTACACCAAGTTTCCCCTATTTTTTTAAAATGTACCCCCCCACCCCCACCCCAAGCCTCAGTCAGTCAGCAGTAAGTGCACTGTCTTTAGGGGCTTGTGCCCAAGACAAGCAACAGCTAACAATGACTTGGGATCTAAAAATGCTTATAGAGGTGCTAATAGTGGACTTGAGGGTATGTTGAATTCATGACTTACAAAAAAGATTCAAATCCCGTGGATTTTTTTTTAGTCTGGACAGTCTTTATTGGTATTCAGCATTTATTAGAATTTTAAAATCCAATTTTGGGCCTTTCAGAGTTTGCAACCTTTAAGATGCAGTGTTTATGGATGGACTTCAAAGGCTTGTGAATATCCTGAAATTATTTATGTATATATATATATATATATTTATTATTATTATTATTATTTGGCCTTTTTAGGGCCACACCTGCGGCATATGGAGGTTCCCAGGCTAGGGGTTGAATCAGAGCTGTAGCCTCCAGTCTATGCCAGAGCCACAGCAATGTGGGGTTGGAGCTGTGCCTGCGGCCTACACCACAGCTCACGGCAATGCTGGATCCTTAACCCGCTGAGCGAGGCCAGGGATTGAACCTGCATCCTCATGGATGCTAGTTGGGTTCGTTAACTACTGAGCCACAATGGGAACTCCCCTATATCAGTATTTTTGGGTGTATGTTTCTAATGGTATTTTTTTTTTCTGGGATAAGCTCCACAGCCTTTATTTTTAGAGTCTTAAAAAGATAAAATTACACTCCTCCCTGCCAAAAGACAAAAGGAACTCAATAACTCATATAAGGGATCCCTTTGTATCAGTTGTCTCCTGAAGCCACTTTGCTTTCTCTTCCTCTATATCTGACTCTCAACTCCACCCACTTCATACAAATTTCAGAATATAAATGTAAAAATATGATGTTAACATCGTTAATAATTAGAAAGTAATAGGAGTAGGAAAGATACAGGTCATAATACTCAGCCATTAAAAGGAATGAAATAATGGCACTGTAGCAACATGGATGGACTTAGAAATTATCATGCTAAGTGACGTTAATCAGACAATGAGACACAAACATTATATGCTATCACTTATATGTGGAATATAAAAAAATTTACAGAACAGAAACTGACTCACGGACTTTGAAAAACATGGTTACCCAAGGAGACAGGTTGGGGGGGTGGGATTTTAGGATGGGATGGTGGTACCTATAAACATATTAAAATTCACTGAATTAAAAAAAAAAGGAAGAAAAGATACAGGTGAGCAATTCCGCTTCTGGATATATACCCAAGAGAATTGAAAGCCTTGATCTTGAAGAGAGATTTATATACCCATGATTGTGGCAGCATTATTTGCTCTACTAAAAGATGGAAACAACCCAAGTGTCCATCAACAGATGATCAGATAAAATGCGGTGTGTGTGTATGGTGGAATATTATATAGCCTTAAAAACGAGGGAATTCTGACACATGCTATGACATGGATGAACTTTTAGAACACTATGCTAAATGAAATAAGCCAATCACAAGAGACACATGCCATGTTTCTGTTTGTATAATGTACCTAAAGTAGTTACATTTATAGAAAGTGGATTGGTGGTTGCCAAGGGCTGGAGGGAGCTACTGTTAAATGGGTACAGAATTTCAGTTTTGCAAGATGAAAAGTGTAGAGAGTGGTTGCTCAGCAATGTGAATTTTTTTTTTTTTGTCTTTTTGCTATTTCTTGGGCCACTCCCGTGGCACATGGAGGTTCCCAGTCTAGGGGTCAAATTGGAGCTGTAGCTGCTGGCCTACGCCAGAGCCATGGCAACACGGGATCCGAGCCCCGTCTGCAACCTACACCACAGCTCACGGCAACGCCAGATTGTTAACCCACTGAGCAAGGGCAGGGACTGAACCTGCAACCTCATGGTTCCTAGTTGGATTCGTTAACCACTGCGCCACCACGGGAACTCCAGCAATGTGAATATTTTTAACTCTATTGAACTCTACACTTAAAATTGGTTAAGATGGTCAATTATATATTATGTGTATTTTACTGCAATTAAAACCTTAAAAAAGTTTTACCTGTGAGTGACAGGAGTCAGGTGTGTTGGCATGGAAATCAACTGTATTTCTGACCCGGGGGTCCAAATTCATAAAGAAAGTCAAGAATTTATACAGGTCTTTTTGCCTCTGTTCCTTCCTTAGGTGTTTTACCTTTGGAGGCTACATCTCCTAAACTTCCCACCACAAGGTCAATGTACTGAATCTCCTAGAAATTCTACCCAGAGTCTGGGAATAGGGTGATTTGTCATTTTGTGTATTTATTTTATTTTATTATTTTATTTTTTAGGGCCACAACTGTGGCATATGAAGTTCTCAGGCTAGGGGTCGAATAGGAGCTGCAGCGCTAGTCTTCTCCACAGCCATGCCGCATCTGTGACCTATGCTGTATCTTGTATGCAACACTGGATCCTTAACCCACTGAGCAAGGCCAGGGATCGAACCCACATCCTCATGGATACTAGTCAGGTTCTTTACCTGCTAAGCCACAACAGGAACTCCTGCGTATTTATTTTATATTATAATTTTTTTTTTCTTCCTGAGAAGCTGAGATGGGCTATCCAGTGACTCATGCATTTATCTTTTAAGTTGTGTCCTATTAATTAAAAAGGAAAATTGGAATCCATGACAGGCCTACATTCAGAAAAGAAATGTAACCACCTTGCTTCTATGCTCTATACTAGATAAAACTTTCTCTAAATGCTTTGTGAAAGGCAGTTTCTTGCAGCAAGAATATGAGACAACATGAGAAAATTTGGATTGATTTAAGAACTGGACAACTCAAATGTATACTTAGACAGTTCTAATTAAAGTTAATGGATTAATTAAGCCTTCATGTTTCTCTGTCTAGATGATTGTAGGAGCCTCCTTCCGTTCTTCTCCCACCGTAAACCCCTCTCCACACCGCTCTAGAATTATCTAACACACTGATCTGAATGTCACCCTCTTCTGCAAAATCCTACAGAGCTCTGTGGGAACCGAATAAAATTCAGGTCAACTTCTAGGCTTTCTATTCTGTTCCATTGCTTCTTTACATGTCTAGAAATTTTATTAGCATATATTTGATGTTGTGGATCCTACATCGTTAAAAGCCGAGATTTTGTCAGTTTCCTTTGGAGCAGTGCATCTCAGTCTTTTTGCCATTGGTACCCCACTAAGGAACTTTTTTAGACCTTTTTTTCTTTTTCCTAATTGCTCCTCTCTCCCCCAGGAAATGCTAATACCCAAATATACCTTTCTTGGTTTTTTTTTTTTTTTTTTTTTTTTTTTTTTGCTTTGTAGGACCACATCCGAGGCATATGGAAGTCCCCCAGCTAGGGGTCGAATCAGAGCTGCATCTGCAGGCCTATGCAACAGCCACAGCAACTCAGGATCCGAGCCACGTCTGTGACTTACGCCACAGCTCACGGCAACACCGGAGCCCCAACCCACTGAGCGGGGCCAGGGATCGAACCAACATCCTCCTGGATACTACTCGGATTCATTTCCACTGTGCCACAACAGGAACTCCCCCACAAATATGGTTTGTATCTGTACAAATTGTACTTAAGCCCTTTGGAAGGCCATGCATCTTTGCAACATATAAGATTCTTCATCCTCCCAACAACAAATTTTTGCCTCTGTGGGCTTGATTATCACCCCTGTTGACAATACATGTCTAAGAGAATGTTGAGCTTTATTGGGGCAGGCAGAAAATTTGCTAGCAGATCCTTTTAAGGCTCATTGTTAACTTGGTTAGGACATGTCTAGAGTAGCCTGACTTTGGCGGTATGGCCTTTCCTGGATTCCATTTGAATAACTGGAATATTCAGTGAATGTTCTGCCCTCTGTTTGGTGGGAATTCTATCTGTGTGCTTCAGGTTGAATTTTAGAATCTCCATTCCATCCCTGGCTCCCCAGTATGCGTCTTCCAAGTGGCCTCTTCCCTCTGCATATGCAAGTCACTTTCAGCCAGAGACTTAACGGGACCTCTTAATAGATTTCTGGAGCTCCTTCTCTGTGTGGCTTCCTTCTCCCCATTACCCTGGCTCCATTTCATCCATCTCAGCAGCCCCCACCTCCAGTGTCTGCCTCCTAAGTTCAGGGACATGCTGTGCTCCCTTGGGGCTCCACCCCCTGTGTGGTAATCTGGACAATGCCTACAGGCTGAGAGCCACGGCTGGTATACGGCTCATTCCAAGGATTTCTCTTGTCACAGGATTTCAGCCCTGCACTGCCTGTTGTCCAGTTTTTAGGAAGGATTGCTTCACACATTTTGTCCATTGTTTAAAGGGTTTTTTTTGGCGGGGGGAGTTGGTTCTGTATTAATTACTGTCATTACTGACATGAGAGTTCAATATAGTTTCATGTTTATTAATCCTTATTGGATCATTATATACATTTGAGAATGAAAAAATAGTAGTCTACTCTTTATAGTACTTGTCATGGAATTTAATTTGTAGCTAAATACCTATGTAAAAGATTTGAAAATTTAGGCTGTAGTTTGTAGTCATAGTTGTGGAAAGGGAAAAGATTATGTTCCTTTTATACTGTTGCTACCCCTGATGATTCTGTTCACTTTGCCTAATTCCATTCTTCTTGATTTTGGGCCTCTTGTAGTCTCATATTGTTCATTTTGGATTCTTATAGTCTCACAGTAATAGAAATATCAGGTCCAGAGAAGTTCAGATCACCTACCTTATTTTTCAGATGAGGAAATGGGGAACCGGGGAACCAAAGGTCTTACCTTAAAATCACACTGCTGTTTAGAGTCAGGACCAGAGTCATATAACCTAAACACATAGTCTAAGGCTTTCTCCACAATCCTTTGCTGTTCCCTGCCCCCAACTTCATGTTTCCGTAATAGCTTCTTTATATATTTGAAAACAACCTTTAAAAAATTTAGAATTCAGGGAGCTCCCTGGTGGCCTAGTGAGTTAAGGAGCCAGTGTTGCCACTGGTATGGCTCAGGGGAAGCACAGTTTCAATCCCTGTCCCAGGAACATATGCTGCAGGCACCCCCCCCCCAAAAAAAAACCAATTAGAATTCATGTATTTAAGCCATTGTTGTAATTTCTTCCTTCAATACTGGTATGAGGTTAGCTAGGGCATGGTCATGTCTAAGAAAATAAACCACTAAAAGGAGGAAAAATGTAAATTGAGGATTTTTTTAAGATTATTCTTTGCTTCTTAATAAAGTCAAGAAAACAAAAAAACTCTAAACTTTTACAAAAAAACATCAAAAACTAATGTGTAAAATGTTTGACTAAGTCTCAGTAAGTAGAAAAAGAAAGGAACTAGTAAGTAATGTACCAGGATAAGTTTCCAAAAGTTACTTTGTGGAAGGTGGTTGGTTGAATGTCTTTTGCATCTCATGTTGTACTGTGGTGCTGGCGCCATCTTGTGGTTGGTTTGTATAATTGCCTTTTTTTTTTTTTTTTTTTTCCTTAAAACAAAGCTGAACTTCCTTTAAGACTTCTACAGAGACTGTAGGATTTGGGGTGAAGATTAGATCGTAAAGAATGTTAGAAGTAGATCTGTTTAGCTACAGTATCAAATTCACTTCTATCCTAGGTCAGTGGTGCCCGAATGCTGTGCTTTTCCTGTTTGGCAGGCTATGTGATGTGATTGTTAGGCCAGCTCCTAGTGCAGTGCTGTCTACATCAGAGAATGGCACTTCTATTGACAGTCTCAGCAGTGAGACTGAATGGTCCTGGAAGCCCAACTATCTGCAGACTATCAGGGTTGGTCCCTTAGGTCAGGGTTCAAAGGATATTGTGGAACAGCTTGAAGCTTTTACTGCGACTACCTACACTCTCTTTTAACAGGTGAATGGACAACTTGAGCATCTGAGTTTATGAGTGAAGCCAGTCACTGTATTCTCTCTCTCTCTCTCTCTCTTTTTTAAGTCCATGGTAGACTAAATAAGTACGAATGAGAGAGACAAACCCTTCTAAATTATGACTTTTGTTGAGAGGTCAAAAACTTGATGCTTTTGTTTACATTTTATCTTTTCTATTCTTATGGCTTCCTGAGATATTTTACTTCTGTTCTGTGGAAGCTGTAGAAAACCATGAAAGCATGTTTGGAGATTTGGATAGTGTCAGTAGTCATGTCTTGGAATTATGGCATCAGCTTATCCTTCTTGCAGGAGCATAAGTGCGTTCTAGAAAGAAAGAAGGAAGCCAGACTGGACAGAATCATCCCAGAAAAATTTTCATTTAATAAATGAACTATGTTCATTTAATAAATATGATTTCTATTTTAAAAATTATATTTGGTGTTTGATTCTCTGTAAAAGTAATACCTGCTTGTTAGAGAATATTCTGGAAATAAGAGTAGAAAGAAGAAAAAAAAAATCACCATAGTTCTGTTACCTCAAAAGATCCATATTTTGATTTGTTTCCTTGTAATCTCCTCTCCTTTGTGTAATTTATTGTTTTATTTTAAATACTAATGATGCTACTCAATACACATTTTCCCATACTTAAAAAAAAACCACTCACAAGATTCTAACATTGGTAGTTTCCATTTCTGTAAATTCTTAGTCATTTTAATGGGCATATAATATTTCAATCAGTGAATTTGTTCATCTTAAATTGAATCCTAAAAAATTTACCTTTATTCCCTCTATAATTTATTGTGCTGAAATGAGCATATTAGAACAGGCTTATTTCATGAGGGTCATTTCTCAGAAGGCAGATTACTCCATCAAAGTGTATCAGTAATATTTTAACTCTGATTGAAATATTCCTTGGAGGAGTTCCCGTTGTGGCACAGTGGTTAACGAATCCGACTAGGAACCATGAGGTTGCGGGTTCGATCCCTGGCCTTGCTCAGTAGGTTAAGGATCTGGTGTTGCCGTGAGCTATGGTGTAGGTCGCAGACGCAGCTTGGATCTGGTGTTGCTGTGGCTCTGGTGTAGGCCGGAGGCTACAGCTCCAATTAGACCCCTAGCCTGGGAACCTCCATATGCTGCGGGAGCGGCCCTAGAAAAGGCAAAAAGACTATATATATTTGTGTATATATATATATTCCTTGGAGTTGCATTTTTATTGTGACTTATAAGATCATTTTTGTTGTTCTTTTGCTAATCTTCTCTGAGTTAGGATAATAAATAAGAACTAAAAATCGTAGGCAGACCAGAGGTAAATACCTTATGTACATCACTCATTTAACCCACAATTATATGTAAAAGATACTGTCACGATCTGTCATTATGGGGATTTTACAATTCTAGAATGAAATACAACTGAGATTTCTTTTTCTAAGATACACTTCCATGGAAGTTATATTAATGTTGGAAAGTCTAGTAGCTATGCATGGCTCTCCATGTCTGGTCTAAAACTGATCTCATTTTAACCTTTCAAAATTTCATAATCAGAAACTGAAGAAAATTTTAGTTATCTGGATGTGACTATGACCCCTTTAAGGGAGAAATCATATAGTACACAGTATCCATGTGTACAGACGTAAATTTCCGTGTCTGCAGTTATCATGAATTTCCTTGTCTGCAGTTACTTCCTTAAGATGGCGGTTCCTAAGGCCTCACCAGGTGAAATTGCTAGAAATCATCTTGCATTTGGCCTTCCTTGTTTGGAGGATTCTCATTCCAGGCTTGGACCTTGGTAAATCTTCTACTCACAGAGCCTCCAATAATTTCAAAGGCTGACACAGGAAATAGACCCCAAAGTCTGTTTTCAGCTGTAGGGATGCCTTCTGGGGGCTGATCTGTGCTTGCGTGTGTCACCTTGGTCTCCTAATTCCAGATGCTGTAGAAGGTTCATGTTCTTGACCCTTCTCCCCACCATGTATACTTGACTGGAACAGTAGCATATATTAAATATTTTATCATTGGCTTATGTATTGAATTTGAGGTTAGCCTTAATAGAGTTTCTTCCCTTTGGAAGCTCTGACACTTTCTTCCAAAGTGATTGTTTTTATGATGACTACTTGGAGCTTTAGACCATTGTCTTTAGCTCCTATAGAGATTTATGACCCGCAAAAATAGCTTCCACATCCACTGTAGACACTGGCAAAGTTGAAATGTGTACTGATAGAGATATATCCCTATCCCTGTGTGTTCACACACAGTCCTGTGTGTGTACATTTTTTTAAAAACCAGTATCAGATTCCTGATTAGATCTTGCAGTTTTATTGGAAGATTTTTTCCCTATCTACTTAGTAATTTGTTTGTTTGTTTGTTTGTTTTGTCTTTTTGCCTCTTCTAGAGCCGCTCCCACAGCACATGGAGGTTCCCAGGCTAGGGGTCTAATCGGAGCTGTAGCCACCAGCCTACACCAGAGCCACAGCAATGCGGGATCTAAGCTGCATCTGCAACCTACACCACAGCTCACGGCAACACCAGATCCTTAACCCACTGAGCAAGGCCAGGGACTGAACCCACAACCTCATGGCTCCTAGTTGGATTCCTTAACCACTGCGCCACGACGGGAACTCCTCTACTTAGTAATTTTTAAAAATCATTGTAATTAAAGTTTTAGTGCCATCTTATGGTATGACCAAATTTTTGTTGTGACTTTATGTTATTTCTAGTGGTTTGAGTTTCCTAAGCAGATGAACTGTGTATTTTCTGGGGACTGTGCTGAATCGCATTAAAACAGAAAAGAATTATAAAGCTTATTGGTTTTAACGTGGTTGTCTCTGCTTATAATCCTTCTTAAATTGCTTAACAAATTATTATCGACTTTTCTGTTGTTTGTTTTGCCTTACCACTTTGATCTTACCTAGGAAAAAAAGAGGAAAGATAAAAACAGGTAAGATTTTGAAAGATTAATTATAAACTGGTGATAAATTTGACTTCACCATTAGTCACTAGATGGCACTGTTTATTTGCAGAGTGCCTTTTTTTTTTTTTTTTTTTTAAGAACTGGTAGTAACTGAAATTACTGCCTCATGAATAAAATATTTCTGATGGGATTTGCATTTCTATATTGGCTGAAGACACTGTTGAATGTTTTATTAACCAGCCCAGTGCAACTGTCAGCCTATTAAAGAGATCCAATGGTCCCTATTTAGATAAATAAACTAAATAAATCCAATTCGTCAAATTGTGTTCCTGGCTGTTTATTTTCCATTCTTTTGATGTACAGTTTATTTTAAGTTAAAGTCACATTGGTTTAAAAATTAATGGGAAAATGTTATTTGGTGTTTGGAACATGAAGAAGCTAATTGCCATCGTCAAAATCTAGGCTCTGTTGTAATGTTAAATTGTTTGCTCATAAATAGTAAACTTTTTATTGGTTGCATATAAACTGCCCCATGCTCAGAAATAGCCTGATATTCTGCAAATACATGGTCAGAGAGACTTTTATCATGGTTTGTGGGACCTCTGTTAAATTTCCCTGGAAAAAGTACTATGTAGTTTAAAAGATAAGCCTTTTACTTGGTTTGGCCCATGGGTCATGCTCCTTTTTCACATAGGGTGTACTATTCCTTGGAAAGAAAAGTAGCTAATTGATTTTTAAATAAAATGTCTTTTATCAAAGCGCTTGCCAGTCACTCTCCCAGTAAAGTTTGACAGTGATGCTGGGATGTTGCTAGGGCAACCCAAGGTCTCGAGGTCGTAGCCCCATGCAGATGCCCACACATTCACTACCCTTTTAAAACGTATGTTCTAGAGATCTTGAAACTCAAAATTGCACTATTCAATACTACTGACTAAAACTAGAGATCTCATACTTAGGCCCTAGGGTTAAAGCACATTCGAATAAAGCATGTCAATTTTGTGCTTTGCTACGCTGAAGTAAGTTAGCAGCTGGAAATGACACGTCGTGGTTCTCACTTTGCCTTCTCATTTCTTTTTTCATGAATCCTCCCTTGCTTTTTATCCCCTTCTTATTGTCTTTTATCCAGTTCCACATTTGTGAGGTTCAGAACAAAACTCAAAACAGATTAGGCACTTCTGACTTAGCTCATAGCTTTTAGGAGCATGGAACTGCTTGCGATGAAGACGGAGCCAGATCTGGTCTCTAGAGTGAGGGTTTCTAAATCGTGTAATAGTAGTTGAAGAGTTTTGCCATGTCGCCTAGTTTAAGCTTTCCTGTACAAGAAGTTAAAATGCGGCTAGCAAAGATTTTGCCAGATTTTTCTCTTGATTCCAAGTCCTTGGAAGTCTACCAGGACATAGACCATGCATCCAGATACTCTCTTTTGCGCTTAAGTTGTTTTGTTTGCTTTCCATCCTTTGGTTCTCCCAAATGGAAAAATCATTTTTAAGAATAAAAACCAATGTGGAGTCAAATTGCTCTTCAGGCCTTCCTTTTAAGAAGTTTATCAGATCGTGGATTAAAAGCCTTTGCTGGAAATGTCCCTGCAGTGCTTCACCATGGTCCCATTGGGGGACATCAAGAAATGGGACTTCATCCTCAGTGCATTTTATTAGTTCTTGAGGCTCCTCATGCCTTTGCAAGTTCACAAAAGCTACTGTAGGTCGAGCTCCATCACAGAAAATTCTGAGGAAATGTACACATTTTCTCCATTCAGTTCTGTTAAATATTGTTAAAACAAGTTATTATTGTTTTGGACTTGGAAATCTACTGTAAAAATAGAGATTTCTGTTATTAGTTATAAAGAACTTGACCTGTGATTGCATTCTTAAAATGGGGAGAGAGTGTCAGATTTTATGGTATGGAAAGCCACGCTGAATGGCATTGGTCTTGGTGTGAAATTCTCGGTTGTAGAAATGAAATGAGTTCCTTAAAAATGTATTCTGAACTTTAAAACAAGGGCACCTTTTCTTAATCTGATCTGCATTTTTTGCCTGACACCCTTTGATTTTCATAATGAAGCATTGCATCTTTGTATATTGAATGACTGACATTTTTTGTTTCATTGTTTTCTTATTTTGATTTTTTATATAAACCTACAAATAAATTTCAGCCGAAGTAAGACTAGGGTTGTCTTATTTATGGCCATATGTAATTTTTATAGTGAAACTTAGAAAGGAAAAAACAATCTCCATGGTTAGGATTTTGCAGATTTCTTTTCAGCTTCAGTGAAATTTAAATTTTTCTTTTTCTACTTTTTTTAAAGAACACAGTTCAGTGCTAGCCATTTCAAATGCTATCTAATCCAGGTCCTTATTTTATGGCTTTATTTACCCTTCAAAAATATACTTATATTGTTAGACATTGGCTAGAAATGGTCCATCTCATATTTTTCTAATATTATGTGAAGTTAAATTTGGTCATGGGCCACTTTGCCAAGAGAAGAAGTGTGAAATATTGAAAAAGGCCCAAGGAATGTAGGCCCAAGACCTCAGACATGGAATATTTGTTCTGTGCTTCAATTTCTGGTTCTGAAAATTTGGATCCTCATATCAAAATACGAGGGAAATATGAGGGTGTATTTATTGCACAAATAAGTATAAAGTGTATTTATACTTATTTGTGCATTTATTGTATTTATTGCACAAATAAGTATAAAGTGCAAATACTTTGAGAACTGCACCGATTTCTAGCCAGTGGCTCTACTTACTGTACACAAGTAGTAATCTTAGAATTAAAGAGTTTAGAGGTATCTCCAAGTCAGAATATTCCTTCAGTATCCTAAATCCTCTTTCTCAGTGCTTCAAGACAAACTGCAGGAGCCTACAAAAGGATTGAAATGTGAAATTTTCCATCTTATTCTCAGATACGACCTTCTACTTAGGATTGCTTTTATATCTGGCACATTTTGTTTCATAAAAGACATCTTAGAAATCAATCTGTGCAAGCAAGTTTTCTCCTTGACCTTGTGGCAGCAGAGTCAGAATTAAAGGCGGAACAATTATGATGCTATATTATTTTGTATCATTTTATATGTATCTTATTACTAATCAGTTATTTGTACCAAGTTTTTCATCCAGAGTTCAAAATACATGGTGAATTATTTACTTTCAATTTCCTTCCTTTCCTTCCCTAATTTCTAATAACTGAGATTTCCCAGGAACTATTAGAAGTCACTGTCTTTGCATCATTATGTTACTGGCCTAACATACCAGGATTGAGAAAGAGAGGGGGAAGATTCTGTAGTATCTGTTATAATTGTCATTAATATCAACAAAGAATTGACTTTAGCATACCTAAAGACAACAAATAGCTCTATAATTTAAAATTTCAAATATTATCATACACTGATAATCTGGTTTATAATATGCCCCAAATATACAAGGCAGTGAAATACACAGCTAGAAATAATATAGTGGAAGCTAAAATGATTTAAATTAAATTCTGATTTAAATATTAATTCTTTAATATTTAAATAATATTAAAATTAATTTCAAACTAAAGACTAAACAAGGAAGCTGAGGAAAAAAGCTTTCAAGCTGCTGTTCTTTCTATTCATTAGTTTCAATTTTGGTGGGTTTTTTTTTTTTAAGCTTTTTTTAAAAAAATTAAAGTATGGTTGATTTACACTGCTGTGCCAACTTCTCCTGTGCAGCAAAGCAACCCAGTAATTTTGGTGGTTTTCAACAGTTTGTTGTCATTTTGGTATAGATTCCTATAAACACTTTACATGGATTTAGTACTCAGCATGCATCAAGCATTGAGCAAGCAAACAAAAGATGAATAAGAAGGAGCTGGTAGTTAATAGCTGTAATACTAAGGAAAGTGAAGTGATAGAGGTTTTGTTGGGACAGTATGTGAAAGGGCACAGTTTCAAGGAGGGGTAGGTACCCAGCCCAGGTATTTGTGTGGGAGTAAAGTGAGGTTGTGAGGGAAGAGTTACCCCAACTGAGACTTGAAGTGTGAGAGGCATTTGTGAGAAGCAGGGTCAACTCAGGTTGAAAAAATAACAAACAAAGTGGGTAGGGGGAGGGTAATAGCATAAACGGGAGGAAGAGGAGGCCTAGAGTGTTTGATACCCTTCAGGTGTGAAATGTGGGCCTAGAGCCTTAGCTTCCAAAGCTTGCTATAGGATAGAATCACCTGGGGGGTCTTAGGGAACTCCTGCCGCCCAGCACCCACTCCCAGACCTTGCAGTTTAGTTGGTGTGGGAAGCGACTTGGGCATCAACTTTTGAGAAGCCCAGGGAAGGGCTCAGCAAAGTCTTGCTGGTTAAGTTGAGAAGCTTGGCCTTTGTCTGGTTTGTGATGAGAAGCGATTGAAAGATTACACGTGCCGGCTAATGGGCTTGCTTTATATTTCATAAAGCATTTAAAACAGTGAAGCTCTTTCATATGAGTTGCAGTGCCATTTAACTTGCTCTCATTGTTTGTCTCTCAAATCTTCAATGTTACTTTTAAATACTTTTTTTTGGGGGGGGGGGGGCTGTGCCCAAAGTAGATAGAAGTTTGGGGCCAGGGATCAAGGGATCGAGCCCGAGCCACAGCAGCAACCCCGAGCTGCTGCAGTGACAATGCCCGATCCTTAACCTACTGTGCCACAAGAGAACTCCAAAATAAATTTTTTTTTTAAACTTGGCAAAATCCAGTATCTTACAGTGACAGTTACCCTCATTTCTTTTGCATCAAATGATTTGAAAAATTAATTTCCTTTTGGTTTAAAGTTAGGTATTATGATAACCATTATTTGGGGGAAACAGACACCATGGCATAAATAATTTTTCTCCTTACATAGCAAAATGAATATTTTAAATTTTCTCTTGAGCCTAGAACAAAACAGAAACCTCAGCCTTTAATTTTATACTACTAAATAGACTGTGTCTTTGACCTCTCACCTTAAGCCAATGCCATAGAACATCATGTGAATTTTGTTTATAAATATGCACTTTTAACTGCTTTGGAAACATATATTAATTCCCTTGTATGAGTGGAAATATGGTTATAAAAGATATACATGTTGTTTCTGGATTTAGTAGGAGATATATACGCATTTTTTTCTTCTCCCTGTGAAGTCTCGCAAGACTGATTGTAACTTAATTTTGTACAAGAATTGTCAAGAAATTGCTAGTAATCTCTAATCAGAGAAAAAGAAGTATGGATGTGATGGATAAATAGGATTCTGTTATGGCCAACATCTTCATTGATCTTAGCAGAATTGCTCTTTGCCTCCCCCGTGTCTGTATTTTCTCTTGGCAGTAAGCCGAGTGAATTTGGAACAGAAAGAAAGAGAAAGTCTACTTGGTTCCAAATTATGATAGCTGTGCATTGGTGTGGGGAAAATAACTTACAACTTGATAGTAGAATTACTAGAGGATTTCTTTTGTTTAGGGGGAAAATTAAAGTTCCTTTTCTGGCCAGGTTGGAGAATTTCTAATTTAATATAACCCATAGCTTATGATATCAATTTAAATCTTATGATCATCACATCAAATGGCATTTAGGGTTTTGAATTATGAAATAACTTTTAAACTATTTCTGAACTGCAGTCAAAAAGGACTCAGGAAAAAAATACTATTCTGTGTCTTGATAGCTATTTTAAAAATCTCTTTTATTTCTTAAAGGAAAATAGTTATTTTCGCAGGTTTTTTTTTTTTTTTTAAACAGTGAACTGGTTGAAGGGTGTTGGTTTAGGATTCTATTATATTGCTATAGACTCTGCAGTCAGATTATTTTCAGGAAAGTATATAATTTTAAGATGTTTTCATTATAGGATTCACAAATTTATGTCTTTTTAGCTAATTATTACTCCCTCGGTATTTTCTCAAGCATAACATTTCCATGTGTCTGGAAGTATAGATCTGGGCTGAGATTTTTGTCAGTGCATTTTATAGCTGAGAGGGCTTTCTGTTTTCCTAGTCTATTCAGAGACTGTCAAAGTAGCAAAATTATGTTTTCTAATTCAGATGGAATGTGGCCATAGATGGCACTGTGGCTCATGCTGATATTTAAATATACCATATTGTGGCATTTTCTGAGAGAAATTTCCAAGACCAAATTCATTTACAACAGTCCCTTTGTTTTAAGAGTTTTTCACTCTGAAGAGAAATGATTTTAAGCCCAGCAGAATTAGAAATACTGAGTATAAATTTTTAACATTAGTAAATAGATTATGAGCAGCTATATTTCTCGAGCCCTCAAGAATGTTTTTCAAAACGGGCTCTCTCTTAATACCATCTCTGCAAAATGTTTTCCCGAAGGTATAGCACCTAGAAGAGTGCCGGTTAAAGTACTCCCGTGATGCTCATCGTCATCTCTCAGAAACCTTGCCACTAAATCAAGGCGTTCTGTCTTCTGAGTTGTCATGGCTGGGACTAAACCACTGGCACTGGCAAGTGACAGAGAGGCAGAGACAGCAGGGGAAAGGAAAAGAGAGACAAGCATGCAGGAGTGGGGGGAAAATAAAAGTAGAAGAGGGAAGGAGAAAACGTAGGGGTGTGTACCAGAGGGGCGAGGGTGCTGCCAGCTGCTGCCTCCAGTGCCAGTTCTTGGAGACTCATGCAGCGACCTGCCTCCTCTTGCTGTATCCTGATACGTTTCACATCTCTTTGGAGTCTGGGTAGTACTGAGAAGTCTCTCCGAGTACGAACCTATGTCATTAAGTTTAAATTTGCGTAAAGAATCTTGCAGTCCTCCAATTTAAGTATTTACAGATTTATGTCTTCTTAGCTAATTATTACTCCCTCAGGTAGGTTCTAGGGACATAATCTTTCCATGAGTCTAGAAATATAGATTTGCAGGCAAAGCCATCTCAGGCAAATAGAAGACTCTATCCAGCAAGAAATATTAATTCAATTATATTTTTGTACTCTGGGTCATAAACTTAGGGATCTGATGCATTTCTGCCTTGGTCTTGATGTTTTGGTAAAGTCAGGATGCTTGCTGTTGGGGGCAGAAGGATACGATCTTTCCTTTTTTGACTTTAAAAAAATTTAAGTGTTTATTAATATAATACAGTTAATAAATGAGCAAGTTGGCTTGGGTCAGTTTGCAGCAGCAGATGATTTGCCTATGGTCACACAACAAATTGATTCTTGCCACCATTAAATGCCAAACAAATAATTTGGACTCACAGTACCAAAGAGAAGCCAACCGGTGTTGAGTCACATATGTTCTTTCTTTTAACTGAATGCTAGTGGTAATGGGTATTTTTTCTCTGGTCTAGAACAGAGTTTCTCAGCCTCAGTATATTGAAATTTCGGACTGGGTAATTCTTTTTTGGGGTTAGAAGGAAGGTGCCCTATGCCTTGCAGGATGGGGAGCAACATCCCTGGGCTTTACCCACTAATAATATGGCCTACCTCCATGCCACCCTAGTCATAACAATAAAAAGATGTCTTCAGATATTCCAAATATCCCCACTGAGGCAAAATTATTGATTGAGAACCTCTCAATCTAGAATGATCACTAATCTGGATTTTAAAATGAGAGGGAGAGAGCATGAACTATTGAGGGCCTCTCAGAGGCGAGGAGTCATGTTGTCTATCATTTATTCTTTACAGCCGGTTTATAATTCAGACCTGTGTGGTTATGAAAAGCTAAGAAACTTTCCCAAGGTCTTAAAATTTGGATCCAGGACTTGAAATCAAAATCTGTCTCTGGGAGTTCCCGTCGTGGCGCAGTGGTTAACGAATCCGACTAGGAACCATGAGGTTGTGGGTTCGGTCCCTGCCCTTGCTCAGTGGGTTAAGGATCCGGCGTTGCCGTGAGCTGTGGTGTAGGTTGCAGACGCGGCTCGGATCCCGCGTTGCTGTGGCTGTGGCGTAGGCCGATGGCTACAGCTCCGATTCAACCCCTAGCCTGGGAACCTCCATATGCTGCGGGAGCGGCCCAAGAAATAGCAACAACAACAACAACAAAAAAGACCAAAAAAAAAAAATCTGTCTCTGAAGCTTCCAAATCACACTGCTTTGTAACATTTATCTTTTAAGAATCACTGAAATTTCTGTTAGTTCCAGTGTGTGGAGTTTAAAGAAGCCTTGGTTCAGTAACTAACTTATTTATTTCAAATAGGCTGTAAACCAAGAGAGGCAGTGTAGTGTGGTGGGAAGTGCACTGGGTTAAGGATTGAGAGATTCGGCTGACTTCGGGCGTCAGATCTGATACTAACTAGCTGAGTGCCATTGAGCAAGTCATGGTGCCCCAGCTTCCTCACCTCTAAAACTCAGGGGGTAAACCCCCGTATTCCCTAAGTCCATGATCTGTGTTATTTAATGATGTTGAAAGTGGAATGCTTGGCATTTTAAGACCAGCAAAAGTTTTCACATTGCCTTAAAACTATTCTGTATGCAGTTTAGGACAATTGGGATGCTTTGGAATTTGGGGCTCAATTAGTCTCGTATTGATATGTCTTCCATTTCTATAGTCCCTAGCCCATTTTTCACCTGCTTTGTGAAGTCTTTTCTAATTATCTTTCCTGTCATGATGGATTTACTTTACTTCCCATTTGCCTTGGCACTTATGTTATTAACCTGTACCAACGTACACAGTTTCCATGTCAGAGCGGAAATGACTGATTTTCACTTATTTATGTTTTATTACTCCAACCAAATGATACGCTCTTCAAGAGAAAAGATTGGGTCTTCTGCTTTTAAGTCTTCTGAAGTAGTTAATAAATGCTGTACATAGTAGGTATCCCATAAGTGCTTACTGAATTAAATTTAGGAACTTGTAACTTTAATGCAAACTTCTTTCAGGTGAAACATTTATGATAACGTGATAGGCTCATAAAACATTGAAGTATTCCAACCAAATATCCAGTGTGAATTGTCCTATTTTCCTTTTTTGGCCATATTTATGGCGTTTGGAAGTTCCTGGGTCAGGGATTGAATCTGGGAAACAGCTGCAACCTATGCCTCAGCTGCAGCAATGCCAGATCCTTATTGTGCCAGGCTGGGAATCGAACCCATGCCTCAGCAGTGACCCGAGCTGCCACAGAGGAATCGTTCTTTAAGCACAATTTCTGTTTAACTTTAGTGGAGCAAAATAATAATGTCATGTGTTCCAATATGTTCCAATATGCTTTTTTTCTCTGTTCTGACTCCTTTTAAATTTCTCAGACCTGGGAATTAAGACGTTTTAAGAATGAAGTTTCTGAAACGCTCCATTGGGTCCATCTTTTCAGAAATAGCCATCTGTAGGGAAATATGACATATTCATTGGCAGAGAAGAGCTGATAAATACAATTTGATGTAGTGTTTCAGCAAACATTTCAATAACTTTTTGACGTTTTCCTGTAGCCCTTATTCGCCTTATCAATACTTATGGTGACATATGATTGTCAACTTTTTATATTAAGACCAAACTAATAAATTAAACATGTTATACTTATATCTGATGAAAGCTGACGCTTTGGAAGGGCGTTAAAATATACTGACAGGTCCTGTTCATAAGCTTCTTTGGTATAAATATGCAGATGACATCTTTAGATAGTGTTTGTACATAGGCCAATAGGCAGAAAGTGTTGACAATGTAAAGAATGCAAATGTCAACCTCACAGTTTAACCTTTCTGTGTAGAAAAAGATGTTCGTTTTAAGTTACATGTATCTTTTAACTTTATTTCAAAGTTTTTATTATTTTTTAGCCTGTTATCACCACTGTTTCATGTACACCTGAAAGCAGCCATTGCAGTAAGATTTACGCTTGAGAGGTTTTCTCTGTAGCGCTCCTACTAAACATTTGCAACTGCATAGGTGTATTTTTCTGATTCTTCATGTTATTTTCTGTGTTTGTTTCCTGTTTCTTGAATCTTTTTTTTTTTAGCTTCCTTCTATTTCCCTATACAAAATATTGGGGGTTAATAAGAAAGCCTAAAGAAAACATTTAAAATTCCCCTCCCTGCCCCACAATACTTTATGTTAAATATTTCTTGTAACACCTTGCCACATTTATGTCTGTGCTAAGATCTAGTAGCTACAAGCACCCTGCAGCACTTTCTAAATTTTTTGGCTTATGGAGACTCATGTGGGACAGCAGTAGATGGGCTGGAAAGAGCACTGAACCTATACACGGACCTTTTTTCTCCTTGACGCCATGGCCAATCCCTAGGCCACATCATTTCTCAATTTCCACATCCATATTCCTCTTTTTATAGTATATCCTTGATTTTACCACCGTTTCTTACTTCAGTGCATTGTGTGTGGATCTGTTAAAACATTAATGTATCAGTTAGGGATATTAATACTTTTTTAGGGAGAACAAGGGAGATTGTGTAGGCATATGTATCTTATAAATTCTCTTCACCTGAGTTGAGAAACGCTATGATAGAGTTAAGAGTTTTTTTTTTGTTTTGTTTTGTTTTGTTTTGTTTTGTTTTGTTTTTGCCATACATGTGGCCTGTGGAAGTTCCTGGGCCACAGATCAAACCCATGCCACAGCAGTTACTCAAGCCATTGCGGTGACAACTCTGGATCCTTAACCCCCTGTGCCCCAAGAGAACTCCAGAGCTAAAAAATTTTTAAAAGGTGGGGAGGGTTCTACATTATTGCTCCCTTGAGGAGTGTGGTAATATACTGTTTTTCTGGCTAGTGAGTCTTTAGATGGGGGAATTGGCTGGCTATGAGTATTAGCAGTAAGAGTCCTGTTGTTAGAGTTAGTTAAAGGTGCTGATAGAAGATTAATGAAAAGTTAAGGCTGTTGTCATTAAAGTGGTTAAGAAGGGACAGACTAATAAACCTAATTAGTAAGCAATAGGTTGTGGTATTAATTCAAATTATATTTTTTGATAATTGTGTTAGTGGTTTGATGTAATAGTTGGAATAATAACTTTCAGCATTGGAGAAGGTTGAGATTTTGTATGTAATCAATGCCATAGATGTCTGATACTGTTAGTAACAGAGATAAGCCAAGTGCAAGGTTTATTCTTGCCAATGGATCAAATCCAAATGTCACATTCTAGCATTCATTTCTTTTTCTTTTTTCGTCTCCTTTAGGGATGTACCTGTGGCATATGAAGTTCCCAGGCCAGGGGTTGAATTGGAGCGGCAGCTGCCAGCCTACACCACAGCCACAGCAACACCGGATCTTAGCTGCAACTGCGAGCCACACCACAGCTTTCAGCAAAGCCGGATCCACTGAGCGAGGCCAGGGATCAAACCCTTGTCCTCATGGATACTAGTTGGGTTCGTTACCACTGAGCCATGACAGGAACTCCATCTAGCATTCGTTTCATTTCTAATTCTTCCCAGTCCCCACACCTTATCATTTTACAAGGTTAAACTGCCTTTGTTTGCATCCCATAAGCAAGTTAATCTGCTGTTATTACCTGCAGTTGATTCTTTTATTCCCACCTAGTTGCTTTTACACACGCTCTTCTGTCTGGAATTCTTTCTTCTTGCTTATAACCTTATGACCTTGAGTATCTCATTCGGTAATCATTATGTCCAGCTGGTCTTTCTGACTTGATGCCGTCTCCTCCACTTCACATCTCTTTTGTATTTAATTTACCTAAAAAGAAGAAAATGCTTTTGTCCAAGTTGTTTAACTTAAAAGTTGGCCTTCATCTCAAAATTTAACTGAAGCCTGTACAAATATTTTGGTAGTGATTAATAGAGTTCTTTTATTTTCTGTGTATATAGACTGCTTAGAAAGACAAGATGGTAATTTACACAAAGGAATGTTCAAAGAACTGTGGGATGGTGATTTGGTTCACATTTCATCATGCTATGATAAATACACTGAAAGAATACTGTGATGCTGTCAAAACACATATTTCCAATGTCATTCTAACAAGTTTCTAATTGCTTTGTCCTCCATCTCCATACCATCACCCCAGTATCTGTACTATTAGGTCCTAAACCTTATGCTGCCTCATAGTTTTCTTTTCCATGTACAACTAGTCTTGTTGCTCCAACTATATTATATACTATTTTAGTTGTGCCTTCTCATGCTGTGTGAGAGCATATAAATTCTAAATAAATATTTGTGAATGAATAGATGAATAGGCATATCATGTCACTATTCTAAGAAAAAATAAAAATAGTCATCCTGTTAGTGTTTAGTGAAGGGAGTCAAGTTGGACTGTTTTGAAACATACATTACAGTGCATAGCTTTCCTGAGTTTGGAGAAAATGCCCGTATTCTTTGTTAAAATATCGGACTTAGCTATTCCAAATCAGCCGGAACCCGACCCAAAGACATTAGTTAACAGGAGTGTAAGCATGTCCATTGGTTCCTAAAAAAGATTAAATTTTTACTTTAAAGTAGTACACTGTTATCCTTAAATTTATCACACCTCAAGCAAACTGTGTTCTACATTTAAAACAAAAAACAAAATATCACAATACACACTTTAGTTTTATTACCTAAGGAACTATATTTGTTTAAAATACCCTGCAGAGTTTTGTTTTTTCCATCTTTCTTAAGTTGTTAGAAATTTTCTGAGTTCTTCCTTTGTTTCTGAAAATATATCACTTTCTCACTAGTAAGTGCAAAAGGACCTTTCTGTTCACAAATTGGCACCGTGATTTTAAATTCATAGCATGCATTATCCAACCCCAGTTGCAGTTGCATTTATCCTTATTCATAGTCAGAAGTCAGATGGTGGTTCCTCCTCTTCCAGTATTGAAGATACTAACTACAGATTAGCAGTAGCTAAAAATCAGAAGTGCACAATCAAATTCTTTGTGGTATTTGAAACAAAAAACAAAAAACAAAACCCCACAAGTCAAGAACTTCTCCTGGGAGGCTGTGGTATTGTGGACCCGAACTGGGTTCCCAGTGATTCCAGTGTACATCTTTAAAAAAGAACCATTAGGGCCAGTGTTTCCCAGTCTTTTCACCATGAGGGAAACCAAATCAAAAACATTTATTAAGGAAGCATTGATTTCCATGTGTTTTTATTAACGCAGGTAGGGAAATGATAGCATTTTAAATATATGAGCGGAAGTCAAGGTTTTTAAATCACTGTGAGAGACCCGAGTTCATATAATTTTAGCCTAAATATATAAAAAAAAACTGATATTTTTTTTTCATGATATTTTCATTAGGCTGTGTAGTCTTGTACTGATCACCATTAATCTTTATGAAATGCTGAAAACAACTCATGAGCCCTTCAGTATGGATACCTAGTAATAGAGAAAGAGGAGAAAAGGCAGAGAAGTAATGGAGAGTATGTTGATGTCTAGACAGAGAGAACCGCACATTTCAAGAATGAAGATAGCTAGCACCTCTCAGAACACAAAGAAAACGGAGAATGTTAACTTTCCATCCACAACCTCTCCAAATTGAAAAGGAGGAAGGAGCTAATGCTTATTGAGTGCTCCTTATGTACCTAAAACTGTATTAAGGACAGTTTGCCTTTTATCTGTTCAGAAGCCCTACAAAGTGAGGTGTTGAGACTATCTTAGAGATGAGGAGATACATCCTTAGTCAGATATAGATAGGGTGGCTCACCCAAGGTCATTGAGCTAGCCTATGGCTGAGCAAGAATGAGAAACTAAGATTCTTTGGTTCCATATCTTTCTTTCCAAGATACCACCCTGTCTTCTAAATGTTCTTCCTGCTATGGTTCAATATTTTAAAAGCCATGTAGAACTTTGGCTCATCTCTCCGGTCTTCATTTATTGTTGGTTCAATGTTTGTGGACTATTAGATTGTCAGACACCTTATAACCAATACTCTAGGAATGTCTATGTATCTTAGTTCTCAGGAGCCCAAGAGCTAAGTATACTATGAAAGAAAAGAGCTATTGACAATGCTAAGAATCATTAAGTCTCAGAAGAGATGATATATCCTTTATTAACAAAGACTTTTTAAATAAAAGACAAAAGATGATAGTAAATTCTCAAGGTCATTGTTTAATTTTATTCTTGTATAAGAAACCTTTGTTTCTCAGCTCTGAGTTTCCTCATTTTTACAATGAAGACTAGACTAACAGTTCTTACAAATAGACCAATAAATCAGTACATGAGAATCACCTGGAGGGCTGATTGCTGGGCCTGCCCCAGAGTTTCTGATTCAGAAGACCCAGCAAGGGACCTGGGGATTTGCATGTCTGGAGTTCCATGTTGTTGCTTAAGAATCATGAGCCACTGGAGGAGGCGATCCAGAAAGACCTCCAGCTCTAAAATTCGTCTAACTCAGCTCATCAATTTCCTGGACTTACTGGAGATAGCTGTATTCTTCACTTTGAAGACGTAATGCCTTGAACCTCTGCTTTATTTCATTGTGTTTGGTGCCCTTTCTAGTCATACTGCGAGTCCCCTTCCCTTAGAAATTATTTTCTCCCCCGCCCCATTCGTTGTGCCTTGCCAAACAGAATGTTTGTTTAACTAGTGTTAGTGCAGTGCATTTCCAGAGCTGCCCTTTGGGGGAATTTAAATGAAATTTTAAAGTATCATTAAGAATGCAAACAATAAATTCTTTGATTAGCTGTAGGCATCTTTACATTGGGATGACTAAAAAAGGTTCTGGTTAATTAGAAGTAATTTGTTAGAAACCTGAATCCTCTTTTTTTTCTCTCTCAGATTAAAACTCTTTTCCCAGCTGGATGCTTATAAGTGCAGGAAATGTGATTGTCAGATGATTAATTGCAAAAGGTAGATAATTAGAGTTCATATGATGTGTCAAAAGATGGGCAACCAAGAGGTTGACTACACTTTGAAAGAGAACAGCTGAAATCTAGATTGTGCGTTCTGGCTATCAATGGGTGATTGCCCTTTTCCTCCAGAGCTTGAAGAAAGGGTTCATTCAGTAGAGAGAGCAGTTGCCTAAAACTTGCCTTTTTTTTTTTTTTTTAAATCCCATTTTGGGTAAATTCTTCATAATAAAACTTACTAGAAAAGAGTTCCCATTATCTGAAATCAGGCTTAAAACATTGAACTGTTCCTAATTTACTTTTTCCAATGGCAAATAAAGGGTTTGGAATTTGTAGCTGTATTTTAGTACCATATATGTTTTTAAACTCCATTAAACTATCTTAAATATTTATTTCCTTAGTTGTATTGACTGGTTTTTATTTCCTAATTTTCAATAACCAAATCTTATCTCCTTTGAAATTAGTGTCCCTTGTTCCTGGAGGTTGAATGTTTTCACCCTAAATCACTGGATTCCAAGATGGAATGGATTTGCTTTCAAAAAAAATGTACTTATGATATTTCTTTTAAAATTATCCATCAAAAAAATTTGTCTTACAACTTGTCAGTAATTAAATTAGCCATCTCGTGGAGTTCCCGTCTTGGAGCAGTGGAAACAAATCCGACTAGGAACCATGAAGTTGCTGGTTTGATCCTTGGCCTCACTGAGTGGGTTAAGGATCCAGCATTGCCGTGAGCTGTGGTGTAGGTCGCACACATGGCTTGGATCTGGCATGGCTGTGGCTCTGGAGTAGGCTGGCAGCAATTGCTCTGATTAGACCCCTATGCTGGGAACCTCCATGTACCATGGGTGTGGCCCTAAAAAGACGATAGACCGAAAAAAAAAAAAAATAGCCACCTCCATTCTGTCTCACCTGTTGGTTTATTTAAAATCACAATGAAATTAATAGAATCTAGATTTTCCTCCTATGTTTGTAAATGTTGACTTTCTTCATCTTCTAAACTTTGCATTTTTATGGAAGAGTTTCTCAGCTCTCGGAAATACTGCTTTACAAATTCAGCTAATGACCCAAATCCAGCTTGTTTGTTGTGTAGGAGTTGTATTAAAATAACTCACTGTATGAGTATTGTCATTAATGATATGCTCATTTTGATAATGGGGCTGCAGATTCTTAGTCTATAGTCCTTGGGGAGATGCTGCAATTTTTTTTTTAACTAAGTATTGTTCTGGCTCCTTTCCTTGATTGGCCCAGAAATAGCAATCAGCTGGGGAGCAGGATGACATGCCTCTTAGCGATCCCTTTGATCTTTGAGATGAGTATCAACATTGTATGCTTCCTAATGGAAGTGTAATTTAATGAAATCTATTGGGTAAACATACTTCAGATGTTCAAAGGAGGTGACAAAATTTTTGCTGGCAGCCAGGACCTGGCGGCTTTCCAGCTTGCCTCTAGCTGCTATGCATATAGCATTGAGAAAGGCACTTAAAATAGGAACACAAAGTATTATTTTCATTGTGTTTCAACCCCCCTGCCTGCCCTCCCCTACCAGTTTCTTTCCCTTAGGTTTATTTTTGTGGTATTTCTGAGAGTACCCTTTGACATATAACCTTTCTAGTGTAAAGTGGGATGTGAGATTTGATCTTTTTTGGTTTTTCTTGGTTTGTTTTATGATACCAAGAGTAGTACATTGGGTGTATGGCACCAAAGTCAGTAGAAGTGGTAGGCGTGAGACTAGCATAGAACATCCTAGAGGGTGAAAAGACACTCTATAAAAAGTACATATTTCAGTAGTGGTTGATAAACATCTATTTTTTTTAATTTTTTTTTTTTTTGGAGGAGATGATAGCATACTTTTGTTTTAACAATCCTTGAGGAAGTGTGATGGAAATAGCCATAGGCAGCAGGAGTCAGGGGACCTGACTAATAATCCTCAGCTATGTCCTTTCTAGCTGTGTTGTGTAGGGCCGGTCACTTTCTCTGCGCCTCAGTTTCCTTAGCTGTAAAATGAATAGGTTGAATTAGATTGTTTCCACAGGTCATTTTCAGCTCCAAGACTTTGATTCTTTAAAAAAGCTGAATGTTAATACTGTCCAATAAAAATATATGGCAACGACACATGTAATTTTAAATTTCTGGATAACCACATTTTTTAAAAGAGCAAAAAGAGGCAAAATTAATTTTAGTAATATAGTCTATTTAACCCAGTAGATCCAAACAAAATATTATCATTTCAATATGTAATGTTTTGAAAATTATTAATGAAATAGTTCATATTCCTTTCTTCTTCGTAAGTCTTCAAAAGGCACAGCTTATGTGTGTAGTAAAATGCACAGCCTGTTTCAGGTCTGACTATTCATATTTCGAGTGTTCAGTAATCACATATGGCTGCTGGCTCCTGTATTGGACAGCAGCTCTAGATACTACCATCCAATTCCAGACTACATTCCCAGGAGACAGATGGGCATGCAAACAAAGGTTCTTAGGCCTCTTCTTCTTCCACCAAACCAGTGGTTCTCAACTTTGGCTGCACCACCCAAGGAGCTTCAGAAACTGCTGCCAGGATTCCTATCGTCTGAGTGTAGCCAGGGACAGGGATTTTTTTTTTTTTTTTAACTTTTCAGGTGATTCCAATGTTCAGTCAAGATTGAGAACTACTGCATAGACATAAGCTCTTGAATGTAGCTGTGTCATATTCCACAGTTTCACCACCAGCAAGGAAGTGTCTATAACCTCCAATCTCCCCTTCTCCACCATTTTCTTGATAATAAGGAGTATATACAACCTTTAGTTCAGATCCAGAATGTCAGCACTCAGTATACCATAAATCAAGGGACTGATAGATTTTTATTCCTTTCATTAAAAATAGTTAAGCAATTCATAAGAGGAGGATGGACACTGAAGGGTTTTCAGGACAGTAACATCAAAAAAACATATTATAAGGCCTAAGAGGAGCCTTTGACATATAAAGACTCTTAAGAGTCTTTTATAATCTTGGAGTTCCTGTCGTGGCTCAGTGGTTAACAAACCTGACTAGCATCCATGAGGACTTGGGTTCGATCCCTGGTCTCGCTCATTGGGTTAAGGCTCCAGTGTTGCCATGAGCTGTGGTGTAGGTCACAGATGTGGCTCAGATGCCGCATTGCTGTGGTGTAAGCCAGTGGCTACAGCTCCGATTTGACCCCTAGCCTGGGAACCTCCATGTGCCACGGGTGTGGCCCTAAAAAGACAAAGAAAAAAAAAAAGTCTTTTATAATCTTGAAATTCTGTGCAGTATATGAGGCCACTTCCAATCAATTGATACTTTTTATATAGTTTTAGATTTTTTTCTTAGAGAAAAATTTATTTCCTCATAGTCCATCTTTTTTAAAAAAAAGCTTTACTGAGGTATAATTTATATACTGTAAAAATTTCCACTGTAAGTATATAATTTGGTGATTTTTAGAATATTTATGCAGCTGTGCAATCAGCACCACAGTCCAATTTTTAACACTTCTGAGAGGTTCCCTCATGCCTGTCTGCAGTCAGTCCTATTCCCATGCAACCACTGATCTGATTTCGCTTTATATTGTGGTGCCTTCTCTAGAAGTTTTGTATAAATTGAATCATTTCATATGTCTAGCTTCTTTTACTTACCATAAGATTTTTGAGGTTCTTGTGCCCATTTTTTATGAGGTTGTTTTTCTTCTTATGATTGAGTTCTTTGTGTATTCTGGATGCAAGTCCTTTATCAGATATATGGTTTGCAAATATTTCCTCCCAATGTATGGCTTGTCTTTTCATTTTCTTAATGATGTCATTTGATGTACAAAGTTTCACATTCTGATAAAGTTTAATTTATTGATTTTTTAAATGGTTGTGCTTTCTGTACTGTATCTCACAAATTTCTGCCCAGCCCAAGAATACAAAGATTTTCTTCTAGAAGTTTTAGAGTTCTAACTTTTATATTTAGGTTTATGATTATTTCAAATTAATTTTTTTTTTGGTATGGTATAAGGTAAAGTATTTCAGTTATTTGGTTTTTTTTTTTCATTTTTTATTACTCAAATGAATTTATCACATCTGTAGTTGTATAATGATCATAACAATCTGATTTCACAGGATTTCCATCCCACAGCCCAAGCACATCTCCCCACCCCCCAAACTGTCTCCTCCGGAGACCATAAGTTTTTCAATGTCTGTGAGTCAGCATCTGTTCTGCAAAGAAGTTCCGTCTGTCCTTTTTTCAGATGCCACATGTCAGTGAAAGCATTTGATGTTGGTGTCTCATTGTATGGCTGACTTCACTTAGCATGATAATTTCTAGGTCCATCCATGTTGCTAAAACTGCCAATATTTTGTTCCTTTTAATGGCTCAGTAATATTCCATTGTGTGTATGTACCACATCTTCTGGATCCACTCCTCTGTCGATGGACATTTAGGTTGTTTCCATTTCTTGGCTCTTGTAAATAGTGCTGCAATGAACATTGGAGTACGTGTGTCTTTGCGAGTCGTGGTTTTCTCTGGCTAGATGCCCAGGAGTGGGATTGCTGGATCAAATGGTAGTTCTATATTTAGTTTTCTGAGGACTCTCCATACTGCTTTCCACAGTGGTTGCACCAATTTACAATCCCACCAACAGTGTACTAGGGTTCCTTTCTCTCCACACCTCTCCAGCACTTATTGTTTGTAGACTTTTGGATGATGGCCATTCTGGCTGGTGTAAGGTGGTACCTCATCGTGGTTTTGATTTGCATTTCTCTAATAATGAGTGATGCTGAACATCTTTTCATGTGTTTCTCGGCCATCTATATGTCTTCTTTGGAGAATTGTCTGTTTATATCTTCTGCCCATTTTTGGATGGGGTTGTTTGTTTTTTTGGTATGGAGCTGCAGAAGTTATTTCAAATTAATTTTTCTTTGGTATGGTATAAGGTAAAGTATTTCAGTTATTTGTTTTTGTACATGGGTATCCAATTGTTCCAGTACCACTAGTTGAAAAGCCTTATCTTTTCCTCCATTGAATTCCCTTGGCACCTTTGTAGAAAGTCATATGACCAAAATATAACGGTTTATTTTTTGGACCATCAGTTCTGTTTCAGTGATCTATATATCTCTGCTTATGCCAGTACATCAGGGTTCTCATTACTGTAGCTTTATATTAAGTTTTGAAATCACATAGTGTTAAGTCCTCCAGCTTTTTTCTTGGAAAAAAAAATGATACCAGGTTCTTGGCATTTCCATTTAACTTTAAGAATCAATTTGTCAATTTCTATGAAGAGGTCTGCTGAGATTTTGATAGGGATTCATTGAATAGAATCAGTATAGTTCTATATGGGAGAAATTGCCATCTTAACAATATTAAGTCTCCCAGTCCACTTGTTTGTATGTTCTTTAATTTTTCTCAACAATGTTTTAAAGTTTCAACACGTTTTCTTATACCTCTTTTGCGAAATTTATTTTAAAATATTTTATTCTTTATGTTGCTGTCATGAGTGATTTTTTTTTTTCTTAGTTTCATTTTTGGTTTGTTCACTGTTAGTTAGAAATACAATTGATTTTTGTGTGTTGGTCGTATATCCTGCAACTTTGCTAAACTCAATAGCTCAGATGATTTTCTTTGTATATTCTTTTGAATTTTCTATATAAAAGATCATGTCAACTGTGAATAAAGACTGTTTTGCTTCTTTGCAATATGTGTATCTTTATTTGTTTGTTTGTTCATATCCTTGCATTTTTGTGCTGGCTTAAACCTCCTCTATTGTGTTGACCAGAAGTAGTGAGAATGGATTTCCTTGCCTTGTTCCAGTTTTAGAGGAAACACATAAGAATTTTACCATTAAATTGATGATGGCCGAGATGTTTGGTAAATGACCTTTATCAGGTAGAGGAATTTTCCTTTTAATCCTAGTTTGTTTTCAGTCCATATTATAAATGAGTGATGGATTTTGTCAAATACTATTTATTTGTCTATTGAGATGATCATGTGTTTTTTGTCTTTTATATATTACACTAAAAGATTTTTTTTTTTTTTTTTTTTTTGCTTTTTAGGGCCACACCTGTGGCACATGGAAGTTCCCAAGCTAGGGGTCTAATCAGAGCTACAGCTGCCGGCCTACACCACAGCCACAGCAACATCAGATCTGAGCCACGTCTTTGACCTACACCACAGCTCACGGCAACACCGGATCCTTAACCCACTGAGCAAGGCTAGGAATTGAACCTGCAACCTCATGGTTCCTAGTCAGATTCGTTTCTGCGGAGCCACGACAGAAACTCCTAAAAGATTTTTAGATGTTAGACCAGCCTTGTATTCCTAGCATAAATCCCACTTTGTGATATTTTGTAATCTTTTATATATGTTGCCAGATTTGGTATCCTAATGTTGTGTTAAGTATCTTTCCATCTATGTTTATGAGGGATATTCGTCCATGGTTTTCTTGTTCTGTCTTTGTCTGGATTTGGCATCATGGTAGTACTGGTTTCATAGAGTAAGTTGTGAACTGTTTCCTCCTGTATTTTCTAAGTGTTTTTGTAGGTTTTTTATTTCTGCTTTAAATGTTTGATACAATTCATTAGGCAATGTAGGACTTGACTTTTCTTTGTAGGGAGATTTTTTTACTAATTTAATTTCTTGCCATAGGTTTATTCTAGTTCCATTCCTTTTTGAGTCAGCTTTATAATTTGTGTCTTTCTAACACTTTGCCCACTTCATCTAAGTTCTCTAATTTGATAGTATAAATTCGTCATAATATTTTCTTATAATCCTTTCCATTTCTGTAGGGTTTGTGACAATGTCTCTTCTTTCATTTTGGATTTTGGTAATTTTGTGTCTTCTTTTTTCTTTGTCATTCTAGCTAAAAGTTTATCAATTTTGGGGGTATTTTTAAAAAAACAACCTTTGGCTTCTTTGATTTTCTTTATTATTTTATCTGTTTTCCTTTCCATTTTTTTCTGCTCTGATGTTTATTGTTTGCTTTCTCCTGTTTTTCTCTTTCTACCCTCTTTAAGTAGCAGGTTATATTGTTGATCTTAGACCTTTCTTCCTTTCTAAGGTAAACATTCTAAATTTCCTTCCACCAGCTTCTTTTAAAAATTTGAACCCATAGTCATTTTCTGTGTTATTTTCCAGATTAATATTGCTAGGCTAAAATGCAATTTGAAAATAGGCTTGGGAAGCTAATAATCAGAGCTTTTTTTCTTCCTAATACTAAGTCAAATGTTCTTAAAGCCCCAGTAACTTTTCAAGGTGTATGAAATACACAAGCTGATGGAAATATTTCTTTGTAGGTACAGTGAAGAGGCCTGAGTATTCTGCCACAGTGTTTTTACCTTACAAACATTACCTGAATATTAGTGGCCACCTGGTAATAGTCCATTTCACTGAAGGGAATAATTTAGCAAAGGCTTTTTTTTTCCCTTTGACTTAAAATATTTTCTCCTCAACTCTTAATTTTGAAAGTTTTCAAGCATACAGAAAAGTTGAAATGAGTACAATAGCTGCCTATATATATATATATATCTCCTCTACTTAAATTCAGTAGTAACTGTTAATGCTTTCCTTGCTTTCTCTGTCTCTTTCAGAGAGGCATTCCTTAATTTGTTTAACCTGTGCACATTTCTGAAGAAGGAATTATGGATAAAATCCCAAGGAGTTCCCTTGTGACTCAGTGGGTTAAGGATCTGGCATTGCCACTGTTGTGGCTCTGGTTACAGCTGCAGTGTGGGTTCTGTCCCTGGCCCATGAACTTCTGCTTGCCATGGGTGCAGACCAAAAAAAAAAAAAATCAAAAAACAAGGGATAAACTCCCAAGTTTCTAGCTTGACTAAAGTGTTCAATGGATGACACTATTGATTGAGTTGGGAGAGACTAGTGTGGGACATGTCATTTTTTCTGTTTCTTTGTTTAGTGGGGGAATAGTGGTCATGGAATCAATAATTTTCTTTCAGATGTTTCAAATGTAAGATACTACAAAACATCCCAGTGGGGAAATTAAATAGCCAGTTGGATATATGTAGTTTGAGTTCAGAGGAGATATTAAATTAGATTTATTTTTAGATTAACATAGAGATAGTACTTAAACCTTTAGAAATAAATGAAAATACTTAGGGAGAGAAGAGAGTGTGAGAAAAGGGTTTTTGACCAAGCTCACAGGAATTATAGCATTTCGAGTTCAAGTAGAGAACAGTTTGAATTGAATTAGGAAACCCAAAATCAAAAAAACTTGGGCCGTAGAAGCAAAACTAGCTCATTTCTACAGAAGAGAGTATTTAAAGAAGATACTTCAACCAAGTTGATTGAATACTGTTAAGAAGTTAAGTAAAGTGAAGACATAAAAACGTGTTCACAAGATTGCATGACACTGGTGACCATGTCTATAACCTGTAATTTGAGTGGCAGGAACTAAGATTCAGCACATCCTTTTAAAACTTGGCTTGGTTGCTCCCAATCATAGTCATTGAAATATTTTTATATGAAAATCATTAAAGTAAAATTATTGCTCTGTTAAATTTAGTGTTAAATTCATTTCACCTAAGCAGATACTTATTAGCTACCAATTTTAAATCATTCATATGGTCATGATAGTACAAATTGTGTTCAATAAAATGGACAGTACAGTTTTTGGTTGTTGTGATCCTGGCTGTGCTGCTGACAAAGAACTGTTTCAGCTAAGAACCTAAATTTATGCTGAATGTTTGGACAGAACATTTAAGTGTAATTATGGCAACAAGTTTTTTTCAGTAGTTATTTGTATCTCTTTTATTTTCAACCAATACAGCTGCGATTTGGACCAGTGTTTAAAACAAGTTGCTTTAAATAATAACAACAACAACAACAAACTTGTTTGTTATTCTTTCTTCAGCAGTGGAAGGAAGGGGGTAGTAAAAGAAAGGAAACATTTGAGTAATGCAGTTGGGTTGACTATATAAAGTGATTTACTTTAGAAGTTCTGCCTAGTTTTAAGTTCTTACTGTGACATTATTTGTTTAAACTTGGGTGAGTTATTTACTCTCTCTGCTTCAGTTTTCATATCTGTTATGTGGGAATAATGATATCTGCCTCATAGGATTATTTTGAAGAGTAAATTAACATATGTATACACAGAGCTCTTAGAATAATGTTTGATACCTAGTAAACTCGAAAATTATATTAGGCTATTATTTTTTTAACATAAATTAGCTTGATTTTTAAATAACTTGTGCTCAGTTAAATTAAATTATAATTTAAATTAGGCCGAATTCCCCAAGAGAGATAATTTCTTTGACATGAGACTTTTCTCAGTTGTAAACCCACACGCCACATTTGATTACTCAGTCTACTAAATGACAGCACTTAATTATTGATTCACAGGAATATGACAGAATTGTATTTTCTAGCTTTGGAAAGTAGGTCTAGATTAGTATGTAAATAGGTTAAAGTTTATCTCTAGTGTGGAATCTCACATAAACCAGTGCCAGTTTTGTATATGGGAAAAGGTAAAAGATAATTGATTACTCTCCCCTAAAATGTATGGTTCTTAAAACAAGAAGTCATACCATCATTTTCCATCTCTCATTCTTTATATTGAATGGCATGAAATAATATGAGATTACCTCCAACTAATTTCCGTTGTGATTCAGAAGAGTTGGTATTCCTTGTTATGTCCTTCCCTCACTGAGTTACACACTACTGTAAATGCTTTCTGTCCAAGCATTCAGAGTAAACTTGAGTTCTTAGCTGAGGCAGGTCTTTGTCGGCAGTACAACCGGGTTTATACTGACCAGAGAATTGCTCTTCCTTTGTTTGTTATTGGGCTATAATTTGCATTTTCCTCAGGAGGTTGGGTTAAGTTATTCTTAAAGAGCATTCTAATTCTGAAGTGATAATATTGTGTGATTTATAAAGTGTTAAACATGTTGATATTTTATCCTACAAGACCCTTGAATGTGGTTTATTTTGCTTGAAAGTGGGTACTTTCCCTCTTACTTGATTTACCTACACATTCCAAGCACACAGTGAACTAACCTTTACTGCCAACAACAAATGAAAGCATATTTTTGTAAAATATTTTTTTATAAAAACATTATGAAATACACTGTGAGTCTTTAGGGGAGCAAAATGATAGTAATTTACAAATATATTTAAACTAGACAGAAAAGAACAAATAAAGCTTGTGGAATATATATATTCATTCTGGCTGGCTATTTTTGAGTTTATTCATTTGCTGTTCAAGTTAAATAAAGATTAAGTAGACCTCAGTTTGCTTGGAGGGTTTTTTTTTGTTGTTTTTTTGTATGTTTGTTTGTTCATTATTTCAATTGGAGTTTTGACCACCATTTTTTTTTTCTCATGTGACTTCCATGGGTGATCTTATATATTTAGATGAACAATTTTCTTAGAAATGCTTTTGCTTCAAGTGGTAGGTGTTGCATTCCGGTAACCTGTCACTTAAATAAATGTCTTTCCTATAAGTGTCTCTACCTGCATTATTCTATTTTCACCACAGGGACTAAAATGTTATCCAGTAGAATTTTGTCCAAAGAGAATGGGGCGAAAGTGGTGATACAATCAATCATTCATCTACTAGATGTCAGCAAAGGTTTAAAGTAAATGAAGAAATAACCAGGCTTTATCTTGTCTCTGTAACATACAAATATTCCAACATTTAGAGAAAGGGGGTATTGCATTTTAAAAGTATGCATAAGGAAGTAGTCAGGTGTTTAACTTCTTTATGTTGCATTTCTCCAATCTATGTTAGATATCATACCTCTGAAACTCTTTGTAAAGTCACACATGACTCTTGTTTCTGAGGTCCCTGTACAGTTTTATCTTACTTGTCTTCTTTGTAGTACTCGATTCACTCCCATCTTGAACCTGGCTTCCTTGACACCATACTCAGTCTCTTCCTAGCTCTTTGATCTGTGTCTCTTTCAATAAATTCCCTTTTTCTAGCCTCTTAATTCTTGTGTTTTCAGGTCATTGTTGTTTTAACTCTCATCTCTATATTTTTCTCTGGTCAATTTTATGTGTGCCCATGGCTTCCACTAATGCCTATATATTGATGACGTCAAAATCCTGTCTCTAGCCCAGACTTTCACATTGCACGCTGTACCCATTTTTCAGTTGTCCCTTGCATATATCCCAGCCTATAGATATTCAAATACAGTGTCCCAAGCTGAATTCATTAAACTTATTGTCTTTTATGCAAAACCTGTTCCTCTTCTGCATTCATTTGGTTGATGCATATGTTGGTTATGCTCATTAATATACCATTTACTCAGTTAATCCGCATGAGAAACCTAAAGACATTTCATGTTGTTTCTTTGCTTAACTCTACATCTAATTGTACTAAGTCTCACGAATATCTCTAGATATCTCCAGAATATTTTCAGAATCTGTCTCTTCCATCCTTATGGGCTACATTAGTTGAGAACCATGAGCTCTCTCTCTTGGCTTTTAAGAACAAGCCTGGGATTTCTGCCTTGAGGCTAGTCCTCTTCCCATTAATTTTATACTTGGAGTCTAGAAGACAGTTCCTAAACATGTAAATCTGATTATATCAAACTTATATTATTTTGTGACTTACCAGTACCTATAGGAAGTCAAATGTCTGCCAATCAATCCAGCTAAAACCTTTTCCTGTTCAGGGTTTTCGATGTATTGATACTGGTTGCCAACATTGAAACACTGAAAAATAACATACAGACAGCCCCATTTCAAGGCTCTCCCGAAGTTCCAGGGGATCTAGGATAGTTAAATAACTAACTAACTAAATAAAAAGCTGTAGGTTCACATTCAGGATAATATATTTTGTCTGGATACCTACCATTGCTTGCCATTTCACTCTCTTATTGTTGGCCAGTCTCATGTGGGCATCTGAGTTTGCCCCTGTTGGCTTAGCTTTGAACTCTTTTTCCACCCCTACTCCTTAAAGCCTTTGATTGACTGATTGATTCAATGATTCCCAACATTTTCCCTCTGTTTTATTGAGATATGATTGACAGATGGCCCTGTATACATTTAAGGTGTACATCATAATGATTTGGCTTATATACATCATGATGTGATTATCACAAGATTGATGAACATCTGTCATCTCATATAGATACAAAGTTAAAGAAAAAAATTTTTCTTGTGATAACATTCTTAGTATTTACTCTTTCTTAACTTTCATGTATAACATGCAGCAGTGCTAATTATTCTTATGTTGTATCTTACATCCCTAGTACTTATAATTGGAAGTTTGTACCCTTTGACTGCCTTTATCCCGTTCCCAATCCCCTGACCTCTCACCTCTGGTAACCACAAATCTTATCTGTTTCTCTATGAGTTTGTTTTTTTGTCTGTTTTTCTGAGTATAATTGACCTACAATACTATGTTAGCTCCTGTTACACAATATAGTGATTGGTATTTCTATACATATCAAAGTGATGGCTATAATTTACAAATGTATTTAAACTGGAGGAAAGAGAATAAGTAAAGCTTGTGGAATATATTCATCCCAACAATTGGCTATATTTTAGTTTATTCATATGAGGTTCAAGTCAAATAATGATTGAGTAGACTTCTGTTTGCAATTAGCATTTTGACCACTGTTTTTTCAGGTATTCTCCAAGAGTTAGGATATATTCAAATGAACAATTTTTTTAGAAATGATGTTGCATCGAGTGGTATATGTTCTGTTCAGGTAGGCTGAATAGACGCATTTGTATGCCCTTCTCCCTAAAACTTCTTTTTAAAAATTATTTTATTTTAGTATGAACATTTAACAGGAGATTTTATCCTCTTAAATTTTCAAGTGTACAATACAGTATTGTTACCTATAGGTGCAGTGTTTTATAGCAGACCTCTAGAGCTTATTCATCTTGATTGAATGGAACTAGATGCTAGTTGATTAGTAATGTCCCATTTCCCCCTCTCCCAGGCCCTGGCAACCACCATTCCACTGTTTGGTTCTATGAATTTGACTGTTTTAGAGAACTCATATAAGTGGGCTCATGCATTATTTATTTTTCTGTGGCTCATTTATTTCATGTAGTATAATATCTTCGAGGTTCATCCATGTCGTCACATCTTGCAGAATTTCCTTCTTTATTAGAGCTGATTAGTATTCCATTGTATGTACCACATTTTCTTTACCCATTCATTCGTTGGTGGACGTTACGTTGTTTCTATATCTTGGCTATAGAGAATAATGCTGCAATGAACATGAGAGTGATCTCTTCAAGGTCCTGATTTCAATTTTTGTGGATAAACACCTAGAAGTGGGAATGCTGGATCATATGGTAGTTTCATTTTTAGTTTTTGAGGAACCTTCATTCTGTTTTCCATAGCAGCTGCACCACTTTGCATTCCCACCAATAGTATGCAAGGGTCCATTTTCTCCATATCCTCTTCAGCACTTGCTGTCTTTTGCTTTTTTGATAATAGCATTCAATTGAGATGTGAAGTAATATCTCATTGTGGTCTTGACTTGCATTTCTCTGATGACTAGTGACATTGAGCATTTTTTTCATATAGCTGTTAGCCATTTGTATGTCTCCTATGGAGTAATGTTTATTGAGGTTCTTAGTACATTTTAAAATCAGGTTATAGGATTTTTTTTTTTTTTTTTTTTTTGCTATTGAGTTGTTGGAGTTCCTTATATACTTTGAAGATTAACCTCATTTCAAATGTATGGTTCCAATCTCATATGTTGCCTTTTCACTCTGTTGATTATTTTCTTTGTCATATCCATGAAAATATTTTCTCCAATCTCATATGTTGCCTTTTCACTCTGTTGATTATTTTCTTTGTCATATCCATGAAAATATTTTCTCCAATCTCATATGTTGCCTTTTCACTCTGTTGATTATTTTCTTTGTCATATCCATGAAACTGTTAAGATCAATATCAGGAAGTTTTTCCACTATTTTTTTTCTAGTTTTATGATTTCAAATTTTACATTTAAGTCTTTAACCCATCTCAAATTGATTTTGGTGTATAGTGTATAAGGGTCCCTTTTTTTTTTTTTTTTTTTTGGCTGTACCTGTGGCATGTAGAAGGTCCCAGGCCAGGGATAGATCTCACGCCACAGCAGCCACCCAAGCCATTACAGTGACAATGCTGGATCCTTAACCCCCTGTGCCACAAGAGAGCTCCCTAATTTTATTCTTTAGAATGTGGATATTTGGATTTTCTTCATCATTTGTTGAAGAGACTATCCTTTCCTCACTGTGTATATTTGATATCATTGTCAAAGATCAATTGATCAATTGGGGGCTTTCTAGTTTGTTCCATTTGTTGATATGTCTGTTTTAATGTCACTACCATACTGTTTTGATTACTATAGCTTTATATGTATTTACAAATCAAGAAGTGTGATATCTCCAATTTTGCTCTTTGTAAGGATTTTGCTATTTATGGTCTTTTGTGATTCTACATGAACTATAGAATTGTCTTATTCTATGAAAAATGCCATTAGGATCTTAATAGGAATTGCATTAAATCTGTAGATCACTTTGGGTAGTATGAAGATTTCAGCAGTATTAATTCTTCCAGCCCATGTACATGTGATGTCTATCCATTTGTGTGTGTGTTTAGTTTCTTTTTTTAGTGTTTTGTAGTTTTCAGTATATAAGTATTTTATTATTTTTGGTGCTACTGTAAATGGGATTATTTTTCTAATTAACTTTTCATGTAGTTTGTCGTTAGTAGATAGAAATGCAACTGATTTCTATGTTGATTTTGCGTCCTGCAACTTTACTGAATTAATGTATTAGTCCTAGCAGGTTTTTTTTTTTTTTTTTTAATGGAATCTTTAGGGTTTCCATGTTATAGAACTGTTGTCATATACCATCACGTTGTCTGTAATCAGGGATAATTTTACTTCTTTCCAATTTGGATGCCTCTTAGTTCTTTTTCTTTTCTTGCCTAACGTCTATGGCTAGGATGCCCAGTACTATGTTGAAAAGAAGTGATGAGAGTGTGCCTCCTTGCCTTATTCCTGATTCTAGAGGAAAAGCTTTCAGTTTTTCAGCTTTGAACTCTTAATCATGCCTTAAAGCCCTCTTTGTTTAGATGTGTCAAAGTACTCCAGTTTATAGTGTCATGCATCAAGTTTCAGGCCTTAGTTATTTTACATACACTATTTCCTTGTTCTAGAATGCTTCTCCTCTCCTTTTTTCCCACTTGATTAACGACTCATTATTTAAGCACCAAGTCACACACTTTTTGCTTTGCAAAGCCAGTCTTGACCTGATCAAACCAGGTGAGTCTCTTCCTTTCTTCCACTGTACTAATATAAACCACCATTTTGCAGTACAGATTTACACTTAGTGTAATATTTTGTCTTCATGTCCGCTGTGAGGAGCTCACAATCCAGGAATCTGTTTTATTAATAATACAATACCTGGCATGTAGTGCCGCTCAAAATTTATTTTGTTAAATAAATGTAGAAATGAATGAATTAACCAGTGACTAACACAGAACTCCATGTCTAGAGTCATATTTAGATTTGTTTTCTTGTTTGATCTGAGCACAAGATGGTCAATTAAATTTTGTGACTTAATAGAATTTCTTCTAAAAACTAGTAGTAATACTTATTTTATGTCATAAAATATTCAGTTTTATAACTAATTCAGATAACTCTAATCTTTCATGGTAGACTATTTAAATAACTTTAGGTCTCTGTATTCTCTTTTAAGGCAAATTCTAGGGGAGGGGAGGGCATTGGTCAAAAAACAAACAAATGAACAAAAAAACCCAAAGAAAACATGAAAGAAGTAGTAAAGGAAATGTCTCTTCTAAAATTCCTTTTTTTTTGGTCACGCCTGAGGCATATGGAAATTTCTACACCAGGGAATGAACTTGTGCCACAGAAGTGGCAAATCCAGATCTATAACCCAATGAGCCAAAATTCTTTTCTCTCCCCAATCAATATTTTGACATCCTTTGTTTTTTAAGATTACTTTGTTAATAGTCACATTTTTCAAAAACTGTGTGATTTAATTACTGATTGGAAATAAAACCTTTTTTTTCAGCTACTTCTCTTTTATTTCCAGAAATCTAAAACTTTTGTACCAAAGTTTTGTGTTTTTGTTTTTTTGTTTTTTGTTTTTGTCTCCTTAGGGCCATGCCTGTGGCATATGGAAATTCCCAGGCTAAGGGTCCAATTGGAGCTGTAGCTGCCAGCCTAGCCAGAGCCACAGCAGCTCAGGATTCAAGCCACACCTGCAACCTACACCACAGTTCACAGCAGCACTGGATCCTTAACCCACTGAGTGAGGCCAAGGATCGAACCCTCATCCTCATGGATGCTAGTCAGGTTCGTTAACCTCTGAGCCACGGCAGGAATTCCTGAAGTTTACTTTTAAATTGAATAGTAAGCTATTTCCTAGAATTTTTTTTTTTAAATCTAGTATAATTTTTTTACTTGTTGTAGATAAATCTGAGTATTTGCAGTTATACCTGTGACCTCCTACTCAACAGTCCCTACCAAAAAAAAAAAAAGACAACATTAAATCAAATGGAATTGATTGATTTTACATGTGGTATATTAGAAGGATGCCTGTACATGATTTTTACATGTGATGAATTTCCTATGAACATGACTGCTGGCCCACTGTCATCAAGTCATGCATTTTAAATTATTTTTCTAAAAGTGAACCTAGATTTGTACACATCTCCCTTCATTCTCTCCTCCAACTCCTCCTTGTGAACAACAGCATGATCTTGTCTTTATTAGCGTTGCCTCTAGTCGCTGGAATCAACTGTCCACAGCTTGCTCAGGAATGGCGGGGACCTTGACCTTTTCAAGAAAGTGTAAACTTTGTATGTAACTATACATGCTTTTTTCTTTTAATGGTGATTTAGAATTAAACCTACTTCTTATGTTTCTTTTAACACAACTAACTTGACTTTTTTTTTCAGTGTTCTATTTCTTGGTATTTTGCAAGCAACTGATTTCCATGCTTTTCCATTTTGGTTCCTTAGGAGCAAACAAAACAAAGAGTTTCTCTAGAAGTTTGGAGTATCCCTTTAATTTAAATTGCTTGCCTTTCTCTCATTCCTGAAAGAAAACAAACACATTTTGCCTATTGTTTTTCCTGAAAAGGTAGATGATTCCCATTTGATAAGGTGCTTATTTTGTTATTAATGAAATTGGAAAATTAACAATTTTGATATTAAATAAATTTTTTCTTTAAATTTCCCAAGTTTTCTTCCACTTAACAGATAGTGGCTCTGGGAGAGATTTTTAAGAGGACAACACTTATACTAATGTTAGGCTCTTATGGGGTGTGTGATAGAAATCATCTTTTATCACTTTATTGCTTGGTTTTGAAAGTTTTATTGCTTGTCGTTATCCATGTAAAGTAATGTGTTTATATTGTTATCCTTGGGTATTCAGTCAGCATTTCATATTTTACCCATGCATATAAGTCTTAATGTAACGATCTGCAGAAATGGTGAATGGAAAAGGTTCATTGGATTCCTCATTCCTTCTTACAGAGGCCAAAGCATGAGTGTTCCCTTTGGCACACTGTTGAGCATTTTGCCTAAGACACTTGACTCAGTGAGTCAAACATGGAGATTCCTGGAGTTTCTGTTGTTGGCACAGGGGCTTAGGGATCTGACGTTGTAAAGTGCAGGTTTGATCCCCAGTCCTGCACAGTGGATTAAGGATCCAGAGTTGCTGCAGCTGTGGCATGGGTCGCAGCTGTGGCTCATGTTAGATTCCTGGGCCAGAAACTTCCATATCTCACAGGTGTGGCTGAAAAAGGAGAGAAAAAAAAAATGGGGATTCCTTTTTTTCCCTTGGGAAACTGTTCCATGGTCCATAAGATCTCCCTGTTTTGAAATTTTTCTTAATCTCATGCCTAAAATTTCCTTATTATTTAAATTATTCTACAAGGTATTCATAGGCAAGTGCTAGAAAGTCCTAAAAATGTAACCCAAAGTTCCTTCTTGAATCGTTGGAACCCTATTATTCGACAGATGCTGGAGATTGTGATGCTGGTGATGGCGAACATAATTATCGTTATGTTGATTACAAAATATGCAGGGAAAGTTCTCCCTTCCACCTCTGCTGTCCATCTTAGTTCTCCATTCTACCCGCTCCCAAATCACCAGCCAGAATTTGTTAATTTCTGGTGTATCGTTCCAATTTTTATTTATGTATATATAACCAAATACTTCTCCCTCCCCCCTTCAAATAACATATTGTTTGTAATTTCAGTTTATTCTCTTGAATTTTTGAGATATAATTAAATAATCTGTGAGTAGGGATGGAAAATGTTAAATAATAGTGTTAGTGGTCATTTTGGGTTTTGTTTTTTGTTTTTTGTTTTTGAAAAACGGTTACTGAGGTATACTTGACATATATATGACTATTTGGCATGTATGTGACCATACATATGACTACACATATGATATATATATATATATATATATATATATATATATATATTCCTTTGGTCCTTATTTCTTGCCTTCTTTTGAGTAAATTGTAAAGTTTTTAATACTATGTTCTATCTCCCTTATTAAATTTTTAATTATACCTCTTTTTATTATTTCAGGGATTCTTATAAGAGAGTACAATGTGTATCTTTTAAGTTATGACAATTTGCTTTCAAACAGTATCATATTTTTTCTTGGCCAGAGTAAGACCTTACATAGTAGAATTCTGTTTATCTGTCTCTCATCTTTTGTACTCTTGTCTTATGTTTTACTTCTAAAAATGCTATCCTCATGACATATATTTAGAAAAAGTCTTTTATAGTTATCCAGATATTTCTTATATTGGAATTTTTTTCTTCATGCAAATCACAATTTCCATTTGGTGTCATTTCTCTTCAGTCTAAAGAACTCATTTTAGCATGTCTAATTGGACAGTTCTGCTTGAATTCTTTCAAGTTTTATCTGAGTAAAATTTTTCTTTATTTATTTCACTATTCATTTTTGAATGATAATATTCATGAGATATTGACTTTTAGTTTGGCAAGTTCCCTGTCCTCTCCCCATCTTTTTGTATTTTAAATCTGTAATTTCATCAACTTCTGCAAAGTTTTCGGCTATTATTTATTCAAATATTTCTTCTGCCCCATTTCTCTCCATTCCTTCTTTGACTCCAATTACAATATGTTATATTGGAGTTCCCATCATGGAAACGAATCCAACTAGGAATCATGAGGTTGCGGGTTCGATCCCTGGCCTCGCTCAGTGGGTTAAGGATCTGGTGTTGCTGTGAGCTGTGGTGTAGGTCGCAGATGCGGCTCAGATCCCACGTTGCTGTGGCTGTAGCTCTGATTAGACCCCTACCTGGGAACCTCCATATGCTGTGTGTGAGGGCGGCCCTAAAAACAAACAAACAAAAAGAAATGTTATGTCATTTAATATCATTTCACAGTTCTTGGATACTTTTTCTTTTTATTACTTTTTTGTATCTTTGTGTTTCAGTTTGGGTACTTTACATTGATCTTCTATGTTGACAGATCCTTTCTTTTGCTGCTTCCAGTCTACTCTTAAATTCATTTAAGATCATATTTTTAATTTTTAATTGTTTTGATACCATTTTTTGTGCTGTCATTTGTATTGGTTTATTTTCACAGTCTCTCTTTCTCTACTGAAATTCCCCATCTCTTCATGTGTATTGTCCATTTTTCCATTTAACATATTTATGATAGTATGCTTCAATGATAATGGGTCACTTTTTTTTAAGTAATATATGCACTTTTTATTTAATTATAATGGATGTGCAGTATATGTCACAAGTGTACAATATAGTGATTCACAATTTTTAAAGGTTATAGGCCATTTATCATTATTATAAGATATTTGCTGTATTCCCTGAATTATACAAATACCCTTGTAAACTAATTTTGTACATAATAGTTTGTACCTCTTAACCCCTTACCCCTATCTTGCCCATCTTCCTTCCCTCTTTCCACTGGTAACCACCAGTTTGTTCTCCTATGAGTCTGCTTCTTTTTTGTTATATTCACTAGTTTGTTGTATTTTTTAGATTGCACATATAAGTGATATCATATAGTATTTCTTCATGTGTCATAATTTTTTATTATATGCTAGATATTTCATATAAGAGAGTAGTAGAGAGTAAAGTAATTAGAATTTTATCCTCCGCCCTCCCCCCCAAAAAAAAAACCTCCAAAAACTAAAACAATAATAAAAACACCTCCTTTTTATTTTAGGCTTCTATGATGGAGTGACTAAGTCAACATGACCTCTTTTAGCTGGGCTCTGTAGAGGGGTTTTTTGTTTGTTTGTTTTTTGTGGGTTTTTTGCAGCTTCAATTTTATTCACATGTTTTGAGGCTGGACTTAGGATTTTCCTTTGAGCAGGGCTTGAACTCTGAGCACTGGTGAGTTTCCAGAAATTTCTTTCTCTTTTCAGCTGAGTCACTATCTTTTTGATTTTGATCCCTCTCTGTGTCTTATAGCCCCACTGCTCCCTCTTTGAGTCTCTGGGGAATGCACTTTGCTTTCCAGTCTTGCTCCTAGTTTTCTTTATTTTGGTAGGTTCTTCTCTGCTCAGCTGCGTAAACTGAGCCATGGAAGAGTAGTTGCCTTACAGTGTTTGAAGAGCCAACCCTCAGAGGGTTTTCTCTCAGCTCTCCTGTTTTCTCCTACTCTAACTTTTGGTGCCTGGAATTTTGGAATGCCTCAGATAGGTTTCTGTCAGCTCTCTTGCCTATTCCCCAGCCTACAATAGCCAAGATCTCAGAGTTCTTAGTATGGACTTCTCTTTGCTCTGCTGTCTTGCACCCCACCTTCAGGGAGCCAGCTGTCTTAGAACTGGGGGAGGTCTAGTAAAACCCAGGGGAGTACCTCTCTCAGAATACTACCATGCCCTGAGCACTCAGTGATGACCCATAGGAAAGCTTTGGTTGGTAGACCCTATACCTCACTCTGTGGCTCAAAATCCTAACCCATTATGCCAGCCCTAATACTGTTCTTAATATTTTGTTTCAACTATGGCCTTCTTCTTACCTGTGTTTGTGGAGGCTTCTACTCCACCAGGAATGAGAACAGCCATGGGTCTCTTCTCTGTTAAGAAAAGGCTCATGGTTTTCTGGAATGTACTTTACTTATGTGTCTTTGTATCATCAGCTCTCTGATAAATTTTTAAAAATTTTGATTTTTGTAGCTTCTCCAGCTTTTTTTGTTTGTTAAGGTGAAAGCAGTGGTCTCTTGTGACTTCCTACATTCCTTGGGAAAAAGAAGTCTTGTTTTGTTCTTTATGTAGCCTTGCCTCCCAGCTTCTCTAAACAAACTGTCTAGGAGTGCTTCTGCAAGCAGTCTGCTTACCTCTGTTTCCACAGCCATTGTTTCAAACAGAGCATATAGATTTTGTGCTTCGGAATGGTCCCTCATCTTTAGGAGGTGTTTTTTAGTTGGTGCGTTTTGAACTCAGCTATGTTTGAGTCCTCTTACCATCTTTCGTGTATTTTATCACCTTGTACCAAGTGGCTCTACATGATCTCATCTGCTTTGGAACACCTCTCCACATATTTTGGGATCTATGAATAATAGCCATTTTTTAGTTTTGCCAAGAATGGAGAATTCAAAGTATATTTGTTCTAGTTATTCTCCCACCCACCCCACCCCAGAGGAAAAGGAGAAGAAAAAGTGGTGACATGGAACTTGCAGGTCCCATTTAATCACTTCAACAAAGTGGTCTTCATTTACTTTATGCAGAATGCAGACTAAGACTCTTGAACAGCAAGACTGGCATTTGAATCATAGTTAGGTTAACTCATACTCTTAAATAATATGCTGAACATTAAGCACATTATCTTTGAAACTTCTCTTGTATTGTCTGAATTCTTTTCAGAATTTGGGATAACATGTATAAGTGACTTCTCTGGATAACATATATATTAAGTACTTTCTAGAGGAGGGGGGAGCAAAAGGGTAAGTGAGAACCTAAATCTTTAGAAAACATTGAGAGTTAAACCAGAGAAAATCAAGTTAAAATATAAGTAAAAATAGTCAAAAGAAAAAGGGACCAAAAATGGGAAGCAAAATTTAGTCCCAAGGGCCAGTCGAAATTGGAATGGAAGGACAGTCTAGTCTTTATCATCAGATTGGGTGATAACTGGGTGAGGAACTATAGTGGCCATAGTGGGTGTAGGTGTGTTAGGCCATCTTAAAATACAGAGATGAGCAGTGGGGGGCCCATCCAGAGTTTTATCTGCTAGAAGGATAGACTTGCTGGCATTCTCAATGATAATGATGATTATGATGAGAGCAGTTATTTTTGTTTAATTTCTAGTATGTGGTAAGCACTATACTAGTTATTTTATAAACTTTACCTTGGGTAGACCTGAGTTATATAAGGGCTCAAAATTAATCACAATTAGAAAAGGATAAAGCTGAGATTTGAACCCAGTCTCATCAGCTGCTCAAATTGGAGGCCCTTCTAGTTTATCATATTTTCTTTCTTTAAAGGACAAGAAAACAAATTTGAAACAGTAATAGTAACAAGCCCTAAAACTCAAATTAAAATTAGTGTATGTATAATAATGTTACGTATATTCAGAGCAGAAATAAGAAAGAGCAGAAAGAAAAAAAAACAAAAACGTGGCCTCCTCAGCCTTACAGATCATAAGATTGGGTACTTTTTGGTTCGTGGTAGACTCTGGAAGGATCTGCTAATGTCTATCTCTGAGTATTGTTGGAGTTGCCATGCTTAAAGGTAAATCAGAGAAAATTCTTGGGTAGGCCCTTCAGATGGCTAAAGGGTCAAAAAATTAAACAAATGAAGAAAGATCCTTGGATTATTTTCCCTGAGTGGAAAGTTGTGGAGTTGTTAGGTGTCTTCAAGTCTGTGAAGAGCTGTTTGGCCAAGTGTGGTCAGCAGCTGTTGTAGGGCCCTACTGTGTGTAACTGTAGTACCACAGATTTCAGTTTAACTTAGGGAAATGCTTCCTGACAGTAATCAGTGATTGTTGATTAACCTCTTTGCTAAGGGGAAAAAAATTAAGGGACCTCCATCCCAAGGTCTTTTATTAAGTACATTCAGTGTGTGATGACATCAGGGAACAATGCACTCTAGAGGACCTCTCAAGGTCCCTTCTAGCCCTAAGGTTCTATCGTTATTGCATATTTATAGAGTGCCAGAATTGGCTGTGTTCTTTTCAGAGGATGGAATTACATTCAGTCCCTGTCTAGAGCTATCACAGTCAAAATTAGATGTATCAGCAATACCTTGGTTGCCAAATCAAGTCAAAGTTTAGTGGGCACATGTCTAACTATGTGTGTTCTCTTTAAGAACATTGGAGAATGACCTAAGAGCATGGTAAAGGAGCTTTAGTTAGTGTGGAACACTCCAGAGAGATTCGTATTAGGTTCCTCTGGACATTTTTGTAAAATAATAACAACAATATAAAAATCATTTATTGTTATCTGTTAAACAATCTAAATTAGAATTATTGTCCTCCAAACTTTTATTCAGAATGAAATGAAGGGGAAAAAGAACTGTACATTATTGATAAACTATTTTAAATGGTAGGTGATATTCTGTTACGAGCTGATAACTTTGGGTTTCTCTGACCAAGGATGATTCATAGTCCATTCTATAGCAGATCTACAAAAGAAAAATATGTTGCTAATTTAAAACTAGATTATACAAATCTGTATTTTTACTGGAAAAAAGTAAAGGAAAACACCATTGTGTATAATAAAAATTAGTAGTTCAGATTATCTGAATTTGAAAGGGGTAATGATCTATTTTTACGTAAGATGAACTATTATCTATCTAATCATGGACTTATTAATCTCAGACATTGGCTTGTTGTAGAAAATTAGCTTATCAAGCTTATCAAGAGCATCTACCTCTTTCTCCCACTAATCTTTTTTTTTTTTTTTTGTCTTTTTGCCATTTCTTGGGCCACTCCTGCAGCATATGGAGGTTCCCAGGCTAGGGGTCTAATCAGAGCTGTAGCCGCCGGCCTACACCACAGCCACAGCAACGCGGGATCCCAGCCATGTCTGCAACCTACACCACAGCTCACGGCAATGCCGGATCCTTAACCCACTGAGCAAGGCCAGGGATTGAACCCGCAACCTCATGGTTCCTAGTTGGATTCGTTAACCACTGAGCCACGACGGGAACTCCCAATCTTTTCATAATTTTTAAACACTTTAAATTTTTCATTTGAAAATAATTTCAAACCTTCAGAGAAGTTTAAAGAACAGCATAAAGAACACACCCTTTACCTGGATTTACCTATCAACATTTTGTACCATTTGCTTTCTCATTTTTGTATGCTTTCTCTATTGATTTTCTTCTCTCTACATATGTCTGTTTTTTCTGAACTGATTGAAAGCTTCATACATCATGTATCTGTTCAGTGTAATTTTATAACTTTCTTAAAAAGTAAAAATAATTTTTCTCAATAGTTCTTGGAGAAAACACCCACTTAGAGGCAACTTGGAGCATTATATTTTACTTTGCTTTTTTCCTGTTAGCTATTTTAACTACGATTCATGAGGTCCTTTTAATGTCTTGTTATCTGGACTACATTATTATTTTCAGATTGTCTTTTAATAAAAATCTCAAGTCTCAACACAAGTACCTGCTGCTACAGTATAAAATGTTATAGTTTTGTCATGTGACATGTTAACAGAATTTTTCAAATTCTCGGTACATTAGTTTTATGGAAGAAAACTCACTTTTAAAATGTAAATATTTGCATTTGAGTAATTGAACTAATTAGATTTCTGTTTAGTAAAATTACATGGGTTCAGTTGAAGTTTTTGACCTTTAACTTTGTTTATTTTCTATGTCAGCTTGATGTGGATTCACGAGGCTCATTTGCCTGTTGGCTTGTTTCCTTCCCGGTGGTTTCTGATTCCACAAGTCTGAGACTGAATTTCACTGAAGGAGTAACTCCATAAGTTCCAGAATGAAGATGCAACTTATAGGAAAGGGATCAGGATTCAAATCAGACAAAAATAATAGAGGAGGGAAATTAAGCTATTTTATGTACTGATGGGCAAATGGATATTATTTTTTAAGTTGTGAAAATTTTATTACTGTATTTTTATTGATATAATTTATCAACATCTTTAATGTCTGAGATCAACACCCACTTAGAATAGATCAACTCTGAATGTTTTACCAAATAGTCTGAGATATGGAAGAGATTTGGGTGTAACTGTGATGAGGTCAGTCCTTTAAAGTTTTCAGTTGTTCTTTGCGAACACTGAAGACACAAAACCAAGATCAATTTGGGCCCAGGGAAAATGATGCTTTTACTACTCAGATTGACAATTTTGTGGGCAATGGCCTCACCTGCATCCCCAGAAGGACTATAGATCCAAAAATAAAGTCAAAATGCAACCAATGTCAACTTCTTCATGTAGCCATTGAATTTTGACATGGAATTTTATTAGAAGCCTCTTTCTCCCCTGATAACATGTAGTTCCTGTTAGTATTTTTCTTATATATTTATTAGTATTAAGTGTATTTCATGCTTACATTATGTTAGACCACTGCCAGAAACACTAGACAGGATTAGTCCCAAGAATATGTTTCTTTCTGTAGCACCCACCCACTCAATGTGTGATCTATGGTAATTCTTATTCATTTGAAATACAGCAATTTGTTCCTGTCAGTAGAGGATAGATTTGTTGTTTTAAATTGCGGGGTTTTGTTTTTGTTGGCATGTTCCCCAATACAAATTGAATGACTGACAAAAATCTATTTGTATGACGGTTCAATCTAGATAAGTGCCCTCTGTTGCCTAACGGTACAATTTGGGGTCTCAGAGATAAAAGTGAACTGAATGCCAGGCTTGTAGCAGAGCTTCTTCATGCAGATAACAGAAATAATCCATATTCCTCAGGTCCTCAAATCAGACAGACAAAGGATAAATATGCATGCACATCATGCATTTGAAAGGGTGGTCTTTTAGCTTCTACATAATGAAAAATGGGAATATCTAACTTCGGAGAACAATACAATAGCTGATATGAGATATGCCCATATTTGAAATTAAAGAGAAATGTGGTCTTGACTTATAAAGTTGGAAAGAGGTCTGATGCTTAGTATTTTCCCATAGTATATTGGCTTTTGTTGAATGGATTTACTTTGTATTTTAACATGCCTATTCTGAAATAAGTTACACCTTTAGACAATGATTCTTTTATAGCTTTGATATTCTGCTACTGATAGGGTTGAAAGGGTCTCTTTTACTCCCCAAGATGAGGAGCAGATATTTGTACCTATTGGCTTACCTCTGCTTAAAAACATGTCAGTCTTTTCATATAAGTATCTGTCATATAATTCATGTATTAAAAAGAATATGAAATATGTGGTAACAACAGTTACAAGGAAAGAATTTGGACCAGTGCATATGGTAATAGACATCCTGGGAATATGACCAAAGGACCAGTTGAAGATATTCTAAAAAACAAGAGTTTAATCCATAGGGCATGGAGATTGGATTTGGAGAGTCGTGGAGAGAGTAGGATAATTTTCAAGATTCTTTCCTGGGTTGACTGTGTGCATGGCAACACTATACATCAAATTAGGGAAAACAGGGGAGGAAGAGATAAGAGAGAAAGAAAATGTCCCACTTTGTCTCTGTTAAGTCTGAGATACCTTTAGATTATCTAAGGCACCAAGTAGGAATTAGATTTATACAGAAAACATGTCTTTGCCAGCCTCTAGATGGAGGTTGGAACAATGGGTATCAATGAGATCATTCAGATGAATGAGAAGAGGACTAAGAATAGAGACCAAGGGCAGACTGAGAGAGAAGTTATGATGAAGGAGACCAGGTGGACAGGAGGAGTTTCAAGGGAGGGTAGTAATATAACTGCTGAAGAGAAAGCAGGCAACAATGTCAGATGGTATTGAAAGGTCTAATGAAAAAAGGACTGAAAAGTGGCCATCGGAGCCAAAGTTGGTACAATTTGTGCAATGAAATAAATGAAGTAATATTGACTTATAAGCCAGCATATAAAATGAATATCCATGAGTGCATATTGATATCAGTTAATGATTGTATAGACAGATCTCCCATGCAGAAGAATGGCAAATAATTTATGTAAATACTCCTCCCTCAAGGAGGTGGAACATAACTCCCTACTCCTTAAATGTGGGCTGTGCATAGGGCATACAGTACAGAAAGAAGGAAAAGAATAGCTTTACAGTGGAACTACCTGATAAACGCTTTCTCAGCCAGGTCATCAAGGTCAACATCAACAGTGGTAAGTCACAGTGATAGTTGGTACATGTGATGTAATGATGATAATAACACTTTGCCTCTTCTACCCCAAAACATATAACCCCAGTCTAATCATAAGAAAAAAAATCATACAAATCTCAGTTGAGGGGCATTCTATAAAACACCTGACTAGTACTCTTCAAAACTGTCAAGGTCTTCAAAGACAAGGGAAGCTTGAGAAATTGTCACATCCAAGAGGAGCCTAAGGAGACACGACACCTAAATGTAATGTGAGGTATTGTCTGCTGTCCTGGAATAGAAAAAGAACATTAGGTACCAAGGAAATCTAAAAAAGTGTGGACATCAGTTTATAATAATGTGTAATAATGAACAGTTGATTCATTCATTGTGACAAACATACCACACTAGTGTAAGATGTTGATAATGGGAGAAATTAGATGTAGGTTATATGGGAATTCTCTGTACCATCTTTACATCTTTTCTATAAATTTATAACTATTCTAAAAAAGTTCATTTTATTTATTTTATTCTTTTGGCTGCACCCATGGGATGTGGAAGCTTCTGGGCCAGGGATCAGACCTGTACCACAGTTGAGACCTGTGCTGTAGCTGTGGCCATGCTGGATCCTTAACCTGCTGCATCACAGGGGACTTCTTAAAAAAGGTTATTTAAAAATGATTTTGTCCACTAGAAAGTCATTGGTGTTCCTGAGGAGTCCTGTGGTGTGGTAGGAAAACATCCAGTTTGTTGGAAATTGATAAATGGCTGGGACATGAATAAGTGGAACTAGTGCTTCTTTCAAGAAGCTTGGCTTGGAAAGGAAGGATAAAGCGAGGTTGGACATTTGCCAGGGAGAGTAGTAAAGGGTGAAATAACCTTTTAAAATGTATAAAGTTGGGGTGCACTGTTTGTATTCTTGAAGAGAAGAATAGGTGAAGAGTGCTACATTGAAGATACAAGAGAAAGAACATGTACTGAGTGGGCAGGATGTTATTCTAGTCAGTTGAAAATGGAGAATCTTTTAGAATCATAAACATGTTTATGAATCAGGTGTGAATATTTATATTTACTTTGCTATATTTTATAGTTTTGGGTTACCCTGGTATTGAAGTATTGAAGTAATTTTCAGACTATTTCCACGGAAAATTTAGGCTAGAAGAGTTTTGTTTTATTGCCCAAGCATCACAGTTTTATTGGCTGTATGCATAAAGCATTAAAAAGTATATTGTACACCTCTGAATTATGAGCACCGTAACCTCACTATAACACAAGCATCCTCTTTACTAAAGAATCCGTCACAATCTGTCACAACATGGGTCCAAAAGTAAGTACTAAGAAAAAAAAATACTGTAAAAACTGTTTGCTGGAGTTCCCGTCGTGGCGCAGTGGTTAATGAACCCGACTAGGAACCATGAGGTTGCAGGTTCGATCCCTGGCCTTGCTCAGTGGGTTAAGGATCCGGCATTGCCGTGAGCTGTGGTGTAGGTTGCAGACACGGCTCGGATCCAGCGTTGCTGTGGCTCTGGCATAGGCTGGTAGCTACAGCTCCGATTCGACCCCTAGCCTGGGAACCTCCATATGCCACGAGAGCGGCCCAAGAAAATGGCAAAAAAAGACCAAAAAAAAAAAAAGTTTGCTTATGAGGTGGTTGGTTCCAAGCTAGAATTGTAGAATAACTGTAGAGGGAGTCACCAGATCCCATGAGTAAGTGGGCAGTTCTTAACACATCTTAATACCTGGTGTGGCTCCTCTCCTGCCACATGGGTAGATTATCACTGCTTTATGGTGCAGCTTTCGAAGATTAATCTTGAAATGTATCTAAGTTACACCCATAGGTGTGGTTGTGACTCACTGTCTGAGATCAAACATTTTATTCTATCAAATAAAACATTTTACCTTAAGTATTTGTCACCCTGGGACTTTCACATTTATTGTTTTCAATATTACAAATGTTGACAACAATGTATAAGTAAAGATTTATTTGTTTATTTTGGGAGAGGGTGTCAAGAAACACAGTCTACAGACTAATCAAGTTTATGGCTGATGATTAGTGCATAGAACTCAGTGGGTGGCACAGACACCCTCGCTCTGGGGAGTGAGTGATAGGACACCCCCAGCCTGTCCTGGTGGTGTGGTAAAGTGAAAAGAGTACTGGCATTGGGAAATGGATTCTGTTCTTGTTCTGCTTGGTCTTTCCCTGGTGTTGGCCTTGGGTAGATCACCTATCTGGCTTAGAACCCCTCGTCTCTAGTTTGTAGGCTGGTCTGGATGATGCCACATGTCACTGTCATTTGTATGATTACTTCAGTATAGTTGCACAGAAGGACAAATCAAGATCATTTGTTTTTGGATATCTTGACATCATGACTATGGCCAGATTTTCAATGAATGGATCGCTTTCCCTTCCTAGTGCTAGGCAGATTACATAGAGAAACCTAGATACAAATTAATTATATAAATCTACACACTTTATTTCAGTAGTTCTTTTAAAAATACAAATAAAGCAGCTATCATACAGGATTTATTTATCAGACTGTCATTTTCCAGTGGGAATGTATAGAGTATTTATATGTCATTATCAAACAAAATAATGGACATTTTGATTATTTCAAGCACAGTCTGTGTAGTTTTTTATATTCAGAAAGACTTTAAAGAATTAGACTCTACTATATACTTACACTATTCCAGATGTTGACAGCAACATCTGGGCATTCTATCATGAGTTGATTTTCTGAATGAAGTAACTTAATTATTGATTGACAAGTTAACATGATTTAAGACACAGACACTGTGTTCAATAGCAGTGTCAAAGTTGTAAACTATAAGCATATCCAAGCAAGTGCAGCCGTGATTCTAACTAACTCAAGTTGCATTTAGAAACACTGATGCTTAGTTTAAATTTCAGGCATAAGTTTAGAAATGCTGGAGGAGGAAATGAAGAAGTGCAGTTACATGATTTCTGGGCCCTCTCTTTTGCAAATCATTAAATGATGTAGCAGCCATGTGGTCAGAGTTTCTAGTATAAATAAAAATCTATTCCAGCATTGTGAAATACAAAAAGTCATACCATATGGATTGCATATGGGTTTGTATGAGTCTATATGTGTATATATACAGATATAACCTCATCATATGCAAAGTCACATGTGATATTAAAGCTAAATTTAAAAAAAAAAAAAACTAAGAGAAAATGTGGTGTGATTTCTCTTGTTATTTGCAGCCAAAACACAAATATCTGTTTCCAACATGTAAAATGTTTTGAAACTACAAGCAAAAATAATAAATGAGAATGATTATAATAGATGTTTGTATTTTATTTTATGTTTTATTATTTATTATTACTCAATGAGTTTGTATTTTAAATTAAAATATTTTTTCTGGTATTACATACTCAGGAACAATGGGTTATTTCAGTGTTCTTACAGTAACCTGCTTTTCCAACTACTGGTAGCCTAGCAGCAGAGCATGTTAGTATTTTCTTTCTGGTAGCTTGCATATGGTCCACTGGCCATGAGTTCATGATAGATAGGAAGCGTATTTTCCTTTTATTAATGCTGCAGTATTGGTAACATGTGGTATGTGCACTTTCCAGTGAATGAGCTTGACCTTTAACTCTAAAACAGTCCCTTGAGCAGGAGCAAGCCATGTTTAGTGGAATGATTACTTAGAAGAAACAGATTGGAAGTTACTTTCTCTGATAACATTAAAGAAATGAAGTAAAGTTTTTGTTTTTGTTTTTTAACCATTGAAATTCATCCAAAAATTGTGGTGCTATAAACTAGGGAATTAGGCAAAACAATGTAGTAGTAGAATTACTGGATTAAATAGTATGGATTTTTTAAAAGCTACTTGAGGTATATATTGGCAAATCATTTTCTAGGAAGGATGCACTAATTTCTACTCTCAGTCATGGTCTTACTGCATCCTTTCCAATATGATCAACTCATATTTGAGTTGCACATCCAAGGTATTATGCTACCTCCCATTTGTTTATAATATTTAAATCCTCACAAAAGCCCTGGGAAATAAATATTGTCTACACTTTTTTAGAGATTGAGCACACTGATATTTAGAAAAGTTAATTTGACCGGGATCACATATTGAAATGCTATTTCATTTCTTTTCACTCAGTGTCCTGTACTTTGTCATCCCAACAACTTTCTAGGGATCAGTTACCTAACAGTTTTCTTTCCCTTTACCTATGTCATGTGGTATATGGTATGTTTTAATCTTAAATCTCTTTTGGCCAAATTAATATAGCACAGAGAACATAATAAACAAAATGTTATAAATTCCTTTTTATTTTTTTCTCCAAAATATGTTTCCTGTCCTGGATTGATGAGCCTTTTTAAATCCTGGGTCAGGGGTAAAGTAAGGATGAAAAGCTAAAATTGCCAGTGGTGAAGTAGAAGTGAGGTTAAAAATGGAATGCTTTGTGCCAAAGATAGATGCATTTTAGAAAATGCCATCTGGGCATTATAGAAGTATGATATTATTTAATTAGAACCAGATAAAATTAAGTAAGAAATGAATACCAGCAATTATATGACTAGCTAATAAATATAATTTCACGATATTCTGTAGCTATCCCAAAGTGTTAATTATAACAGGAGTAGTTAAATTCTTTGGCTGTGAAAGCATAACAGTTTTTAATAGATGTATCACCTGGTAACCTTGGGCATTATTAAATATATAAAGACTGAAAGACATGGTAGAAGCAATGGAAAAGTCTGGCCAGACTGGGTAATTTGTTTTAGACCTATGGAGAAATCTATTAACCATTTCTTCTATAGACCAATTTGATTAGGAAGTAGGACAAGCTGTTCTTTCATTACTTACCAAAACCATACTGCATTTTGTATCAATTATTTGGCTGTCTGCAGCCCATAGATTAGAATAAAGGGCTTTCTTAGTGTTTGTGAATGTTGCGAATTGCTGATTAGTAATTAAAGTACTGAATGAAGAAAATCAGGCCAAAACTGAATGGGAATGAGAAAGTCTTAATTCTGTAATACAGATGTTGGAAACAGATTGTCTTGAGCAGCCCCTTCAACCCAGTTACATTCTACATAGCCATGGAGTGTTTGCTTCCCATGTAAAACTCAAGTCAAATGCCTTAGAGGTTGTTTCCTCTCCCATGCCTTGTGATGTAGCTGTATGGGTATTAATTTAGTGAAATATCCTGTCTGCCAGGTGTGGGAACTAGCTGATTTTATTGTAATACCAGATCATTACTTAATTCATATGCAACAGAGTGCAGCACATGGAAAGCATTATAAATCTATTTACAATGTGGCTGGTCTGATGATAACATTGTATTAAATTCCCAGGTGAGGCAATTTAAGCAATTGCTTTGCCATGTGCACGCCATGGAAATTAAATTCTCATATATGCTTTAGTAATAAACCAACTTCATTGTTATGCTTATGCTAGCTGTGGGTGCTAGAATCCTCATTCTGGTTACGTATATCCTGTTTCACATGTCGAATCATACAGGAGGCGGTACCACAGATCACAGGTCTTAATTAGTTTAAGCTAAGTTAATTCATTTTGTTTCTAGTTGAGCAGTGCCTGTCTAGGAAAGCATTCAGTTCAGTTGGGAGACGTTAAGGTCAAGTAGGTAAGATTGTTTCAAGCCAAGTTTCCAGACAGAACTGAGCAAGTGTATCTGTTTGAATTTGGCTTCAAGAAATCAGCCAATCAGTATTGCAAACCTTCTGTTCATCAAGAAAAAACTGCTTGGAATCTGAAATTCTTGATTTCAAAACCAAGACTCACTTTAGTTATCAGTTTAAAATAACTACTGAAACTGTATGCTCCTAATGTTTTAGGGGTAATAATCAGTTGTTAAATTGTCATTTTTTTAATAGTTCTTATATGGACTGTAGATTTTCCTGTCCAACTGTGTCTAGTTCACTTAAGTATATGTGAGGAGGAATAAACTTTACACAAACACACAACTTAAAGTGAGGAATGCCTTTGTATTTAAGTGTGTGTGTGTGTGTGAAATATTGTCAGCTGAAGCTTTTCCACCCTTATGGTACAGACCTGAAATTGCAATAGATTACAAACTGCAGAGAGCTTCTGTCTTCTCCAGAAGCCACATATAAAGCACCAGTAGACAGTAGTAACTGACAACTAAGACTAAAAATGTTGACAATTTCTTGATTTGCCTGGTTAGCTTATGTATAGAAGTCATTAACTATTTATAAAATGCATTATGAATTGGGTTCCTTCAAACTGTAGCTGAGTGTATGACATTTCCAGCTCAAATTCTCTTGCTTGCATTTGGCTAAAGTACAGATTTTATACAGTTGATAATAAAGTAAAAAATATTTTAGTTAATCAAGATACAGTAGATGTTTCCATTTCATTAACTTTGAATATTCCAAATTAAAGTATAACATAGTACTTATTAAAGTAGAGTGAGGTTTTTAAACATTCCACAAAAGGTAAAATAATTTATTGATATTTTGGAGAAAAATTCCGTAAAATAAGCAGTTTGCCATTCAAAGGAATTGGTCTTTTTTGGTATTCACTTAGTTTAGTGATGACCCTGCGGGCTAAATTAGAATTGATTAAAATTAGGTTACTTAAAATTTCCAACCATAAAAATTTAGGAGAAAATACCAATGTCAGACATTTAAATATAATCCTTAACAAAGCAAAATCTTAATTTTTAAAAATTTTCTTAAAGTGACCCCTGAGCATAAAGAGTTCAGTTTTCAAGCATGAGTTGTATCATTTCCATGAGGAATTATTCCTGATATTTGAAATTAATTGTTTTTTCATTCTTAAGAGAAGTCAGTCCTATCAGAGAACATTTTATAAATTCAGCCTACCACTCACTTAATTATATCTGGAAAGCCATCCAAATGACCAGTTTGTATCATCCCCAATGGTAAGGAATGACATTTATAGGAACCACCCTTCAACTGTGGATAAATCTTTCGTTCTCCTCTGTTGCTGAGCATGTACACCCTTAATTGCTGGTTTTCACATGCAATGGATTCTAACCAAAACAAGATTAGATATTTAGGGATACATGCTTGTAATTTTCTTCTTCTTTTGAAGTATAGTAAATCAAAATAAGAATATAATGTAATTGAACAATCTATGCCCATTTGTTGGCATTTTGGTGAAAAAAGGGAAAAACAAAAACAATCTCCATATGATATTCTTGCATACTGTGGAATGTTTTAGTCCCCCATAGTGATGAAATGAATAATTAAAAAGGCAGCTCTGATACCACAGCCTGTTTAAAGGTTCTCGTTTCCTTTAATGCTGTAAAATACTTTTGCTTAGCTAGTTTGAAACTACAGTATGGGGATCTCCAAATGGGTGAAAGAAAGGCTTGACTTGATTGAAATATTGTGGTAAGGCCATGAAGTACTGTCCTTGTAATTTAGCATTTTTCAATACAATTCTATATGAAGTCAATAGAAATAGCTAATTAATAGTAGCTTCAGGAAATACAATAAGAGAAGCAGCCTTAACATCTGCTGTTTGTGACAGTAAGAAGTCTGGCATGTTCACAAATGAATGAGCTGGGTCACTCCTGAATAGTTAAGATATCTGATATACATGTCATTACTGACCTTGGGCTAATGCCCTACCTATTCTATTTTGTCCTTTCTGCAACATTGTTGCTTTCATTTATCTACCTACAGACTTATTGCATTTGCCAAGGTATGAGATATACATGTGCAGCAGGGAAAGGAAGCTTGAGGTAGAGACTGGGGGCGGGAGGGGACAGCACCATCTCCTTTACAACATTTTGCAATTTTTATGTATTTTTTCTGAGTGTATTCAGAGGGCATTAAAATGAGGAGGAAATTTTGTCCAGTAGAATGAGTACTAAGCTGTAACTCAGGACCATAGGGTTCTAGTCTCAGTTTAACCAGACACCTTTAGAATTCCGTGAGACTGATTTTTTTTTTTTACATAAAATAAAGGGATGTCTAGGTTTATCTATTTTTATTTATACCTCATTCAGCCATTTTCAGCTGGATTCTGCCAGAGAATTAAACCCTAAATGCCCTTAGGCTTCTATTCTAAGTAATGAACTAAACTCTCTCTTGTGTCCCATCTTTGGGAGAATTGAGAAAATAGTCACTGAAATAGTTTTCTGTGTTTTGTGGATCAGATAAGGAACCCCAGTTGAGAAAGGCGACTTTAAAAACGATTTAACATCTGTTAGTTTTTCTTGTCAAAAGTGCTTTTAAATTCTAATATAGTATGATTTTATATTTAAGATATTATGATCTCTATGTAGCAAAGCAGTGTTGCTCATTCACTGGTTTAAAAATCTAATTAAAAATCTTGTTGACTTCTGCTCGAGGATTATGGATAGTTCTTTTTAAACTATAATAATTTTTTCCTATCACATTTGAGCAGGTAAGAAATTTTAAGTCCTAAACTATAGACCCCAAGTGAGAAAAGATTACTGCTTCCCAACTGCCAGTTTTTAATTGACTGTTTTTGCTTAGTTAGTTCAGAGGTAGAAAAGGCAGCAAAGTAACCTGTAAATCTGCATTTGGTTCTGAAATAGCGATGCTGAAGTAGGATCTGAGGATGGCACTCTAGCTTCACAGCTAATTTTTAGAGTCTTTTAGCTTTTCCAAATGTGTGCACATTTAGATAATTCATGAATTGCTTGCAGACATGTTCCTCTGGCTTTACAGGTAAAGGTAGATTTCTTGTAAAACAAAATTTTGGTGTGTGAAACATCAATTCATAGCCCGCTTATCTGTATTTACTGGTGGTGTGAAAAGTTGACTCATAGCCCACTTGCCTTTATTTACTGGGGTTGGGAAATTTAATTTGTTTTACCAGACACACACATACACACACACTCCCACTATTTTTCCTTAGGCCATTATTTGTAGAGGACTTGAAGACATTTAAATTACTGTTTGGAAACAGGATGGGCTTTTTACATTCCATTTCTTTCTGGTTAGTAACATCACAATAATGAAGGGAATGTGGATGTGCTCTTTTCCAGGCATTCCAGTGTATAGCTGGAGATACAATATTATCCTAGAATTAGAGATTTTAAAAGGCCTATATTGTATAGTCCATTTCCTGCCACAATATTAAAGACTCCCATATACTCTTGCTTTCATTACAGTCTGGTGAGTGTTGCAGATATACAGCTAGCTAGCTGTGTTTCCTTCAGCTTTGTGGTCTTATTTGAATGACTTTGTATGGAATAACGTCAGTTCTGATCTGTTTGTGAATAGTAAGAGAGCACTTACACAATGCTGAGTTTTCTTTCGTTACTGGCATTTGAAAAACTTCTAATTTACATTAAACTTCTCAAGTTCAAGAACTTTGCACAACTTTGGTTTGCAGATTTGAGCAAATAGGTTTCCATTAGGGGGCTCTCGAGGTTTGAGATGATCAGCCTTGATACCAATAATGCTTCGAAGCCTTTACTTTCTGAGGTTCATCTTGCTCTCTCCCTTTTTGTTTTGTTTTATAGAAAAGGTCACGGATCGCCTACAGTGACGAAGTACGGAATGAGCTCCTAGGGGATGATGGGAATTCCTCAGAGAACCAGGTAGAATGCTAATCAGGAAGGCCCGGTGGGTGGCTGGAGGGTGAAGGAGGTCACTGGCACACTGGGCTCTCAAGCTGCTCTGTAACAGTATTAGCAGCAACTCATGTGGAAGCGATACTGTTTAATGCAAAGCTGGAGTCTTAATCAACTTCAAAATGTTTCTTGGAGATCTTACATTTAACCCTTTACCTTGTGATCACTGTCTGCTATCTTTTAAAAAAATCTTTTCTTCTCTTTTCGTTATTATTTAGTACTTAAGGAATAACTTGAAACACACTGTTTGCAGACAAAGCCAAGGTCTTCACCTCAAACACATGTAAAAGGAATAAAAAAGTACATAATGCAGCTTTGATAATAATGCAGTATAATTAAATCAACACTTGCAGCAAAACAAATGAAAGTAAGCTTTCAAAATTCGACAGGGCAGCTCAGTCTCCTATTGTGTAGCTTCTTAAAAATACAATCACCAAAACACAAATTGTAGGCACCAGCGTGGAACTTGCATGCTCACATAGAGGTCCTGCCCTGTCACAAAAATAATGATGATGATGATGATAATGATAGTGGTAGTAGCAGTAATAGGAAAAGTCTTTTTGCAGTTTAAGATCTGCATGGGCAAAAAATAAGATACAATTTCTTCTTAAGGGGGCCCTACAATTTGGCTGTCAGTTCTCATTGGATCACATGGTAGTGTCGTGGGTTTAATTAATGTCCTTCTTCTTTTTTTGAATGAGTACTTCAGATTGCATTAATTCATGTAGATAATATATATGACTTTAAAAAATGTTTCAAGAACCTCCGTGTAGAGATGGTTTTTAAAATGTCTCAAACAGCCCTAGTGACTGATTCTCTTTGACACTTTTAAAGAAAATAAATGATAGGGAACTTCAGAAGCGAGACCTGAACGTGTTTATTAATGTTACTTTGGCAAGTCTAGTAAAGGTCTCTACTCTGTCTAAATAAAAATGTACATAAATCATTCATCGAGCAAACCAAAATTTTAATAAGGTAGTAAAACATAATATATTGATAGACATTATAAAAATTGCATAATAGTATTTACCATTCCAAATAGAGTATAAGTCTATATATGCTGAAAATATATTACTATCTACTAGAATATTAACATTGTAAATATGTTGTTACGTTAGGTGATTAAGGCCCCCATCTACCCATCCCTCAAAAGAGAGAAAAGTCACTGAGCTGATTACGTTTGTTTTTGGAAAAAATCTTACCTCCTCCACTATGGATGTTTATCAGCTTGAGTTCAGACATGCAAACATGTTAAGATTTGACTTGGGATTTCAGCTTTCCTGACTGAAATGTGAGACTAGCTAAGGGAAAAAAAAAAATAAGGAGCACATCAAACATAAAAGGGTGATGTGATAAAGGAGTTTTACTCATAATAGATTAAATAATGTGAGGATGAGAGGAAAAAAATTTTCTCCCTATTTTAAGTGAGATTTAGATTGCTCATACCTCTTGAGTGGATCAATCATGGTTTTTATTTTCTATCTTTACTGCAAAAAAAGCACTGTCTTTACTGCATAGTCCCCATGTCGGTTCTTTAAAAAGCTATAGATCTTTCCCTCATTTGAAACCACTGCCTAATCTAGAGGAAATAGAAAGGAAGGAGGTGTTTCTGTCTAACTCAGACTCCTTTATTGTAATGGATGTTGTAGTACTGTGACAGGGATCTTTTCTTTTCTTTTTTTTTTTTTTTTTTAAAGCATGTTCACTTCTCTTAATGGACATTTTTTGTGCCTAAAACATTTGCCTTACATACATATAAGTATGACTTTTTTTATGCCTAGAGAAAAATATTCCACAAAAATAGAGTTCATAGTTTCTGAATTTTTCAAATTATATTCCTGTCACTTTAAAGTGATTACTCAGAGATTTCCCCTGGACTTGTATAAATCAAACTTACAAATTCTGAAAGTGCTGGGAGAACCTGAAGTTTAGTTGTAAGGAGCTGTCATTTCAATAAATAGAGTATGATAAATTATAGTCATGAAACTGTGGAACTGTTAGATTATTACTTATGTGAACTTTTCAGTCTAAAATTTGAATCAGGTTTGAAAGTTCAGAGAGACTGCACTTAACTTTTTGGATATTTTGTTACCAAATGTAGCAACATTTCCATATCACAGTGAAGCCTTTAAATTTTGTTTTCAGGATCTTTATTATAATATAGAAATTAAAAATCCCTAAAACTACACACATCCTTAAATGGGAATGGTCACTTGAGAATAACTCTTTATTCTGTATCAGTATTCATTCAGACTATGGCATGAAAACAGACACCCTTTCTTTAAGGGAAGAAAAGATTTTAAGTTGGCTCTTCATTTTAATTCTTGTAGTTCAGTGGCTGAGAAGATAGCTTTTTCTGTGTAGGATCACCTGTAAGTTATGGAAGAAAATGTTTTCTTCACAGAGATAAGTTTATTTTCAAGTTAATTGTTGAGAAATTGATTTTCAGAACTTCTTGACCATGTAATATTTATGATAAACTTTTAACATAGAGGGAAAACTTGCAGGTAAACAAAGAGACAAAAATAGCAATATTTGTTTAACTAAAATTAGGATATATCTCAATTTTTTTAAATTACAGATCACAAAAGAAAAAGGAATAAAGAATTCATAGCAAAGGTTGCAAATAGATAAAATAAACTAAGTACTAGCTCTTTATTTTCGATGCAGCCAATATACACACCCTCCCTTTAGTGAATTCTTTGTGGATTTAGACAAATGTGAATGCCATAGCTATTATTTCTCATTCTGCCAATTTATAATGCATTTTTTAAGGTATCTAAAAACCTGGCTGCTAATACACATAATTATAATCTTCCAATTACTGATAAAGTATATTAATTTACTCTTATATATGTAAACACTTTTGCCATGTTATAAATGTTAAAATTTCAAAAATTTTTCACATGCATTTTTAATGTTTTTCATACAGTATGCAATTTTATTTAATTCTAAATTAATTTCTTTATATAAATTCATTTTTATTAGATCCATTTCATACAAGCAAATATAGCTCATCCTTGACTTACAGAGAAGGAACAAAATTACCTACTTTTCACATTAGAGTATTATTGGGGCTTTCCAAGGTCTATTGTCTTAGGCATTGTCCTTCCATTCTTTAAACATGTTATATTTTCCATTGCATATGACAACATTTTATTTTTTTGAGAGTTTGTTCTTGAAATGTGACGATGCTGTATTTAGAGTGGAGACTTTAATAATTGTTAACTTGATTTAGTTTCATGAAAACCATTCTCAGAGAAGTAAAAAGAAAAAGCCCAAACATTGAACAGAATTAAATCCCCTTCACAGTGGAGTATGACAATGGGGCAAACGCTCCAAGCTCTACTCATGAAACCTAATAGTATCTCAGTTTCCATATGCAAAATTATATTGATCAGTGAATAAATCTGAGTAAATGAAATTTGAGAAAAATCCTACATAGAAGGTTCAAACTATGTATAAAGAGTAGGATGTTTCTAAATGTGGGGAAATTTTTGTGGTAGAGCAATATTCAGCAGATATGATTGCTTAATTTTTTAATGCGAGGTTCTCTTAAGTTCTGATTTGGGCTTGCTGTGCATAAAGTGTGTCAAACTTCAGCTACAGACCAGGGGGTGAAGTCGGTCAATTTAATTCCCCAAGATCTAAAGAAGGTCGGTATCATTTCATATAGCCCTGGCAGAGCAGATCATTACCAGGCACAAATCTGTTCGTTACGTGCTGAGGGTTTATAGCAAAATAAATAGACTGTCATCATAAGTTCAGAAAATTGTGTGTTCGACCCACGATAATGTGTAAAGGGCGTTTAATAGAGTTCAGCATTTATTCGTTATCTGTATGCGGACAGAGACGGCAGTCGCGTTATCAGCTTTAAAAAAAAATTCGGTAGTTCTGGGGGTCACGTGATGCCCCTCACACACAGAGGCGCGCGCGCATGAACCCTCACATGCTCTGCAGTGCAGTTTTGATTTTAGTCACAGCAGAAGGCTTAACCACAAGAGATTCCACTGGTTCAAACCAGCGTAAACCAGATTTTTTCAGCCCACAAAGGAACAGATTACCTCTTGTATCAAATTCTGCATTGGGGGAAAAAAAAATCTTTGTTTCAAAAAAGGTGTTGATTATCATAACTCAACATGGTGGCATGGCACACTTTCATGTCGCCTGTGACGGGGCTAGTAACTCGATAAAATACGAAATCACTACTTTCAGTCTAGTCTAAGCATTGTTAATTTTCAAAAATAGACCATCTTTTGTTTATTTGAATGAAAACTCTCAGACGAACTTAAAAAAAAAAAAAATGAAGATTAAAAATCCTCCCATTACCTAGCTTAGCTACAAATCCGGTGTAGAGCTTGGATGCAGCCATGCAGCACAAACAAGATAGAACGTTTTTTGTTTGGAACCTATTGAAAAAACAAATGGGTAGCATTTTTAAACACTCATTGATTATGGCAGGGTGGCATGGCCCAAATGGTCTCTATTGCTGAAGAGTAGTTTTAAACTTTGGCCCTTTAAGTATCATAGTCAACTGAAGAATGGTGCCCCCAGAAAGAAAAAATAGCTATGCGATCAATTCCCAGATCAGCTCTTTCTGAGAATTAATGTTCGCCTTTTTCTCCCATGATGTTCGGATAGCAAAGAGAAAGATTCCGATATGTGATAGGCTAGGTATTTTAGATTAGAATTTTTACTTCTTCTGAGGAAGAATCATAACTTTTCACATGAAATGATGAGCTGCTTGACTCATGTGCACTCAGCGGTTGCTGAATGAGTGTATTAATTAAAAGTAATGACAACTCCGTGAATATTTTTGAAAGGATGATATTAAATGTTTCTTTTTCACTAAATGTACTCTGAGACATTATGTAATAGATTCTGTGCCCACCTCTTTTTTTTTTTTTATAAAAGATTCGTAGCATTTGAAATCTCATTCTTTTGTGCTTGAAATACTTTTCAAATGACAAATGAAATAACAGAATAAGCTGGAATGCGTATTGCCTTCCTTAAATTGGGGACCAAAAACAGCATGAAGCACTGAGAAATCTGGGCTATAGTAAACTTGATACTTTTAGAAAGACTTATAGTGAGCAATTCATGGCACGTTTTTCCCAGAGCAATAGTTTAATTTATTGGCCTGCAGAAGTCAAGTGTTATAACAGATGTTACAGATATTTGGATGCTTAAAAATTATCAGTTGTAGACCTGAATTGCTGAGGATGCAAATTTCAGACCTAAAATGTGGTTTATAGTCTCTTACAACATAGGTTTCTGTTTCTATTCATCATAGAAACTATGGCAGATATCTCAACTATACAGTGATATTCGTGGTTTAGAATACAGTACTGTCACACACACACACACACACACACACACACACACAGTGAACCAAACCTTTGGTTATATCCATTTTCTAGTTTCTAAAGAGTTAAGCAACTTTTTTTACCTGCTGTATATAAGGCAAATAGAAAAGTACTCTGCAGAGGAGAATCACAATTTTCTCATAGAAGTTTACTAATGGGTAAAGCATGGTTTAGAGTTTGATTTTGGTGAAAACAGATTGCAGTACAAATGATGTGAGAGAGCTTATTGCTTTGAGACAGCCCAGTTTACAAGAGGAAGAAATTGAGAAGTGAAGAAACTTCAAAAATTAAAATAAAAACACCATGTGATTCCAGTATCCTCTCAAGCAAAGCAAAAACCTGGAAGTCAGCTCTGATATACACAATATTTCTAAGGATACTGAAATATATTCTGATATCCTGTCCTAAATATTATCTATACTGGCATGCTTTATTCCCAATTAAAATATTGTTAGTTCCTAAGGCAATCCTAGTACTAGAGTTGGTACAAGTATGACATTAACATAGCAGTTTGTTGTTTTAAATGCTTCTTGAGACAAAAGCGTGAACTATTAATCATTTTCATTTGGAGGTAAAATCTGAAATCACTTGTCAAGATTCAAAATAGAGAGACATTCTGAAAACTTGTATATACAAAACCTCTTCAGTGGTACATTCTTAGAAGAGAGGAACAGTAAACTTGTTTTCTTTCTTTATAATATAGACTTCTATGAAGTCGTTCCCCTTTATTTCATGATGGTGTCTTAGATGTACTTTAAAAGAGAATTTCACACTATTCTCTTTGTTTAATGTGACAGTGTGAGAAAGTGATCTTTATTCGTTCAAAAAACTCTGCATGTAGTCTATGTTTAGGTTCTTTTAATGTGTTTGTCTGTGATTTTTAAATGCTAAACATGTAAACAGATAAATTGTCAATGTTAATTCTGTATCCTGTCATACAACTGATCTTTCTTTCCTGCCATTTCTTTCCTTTTTATCTTTTTTTTTGTGCATTCATGTTGCAGTTGATAAAATTACGTGAAGAGGTGAGTACTTCCTGGCTTGCTTTTTTTTTTTTTTTTTTTCCCTCTTAATTCTGCTTTTCCCTGTAAAACTGAGTTTCTAAATCTGAAGTAAACTCTTTGGGTTCATTTTTTCAGCAAAATATAAACATAGCAAACATATTGATTATATTACTAGAAATGTTCTCTGCTATCTTTAAAAAAACAAGTATATCCTAATCATGCTTATCATGGTGATCATTGTTTGCTAGCTTTGGAAGAAAACTCACATTTTAAAGACCAAAAAAGGAAAGAAAAAAACAAATATCATAAAATGCATAGTTTAGTTTTAATGTAGATTAAATTAAGGTTTATTTTATTTGTATTGGTTTCTCAAAGTCGATACATTAAAAAAAAAAAATCTGACATTCCAATTTACTTTACTGAAGACAGTTTTTAAATAAACTCTTTCCTCTCAACCAAAATTCTTAGGTTCGACATTGGATACCATGCATCTATTATCCTTTTGGAGAAACACATACATGTTATAAATGCCCTACTAGTCTGTATACACAGATACCTAGAAATAGCCAAAGCTCTCCTCATTGTTAAACACTTTCCTTTTTGTAGGAAATAGCACCCAAGTGAGTGCTCTTTTTTCTGAGTTTGCTAGACTGTTTCATAATGCAGCTCTAGACTTTTTTTATGGCCCAGCAGATATTTATGACAGTGTTTATAATTTTATCCCTGTATCAATGAGACGCCAAATGATTCTGTATATTTTTTTAACTAGACCAAACTTATCAAATATGCTTCGCTACTCTTTTCAGAGATAGTTATATTTTTTTATTTAGTGAGGTTGTTTTGCTACTTTTATATTAAGGCATAAAATAATGGCCCATATTGCAATTTGGAGCTTCTCTAATTGCTTATAATAAAGAGTACTGTGAATTATTTTCAAGTTTAATTTGACTTCATTGATTGAGGTTTTCCTAGATGTTTTTTTGTATTGGTAATGTCATCATTCTCGAGGTGATGTGAATCCTAATTTATAGGTTTGTGGAGAGTGGTTTTCAACAACTCTTCTGATTTGAGATGCATTAGTAATGTCTTCTCAGTAAAAGTAATAATGATATATATAAAAATGAAGGGTGAGAATACACAAAATCCTCACCCTCCAATCTTTTTGTGTTTCTCATCTTCCCTGCATGGAAGCAGATGTATATACTGAGTGAATATTATCAGTCGCAGTTTCGATGTATAAGATTGTTCTTGAGGGGAGTGATACATCAACATTATTTTTCTGCAAGACAGACTATCTGCTTGTATAATTTGCATACGCTCAGGCTTAGGTGAAGAATCTGAATTTTTAAATGCTACTGCCGCTAACAATAGACTAGAAAACCACTGTGTGAAGAAACTACGCGAAGCTCTTGCCCCTGAATTTAGCGATGAATATTATTAATGATCTCTTATGCCTCAGTACCATCAGTATCACTGACAGAATATTTATTTTTGTTAAACTGAATTGTGTGGCCTTAGAGATCCTAATTCTAAAAGCTGAAAACATTATGTCTGCATTTCTTTTCAAATATGTTTTATCATCATTTTATGGCTTAATTCTTTTGTTGTGCCTATAGCAACAGTTTTATCAATTATGCTTCTAGAATGCATGTTTCCAAAACTGTAACCTGATTGTGCTTGGAAGAATTAGATCACTCCACTAACAGAATAATGTACTCTGAAATATATTCTTTTAACAGACTTTGATATGGATGTAGCCTTGATATTTATACAATAGGTTATGGGGGTGGCACCGCCTTAGTATATGGTTTGCTCCAAAGTGATTGTTTCTCAGCCAGGATTTTCATAGTCATCAGGGAGTGAATATACCCCAGATTTCTTCCTTGTTTGAAGCTGATAGGCACTCATCTGCTTCAAAATAAGATGTTTTGTTGTGTTTGGAAACAAAGTATGCCCCGTCCCTTACTCGCCATGCTCTTTTGGGGGGCTCAGTTCTGGAAACAGGGCACGCTTGGAGGCAGGCTGGGGGTGCACAGGGAGCTGAACTGGTGTTGGCTACGCCGAGCTCTCCGTTTGAATCCTGCGTCTCTAGCCCTCTACGTTGCGCAGCTCCTCACACAAGTTGAGCTGTGTCTGAAGCGCCTGTACAGCTCCACTTACCTGCTTTGAAAAGGGCTGAGAAGAGGGTGAGAGAATGAGTTTGGGATGGAGTGTGGGGGCAAGTTGAAAGCATCAGCTGCTACTGTAGTGTATTTCCTTTCATTTTCAGAGACCAGGGCAATGCACAACTAAGGGAACAATGTAAATAGCACAGCTGTTACAAGAACTTGATTTTAGCTTGACTTAAGTGAAGAGGTTCCAAAATACAAAGTGAGGTCCTGCTGGAAAGCTGCTGGTAAACCGATAGTCCTCTTGTGTGCAGATTTACTCTGATAAAATTCAACTGTCCTGAAGAAGGGTTACTTCCATTATTTAGGAATATGTATTTTTAAGATAAAAAGTTCTCTGAGAAATTTTGCCCCTCATTATAACCATACACTGAATAAGTGGATTTGGCTCCCTTTCATGGAATCCCCCATATCATTCTACATTTAAATACTTTGTTTCCTACATTATATATTATCATATAATTAGACTGTCCATTTTCAGTGTTGGAGCTTTAATTTTTTTTAATCCACAGGAGCTAAATATTTTCTTTTCATTTATAGATTTCATCCAATATGAAAATGAGCCCCAAATCTTTGTTCTCTTATTCTGGATTAAAATTCACATTTACTCTTGATTTCACAGATCTGATATCTTTTTAGAGAATCACCAATTTGAAATCAAGTCCTTTGTTAGATAGAAAACAATATTCAGAGAAGAGAAGAGCAATCCCCACTCCCCAAGCCTGCATGTAGGGAGAATTAGGAATAAGAAAGCTATTTTTGATAAGCTGAGTAAAGTGTTTAATTTTATTTAAAAATAGTCATTAATGCCAAACATATAAAGCTCCCCTTGCTTTTCTTTTTCTCAATTACAGCCTTTCGTGATTTCCCATTTTCATGCTATACACTTTCCTTCCTTCCTCCCTTTTATTTATTTAGCTTTTTTTTTTTTTTGGCAGAGGGAGGGGCAGTTTTTCTCTTAATTTCTCCACTGTATAGTAGACGACTCTATTAATTATTATAGACTGTTGTTGCAGCTTTCCTGACCTTCACATCAGGTCCTATCTCTCTGTTCTAAATGCATTGTTTTAATGATTCTTCCCCCCACTCCCCCCAGCACTTCCCCCCCCAAAAAAAAAAATTTCAAGGAAAGCTTTGATGTGGCTTTAGCTGCTTCCAACGTCTGGCCGCATCTCAGATGTGTCACCTATGCCGGGAGGGAATAAGGAAATCACGTTTTGAATGGTAATGATAACATACTAATCACTTCCTTTCTTTGAAGATGGAAGCAAGATATTCTGTCAGCATCCCTGGCTGCTAGAGCTTGGAGGCACTGGTCTAGGTGTATTAGCTTAAGTGTGCATGTCAATACAGCTTGCATCTCCAAGATCCGTGGGGGCTCATTAGAGCAAGGTGGATCGTTTCGGTCGACAGCCACTCAGATAATATGTGTGGCACCTCCTTTTTTATTATTATTAGAAAGCATTTCTTCGATTTTAAATGACATCTGTCAACAACACAAAGTTGGAGTTGTGGTTGCATTTTTTTTCTTACTTTTTGACCAGATACCAAAACAGATTTGAGGGGGAAAGGTTCTGATACATACAAATACATGTGTGCATGTACACACTTGCAAATATACAGATACACATATTCTTAGATTTTAAGTATCCAGACATACATGTGTCTGTGCACACACATGCAGGTGTGCACACACACTCATTCCCATGGCCTTGTATGTATTCTTTATCCATTCACAGCCATATTAGCTTATAAATAATGTTTGTCAACCTGAATATGATCTACTGTATGATCACTATGCTTTAAGAAAAAGAAAAAGAAAATCAGCCTCAGTATAGAAAAGAAAGTTTAGAAGCTGAGGATTGGGGGGAAATTAGAGGATTTCCCCCATCAAATGTAATAGAAAAGAGTATATATAATTATTATCATTTTAGTTCACAGTCTAAAACACACTGTGTCGGAAATTCACTTTCAGTCTAATGCCATGTATTTGGGAATATTTGGGAATAAAGCCACAATTTTGTACATCTGTGTGCATGGGAAAACATGTGTTTCCTGTCTCTTAGTGGTTGCCCTGAGTGGTCTTAGAACTAGAATTGCTCTTTAGTATTCTGTTTTAGTAGCATATGTTGTTCCATGTGACATGTGACATCTTGCCACACATCTAAAATTGAGGAGCATTCTCTTAAAAATAAAGTTCCTCTTTAAAAATTACTCCTGCAGGATTCAAAGAAACAAGTGAGTTTTTTAAGTGATCGCATTTAATAGAAAATAAATACAAAATAGGGATCACAGATCTATGCAAATATCTGTCTACTTCTGCTGAAACAGGAAAGATCCAGTTGGTTCTGGTCTTCATATATTTCTCAGTGTTTTGGAGTAAGATTCATTGCAGTCACATACAATGTGAGTCTGCCTTTTAAAACAAAAAAGTGAATAGTCTATATACCACTGATTGATTTAAAATCTGTCTATTGCAGTGGTTTGTATAATGGAAGATTTGCTAAAAATTATCTATAATGGGTTGTGACTCCCCCCCTCCCTGAAATGTTAGGGCATACGACGGCATTATTTTTTTTTTAAGGCAAAAAAAGAACATTGTAGACGGCCGTCTGATTTTTTTCCCTTTTTCTTTTTCAGAGGGCACATCTGCTCGATAACACAGAGAGGCTGGAAAGGTCATCTCGGAGACTAGAGGCTGGATACCAAATAGCAGTGGAAACCGGTAAGAATTCTGAGAGTGAGCAAATTGTCTTGCTTATGCACAGCAGTCTTCACAACACATGACATTTCAGGGAAACTTCAAAGGAGTAGCAGAGACAGCAGCCCGAGATGTGGTTTACATATTGGGGAGACAATTGGGAGCTTATTTGCGCTTATCTTTTTTCAAGTTAAAAGGCATGACATCTACTGAAAACAGTTCCTGAGGTTTAAAAGTATACATCTGAAAAGAGATGGAATACTTTGTCTAAATTCTACATTTGTCTTAATATGTGGTTACATGTTGTCAGTTTACCCACCCGCAATGATTGCTAGCACACAGTGCCGGCTCCAGTTGTTTGCTCCTTTATGTTTATTCACATATGTAAAAATTAACATTGTAATCAGTCTAAATGATGTGAACTAAGGGCAAAGAGGTACCAATACAGAGTTTACCTCACTTCTTTGTCCTGGAGTTGGAAATGATTCCTAAGGGTGCTGTATTTTTTTTTTTTTTAAATCATGAACAGAGCCTGTAATCAAATATAAGGAGGAAAAAAGTCATGATAATTTTATTCGAAGTGTTAGTTGATACCATCCAAACTTTCGATTTGAATTGACAACTTGTTAATAATTTCAGAAAACTCAGCCTGAATTTGACTTATAGCTCGAGACTACTTCAAATAGACATGTGTTTTCATTATTAATGTTTCAGGCAATGACTGTTTATTTTTAACCCAGGAAATAAGTATCCATTAACCCCTTTATACTTAGTGGTTTCTTAGTATTTAGCTATTTGCAAAGTATAGATTATATATCATCTATTTTATATGTTTCGGATAACTCCTACCCAGTATATGAACAACAAAGATATGTGGGTGACAACTTTTCCATTGATTTTTTTTAATTCAGTGTTACAAAAATATTTATTTTTTAAGAGAAGGAATAAGGAAAATGATTCCAAATAATTTCTTTTATGAATGGCCAGTGGTTTCCAATGGCCTGAGTTCATGGCTGTCCTGTGTTGGTTGACTTATGTGATGACTTCTAGGAAGTCAAATAGGAAGAGCACAAATGACATTGGCATTAGAGTAATGGTGAGAAAACTGAAGACAACCAGATTTTTTTAATGGTATGGGCAGTCCTCCTTTCTGAGGTTATTGATAGATTGGCTTTCTGCCCTGATTGGAATAAAAGTCAGCTTTTGTTTGTTTTTTTAGCCTTGGGCTTATCTTAAGAAGTGGCTGTCCTTGCAGAGAACGTTAATAATGAGAAGCGTCATGAACATGAGGTCAGAAGGCCAGACTTGGGTTCTAGCCCTTGTTTATGTGACCTTAAGCAAATCACATAACCTCTCTGAGTATGCTTCTTCTTCAGTAGAATGGAAATAATGTTGCCTGTCTCAGAATATTTCTAAGAAATGTAGGCATAAGTTAAAATACTTTGTATTCTATAAAACACTATACCAATATAAACATTATTATCAATGCTTGGCCTTTTGATGATATACAGACATATATCTTTCAAAGAAAAAAAATTTTGACTAAACTTGGTATTAAAGGAAATTTTTTTTAGTGTTACTTTAACATCCTTGGGGAATGTGTCACTATACCTATTGACAAAGTATCCCATTGATGAGCTTCTTTCCACACGGGACTGAGTTGGGTTGGGGATATTCTTGCTATGAAGCTGATCACTGGGCTTGATTTGGCTGATTGGGCTTTTCTCTCGCATAACACCATTTTTTGTAGCTTCCTCCCAAAGCTGAGGAAACTCAACGAAGAAGATCACAGATACTGGAAGATCATACATTGATCAAGGTTATAAGATCGAATGGGATTTGATAGTTATTCCTTTAGGTGTGTACTGAAATGTAACATCAAACTATCAATACAGTCAACATGCAAAATGCCAAGTTAAGAGTATCCTCCAAACCAACCTCAGTTCCCTTGGCCTTTTTAGTAGGCTTCAGTGGTAAACTAGCTATAAGCTTTTGTAAAATTAGTATTTTTATATGTAATATAATACATACATAAAAGCTTGGAAACTTCTTACAGACTATAAAACTAAGTCTAGAAGGAGGAATTGAGGGGGGTTTGCGGAGGTAAAGACACCTAAAAGGAAGTCATTGTGCTAAATTATTTCCTTGGATGAATTTGAAGGTGAGTGGAGAAATGAGAAAAAGGCCACAAAGCATTTTTGCTGCCCTTGCTTCTTACTATAATGTGTGTGTGTGGTGGGGAGTAATTACAATGGGTACAATGTTGCTTCTGCATCTCTTGCTTCTCTGCTAGCCCTCAGCCAAGTCAGGTCCATTCACTCTGTGTTTTCATTGTGATGTGAATTTACCACACTAATCACTTTGTTATGGTATCAGTAGAAGAACAGCAACTTTCAAAAGGAAAAACTTTGCACTTATTGGTTTTTTCTTCAAGTCAGTGAAATGCAAGGAGAAGATAGGAAAGACCTAGGATGACTTTAGGAACAGCACAGAAGAGGGAAATAATTTGCAAATATTGGCCTAAGACCTAGTTCTAGACTAGTCTAGTTCTAGACTAGTCTAGTTCTAGACTAGTCTAGTTCTAGACTGCAACAAGAGTTTTCACCAGTCCACAGCAAAAGGAGGGGAAAAACTAGAAAGAAGTGATTGTCTTGTAAGGTAAATGTTATTAATTGAAAGAACTGCATGTTTTCTAAGGTCATGTTTTTCCTGTTTGGGGGCGATAAAAGGATAGTTTTATGATGTGATGGAGATAGTAAATAGGAATTATATATTCAGTTTTTTTCTTTACCTGGAAAAATAGCAAAATTGGCATATTTGGGCCCTTCAAAATGTTTTTTTGAAATTTTATTTGGCCGCAGAATCTAGGAATTATTGTCCGATGTACTGAAGAAAGAGACAACAATCCTGTTATTTGGCCTTACTGTTAATCAGCTGTGTGACTTTGAGAAATACTTAACCTCTCTGCATGTGTTCTTTTATTTGCCACATGGAAACCTAATGTCAGATTCTATATATCCCATAAAGTTATTATAAAGTAAAATGAGGTCATATGTATTCAAGTGCTTAGAAAGTAAATAGGGCTCTATAAAAGTCATCATTTTTATGTTATCTTCAGTATAAGTGGTTATCTCTGAAAAATATTGGCAAAAGATTTCAACAAAAATCTGTAAACTTTTCTTGATGACTGTTATTGGCAAATATAAAAGAAAGTTTGATTATTATATATAAATATTTACATGTCGAATGAAGTAGAAAGCATATTATTTTGACCACTAACACCCTCCTAGTAAATAATGAAATTTGTCTTATGAAATTCCTGAGTCATTTTTGACATTTTAAAAGTTATTTTGTCGGGAGTTCCCGTCGTGGCTCAGCAGAAACAAATCCGACTGGTATCCATGAGGACACAGGTTCGATCCCTTGCCTCGCTCAGTGGGTTAAGTACGGATCCAGTGTTACCATGAGCTGTGGTGTAGGTCGCAGACACAGCTCGGATCCAGTGTTGCTGTGGCTGTGGTGTAGGCCAGGCGGCTACAGCTACTATTCGACCCCTAGCTTGGGAACCTCCATATACCACAGGTGCAGCCCCCCCACCAAAAAAAAAGCAAACAATAAAAGTCATTTTGTCAAATTGTCAGTTACTGTCTATTTAAGAATAGCTACTGGAGTTCCCACTGTGACACAGCAGGTTAAGGATCCAGCATTTTCTCTACAGCAGCTCAGCTCACTGCTTAAGTTCAGTTTCAATCCCTGGCCTGGTGCAGTGGGTTAAGGGTCCGGCATTGCTGCCACTGTGGCATAGGTTGCAGCTGCAGATCAGATTTGATCCCTGGCCTGGGAACTTCCATATGCTGAGTGCAACCAAAAAATAAAATAAAATAAATGATAGCTGTTGAACAGAGGGACTCTGGTCCAGAATGTACTTGGTCCGAGTGAAAGTACATGATTATTTCTAAGTGCCATTTACACCTTGATGTATATTGAGTTTAATACTAACCAAGTTTCTTTCATGGCTCCCTTTCTGTTTGAGAAAATGATGAGGTTACAAGTTAATTGAATAGCACTCTTTAGAAAAGAAGAGACAGATGGAAGAATATATGATATTGAACTAAAGAGCCGATGCTAGGACATTTCAGTCTAAGACTGACATCAAGAGGGACAATTATCAGAGTGACCATCGAAGACCAAACATTCTGCTGGTTGTATGAGCCATTGGCATGATCCATGTGAGCATTTCTTGTAAGTTCTTGCCCCCAATCTGCGAATAAAAAATGACTCTTCCTTTTTTCATCTGCTACTAATAATCAGGTCTGACTGTTAGCTATGGGGATATCCATTTTGTTTGAGGTCAGAGAATTAAGATTTAAAACTGTGGGTCATCTGCCCTTTATTCTGAATTTTTTTTTTTTCTCTGAAGTAAATATCCCAGAATCACAGTAGGCACAAAACTAATGGAGGCTGAATGATAAGTGAAAGAAATAGGCCAAAAGAGAAATTATACAAGGGCAGAAGTTCAGGGCTCACTCTCTTCTTTCGATATGTAAACAGATAGTTTAAGATATTCGCCACTATCCCACCCTGCGCCCTAAATGCACGCCGTGCACCTGGCAGGACATCTGTGGAACCATGAGAGTAATTGTCTACAGTCAGTAGCCTCACATCTTTGAAGAGTGGTCTGCACCATTTACCAGCCTTGCTCCTGCTGTCCCTGAGTACCCAGGCCTTACGGGTCTGCACCCCTTCTCTCAGTTGTCACTTCAAACCACCAGCTCTGATGGTCCATTTGGTCAGTAGTCTCTCTGCTGTACTTCTGCAGGTGCTATACTTCTGCCAGCCTTCCTGCCATGAAAAAGAGTGCTCCATTCTTCACCCAGAGCCCTGCAGATTTCCCACAAATGGACTAGTTTAGAAATAATACAGTGTTTATTGAACACTTCCTATGGACCATACGCTATTCTCAGTATTCCATGTTTATCATGTCTTTAATCCTTACCACAACTCTATGCAGTAAATAGTGCTTTCTTATTTTATAGATAGGAAAGCAAGGCACAGAGAGATTAAGTTATTTGCTGACAATCAGTCTTGGAAATGGTGTAGCCAGACTGACTCCATGCTCTTAACTGATAGACTACACTGAAATATGAATGGGTTCCAATTACCTAGATTTTCCAAAGTGACCTATTGTGGTCAAAATATGCCATGTTCTCACATCTGTTAAGTTCCTTTTCATATAATTTATTCAAAAGCTATTAAATATGGTGTGCCATGTGCTGAAGATATACTAGTAAATAAGACAGCCAGTGTCCCTATTCCCAGGCAGCTTGTGTATGGGGACAGGCAGGGCAGAGAACAGGATCATACAGACATTTTTAAAAATTAATAAATGGACATCATCATTCCAGATGGTCGCAAAATGAAAGAGTAATAAGTGAAGGTTATCTTAGGTTAGCTAGTTAGGAGAGACCTCTCAGAGAAGTACCTTGTAAGCTGAGTCTTGAATTGCACAAAGATGCCATCAGTAAGCAGATTTGGGGCCAGTAATTCCAAGAGGAAAAAGCAAGCACAAGGAGTCTGAAATGAAAAAGTGTTTGGGATGTTCAGGCAAAAAAGAAAGAAGATTGGTGTGGCTGGAGCAAGTGAGCAATGGGCACGTGACACAGTTAGGTTAGAGCCATGTAGAGTGCAGATTCTATGGGACCCCAGGGCACGGGAACATGTCTTAATTTGACTTGTAGGGTGTGATGCCATTGGAGAGCTTTCTCAGGCAAGTGGCCTGATCTGAATCATAGAGGACAGAGATGTTCACATTTCCACATCTCTGTGGCAAAGGGGTGGGAACAAGGAGACATGTTAGGACATGTATTGTAATAATCCAAGATGTGGTCCTTTTACTTGTTGAAATGAATGGAGGAACTGGATGGTGAAGATGCAGGAGAAATTGTAAGCCTTATTCAAAGGCATTCAGGAGCAGGAAGCTTGAAATTTGTTATTAATTTCCCTAACAATTGGCATGCAATCCCAAAGATTCCTTCTTGAGAATATCCCCAAAACAAATGGGGACATATTGGTGCTTGTTCCTGGTGGGGCTTTACACAGACAATGGCCAATCCATTAGGCTGGTGGTAATCATTCGTGATTATAAATATGAGCTTGCAACCAAGTTTATGATATCTTATCTGAAGAACAAGGATGATGATCCCTATTTCCTAGAATTTGTGAGAGGCACAAATAAAATAAAGTATTTAGGAAGATTTTGTAAATTGCCTCTCTGAAGTGTGGTGGTTGTTTTTTGGTTTTTGTTTCTTTTCTTTCTCTAGAAATCTCCACTCAGGTAGGCTCTAAGTATAAATGTACATTGTCACTTTGCTTAATTTTGTATCAGTCTAAAGAGGAAATGGGTTAGTTCCATGTTACCCAAAGTGGGACTCAGGACCAGCAGCATCAGCGTTCCCCTGGAGCTTGTGAGAAATGCAGCATCCCAGGTCCCCTCAGAACTACTGAACCAGAATCTGCATTTTAACAAGATCAGCTGTGCTACCTGTGTGCATTAGGTTGAGTTAGATGTTCGTATTTATTCTGTATCTGTATGAACCAGATAAAAGTCGTGTCATTTAATCTCATATACATTGTATGTATGTGCAACTACATGTGTGTACAAAAATTCAGGCAGGTAGCTTGTATCATTAACTACACTCCCTGTGAAATAATAAGTGTGCTTGTGTCTGTTAATATTGGTTGTATAGAATATACAAATGGTCTTGTTTAGGAGCTGGAATAGTTATTTATCCAACCTAGTTAGGAAAATGTGAGTAGGCAATGCTTGACAGCTAGAATAGCTAGTGACTTATCCAGTAACCCCAAAGGGACTACATTATACCACTTTGTTTTTGTCATAGTACTTTTCCCCTGTATTTAATACCGCTTGATCCTCCTTTTAATCACAGTTTCTTGTGTATCTTGTTTTATTAGGGAAGTACAATTTTAGCTAATTTTAAGCTGCAGATACTCCCCATTTTAGGAATATATTTCCACAGGCCTATTTTACATGTGTTCAGATTATTTTTGCTTTTTATGATTACCTCAACAAAATCTTTATTCATTTGAGTAAAGTTAGAGAAACATATGGAGTACTTCTTTACACAAGCAAATCTTGGAATTACAGCATTTTCATGAGAATTAGATAATTTATATATAGCACTGTTTCTCTTTCTACTTTGCATATGTCTTTTTGTAAGAGTTCATTCAGGAAAATCGATCAATAGTGCTATCAACCTGCATTTGAAAAATCAAATAAAATGTTTCATGTTCAGAACTTTTTAAAAGCATTTAAACAAATTCATTTCAGACGTGCCCTCCTTTATACTTTAATTGTCTCAAAGTCCTGATGGAGTTTTCCTGAGTCTTTTATGGGACTATATGAGGATTATGAAGGATGATATTCCAACTTTATCATATTCTATCTTTTAGCTCTTGAGAAAGTATTATTATTTTAATTAACTCATTGTAGAATTCACTTAGAAATTTTAATCAGGGTTGAAAGTATCTAAGACAAAGTTTTTACCAAAGTTTTTACCAAACTGAAAGTCAGTCATTTTCTTTGTATCAGGAATTTCTTCCATGTCTACCAACATTTTCTTATTTTTCTACCTCCTCCTCTCATTATAATATTAATCTTCTTTCTCTTCTTCTTCTTCTTCTTCTTCCTCCCTTTCCCTCTCATCCTTCTTTTTAAGAAATATTTTGAGTGTTCATTCACTACACTAGATATAATGTAATAATTCTTTGTTTGTTTTGGCTGCCCCTACAGCACACAGAAGTTCCCTGGCCAGATATCGAACGCACGCCACGAACGCACACCACAGTGGCGACCTGAGACACAGCAGTGACAATGCTGCATCCTTAACCCACTGAGCCACCAGGGAGCTTTTAGGTACAATGTAGTAATTCGATTCAAAAATATAAATCCTTGAATGTATTAATTTATCATCTGTAGCAAAGATTAATGGGTAAAACAATGCACAATAATAAAATATAATGCATAAAACTTTTTAAAGTTGTAAGGTAGCTTGGAACTGAGCTAACATCTCAGGCAATGTAAGAAATTTTTTTTTTTTCTTCTCCTCCATTTACTGATAACTCATTTAGAAGACTCCTGAGCATATAGACCCAAAATGTGTCAACTGTATATTCTTTGCTCTTAGAGCTATTATCAGTTGGTAGAAGAATAAATTTCTGATTCCGTGATCTTAGTGAGAGCGGTATAACATCAATGAAAGAAGGCATATATTGCATTTCATTTCTTTAACAAGTTCATTTCATTGAACTCTAATGAGTGTCAAGTGCCATGGGGATACAGCGCTGGAAAGACAAGATATCCTAGTCTTGGTTTATCTGAGTAGAGAATGTTCTGTCTATAAACACTGATTCAGATTTTTTTTACCTAAGTAATTTTGTTTGGGCACAGGTTGGAATTTACAAAGGCACTACCATTTCAAACTAATACAGAAATAAAAAATTAACACCTTATGTTGTTCTATAATATAGGAACAGAAAGTGGGATTGTACAGTTGGGTTGATATTAACCACCTATTTTATCCAGCCATATGTATTTTAGAGGAAAGAAGTATTGAACTTTTTGACAGAAAGAAGTTATCGCCAGAGAAAAGTTTCTCTGCTTATCGTTTTGGAGTGATAGAATGCATGGTTATGCTTTCAGAACCTTAAAGGTATCTCTGCTAGAATAGACATTTTTTAAAATACTGTCAAGAATTACTTGACCATGTCCTGTGAGATTTTTAAAGTCCACCCAGTGGTAAAGTAATCATTTTGATGTGTAGTTATCACTTTATAATTACAACCCTATTAAAGTCTTACATCTCAAAAACTGTGGTTCAGCTCTGAAAAGAACAGAGGAGCTCGTCATTTGGGGTGAAGCTCTCAAAGAATATTTTCAAGTTGTGCTTAAATTTACTTTGTGAGGTTCTCTGAGATATTGGTGAGCTCCATAGTGGTAAGAAAAGGATATCATTTAAACCTTATTTGGAGAACCTTCTCCTTAGGTGGTCCAAGGGAATTCATAGGGTTCATTTTTTTAATCCATTAAAAAGCATTATACTCATTTTTAAAGGTGTCTTACCCCATAAAGCCTATCACTTTTCCAGTTGGTTTGTAAGATACACGTGAAGCCATTCTTATTCTGTTGCATCTCTGTGAGTTGAGAAAAAGAATGACGACCAAAGCAGATCGCTAAAATGCCAATTTACTTTCATATATTACAGTGAAGGACGGTTAAGCTCATGACCTTGTTGCACTGTGCTTATATAACTTTCCTTGGGATTTTTTTTTAATCAGTTTTATTTTCCCTTTGAGTCTGACTTTTAGTGCCCAGAAGTTTTCTTTTCAGCAGTGTTTATGTATTTAACAGAATTTTCTGAGGTGGGTGCTACAGAATTTTCACAGCATGGGTTCACATTGGACTAAGACTTTGTATACGACTTATATCAAGTGGAAAACTTGACGGGCATGAGCTTTAAAAATGGTTTTTTTTGTGTGTGCTCTATATTTGAAGCTTTCGTCTGTATTTCCTGTTGGGCTACAGTGTTTTCCAACGTTGCCATAAGAGAACAAAGTCAACATTAAAAAAATAATTTTTTTATTGAAGATTATGTTTTTTCAAGTAAAGTCTTTATCAAAGAGACTGTCATGGTGGGTCATCATTCATGGATGGCACTATGCTGCCCTTTTGCATCTTGAGATATAAATTCTAAGTCATAGTTAAATAAATATCTATTTATTTAGAGAAAAGAAGAAACCACCCTAAAGCCAGACAAGGAAGAAAGCTTTTTGAAATAAGCATGTTGCTGGGTACTCCTAATGTTACCTCCATGTTGGTAATCTCATCACAATCAATTGCTCAAGGTTCTGATGCTCATTAAAAGGTTGATAGTTAATGTCCACATAAAATACACCTTATAAATTGAGCTAATTATGTTTATTTCTCCTTTCACTGCTATTTGCAACACATGACACTTGAATAGAGCACAGTGAAACCTTAACATTTATTCAGAAAACTCTCATTGGGCCCTTAGAAATTAGAGTGAGGGTTCCTTAGATCTGAACTGGTCTAAGTTGATCTCTGAACTAGCAAGAAAAATCCTGCCCTAAATGAATTGTTATTAGCTAGATTGGCATTTGGGTGTCAGGTTAGGAAGATAATCAACCTACCTGAAAGGGAAAGTAGATTTTCTGTAATTTAGGAAGGAACGGACCCTTGGCCCCATTCTAGGCACTTAGAGTGTAAAGTTCCAGGATGAAGTAATTAAGTCTTTTTCATAGTGTCAGGGGAAGACTCGCAATAGATAAGCGTTATGGAATAAATACAGGGTGAGCAGGGGAAGTAGGTAAACCATGAGCAAAGTGGGCAAATACGTGTCTTATGGGAATTTCTAGAGTGTGTCCTAGGGCATATCTAATGCTCATCTTAGTTTATAAGTATACTTAAAGTGATAACATTATTTTAAAAACATTTTCCTTCAAACTTTTTATTATTTCAGAGTAACTTCTCCAATTAACCTATCCATTTTAATAGTCAAATGTGTAGTTATTTTACTTAATACATTGTGGAGCTTTTTAATGTTTAAAATTATAATCTTTGGGAATTTTTAACTTTATATTATGTGCTGAAAGTAATGCTAATATTAGGAATAATTATACAATTGTATAATCTGCTTTGAAATTTGCAGACTACTTTTAGTATCTCTTTTTACATCTATTACTTCATTGCATTGATCAATACATTAACTTATTCAAAGTGGAGATTTTTTACTCAGATTAAGTTGACCGATGCTCTGAATACTTCTCCAAATGCCTTCAATTTTCACCAGCAAGAACAGCTAGTAAGTTTTATTTGGTTTCATATTGCTCTCTTCCTCATTAGCATGTCTGTGAATTATCTTTAATGTTCAATGCTCTACACAAACCTGTCGATGTTTAGAACCTGTTATTTAAGCAAACAAAACTCTATCATAAGAGGGAGTGTCCACAAATTTAGAGGACACATCAGTTTTTCTCCTGGTGTTAGCACAGGACTTTTATAGTGTCATCCAAACTTTTCACGTAGGTGAGTTAAAGAGATTAACTGGATTGACTTTGTTAATATAAAAAGGAGACCTCTCTTTTTTCCCCCCCTCAAAACACTTACTTCTACAAGGTAAGCATGAAGATGGACCAGATATCTTATTGCCTCACTGACATTGCCTGCCAGCTGTGAATTTTCTTATTGTAATGAATCCCCTCATTTTTATTGCTGTGTGCAAGGTACAGTGCTTCATTTTTCTTCCTACTTGGGTTTCCTGTAGAATGCACACCCCATATAGTTCTTTAAATTCACACTGTTGTGCGAACAAGCCAGTCTTTCTGTTCTCTCCTTTGTTAACCATAAACCTTGTGGAGCAACAGTTCTTTCGTGCCCTCTGTGAGTTGCTGGACTCTGCTCAAATTAAACACTGTAAGATTAGCAGCAGGCTGCAATGGTGAAGTGTTTCTTTCTCTTTGGCATTTTTGTGTCATGTTGCCTTGATCTTGAAAACGCTAACAAATTCGAACGAAATAATCATCTCACACCCACCCTTTGTAAATGGGGACTTCGTGTCTACCACATAAAAAGTAGGAAGAACCACATGTATAATTTTTGCTGCCCTTTGAGAATTAAAAAAAAACATTACGTGTAGAAAATGCATAGGAATTATTTTGTAATCAAAGTGCCAAGTCTAATCACCTATTTTTCATCTACAGTGAAGCAAAATGGAATGTTCAAGGAGCTTGGTAACGGGACAGACCCAGGTTCAGAACTTGGTTCTGCCTCTTAATCACTGGGGAACCTTGGGCAAGTTCCCTTGCCTTTCCATGTCTTCTTTTCCTGATATATAAAAATGTTGACAGGTCTTCAATGTGGAAGTTGTTGTGATAGTTACCTGAGGTAAACTGTATAAAACACTTGAGGCATCTTAAGTCCATCACAGGTCCTCAATAAAGGTTAGTCTCCATTATTATGAGACTTCGCATAATAACCCTAGCTGCTATGACCAATTACCCTCAACAGTTCCAGTGGCTTGATGCAGTAAAGTTTATTTGTCACTGTGGGAGCAGTCCAGTGCAAGTGTTCTTAGTGAGCCAATGGCCTTCCATGTGGTGAGTCAGAACTCCAGGTATCTCCCACTTGAGAGACCACTTGGTGGTTCTGCCCTGCACCCAGCTTTAAAGTCCTCTACATTTTGCCAGTAGCCAAGGCAAAGAGGATAGAGCATGCACGCCCATTATTACAGCTCCACAGGCAGCACGTGCCACACAGTGATGCAACCTAACATCCACCAGCAAGAACTAGTAGAATGGTGCCACCAAGTGCAAGGGGGCTAGGAAATATTGTTCCAACTGGACAACCACTTTCTCATCACAACTTTTTAGTAAAGAAGAGAAAGAACAAATATGGAGTGGCAGTTTATCCTCTTCTACCACACTGTTCTTTGCCCACTTCACTGCCTCGTGATCAATAAATTCAAACCCTGGCTTGTAACAGTATACAGTGGGGCAAGATAGAAGAGCATATGCCCTATGGGTCAGGTCAGTGGTTATAATCTTCTAGAATTTGTGACAAATGAAACTTTCCCTCTTATTCATAAGGACACATTAAAGAGTCAATATCACTTGCTTTCCTTTCTACCAGGCATTTATCTCTATTCACTTCTCAAATTTCTGTTCCTTAGATCTATAATAAAAAGATAATGCTGCATGTGTTTTCATCTAAGTGTTGACAATAGATACAAGTCAGCAAACTTGTTTATACCATGTCTAAAGTATGTGCTTAAAGAACATTGCAAACTGTCACATCTAAGAGAAACCTAAGGAGACAGGGTGACTAAATGCAGTATGGTTATCCTAGATGGGGTCCTGAAGCAGACAGAATGCTTAAGGATATTAGACAGAAACTAAGGAAATATGAACCAAACATAAACCTCTAATAGTATAATAATTATCAGAATGGGTTCATTAACTGTGACAAATGTACCACAATATTAGAAGATGTTAATTATGGGGAAAACTGGTGTTAAGAGTATGGGAGCTCTAGACTAACATAAATTTTCTGTAAATCTAAAACCATTCTAGGGAGTTCCCTGGTGGCTCCGCAGGCTAAAGATCTGGTGTTGTCACTGCTGTGGCTGGGGTTTGATCCCTAGCCCGGGAACTTGCACACGCTGTGGGCGTAGCCAATAATTAAATAAATAAATAAAGCTGTAGTAAAAGAAGAATTTAAGTGCTTTTCAGTCACAGTCATGTTCATTTTTATTGAATCACCATAGTATAATATTATTATTGCTACAAATTTGTCCTCTCCTTTCTGTTATATTACCACTATCAATAATTTGGCCTTTCTGATAACTAACAGGACCTGTGTCTATTTAAAGCATCTTGCCCCAATTTTGGCACTAGTAAATGCTCTAGGCATGGTAGTTTCCTATTTCTTTCTTTCTGCTTCCTCCCTTGATGCTTCCAGTAATTCTGAAAAGAACAATATGAATTTTTATTTGGCTATAGAGAGAATCAGACTGATAAATTACTCCATTTTATGACTCTGGGAAATATTACATATATATGGGAACATGGTCCCACGTCCATGTAATTCACCATGTGCCATCTTTAGGATAAGACTGTATAGACCATTTTACTTATTAGAAGAACAATAGTCAATATATTTTTAAAATTTTGTAGTCTAAAAAAACACAACAGCCTGCATTGTGATCATAGAAATGGTTACTATTTTTTTCCTCTTCTAAAGTCCCTTAAATGTTATTATTTAATTGTACAATTTAAAAAGTATGTTCTCGGAGTTCCCGTCGTGACACAGTGGAAACGAATCCGACTAGGAACCGTGAGGTTGCGGGATCGATACCTGGCCTTGCTAAGTGGGTTAAGGATCCGGCGTTGCCGTGAGATGTGGTGTAGGTCACAAACATGATTCAGATCTGGCATTGCTGTGGCTCTGGCATAGGCTGGCAGCTACAGCTCCGATTAGACCCCTGGCCTGGGTACCTCCATATGCTGCAGGTGCAGCCCTAAAGAGACAAAAGACCAAAAAAAAAAAAAAAGTATTTTCTCTATATTTAGAAGTACCTAAGATCTGTTCTTGAAAAACTATTTCACATCGTAGTTTCTCAAATACATACATTTACAGAGAGAGAGAGAGTCCATATGCCAATAACATGAAGAGGTCAAACACTTGTAAAAACATCATTTTAAATTATTTTTGTTTCTCCTTATTTAACTGACCAAATTGTATAAGATTTATATCTAAAGGTCACTGTCGCTGAAAATTCCATATTAACAGACTTTTAAAATCCCACATATATATTTTTTTAACTTCTTTGGTCTATTTTTCAGGATTATTCTGGCATCAGAATGATGATTTCTCCAAACACAGTTGTACCCATTTCAGCAATATCTATATGTGAAAGGAAGTGGAAGTTCGAATCCAGATTTGTTGACCCTCGAGATCTTATATTGACCTTAGTAGGTATTAGCTTTTTAGATCAATAAGAGCTGTTATTGACCTCAAAGAAGAGTCAATACCTGCTTGTTAATTTGCAGCTCGAAAATGTTATACATTTTGTTCTTCATTATTACCCTACTTATTTCAGCCTTTTCTAAAAAAGAATGTCTTTACTGTTTCTGCCAAGAGATCATTATGTCAAAACATTTCAGTTTTGGTGTTTAAGGAAATAATTATTGGACGTGGTGGTCATTTTATTTATTTTGTTTGGTTTTTAGTGGTTCATTTTAGGTTTTTGTAAAATTTCAACTGGCTGAGATTCATGCTGTTCAGGAACGTGAAGTATACTCAATTGTATTTTATTTAATGTAGTTTTTAACGTTTGAGAAACAATTTTAAATAACCTATAGCTCATGGCAAGAGTAGTCTGACATGTATGCATGAGAAGTGAAAAGAAAGTTAAATTGGAAATAAGTGGTCTAAAAAGCAACTAATTAATGATGTTTTCTGCCTTTCCATGTATAAATGAAAAAGATCAGTACAGATGTTCAGACATGTACTTTTATGTGAATAAACATTAAGAGCTTTTAGGGTAAGGACTTGTGTGGGGGTTTGAATTTTAGAGGCCTGTGCTTCTAAAGTTTTATTAAGTGTTTAAGTTTTAAGTATTGGTAGAGAAGTGGCTTTTCACATCATCATTGTTTTGTATATTAACATGGAAATGTCAAATTTTGCATAACTGAAATGTCTCAGTATTGCCTATTGCTGAAATTCAAATGTCAGAACAATACTTCTGCACATATAGGACTCTGATATTTCAACTCTAAAAACCTCATAAATGATTCAGTATCGCTTTGGCCTGGTTGTGATATAACTTTAAAAAGAGGCAGAGTGATTTAAATCCAGTTTAGGAAGTGGTAGTCTCATTTAGTCCAGGCCTAAAGCACTAATTTCTGAACCCATTAAGGGTCATTAGTCCTTTTTAAAAAACATGTAACCATTTTGGTGAAGAATTTGAGTTTTAATGAGGCTTTTTTTCAATATTTTGCACTATTGCAAAAATGAAGCTATTTCATTTTTGAGCAACAGGATTGGGTTATATCTTACCCCAGTTTGTGATATTACTTCATTGCCATGGAGTCCTCGGTATATTTTTTTAAAAAGCATTTTCTTATTTTCAAGAGATGAATGTTTTCTAGAGCATAAATGATAAATAAAGGGCTCAAGCCTATAGGAATAGACTTTGTACTATTAATTTACTCTTCCAAAGTTTATGTGGCATCTGTACATTTAAAATTTTAAATTTTAGAAGTGGAATGGGCCTTAATGATGAAACCCTGACTTCGTCATTTTGTACAGAAAACTGAATCCTGACGTCTATTTCCTACATATTGGTACCTGGTTTAATTTTTATTTAAAAATCTCAAATATGGTTGACTATTATTGGTATATTAATAGTTTGAAATAAAATACCTTTACTTCCCCTATATTTTTATATTAAGTATTTCCTTCCTGGTAGAAAAAAGCTTTCCCCAGGCAGACTTTATCACTCGAAGAGGCTTATTTTCGTATGAGTTCCTAATAGCCTGTTTTACTTCCTTTTCTAGGATATAAAGTTATGATGATTAAAACATGCCAACATTTCAATATGATAAAATTGCTATGTTTAGGGTCTTACTATTCTAGAAATAAAAAAAACACCATTAAGGGTCATAGCTTGGAGTGTGTGCCTTGGTGTGTTTCATTTTTTCCTCTGCTAGGAGATTAGTGGAAAATAAGCTCCGTAAATTAAATTTTATTGCAAAATTATCTTCCGATGTTCAGCAGTGAAGATAATATTGAGTGATAAGGCTGGAGTGGATTTTGTATAAAGCAATTACAGCATGAAGACTACAATCTGAATGAAAAATTGCTCAAGATTTCCTATAATCTGTAGAAAACTTCATTTTGGAATATGCTTAAAATCATCTCATTTTATGCAAGTGATTATAATACTTAAAGCATATTGCAGTTTGAAAGCAGCATTACTGAATGATTTTAATGACCATTATTGGTGAGAGGTACAGAGATACATAAATATATATATTTTTTCATACTTGAAAAATTGTTATCATTTCAAAGAGTCTCTCCACTACTGGAGTTCTTTCACTGAAGCTTGCTTTATCCAGTTAACCCATTTCTGTACTGTATACAAAAGTTAAGATAAAAATGCCCACTGTGTATTTTACTCTCACCTTGGCACATGTAAATAGGGACTTCTAGGAAGTGCCCTGGTGACTTAGAGGGTTAAGAATCCAGAGTTGTCACTCCTGTGGCTCTAGTCACTGCTGTGGCATGGGTTTGATCACTGGCCCAGGAACTCCCATGAGTGCGGCCAAAACAAGTAAATGAATAAAAAGGGACTTCTATTCCAGGTCTCCATTGTATAGTTGTGTCGTTGGCCCTTTAATAACTTTATTTACACCTCAGTTCTTGAGTTTGGCCTTTACATACTAATTACAAACAGGTTAGCAAAGACATTGCTCTTGAAGTATGTGGAAAATCCTTTGTTTGAAAGGGCCTCCTCTAAGCCAACTTGAAGAAGACAATATGTGTGGACACATGCATCTGTACACCCCCATCCCCCAGACTCCAGCTTATATGTTTCCTGGCCATATATTCTACTTTCCCACCAATCAGTCAGGACTGATTTAGTGGGTGTTTGATATGAGCAAGTTAGTGTCACAGGGTACCAGAATGGTGGAGACAGATTTTGACTATTGAGACTCCATCTCAAGGAAGTGAACATCCAATAGTATTATATAGCAGAACTTATTAAAGGGATATGTTTGTTCCCTAATGCACAGAGAATCCGGTCATCCTTGAAAGAAAGAAGAAAGAAAGAAAGAAAGAAAGAAAGAAAGAAAGAAAGAAAGAAAGAAAGAAAGCAAGCAAGCAAGCAAGCAAGCAAGCAAGCCAGCCAGCCAGCCATGCTCTTTAATAAATAGTAAGCTAAAAGAAAAAAATAATAATTCAGAAGAAGTTACTTTTTACTTAATACAGGGAGCTTGGAAGAGAGAGGTTATGGATCCAATGCACATAAATACTTATCACAGACTTATCATGTAGCCATTACTTTAAGCAATTCATCCAGCTAAATTGACTCTAATGCCATCATGAATGAAGAACTTCAAGTTTATCAAGATGAAAATAGCCCATTAAGAACTGATCTGAACCAGTTTTAAGAAGCAGAGCCTGAGACCTGGTCCGTGAGGCTTTGGCTAGGAAAAGTTCACTCAGTGCTGGGCATATACCAGCTCCACAGGCCCCAACTTTATTAGTGTGGAGATAAGCTGATTAGGTCTTGTCAATCAAAGGTGCCCATATCTCAATTGAGAGACACACACTCTCTCAATTTTTCTTTAAGCATTGAAGCAGGCAACAAAGAGAGAGATGTGTGGTATGCATCCCTACGGTTGTCGCCATGCAGGGTGCAAGGGTCCTGTGATGATGTGATGACTGTATTAAAGAGTACATCAATTTGTTTTAAAGTGTTTTGATTTTTTATGGTGGCATTAAGAGAGAGAACATTGTGGTTGCAGCTTTACTAGAAAGCAAAGAGTTCTAGAAGAAGAAAAAAAAAGTGTCTCTTTGAAGCCTACCAGGGCTTTGAATCTTGCTGTGCCAATGGGCGCTTAAGTGCTCCTGCAACTGGCAACCTCAGATCCACCATCAGCTTAGGAACTACCTTCCTCTCCAAATTATTCATTTAGAGGAATAGGAGAAAAATGTTTAAATTGACCTAAGTGATATGAATGTTTATCAACCACAAGTTTTTATTTTTTAGATGATTTAAGATTTTGGGTGAACACTTGATTATATCAATGCACCTCGATTCAGCTGTAAAGAACAGAGATGCTTCTCAGTGTTCCCCAAGCACACATTGGTAGCATTGCTCCATTTAATTGTTTTATGCACAGTAGTGAATGCCTTGTTTTACGCATCTGGAAGATAAACCTGACTAATAAATATAGTCTGTCAAAATGGAATTCGGTAGGGCTTCAGCTTGAGACCTCATCACCTAGTCAGTATTGAGAAAAAGGTAGAGCGATGGTGTAGGGGGAAAACCTGGCCTTTTGTTCTTCACATCTGAAGTTTGCTCACTGCAGGCCCCCTTCGCACTTCAAATGCAACAACAGAAAGAAGCCCTTCCTCTTCTTCCCTCACCCTACACGCACCCCCCACTGCTGCAACCCTGTGCAGCCACGTTGCCACCGTGGATTATCTCTTCATCAGCTATTCTTCCCATCACTCCATCCATTTCCCACTGACCAATCAGGCAGCCCTCTTATGAAAGATCAGTGCTCATTTCAATAAAATGCGAATTCTGTACACACAGATCCACAGCCATTCTAGATGTTTCTTGTCACAGAACAGAAAGGCATTTGTGCTCTCCAGACTTGGATACCTTTATTAGACGTGCAAAAAACAAAGCTTTTCAGAGATGAAGATAGGACTGAGTAATAATGTCTGAATTGAAAAAGGTATTCTGTTTTATTCAGTGCTGATTGGACGGAGCACACACACTGATGAGTAGGTTTGCGTACCACGCACGCAGGTGTGAATGTGCTCACAGCTACCTAGAAAGATGCAGTCAGCGTTTAGGACATGTGAGACAGAAGAAACTGGTCTATCACTGGTTCTCTCCTGATCCAGATAGGGGTAATTGTAATGATGACTCTATCCCAACGACTGTATGATCTAGAAGTATCTTCCGAATTGTCAGAAAAGTTGAGGTCAGTGATACTTAGAAATAGAGGTACTTTAATATACACAGATTTTCTATTCAGGATTTTTCAAAACTGTTAAGACATTCCATTCCTGGATTTATCTGAATATCAATAAGTTCTCTGGAATACACATTGATTTTGTTTTTCCTAAGAAAAAGTTCACATGCAACTTTCCAGAAATATGTTTTTTTTTTTAAATATCTCGGTACAGTCACATATTTTACATATGTATCTCTCTCCTGTGTGAGAGTGGCGATCCTTGGCTCTTCACTGTCTCCTTGCTTAGGTTGGTAGCATAATGTTACTTTTTCAGAGAACCCTCTCCTGACCGCACCACTTAAAGATTTCCCCTCCTGTGGCGTCAGGCCCCTCCTTCACGGTACCAACCCTAACTTATAAGGGATAATCCCCAAGTTTTTTACTCGTCTTCAGGAGAATGAATGTAAGCTTCCTGAGGGGCATTTTCTTGCCTGCTTGATAGAAATGGACAGCTGCGTTCTTTCATTACAAAGAAAAGTGCTCATTTCCAAATGTTTCCCTCTAACCTTTTTGCATTACAATAATGATAGCCATTTCCCAGACCACTTTGTGACATTTAAGGATTTGGCTTTGTCTCTCACTGTTTTGAAATTCTTACTGCATTCAAGTAGTTCTCTCAAAAAAACCATTGTATGTGTGTGTTTCTTTAATAATATTCTATTTTCTCAGCAAAGGTATAATTAAGAAAAGTCTACTCTACTTAAGCTAGCATGCCTTGTAGCAGTATACTCATTAATAAGTATTCACTGGTAAAGATTTTAAGCCAATAATGAGTATGGATTCACTTTTTAACTTACTGCATACTTTACTGTTGAGCTTTGTTTTCTCCACTATTTACCACATATTATTTCATAAGTTTACTTTGGCAATTGTTTTGGGGCTTTGAATTAGGTTACAGTGAAAATTAGTTTATAGTTATGATAATATTGCCCTATCATGATGTTTGTCTCCCTGAAATCCTAAAACAAGGAGCACGGGAAGATACAGTTGGACTAAAGGGCATTTGCTTTGTAGCCTTGAATTGTGTAAACCTCAGTTTTCCACCTTATTATATGATGGGTAAAGCAAGCCACCACTTCTCTTTTGCGACTTACCAAGATACCACAAATACTTACATTATTCAACATCAAGTTGCAAGCATCTTCAGTTTATAGCTGAAGATTCAAAAAATTACTTTTTTTTAAATTTAGAAGCTTAGCTCAAAAGGGAATAAGATATTTTAGCATGATTCTCTGATCACTGCTAACTGAAAAATGCTATATGAATAATATTAGAAATTGCACACTGAAATAGATCATGCTTACAATCAGCATTTGAAAAAAAAAATCTTTCCCAAAAAAAAGGTCTTTAAAGGGTGAATTTAGGGGCCCCTCATAAATATATGGAAGAATACTACAAACCAGAATTATTTTCCACCAATAAATAAATAGTTTTCTGAGCTGTTTTTATCATCAGCATTCTACCCTCCCCCCAAATTTAAAAAATATGGCATCCAACTCTCTTTTTGAGGTACCAGAATTTACCAGTGCTACTGGACGTCCTTAGCCCAGAGATACTACTTTTTTTTTTTTTAAATCTCATAAAGGTAGACAGAATATTCTTAGTCATTTAATGAACTTTTCTTCATAAAAGAAAAATTTTATTAAATACGCGATGTCAGATGCTTATTTTTTTGCTTCTCAAATGACCTTTCAAGTAGTTGTCATACAAAATATTCCTGAGTTCCAGCTAGTTTATCAGGAGAAAACAGACATAACTATGACCCTGGAGGTTTGAAGTATCATCATTATACTACCAGAATTCAAAAGCAAAGATGTTTTATTATTTAAAAACAATCCAAAATTTTTCATATTTTTCTTTGCAGCATTAGTATTTGTCCAAGAATCAGCGGGCCCCAATCTTCTGTCTCTTTATGTTTACCTTGCAGTTTTGTTTGGCAAATGTTTATTTCTGAAGACAAGTATGAAATGTAGTATATTTAAGATAATTCAGTAAGTACTACCTCAGTTTGATTTTCTTTTAAGATGTTATATTTTCCTACGTAACAAATACTAGGTAACTTGCAGAAATGAAAGAATTTAGAAAGCAGTTTTATCTGTGTGTGTGTGTGTGTGTTCACATATGTATAACTATATAAAATAGATTTTCTTTCATAACAACATCTAAGTGTCTCTTGATTCAGATGGTTTTATCATAGCAATCACATGTTGTAGGAGCTCTTTTGTACCATTAATAATAACTAAAACACAATCACCTTTTTAAGGGAGAGAAAAAGAGAGAAGAGGAAAAAGGTGGAATTTGAAAGAGGTGGGGGAGAATCTGTGCCTATTCCTTCCCTGAGGCTGAACTGTTTATCGCTCTATCCTCATTCGATAAAAGTGAATTTTATAATAAAATTTTCCCTAATCGGGCACTGTCAGTGGAGGTGTCTTATCGCTAAGAGGAAAATGACACCGATCCTATCGGAAAACAGAAACGATGTCACCATGTTCCCAATCACAGCTCTTCAGCCCCCATATCTACCTTCTCCACAAACACCAAGCAGTGCTTTTTTCATAAGAACATCAAAACCCAGCAAAGTCATTAAAATTGCACCCGCGTAGAGTTGCAGGGACCAGCCGTACTAGCGCAAAATGGGATGTGGGAAAACAGACTCTCTAAATGTGCTAATTCCATTGTCACGTGTTTACGGCTTAATTTTAATCAGTTAAAAAAGCCACACATTGCAATAAATTGGCATTATCTTCTGTGACACCAGAAGACACAGTTGGTTCAAGGATTTAGAGGGTCACTGGCAACAGTATATAGTATTACAGACAAAGTATTTTTACGCTTGAACTACGGTAGCTAAGGTACAATCCCCAGTTAAGACTGCAAACAAAGACTATAACCACATTGCATTAGGTTCAACTTGCAGACCACCTTCGTCCTTGATGGAGTTTGTATGCAAAACAAAGAATTTTGAGAATTTTTAAAAGAGTAATTTATTCATCATATAAAGAAATTTTAAAGTAGCCTTTCAGTGCTGTAGCCTCATTGCATACTTGGCAGCAGACCAAATGGTCTTTCCATAGGTTCTCTCAGTAGACTTGTTTTCCAGTCCTGATGTTTCATTGACTGTGTTTACATTGACCATTCGACTTGCGAGCCTAAACAAAGATACATTAACACGCTTGAGGAAATGCAAACAGAAAATAGTGTCATTGACAATTGTTGAAGGCCAACAATGAAAGACTGTCTCTAATGGTCTTAATTTATTAACGTCAAATTAGCACCAATATATTTTTACACAATTACATTCAGAAATTACTGAAGTAGAAACTACTAGCAAATTTAATTTTAATTTGTTCCTTGGGGTTATTCTTCAGATATACATATCTCTGTTTCAAAGCAGAATAATCCCTTGGACATGGACTGGCTATTCTGCATAAGAATATCTGGGAGTAGTTTTTAGACAAAAAGATTTATTTTTCCATGGCAAGGTGTAAGATATCATTTTGGTTCTCTAATATTTTAGCAATGTTTGTCATTACATTTACAATATGCTTTTAAAAACATTAGACATCATCAAGTTTATTTTAAAAGCCTAAGGTGATTAAAATATCTACAGAAATGTTGAGAATTGTCAAAGCTCCGCGGCGTGTGAAATAACAGTGAGTGGAAAAATTTCAGTTTCATCCTGAAACTATTTTTTAATTGACAAATCTGACCTTGAGGGAGGAAAAAACAAAACCAAGTGCAACCACAACTTTCATGGAATGAAAAGAGCTTTTGGAATTAAATCATTTAGCAGTGACTGAAAAAATAAACATTGGAGTGGCTTTTGTTTTAATTTTGTTTAACACTTTATTGATTTCTTTATACCAAAAGCAATAGAAAGAAAAGATGAAGTTATAGTGAACCAAACAGAAAATAATTTTTCAGTACATTGTGCTTGTCTTCACTGCGAGTTTCGTTTTCTATAGTCAATGTCAAATTGATCAGACCTCTGCTGTGTGATTGAAGTACATTAAAAAAAAATCCTCACATTGTGAAGTTAAAATGGTTAAGTTGTAGTGTCACTGAAACAGTTTTTCAGATTGCACTTGCTTTGCCGCAGAGGCTGTCTGAGTTATTACACTTCTTCCGTGTTTAAACAGCTTGAGTAAATTGACAGGGTCACCCTTTCTTTCTTTCTTTCTTTCTTTCTTTCTTTCTTTCTTTCTTTCTTTCTTTCTTTCTTTCTTTCTTTCTTTCTTTCTTTCTTTCTTTCTCTTTCTTTCATAATAGAGAAAAGGAATGAGTGCAAATTTTGAGTTCTTTTCTCTGCTAGGATTAGCAGCCAGCTCTGCATGAAGGGAGAAAAGTTGGGAGTATATGGAAAGAACTTTCCTGTATGATGCCTCTTGGTTTTTTTAAAGGAGACACAAAAAAAATAACAGGAAAGTTAATTGTGTACAATGGAATGCTGGTTTTTGTCACTCAGACTTTTATACTCACTATGTATCTTTGTCCAAAGATTTTTTTCTTTTCTGTTTTTGATGAGACAGGCTAGTTTACATTCTTGAATATGTGTGTGTATACATATGTCTTTTCCTCATTGTACACTAATGTTAAAAAGGTTGAGGGAAATGATTGTTATGTGCTGCCTTGAATACAAACAGCTCCCCCTCCATATTTGACTGGAAATCCATAGCATGTGTTGATGGAAGATTTATGGAAGGCAGTGTATTTATCAAGTTCATACATGAGGTAGCAGAACAGGTTTTATTCAGCCTATCACCTGTACCATAAAACAAAGGGCCTCTGTTTGATTATCCTAATACAATTGTTAAATCGAAATGTTTCTGATTTCAAGTTTGTAATGCATGCACTTAGTCTTTTCAGAGAAAGAGGATTTTAAAAAAAGATTACAAGCTACAGGGTCATATATTAACCTGAGAGGAAACAACCATTGAAATATTAACTCAGCCACAAAACACCATGCTTCTTTAGATTTTTGCCAGTAGAGGAAATAGAGAACTTTCAAACTTACTTAGAGACTATTTTAAACCAAAAAGACTATAATGTCTCATGTTTAGTGAAAAAGACTATTTATATGTTTTACTTATATTTACTCTCAATTTAATGTAGTTTCACAGATAACTGTGAAAATCATGATGCAATGGAAACTGAATTCTTTCACGTGTATCTTATTTTTCAAAACCATATTATATTTTTACACCTTGTTTATAACTTAAACAACTGACTAGTTCTGCACATCAGTTAATGTTGTATTATACTTTTCTACACATAGGCTGCGCCATTGAGCCGCTAGTCAAAGAAATATTTCTTGAGCTGCCTGTGGTACATGGACATGGAAATATATAGAGTAAATGGAAATGAAAAGGACCAGCCATTAGCTTTTTAAATATTTGTTACTATAATTAATATGGAGAAAAAGCGTATTTTGATATACTTAACATTTTGGGATCTTTTAAGGTGTTTTCTAATAATTTTAAGTTTCATGCTTTTGTAAAACACAGTTATTCTTTCAAGTTTTAATTACTTATTATTTCCTGCAGATATCAAAAAGTGTATAAAAAACATAAATCCAGAAGAAATACAATTTTTAATTTAAACATGTGAAGTGGTTTTAATATTTTTTATTGACTGAAAACGATTCAAAATTTATTGTAATTTAAAAGGTAAACACTGTTTAAAATAACTTTGAAGTATCAAATATAATTAACATAAATGTGTGCCTGGAAATTTTAAATTAAAATCTAACTATTTAACCTTCATATCTACACAAGAAATCTGTGAAGTCAAAGTGAATAGCATTTCTTCTCTAATGGACGATAAAGTGTTCAATAAATCTAAGTAAGATCAGTTTGTTATTATGAATACATAACTGCATTTTCCTATTATTTCCATTAAAACTGGGAATAGCTGAGGTATGAAAAACTGCAGTAATATCTCTATTGATTTTTACCCTTTGATTCAAGAATATATTTAAAAAATAGATTTTAAATAATATTTACAACTATGTTACATTTCAGTCTAAATGTTTCTTGACCTTTATATGTTGGAAAATGAATTTTAAGTATAACCTAATACTTCTGTTTCATTTATGAGAAAACTAAATTTCATGTGTAGGGTAAAATATTATTCTTTGGTCTTTACATTTTGTAAATTTGCAGATTCTGAAACGGATTCTGGGACTATTTCTTTACATGAATTCATTTTGTGTAAATCATTGTTTTCTTCTTTAATAATTAGAAAGACATTGAGAAAAGTGAGATATTGCTTTCTGCTAACGGAGAAGTTTGTGATTGAAAACTTAAGCAATAATATTTACAGCTAACCAATGAAAAAGTTCCAAAAACATTACTGTGGTTGGCAAATGCGGCTCTTCCTTGGGGCCCCGATGCAGGAGGCATGGCGTGCCCCGCTCATAAACACTTCCCCATGAGCCCCCCATGGCTTCCTACGAGAATCTTTGGGGTAAAGTATCTAGAAAGTATGTTCATTAGCCAGTTTGGTAGTCAGGAAGTCTTCCCCCTTGTTTATACTGAGGCTTACTTACTGTCAATTTGGATACAATATCTCAGTTTATCATAAGAAAAAAAAAACCTTACTTGGATCTAATAAAAATTTATTCTGTGTAATACAACATATATTTGTAAAACACCACTTTTATAGCTTATAATAAAATTTACTTTATAAAATGCAATTTGTTAGGAGCATGATTCTTACCAGTTTATGAATTCATCAATGAATGGCAGTTCTCTTTTTCATTACCAAGTAATATGTTTTGTTTTGGTTTTTGGCTCGCTGTACGTGGAAGTTCCCAGGCCGGTGTTCGAACCCACACCATAGCAGCAAGCCCAGCCGCTGCAGTGACAACACTGGTTCCCTTAACCCTCTGCGCCACAAGGGAACTCCTACCAAGAATAATATGATGTACAAATATATTATTGCTTGCATTTATATCATCTTAATTTTATTAAGAAAAATAAGTCTGTCATAATAGGATTAACAGTGATTTGAAATTTGTCACATCAGGCTAACATGTATTTTATTTTTTAGTATATATTATGTAATTAATTTTTTTCTGATAGCAAATAGAGGTATCATAGCAAAGGTAGTATAATTGTGGAAAGATGATTCTTCTTTTAACTCAAACTATGTGTTGGGAATCTGCCAAGTTGGATAAGTGATATTATTAGTCTGTTACTTAATACCTCTGTGATATAATTTGGTAAAGTAAATGCTGTAGTAATGATTTGTCCAAATCCAAGAGTAACACATTTATTCCAAAGAGTATGATAGAGCATGTTTCTCTGTTAAAGACCTTAGATTACCTAGATCTTTCTGGAAAGGAAGATTCTTTTAATTGAAGAAGAGCGCTAAGAATTCGCACTTACACAGGGCGCATATGCATGTAGGCAGAACTAGATTGGCCTTTGTTTATATGTTACTACTTCTAAAATGATTAGATGGAGTTTTCACTATTTGGCATTTGTGTTGGTTGTCATGTCACTTAAAATAAGGCTATGTCGTGTACCCCAAATTCATTCTGGGCCCAAGGTGATATTTCACAGCTGTTTCAGAGAGCAGCTAAAACTGAGGTGTCAAGAGAAATATACTATACATGTTAAGACACTGTGGACAGAGAAAAAGAAAAGTGTGTGGTCTCAAATATAAGCACCAAATTACAAATCTTGGAAGGAATTACATACCCCAAGATGTGGTGGAGCCACTTTTCATATTAACAGCTCTGTGTTCCTGTGCTCCAGGTAGGGAGACAAGAGAATTGTTTACTAAACAATGCCAGATGATTCCTCTTTGAGAGCTTGAAGAGTTCTGAATAAGATCTCCAGTCTTATCCTATAACTGTTACCCAACAGCTAAAAATTTCTAGTTTTTTTTTTTTTTTGGACCAGGTACATTTAAGTGGTCCTAATTTACTTCTATTGTTTATTCAATTTGGGGATCCTCAAGGCTTCATGCTTTTCCTCCTGCTTTCTGTAACTCTCCTTTGACCACCCCTTCTTTGTGCTTCTCTGCCATTGGAGCAGGCACACTCAACAGGTGAGTCAAATAGGTTCATTGCATGCCTTCTAGAAACCCTAATAATGGGTTTGCAGAGAAGGAGAGCATCCAAAGTCGATTGCCTTCTGTGACCCCAGCGTACACTAACTACGCTCAGTCTTCACGATTACCTTAGGAGGTAGGTGATGTTGTTCCCATTTTATAACAGGAAAACTGATGTCCAGAGAAGTTAAGTACTCAAAAGTATCCATTCCAAATGCAGGACCGATAGAAGTTACATCCCATGTACTTTTTTATTATTGCATGCTAAAGTGTTTCTCTCAGTTGAGGAGAAAACATACAGGGTTGCCTTTTGTCCTCTCCATGGAGCTGACTCCCACAGCAGTGTTATCTCTCATGCTGCTGGCAGGTATCTGTTCCCTGGTGAAAATGAGAACTGACTAGCTAAGAGGGTATCCAGGGAAAACTTTGGAAGGTAGTGATGTGATGTTGCTACGAGCATGCTTCTGAAAGCAGGTAAAAAAACTGCATCCGGACCACCTGGGTGCTTACTAACGACATGGCTTCTTGTGCCCCCATGTTAATTGACCAGATCACAATCTCTAGAGGTGTGGCCAAGGCATCTTCACTTCGCAGAAGTAACTTCTGGTGTTTCTGAAGCGTACTAACTTCGGAGGCTCATTGCTTTCATGTGTGAGGCATGTATGGACCTGGGAGAACCTATACTTTGAAACTCCACGTGCCTGTCTGCAAAGTCTGTTTTTCTCTAGAGAATTGTCTTTTTTCTGCAGAGCGTCCATTTAGTACCACCAATTGCCTGCGTTTTGGTACTAGACACTCAAAGGCATAATTAAAGGAATTTCTTCTTTAAAAGCTTACTGCACAGTATCTCATACAATTACATGGCTTATTTATTTGTTGGTCCTTTTTCAGATATAAAGTGAAATGTTTATATTTGTATCTGTGAACAACATCATAATAAGATATAAAATTATCTTTTGTGAAAAATGAAGTCAGGGCATACATCTGGGAATTCAACAAACTCTAAACTGCCTGTGTACAAAAAATGTTTTCTTAAGTTTGGAAACTGATAGCTGCCTGAAGGTCGCATATTTAAGGTCAGTTTCTCTGTTTCCTTCATTTATGCCCTGTGGCAAAGCAAGGAAAGACTTCCTATGGAAAAAAAAAATGAAAGAAAGAAAAGAAAACTCAATATTGGAGCAGTAAAGGAATAATAAAGATTGAGCCTGGAATTTGTAATTGTTTAGGTATTGGAATATTCTAATTTTCCTTAGATACATTAGCATACACTATGTTTCAGATTAAAAGTTCAGTGAATGTTGACTTACATTTTGAGACATAAGCCAAAAAGAGTAATACTTTAAATGAAAGATACAAAATATTTAAAGTATTTAAAGTTCAAAGTGAAATGTTGTTTGTATAACAGCCTGAGTACGACTGTGCAAGACGTTTCTCTGAAGAGGCTAGAATGCCAGCTGAATTTTCATATTCATTTTCTCACCAACTTCTGGCATCAGTAAAGGAAGTCAGCACATTTTGTCTCATTGAAGTTTATCGTCTATCTTAGAATTTTTCCATGTTCCTCCTTCCTGGTTTTTTTTTTGAAAGAACTGAGGTAGAAGAGTTAATAGATGAGGCAAATAATAACAGTTATGATAAACATTTACTGAGCAGTTATTGCATGCCAGGCACCAAGTTAAACAGTTTATTTAGATTATTTCCTTGAATTCTGAAACAGCCCTGTAGGATTAATATCCTCACTTTACAGATGAGAAAATCAACAACCAATATTTATCAAGCATCTTTTGTGTACTGGGCACTATACTATGCTATTCCCTATGTTATCTTTTTTTTTTTTTTTTTTTTTAGGGCCACACCTGTGGCATACCGAAGTTCCCGGGCTAGGGGTTGAATCCGAGCTGCAGTTGCTGGCCTACGTCACAGCCACTGCAACTGAGGGTCTGAGCTACATCTGCAACCTACATACCACAGCTCACCACAATACCGGATCCTTTAATCCACGGAGCGAGGCCAGGGATCAAACCCGCATCCTCATGGATACTAGTTGGGTTCGTTACCGCTGAACCACAAGGGGATCTCCTCCCCGGGTTATCTGAATCTTCCAAGCATTTTATTTGTGGTATATGGGTATTTATTTTTATTTCACACATGAGGAAATTGTCATTGAGAAATGAAGTGGCTTACTCAAAATGACATTAACTGGCAGATATTAGAGATTCTGGGCCTCTTGCTTCCCCATTCTACTTGATGTTTGTCTTAAGCTACATGTAAAATATCTTCTCATCTTGTTTTTCTTTCCATTGTTTATACTCCAAAGAAAAGACTAGTAATGCCACATATATCCAGTGATCCATCTTAAGGAAACATATTCTTTACTAGCAGATGACACTAACCTTGGAAAAACATCTTAGGATGCCTTAAAAAAAAAAAAAAAAAGCCTTATAATGTAGTGGTTGAGAGCGTGGCTTAAATTAGACCTCAATTTAAGTCTTGCTCTACCACATCACCAGCTGTATGACTTTGGGAAACTGATCTCTCTGGCTCAGTTTCATCATCAGTAAAATGAAGATAATGACAGCATTTTTGTGTGTGTACCTAGTTAGCTCTCAGTGAAAAGTACTAGAGGTGGGTGGTGTTGTTATTCCTATATTTAAATCCTTAAAAAGGAGTGTTTCTGGAGTTCCCGTTGTGGCGCAGTGGTTAACGAATCCAACTAGGAACCATGAGGTTGCCGGTTCGGTCCCTGCCCTTGCTCAGTGGGTTAAGGATCCGGCGTTGCCGTGAGCTGTGGTGTAGGTCGCAGACACGGCTCGGAACCTGTGTTGCTGTGGCTGTGGCGTAGGCTGGTGGCTACAGCTCCGATTCGACCCCTGGCCTGGGAACCTCCATATGCCACGGGAGCAGCCCAAAGAAATAGCAAGAAGACAAAAAAGAAAAAAAAAAGTGTTTCTGCAGTTCTTTAGTTGTTTGCTTATTTCTCAGCCCTCAGCAGAGGGGTTAAATTAAAGTAAGAAGGATAGACACTATGAAATAAGAGAATTACCATTAAGAAAGAGATTCATAAAACTGTCTTTCAACAGTCTGATAATGGCTTCCTATGATAATAATTTCAAGCCAATTTAGAAAAATGGAAATGTTCTCTATTCCTTGTTTAAGGAGACAATGAACTATATTTTAGTGCTATAGTTTAGAAGGTTCTCCTTAATTAATCAAATTAATGTTTGTTGCTTGAAGTTAAATCAGTTTTAATTATCTGGAAAGTTTTCTTTCCTAAAGCACCCCGTTTCACCACAGTACTAGATAAATGAGCTGTTTCTCAAACACTGTAGTGCTTTAAGTTTATTGGGGGTAACAGACCCCAAATGCTATGAGGTTTACACATGTAGCCACGTACATAGTGAATTGAGCTTATCGTAGCTGAACTCAAGGGAGCATGTCCCCACCTAAAAACATTTAGTGTTTAAAAACATTGTGCTGGGCAAACCTATGTGACTGGAACCAGCTTTCAGCCCAAAGTTCATGCCCCTTGGAATGAATTGTGTTTGTGGCCCTTTGTGCTCACTAGCTGTGTGCATGTTCACCTCGTGGCTATCTGCCCTGTTACCTGAAAGAGTCTAAGTACCTTAGGAATCAAGACCAAGCCCAAGACCTCTTTATTCTCCCCTTTGCATGCCCAGTGCCTGCATCCAGTGGTTCTGCAACTCTGGCTTATGATAGAGGGTGTGTTTATTGAGGCGGGGGGAAATCTATGAATTCTACCAAACAACATCTATGAAATTGTTTAATTGCTACACATAAAAAAATGCTAATATTTGTGTATTTGGTGAAAATGTTCAATCCCCAAGAAACAAAAATGTAATACTAGAGCACAAAGGATGTAGAGTCTGCTGTCTGTCTGTCTGCAGTCTATCTTACCTACCTGGGAAGCAGTGTAATATAAGTGGAAAGACCATGAAATCAAAGAGATACAGATTTTAATTCCAACTACATCATAGCTTTATTTTTATGGCTTTAGGAAAGTTTTTCATTCTCTACTTTCTTCTACTTCTGGAGTTCCCCGTATTTTCTAGCAAGTTCAGTAAGAAGTGCATTAAACATGTGTGTTAGTTGAGGTTTATCCAAGATCCAGTTTTAAGACTGTCCTTTAGAACAACAAGCCTGTCATATTGACGGAACAAGTGAGACTGTGATTCTTATTCCAATAAACAATAAAACTCCTTCTATTTTTTTCTTTTCCTTATTTTAAATGAAATAGAACTAATGCCAGAGTCTACTTTAGCTTTGGTTTTATACTTTAATAATGTTCCCCCAAAGCTTCAAGATATGATACAAGTGATTGTTAAAGTGTCCAATTCGTTTTCAGAGTGTAACCTTTCATTTTCAAAGTTCTCTGCAGGTTCCTAGTGAATACTGTAGTTTTAGTTCCATGTCATTTGAGTTACTTAAAATACAGTACTCATTGTCTTCTCTAAATCATTGGTTTCTAGATATCTGAGTTTTAAAATCAAATGAGATTGAATGGATTAGGAAGATGTGGAACAGATAGATAATGGAATACTACTTAGCCATAAAAAACAATGAGGTAATGCCATTTGCAGCAACCTGGATGCAACTAGAGATTCTCATACTAAGTGAAGTAAGTCAGAAAGAGAAATATAGGAGTTCCCGTTGTGGCGCAGTGGAAACGAATCCAACTAGTAACCATGATATTGAGGGTTCTATCCCTGGCCTTGCTCCATAGGCTAAGGATCCTGGTGTTGCCGTGAGCTATGGTGTAGGTCACAAACGCAGCTTGGATCTTATGTTGCTGTGGCTGTAGTGTAGGCTGGCAGCTACAGCTACAATTGGACCCCTAGCCTGGGAACCTCCATATGCTGCGGGCGTGGCCCTAAAAAAAAAAAAAAGAGAGAGAGAGAGAGAGAGAAATACAAATACCATATGATATCACTTATATGTGGAATCTAAAATATGGCACAAATGAACCTATCAGCAAAACAGAAACAGACTCACAGACATAGACTTGTGGTTGCCAAGGGGGAGAGGTGTAGGGATTAAGATAGACTGGGAGTTTGTGGTTGGTAGATAGAAACTGTTACATTTAGAATGGATAAGCAATGAGGTCCTACTGTGTAGCCCAGGGAACTATATCCAGACTTTCCTAGGATAGACCATGATGGAAAAGAGAAAAAGAATGTATATGTATGTATGATTGGATTACTGTGCTGTTCAGCAGAAATTGTCATGGCACTGTAAATCAACTAAAATAAAGGAGAAAAAAGTCAGGTCAGATAAATCAAGTGATGGGTACTCTTTTAGGTGCTGGGAAGAGCGTGAATCTATCTAATAGGCAAGACAGAATGAAATCAGTGAGTACAGTGTAAAGGGATGTATTGGGTCAGGGAATGCTTCAGTGTCCCTGTCTAATTATGGAAATTCCCTGATGAACAAAGGAAATTGCTAGATGAATTTGACTAGACTCTATTGATGAATTATTTGAATGGTGGTCCCTAATCTTGAACCCCAATATTTGCATTTTCTCCTTGAAATGATTTAGCTCAGTCATTTGAAGAGAGGAAATAATTGAGGCTCTGATGTGTTAAGTGACTTTTCCGTGTTTATGCAGCCAGTCAGTGGCAGAGGAAAGATCTAGATTCCAGATCACTCTTGTACTTTGCTTCACTAACATGCAATTTCCATGACCACAGGGACCTCGTATGGTTTGCTCACCACCCGTATCTCTCTTTGGTGCTAATACTAGGCCCTAAATAAATATCTGTAGAATGAATGATTGATTTCTCTCTTGAGATCTCGCAGCCTAAAAATCTTTTTGCTTTCCCTCATCTAATGATGTCTTTCCCTTGGCACAGAAAACTGATGAAAGTTGGGTAATGTTCTTGTAGCTCATTTGCAGTTTCTGGTTTACTAATAGATCTGATTTATGGATCTTTTTCATTATAGTCTTTGTAGATGTTTTCTAAATATACAAATCAAGTTATTCTTCATGTGCATTTAAATATCACTGATGTTTGTCCTCTCTTTGCAAGAGTAGATTTTGATAGCAGCCAGAGGTAACAGCCCTGTTCTTCTTCCTACAATAAACGTTTGTTTATGTCCATCATGTTTTCAAGACTGTTTGGTTCATCTTAGTTACTGATGTGTGTGCCCTCCAGGCAAACATGCTGGCTTTATTTTATAGTTCAGTTGAATTAATACCCACCTTGCGTTTAAATTAGAAAAATTTAAAGTAATTACAAAACTAAATTACCTTTTACTTTATTAAATTAATTAATCTTTAATATATAACTTGAAGGACGCACTCTGTTATTCTTGTTATTATTTATGAAGACACATTGGTAAAATCATTTCATTGCCTTGTTTATTTTCGAGGCAGCACTGGAGCCATATAAGACATTCTGCCTGATAGACTTCATATTTTTACCTGTCTGTTAAATTAATACTATTCCATTATTTTAGATGAGGTCTTCTTGACACGAATTGTTTATAGTTTCCTGTTTATTGTACAGGAAAGGTTAAACCTCTAGAGTGTCTTTGATGATTTTCCTCTGTTCATTCTGTATTGTTTATTTTTTGCCCATTCTCATCCTGCCTCCTCTAAAAAGGCCAGAATTACCCATAACTACTTATCAATGGGTCTTCCCTACTTATATGCTACATGCATACTGTTTTAGCCTGCATCTAATTACCTGATCATTTCTGAGTGGCTAATAGGCACAATGCCCTGTGCTAACATGCAGGTGACACCCATATTGAATAGCCTCACACCTGTGCCTTTCTCAAAATATAAACTTTGCAATATGAAGAAAATAAAATATATTTCAAAGTGGAAGTTTGCAATAAATACCAAACTATCAAAAGCATTTGTCTGAGGTGGAGTGACGGAGTGTTGCTTATAAGGCACTACCCCTATCATCTATAATGGTAAAAATTTAATAATGAATTACTTTCATAATCAGAAGATTTAAAAATGAGACTTTTTTTGGCACCTACATCAAGAAATCCCTTGTCCTATACCTGAGGTCATCGTAAGAAATATATTTCACGGCACAATGCATATTGTATACATACATAACTGACACAAATATTTCATAAAACAATACTTAACCTTTTTAACTTTGGGTAATATACACTAACATTTTCTAGTTTTACTTTAAAAAAAAAACAATGAAATTACACTCTTGTTTTCTAAACTGATTTTTATAGTTCATCTACAAAGTCACAATCCACAATGTGTGTCAGGGATACAGAAATAAATATCCTTTAGTCCTAATTTACAGCTTGTGTATTCTAATAGGGAACACAAAGCACGCCTTCCAGAAACTTTACTGAGGTATACAACATGTAAATGCTATGAGGCCTAAATTTCCAACATTTATGAACCACAGCCACAATTTCCACCTCATCTATGCATCACCATACAGTTTTATTTACCTAATATTTTTCTACCAATCAACTTTTAAATGACTGAAGTTTTTTATTACATAGCCTTGTCCTATGTGAAACCATGAATTAGAAGCTCCAGTTTAAGTTTTTTCTAATACCTAAATGTATAAGTAATTGTATAAATGTTAAAGTGAAAAAGATTGCATGTACCAGCAGCAGACCTAACATCCTGGTTAACAGTTGAAAATGAAGCATGTAATAGGGGTTTGGGAAACTAAGTCTGGATTGACAGAGAAGCTAGCACCTGGGATGGGCCTTGAAGATGGGAGAGGTCACAAGGGAGGCCACCCAACGTGGGTAGAGCATTGTGGAGCCAACGCACAGTGCATAACAAGTTGGCTGGGGAATGGCAAAATATAAAGTTTAACGACGGCGCTGAGCACAGGTGGGGATTTGCAGGCAGTAAGAAAGGAAAGGTAGATGAGGACTCACAGGACCAGGATTGGGTCTTCATGTCATAGGAAGTTAGAAGCTATTAAAGGTATGTGAACAATGGGGTGATATAATGAAACCTATACTTAGGGAACATTATCCTAGCAATAGCGTGGGAAAGAAACTGGAAAAAAAAGACTGATTGGAATTATAATTTCATTAAAAGTGGTGTTTTTAAATTAGACTGAGATCTTATATCTTTCATTAGATCAAATAAACAGCCCTCCGGGCGGTCAGAAATTGCAGAAGGGTACAAAGCAGGGGAAAAGATAGCACCAGACCGCCAGATCCAATCACTGTTTGACTTTCAGCAAATCGTTTACTCATTCTCTCCTCCTGTTTCTTCTTTCAAACTGGTCAATAGTGCCTATCCTTCCTCATAGATTTGCTGAGGAAATCAAGTGAAAAAAAGTCCGCAAATGCTAGGTAAATGTTAAATAGCTTTCTAATTGTATTTGAGCTTTTTGAGCCAAAGAAGCAACCTGATAATTATTTTAGGAGATGAATTTGGCCAGTGGCATAGAAGACAGCTCAGAAGAGGAAGATGGCTAAGGAAAAGCATTTAGGACACTGTGGTAGCAGAGCACAGAAGTGATAATTAAGGTGGAACTAGAGTTGTAAAATTAGGAACGAAGATTGGAGGACAGATGCAGGAGACATCGCTGAAGAATGAGCTGAGGCGAGGCAGTTTGGTTCTCAGGACAGGCAATTGGGGACATGGAGTGAAGAGAGGGGTGAGAAGAAACCCTGTTTGGTTCCAGGGTGTCCATTTGAGTAAAAGGTGCACCACTAACAGTGAAGAAAAATTAGGAGACAGAAGTTGTGTGTGGGGGGGTAAGTTTAAGGTATCAACAAGGTACCCAAGGAACTAAGCAGGCAGTTGGAATTTGGGGATTGAAGTTTAGGAATAAGGTTGTAGCTGGATGTGTAAACATACGTCATCCTTGGAGTCATGATCATTTAAGCCCGTGTATTTCGAACTTTAGCTTTTGAGTGCCACTTACAAGCTTTTGCCATAGTGCCCATTTCTTATACTTTTCATATTTAAAAATCTCTTTTAAATTAACTCACTTTTTAAAAGCACAGCCCATTCTAAATAATATCTGTGAAATGTGTGCATGTGATATGATGGATACAGTTTTTTTAATTACCCATTAAAATAAATGCACAGTTAGCATATTTCATGATTGTAAGATGCACATCTTCACAATTCAGCATTTCTGAAATTAGAGTGCTTTACGACTGATGGCATCTTACAAGCTCTGTTGGCTAGACAGTGGTGGTGATAGACTTGTCATTGTTCACACATGAGCCAACTTGGTTGTTTTTTCTAGCAGCATGAGGAAGCACTTAGAGTCTGTCAGTGTTTCGATCAACAAACCACTTAAAGATCTTTAGAGAAAAGAATATGAGTTTTAACTGTTGTCTGAGAATCTTACCTTCTGGTCCAAATAAGAAAGCACTAACATGGAGACTTGCAGAATGGTTATCAGCACCGTCGAGAGAATCCTACAAAGAGTAGTTGAAGACACTTAAGGAATTTCGCATCCCTGATGTTCTTGATGACGCTGAGGATTTCAATGACTATGAGCTGAAAAGTAGTTCAGAAGAGTCGGGCACTGATTGTGAGAAAATTTTAGGAAAACCTTCACCCATTTGTTTTGCTTGTATTTCCCTTTAAGTATGCGTAAGAGTGATATGCATACATATATGTGTGTGTGTCTGTGTGTGTATGTGTATATATATATAAATCTGGGCGTTCCTCTTGT